>NC_084835.1:105566947-106264447 GCF_033115175.1 Lepus europaeus | reverse complement strand
GATCTGACTGGGTACGATGGAAATGAGGATTGCGCCTTCAGCACACACACACGTGCACACACACTCATCTAAATCATACATGACACTAAGCAATAAAACAAAACGTAAAACCCTATTGGAATGATAAAAAAGATAAAACTAGGATGATTCTTGACTTGACAGAAAGATTCATCACAGGTTCCCTTTAAATAATTACTATCTTTCATGATGCACTTAAATGTTGATGCCATTTACAAACGGTTCTATTGCATATATTAACGTGCATCTACTTCCAGAGGCCATGGACCACAACCTTTTTTTTTTTTTTTTTCACCAGCTCCCATCTAAATCTCTTCTTTACGGTTATTCTGAAATTTTCTAAGTATCACTGTCAAGTGCCTATGTGCCTGCCCACAGCATCCTGGAATAAACATGAAGGTACTTCAAATGTTCACGGGAAAATGGAGTTAAGGGGTGGGTGTTTGGCATCCCGGATCAGAGTACCTGGGTTCAGGTCCCTGTTAGGCTTCTGATCCAGCTTCGTGCTACTGTACACCCTGGGAAGCACAGGTAATAGTTCAAGTACTTGGGTGGGAGACCTCCATGGTCTGAGTTCCTGGCTCTGATTCTGGCCTGACCCAGTCCTGGTTTGTTGTGGGCAATTGGGGAGTGAACCAGAGGATGGGAGATCTCTGTCCCTCTTTCAAAAAAAAAAAAAAAAAAAAAGATATATATATATATATATATATACACACACATATATATATATATATATATCTTTATATCTCGTTGTCAATGTTGGTAGCTTTGGGATGAGGGTGTTTAAAACCTTTAAGCTTAAAGAAAAGAAAAGGGTCTTAAAAAGATCATTACAGACCTCTGGTTCAAAACAATTTTGGCACTTTGCTTTAAGATCTCTTCTCAAATTCCCACTGAAATGACCAAAGAAATAAAAATACAACAACAGTTTATCAGTAATGAAAAAGGGGGATGAACACCATCCACACAAGAAAACTAGAAGGAATTTCTTAAACACATAGTTCCAGCAAGGCCAGACTACAGACTAGCTCACAATGTGTGGAAAAGCCCAGTGAGGGGAAACCTCCTCCCACTGGGGATGCTTCAGAAGGTGTGTTGCTTGCTAAAGCCCAGGAAGCACACCGCACCAAGAACTTCAGGGATTTCAGGGTGAGTTTATACTTATCTTAGAGAGACCACAGAAGCTGGCTCCTAATTATAGGAATTATTCTGGATAGAGATGGGGAAATGCTATGCTTCTGGCTACCAAATAAATACATAAAGAAAAATGGGTCACATTTTCAAAAGGAGAAGCTCCCCACCACAGTCATCTCTGGCTACTGCTCCACAAACAACAAAATGATACTATACTGTCTCCTTTAGTAAATCTAAAGTTCCCCCTCATCCCTGCATCTAGGCCTGAAAGATCTGTTCAGAGGCTCAACAAGTTACTAACCCCAACTAGACCAGAAAATGATTGAACGTTCTGTAGAATATGAACTAATGTCCCCCTATGAAATGGTATTACTATAAAAGAGAGAAAACATTAGAATACTTATATTTTGTATTTTCATAAAAGTTCAAGAATATGCTGAAAAGGAGAAACTAGCAATCAGATAAACTTACTTTACATAAATATTTATTTTTATAATTGTTCTGGATGTGATCATTTGCATGTTTGTCTCCTCTACTATGACCTTTCAACAGTTAGAAACTATTATTTATTCATCTTTGAATTCCCAGGACTTAGCATAATGCCTGGAAGAGCAAAGATATTAGAATACAGTAAATGTTTCTTGAATGAATGAGCAAAATCAGAAATTTATTCTATCAGTGCTTACATGTTTAATGTGATTACATAAGTTTTTATCCTAAATAGTTTTATTCAAGTATTAAAAATTATTCCCTAAAATTTTTATGCTTTATTCTAATATCTAAACAATGTTAAGGTTATCCATATTAGATACAGACAGTAAGCTAGCAATAAACTACCTACTTCTCTCTTACATTACTGAACTTCACTGGATTTCAAAATATTTCCTCTTAAATCAATAATCAACATTCAAGTAATAATAGACACTATATGAGTATGGCCAACCTGACACAAAACTTCACAGTGTGAATATGTGGAACAGTGTGGACGTGATAACACAGGAACAGCTTGCCTTTTTCTGTTCTCCCCTCAAAGCAAAAAGAGTCCATGGAATCATCTTGAAAAGGCCTGCAGGTCAAACATCAGACCTGTGCACTGTGCACTAACAGGAAGGTGCTACTCTTACTATTTGGAGAAAAGCAGAAAGAACATGAGTGGTTTCTTCAAGGGAAGATGACTGATGTTTATTCAAAGACCAAAATATAAAACACTGTTTCAGAAGTCCAGGCAAGTCATTATACATAAATAAATTACCTGCCTCAATTTCACTCAAGGGAAACTGAAAACTGGGAGCACTAGTCTCAGCCCCCAGCATTCAGCCTACAAAACCTCAAAGATGTGAAGCTCTGACATTGTCAGTAGAGGATTATTTACACTAATTTTACAGACTTAGCAACTAACAGTCAAAGTGTTTCATTACTGTAATTATTGAAAAAGAAAATTGAAAATTATTGAAAAGTTACATTTACGGGGGCCAGTGTTGTGATATAGTAGGCTGAGTCACTGCCTGCAATGCTAACATCTCATATGAGCACAGGTTCAAGTCCCAGCTGCTCCACTTCCAATCCAGCTCCCTGCTCAAGTGCCTCGGAAACCAGCAGAAGATGGTCCAGGTACTTGGGCCCCTGCCACCCATGTGGGAGACCCAGATGGGAGTTCCTGGCTCCTGGCTTCATCCTGGTCCAGCCCTAGCTACTGTGGTTATTTGGGGAGTAAATCAATGGATAGAAGATCCCTCTCTCTCTGTAAATCTGCCTTTCAAATAAATAAATCTTTTAGAAAACTATGCTTACTTCCCATGGAGGTTTAAGTTTTTCAGAGCCCCTGATATTCTATAAAGTGTGAGAACTCAGTAGCTAACTTAAATGTCCTAGACTGTTAAATTTCAATCATTACAACTCCTGGGTTATTCAAGGCACTGGGAATATAAAAATGAACAACTTAGGAAGTTGACTGATGACTGATAACAGTCATATCAGGGGGAGGGGGTCCTGCATTAGTAGGCAGTTATTCCTACCCCAGACTTCTTGGTAGAGGAAATAAGAGCCAAGCATCCACCATAGTGCACAGCACAAAGGAGGCACTTATAGGAGCCCATTTTACCACCTGCACTAGGCCTTTAAAGCAGGGGGTGACTTGAGAATCTCATTTTTCTCACTCACAAAGGTCTTTTTCATGTGTATGAGACTTTCTGGTTACATCCCCAGCATCTGTTGCCTCCTTTTTCCCTTTCCACCAGATCTAATTTTGTTTTCTGATCCATGTGTGTCCTGGAAAGCTGACTCAACCCAACTCCACTCTTGGCTTTAAGCCAGGCAAATCAGCACATTCCATCTCCTTGACCACAGTGACAGTTTAGGGACAGGCACGTGATCAAAACTAGTTAACCAGAGTGAACCTTCTGACTTTTACTGGGAATGCTGGGACAGAGATAGAGATGAATGAGCCCAGGGGGGAGCTAGCAGGCAACCTGGCCTATGTGGATCACCAGTCTTGGAAGGAAGTCAGTACAAGGAAGAGCAAAGACAAAAGCAAACCAACAACTCAGAAACAGGGTACTCCCTGCCTCTCATGAAGCTCACCCCACGTAGAGGCTTTTCAGTTAGAACTGTATTCCTCTCTTTACACCAATTTGAGTTGTAGTTTCCAAAACATGCCACTGACAGCACATGACTACACATGTGTCCCTAGTTCTCCAGCCTCAGAATAATGTAAAAAATAAGGTCTAAATTATAGTTTTAGGCACCTCACGTTAACAATATATTGTAACCAGGCTGGTTATATAATGAAATGGCAGACATCAAGACCATGTAAAATCACAAGTGTAAGCCTAACTGGCTCCCAATGACACATATAATGGACATAAAATGACATAATTGAACCCTTGGGAACTCCTAGAAAAAGGAGGCCAGCAGTGCTATCAGGGGACTTCAACAATGAGTCCCTCCTGCTCAATACCACTGCACCTGACAAACTCCATCTGCAACTGCATAGAGAAGGAACTATTTCTTATTTCTACTGACCATAGAAGTGAGAAGTGGTCTATTCAGGAAAATTTGTATGGTTGAGTTACCAACATTTCAAAAGCACATCATATTGGTATAAGATTTAGGCAACAAACATTTGATATCCTTGCTTTACTTCATCCCTATACATACATACACAGAAATATGTATTTATTCATTTTCTGGTTGCACTATTTCAATGTATGTTATGGAAATTTTACCCTTAAATACTTTAGCATGCATCTCCTTGGAATAAAGAGCACACACCTATAGAACTACTATAGTACTACAATATTATTATCTAATTCCCTAGCATCAAATATGCTGATTACATTAAAATGCTTCTAATTTTTTTGAAATTAGAAAACATTTTATTAGATATTTTCCATACAGTGTGATAATTATCGATTCAGCATCACTTTAATATAATATTTATCAAATTATATGGGTGAAATCTGTTAAGTTTCCATATTTTACTGCAGTGACACCTGTGTTCTTCCTTCCTCCCACTTTTTCTTTTTTTTTAATTTTCATTTAATAAATATAAATTTCCAAAGTACAGCTCTTGGATTACAGTGGCTTTTTCCCCCTTTATCCTCCCTCCCACCCACAACCATCCCATCTCCTGCACCCTTTCCCATCCCATTTACATCAAGATTCATTTTCAATTATCTTTACACACAAAAGATCAACCTAGTATATACTAAGTAAAGATTTCAACAGTTTGCACCCACACAGAAACACAAAGTGTAAAGTACTGTTTGGAGTACTAGTTATATCGTTAATTCATATAGCACAACACATAAAGGACAGAGATCCTACATGGGGAGTAAGTGCACAGTGACTCCTGTTGTTGATTTAACAATTGACACTCTTGTTTATGGCATCAGTAATCACCCGAGGCTCTTGTCATGAGTTGCCAAGGCTACAGAAGCCTCTTGAGTTCGCCAACTCCAATCTTATTTTGACAAGGTCATAGTCAAAGTGGAAGTTCTCTCCTCCCTTCAGAGAAAGGTACCTCCTTCTTTGATGGCCCATTCTTTCCACTGGGATCTCACTCACAGAGATCTTTCATTTAGGTTTGTTTTTTTTTTTTTTTTTTTTTTTTTTTTGCCACAGTGTCTTGGCTTTCCATGCCTGAAATACTCTCATGGGCTTTTTAGCCAGACCCGAATGCCTTTAAGGGCTGATTCTGAGGCCAGAATGCTGTTTAGGACATCTGCCATTCTATGAGTCTGCTGTGTATCCCGCTTCCCATGTTGGATCGTTCTCTCCTTTTTAATTCTATCAGTTAGTATTCGCAGACACTAGTCTTGTTTATGTGATCCCTTTGACTCTTAATCCTATCATTATGATCAATTATGAACTGAAACTGATCACTTGGACTAGTGAGATGGCAATGGTACATCCACCTTGATGGGACTGAATTGGAATCCCCTGGCACGATCCTAACTCTACCGTTTGGGGCAAGTCCAATTGTTTTTAAAATATCTCCTATATCTGGGTTTTGAACCACGATACCATGATTCAATCAACATTCACGTGTTATATTTGCTTACCCTGGGCTTTTTTGTCTCAACATGGCAATGGGGGCGGGGGGAGGATGAGGTTCTACACAATTACATTTTCCAAAAATATTTAACATAATTCAACTGAGATATTTCCAAGTTTTACTCTATAACTCCTGGAGAAAATTCCTAAAGGAAAAACCTACCTGGAGGGCTGAGAAGCTGGAGGACTTCAGTGTGTTCCATAGCTTGTAGGAAATCGCTCAAGTCTGTGACCGTACAGCCTTTTTCACCCATTAGCTTCAGTAAACATAGGCTTGGGCTTCCTTCAGGCTCCAGTACTTTAAGCGAACACTGCTCCAGGTCCAGACAGCTAAAAACAAAGAACTTTCCTCAATGATACACCTGCTATCCATTTGTCATAGTGCAGGTACCGCAGGGAATAAACAGAAGTTGGTGAGTCGAGAGAAACCACTGATGCTGCCTCCTCCTTCTCCATCATGGAGAGGATTCCTCTACATCTCCTCTCCCCACTCAACTCTTACAATTGGTAAATCAGGAGAATGAGACAGAAACCTGGAAATAGGATGTTAGAGAAATTCAGCCTTGAGAGCGACCAAAATGTGTGCCTGTATTTTGGGAACAGGGGCTAGGAAGACCAAAAAACTGAAGAAACACAAGATGAAAAAAAATGAAGGCATTCATTGGATAGAGCCTGTTTCCTTCTGAGAAAGGAGTATGTACTCATTCTATTAGGGAGCCTAAATACATTAAGTGATGGCACATGCTCCTATATGAACAATACTAGCAGTACTTGATATCAACAGAAAGAAAAGCCAGGGACCAAAAAATGATGCCGGATGGCACAGTCAATGCTACAAAATTAGTTACCAGAGGAACACTTAAAATATCTCAGATACTAGTTGAGTAATTTATAGTACGTATATCAGATGAACTACTATAAACTAATTTTTTAAAAAACTGAGGCAGATGTATAGATCTTTGAAATACAATGAAAAATGGTAATACACTACCATTTATATTAACAAGGTATTACGTCTATGATGTCTATGAGTGTATTCATGTAATAAGACAGAACCATGTATTTTCTGGATGCTACTTTTATTACCAACTGTATGAGCATGTGTTCTTATAGATGCACAGCAACTCAGAAAATGTAGCTAGGAAACTGGTAGCAGTGGTTACCCTAGAAAGAAGAACTAAGGAGTAGAGTCCACAGCTGGATTTGCTTTTCACTATAAACCCTTGTGTACTGTTAAATTTTTTTTCACTATGTGCATTCATCTCAATAATTTTTTTTTGCAAGTATATTTAAAAAGAGAACCAATACTACTAACATTTAAAATGCCAAGAAAACCCTATCATAGAGACAGGCCAACTATGACCTATGGGCCAAATGCGTTCAATTACTGATTTTTGAAACATTTTATTGGAACACAGCTATGCTCATTCATTTACACATTTATATCTGCCAATGGCTGCTTTCCTCTTCTAACAGCAGAGCTGAATAGTTGGCCTACAAAGCCAAAAGCATTCACCATTTGGCCCTTCACAAAGATCGTTTGATAGTTCCTCTTCTAAAGAATCTTTACATTCTTATCATTCTTTTGTTAAAACTATTTTTAAAAACTATTTACTTATTTATGTGAAAGGCAGAATTAGAGAGAGAGAGAGAGAGAGAGAGAGAGAGAGAGAGAGACATCGTCAATCCATTGGTTCACTCTGGCTGCAATGGCCAGGGTTGGGCCATGCTGAAGCCAGGAGCCAGGAACTCCACCCAGGTCTCCCACATGGGTGGCAGGGGACCAAACACTTGTGTCATTTTCCACCGCTTCCAAAGTGCATTCGCAGGGAGTTGGACCAGAACTGGTGCTCATATGGGATGCTGGCATTGCAGGCAGCTGCTTAACCCACTGCACCACAACACTGGTCCTTAAAAGTATTCTCTTAAAAAAAAAAAATCAATATTTAACACACACACACACACACACACACAATATTTCCTTTTGTATGGTATGATGTTCAGTAGAAGTATACAAAATTAGAAACAGAGGTTAAGGTCAGATTGTAGGAGGCCATAAACAATGGACCATGATATAGACTTTATTTATAGAAGGGGAAGGTACAAATTATGAAATATTCAAGGAGAGGAAAAAAGAACAAAGTGAAAACCAAACAATTAAAATCCACAAAAGCCTTCACAACGAAACATAACCAAAACAAACCAAAACAAAACCAAAGGGTTTATCATCTTCACGGAGGCTGGTGCTGCAGTGTAGCAGGTTATGCCTCCAACTGCAGTGCCAGCATCCCATATGGGCAATGGTTCGAGTCCTGGCTGTACCACTTCTAACCCAGCTCCCTGCCAATGTGCCTGGGAAGGCAGTGGAGGACATCCCAAGTGCTTGGGCCCCTGCACCCACATGGGAGTCCTGGGTGAAGGTCCTGACTCCTGGCTTTGGTCTGGCCCAGCCCTGGCCACTGCAGCCATTTGGGGAGTGAACCAGTGGATGGAAGGACCTAACTCTGAATTTTAAATCAATAAAAATTAATTAAAAGGTCATCTGCATGGCATCCTGTATAATTATCACACCTCATCCATCCAGCAGACACTGCTCCCTTCTTGGCCAATCTGAATTACACTCCAGCATAGACTCGCTTCTCAGTGAGGTCTTCTGAGACCACATCAGTCTACCACACACACTCAGTCTCCTTAAGGGGCTTACTTTGCAGACCAGGGGCTGGCAAACTGTTCCTGTAAAGGGCCAGGGAATACGTGTTTTAGGTATTAGGGCTATACAGTCTCTGTCACACAGTCTTCGTTGTCTTGTTTCGTTTCACTAGTTTTAAAATACAGAAACCAGTCAGTTTATGCGCTGTGCAGAACCAGGCAACAGCCTGCGTCTAGCTCATGGGCAGTCATTTGCAGACCCCTGTTCTTCTATTTGACACAATATTGTCTTAAAACTGCAAGCTCTTCTTCATGAGCATGCCCTCTCTATTCAAACAGGTAAGCTCACTGAAAACAGAAACTCTATCATGCCCACATGAGTCGTTCATAAATGAAAGATTAAATGAATTTCAATCATAATTGAAAAAGCTACAAGTCTGGACAGGAGAAGGTATAAAAATATAACAGCGTTACAACTGGCAGTATCAAGCTTAGCAATAAGCTTTCCTATTACTTAAAAGTTTTATTTTTATTAAGCAAGGCGATTTTAAAACATTTTATTTATTTATTTTCATTTTATTAGGGGAGGGAGAAATATATTCCATTCCCAAATTCCCTCAACAGCCAGGGCCGGGCCAGGTCAAAGTCAGGAGACTGGAACTCCATCTGGGCTTCCCACATGATTGGCAGGGACTCAAGTCCCTGAGCCATCACCTGTTGCTTCCCAGAGTGTGCACTAGCAGGAAGATGGAATCAGCTAGGACTGGAACCCAGGCATTCAGATTTGGGATGTGGGATCTCAGCGAGCACCTTAACGACTGTATCATATGCCCATCCCATTCGAAATATTCTTCACCCTCATCCCTTTTCTTTGATCCAATTTAGTTACATGCTTCTACAGTATTTATATCATCACCCAGGATTTATAATTCTGATCACAATGATTACTTCATACAGAAAAATGCATCCACTGAAATAATTTCAATAGTAATGTTATCTAACTTAAATGGTTGTAAGAATTAGATAATCTATGTGAGAAGTGGTTGGAAGGGAAAAAGCACTTGATAAAGGTTGGGTCTTCTTATGCATGAAAAATATGGGGATATTAAAAGAATATTAATGTTAATTTCTTAACTATGTTTAATTCTGAAAATGGTTTTACTTTTCCTTAAATATTTGTGAGGAACTATTTTAGTAACCTGATAAGGTCCTCCCAATCCTCCTGTGACTAATATACTTATTAAGCATTCTTTTCTAAGTGTTTGCATTTATATAATATTCAATCTACTATTCTTACTCAATGTGAAACATCATCTTAATAGATCTCCCAATCCCAAATTCTGGACTCTAGACCAGTGGGAAAACAATCTCAAGCCCATGGCAAGACGATAAAAAGCAGAGTAAGACTACCTTTTACTCTGTGATGGTGTTTCCTAGTTTTAAATGTTAAAATGTCTTTTTATGAAATAATGGTGACTATTGGAGCAGTAAAAATAACAGGCTGCAGATGCCTGCGGGGTGTTCCTGTTTTGCAAACTTTTTCTTTACCAGTCTGTGAAATGTCCGAGTCAAGGAAGCTCTATCAGAAACCATGTAAGGTTTACTATCATTTCAAAGGATTATGAGATTTATAAAAATAAGGATGTGGTATGCTAAATATAATTTTTATTTATGATTCTGAGGTTTACCAGGATCTGATACATGAAATTAAGAAGCCATCTCATCAAATGAGATCAAGTAATGTTTAATTAATGCTTATATTGCTACAAAGAAAATTAAAAGCAACTTGACTTTTTTTCCTTCCAATCAACAAAGACTGAAGTAGACAATTTCTTTTCCAATTCAGATGCACAAAGAAAAACAAATTCTCTTTTCATTTTACTGATTTTCCACACAGGCACTGGCTTTCAGTAAGATGAGACTTAACACACACCCAGCTTTTCTTTCTTTCCTTTTAAGTTCCATTCCTGTAAAAGTGCTTTGAGGTGGTTTCTGCGAGCCCTAATCTGGAATTTGTGATTTAATTAAAAAGACTTATTACTGAATCAAACGGACTTTGCTTCTAAAAAAATACCTATTTTTATCTTTACTTATAGAAGAATATAATTAAATAAGATATTGTACATGCTTTAGAGTGCAAAGCACAGCAATATTTTTAGCTTCTTCAGCTTCTCCTCTTGGTAAATTTCCTCTTCGGAATCTTTTTCAATTCGATTTATTTATTAAACACCTGAAACAGCCAGGCATTTAGGATATAAAAAAAAACCCACCAAATTCCCATCCTCCTGGACTTTTCAATCTAGAGGAAAGGTACAGACACGCACACATCAACTGTGTATGTGGATTCTTCTACCCAATATCCTACGTGTGGTGGTGAAAACAAAACAGGGGGATGGATAACAAGGAGGTAGCTGTGGGGAGTCATTCTATTTTTTTTCCAAGACTTATTTATTTGAAGGGCAGTGTGACTGAGAAACTGACTGATCTTTCAACTGCTGGTTCACTGCCCAATGCCTGTAACAGCCAGGGCTAGGCCAGACTGAGGCCAGAAGCCAGCAACTTCATCAAGGTCTTCTACCTGGGTGGCCAAACCCAAGTAGCTGGGCCGCTATCTCTTGCCTCCAAGGTGCATTAGCAGTATGCTAGACCAGAAGTAGAAGCTCCCTCAAACACAGGTGCTCGGCTATGCAATGTGGCCTCCTTCCCGAGAGCTGCTTAACCTACTATGCCTCGATGCTGACCCAGTAATTTTAAGAATTATCATCAGAAAATCCCCGTTAACATTACTTTTTTAATAAAAAAAATTTTAATGCAGTTCAAATTGGTTTGCTTAGTTTATTTCAATGCCTTTGCTGCCGGACCTGGGGGCAGGGACTATTCAATTTCTCTGCCTTCTCTCTGTGGTGACCAAGGTACAGACATCTGTGGCATTGAACTTTAAATTTCACTTTATCCTTATTTTTCTTGATCTTAAGAGTTGGCATCCTTTTGCCCAGCTATGAGCAGAAAGTCTTGGGTTTCCTCCATTGTGAGGGGAAATAGTGACAAGGGCATGGGTTGGCATAGCAAGTGTCGAGAAACAAAGGCAGAAAAACAAGAATCTGACTTTAAAGCAAACACCTGAAAAGGTGATGGAGCAAACTGTGTGGTCATCTGTGGCACCCAGCTAGCCCTGAGTAAGCAGCAAGCCTAAGACCCTGCCGTGTTCAAGAAAGGAAGTGAGGCTGGAGTAGACAGAGATCCAGATAATACCGGAGAATCAGGCCCAACAGTTAACTGGAAACTGAATGCTGTTTTTCATTCTGAGATGGAAAAGCACCTGGAGGGTTAAGAGCAGAGGAGAGACAGTCTGATTAATCATTCTCACTGCAATTTTGAGAACAGACAATGCAAAGGATGGAGGAGTGGCTACTGGAATATCATGGTGGCCTGGCCTAGTGACAGTAGTGCAGGGTGAATTCCAGGTACATAGTGAAGCAGTGTCAGCAGGCAGGAGAAGCTGACAAAAATGATGTGGTATAAAAGCTGAGTCATGAAGGAATGAACTTGCTGCCCACTGGGGCAGAAGGTCCTTGAAGGAAGTTCTGGCAACCATCAGGGTACAGTTACCATTTACCAAAGTACAGAAAACTGACAGAAGGAGGTTGATGGAGAGAGATTCCACTGAGATGCTTGAGAGGCACTCCAGAGGAGATGGCCAACAGGAACCTACACTGACAAATCTCAGAGACAGATACTGGGGTATTCAAGCAGGAAAGCCACTGAATGACAACACAAAGAAGGGGATTAGGTGAAGCAGCATAGAAAAACAGTGCCTGAGCCTCAGGGCATTCCAAAATTCCTAGGCTGAAGGACAGAAGTGAGGAGACTTCTTTTTTCTTTTTTTCACAGGCAGAGTTAGACAGTGAGAGAGAGAGAGAGAAAGGTATTCCTTTTCCGTTGGTTCACCCCCCAAATGGTCACTACTGCCAGCGTGCTGCGGCCGGCGCTGCGCCAATCTGAAGCCAGGAGCCAAGTGCTTCCTCCTGGTCTCCCATGTGGGTGCAGGGCCCAAGGACCTGGGCCATCCTCCACTGCCTTCCTGGGCCACAGCAGAGAGCTGGACTGGAAGAGGAGCAACCAGGACAGAATCCAGCGCCCCAACTGGGACTAGAACTCGGGGTACTGGCGCCGCAGGTGGAGGATTAGCCAAGTGAGCCACGGCGCCGGCGAGAGACTTCTTGTTAGAGACTTTTACACATGCGGTCATGCCTATTAAAAGCTGCTGCAGGGCCAGATTTCTGCAGCCAAAACAGCACCTTCTGTGGAGCAGATGTGCCACGGCTGATGGTTTTCCTTGGTCCATGTTCCACAGCCCCCTTTCTAAATTTCCAGCTTAATGGAATTTAGGCATTTTATGGTCTCCCCAAAGCTCTGCCATCCCTGGGGCCCAGATGTTCCAGCCTTGACAGAAGTTACATAGCTTGGGCAAGACACTTAGAGTCGGTGCCTATGTACTTTGACAGCAGGATGTTTGGTATTAGATCAGTGTGGAAGAGAGTAAGGGCTGGAGGATATGGAGGGCATTCCTACCTGCACATGGTGAAGGGACTAAACCCTACGCAAGGATCTACTTCTGAATGACCAAAAGCCACCTGAAAACATTTAGAATTACTCCTAATCCCTGGTGGACAATTCTGAACCAGCCCTTAAGGTTTACTTAACTTTTATTATTAAATAAATTCTTTTCTAGTTTGTATAACCTTGTAAGGAGGCAAGAAAAAAAAACAAAACACCAACAACCAGAAACACAACCTTCTGAGATATTAAGGCTGAGAATCCAGCGACTCTGAGGAAAGCATTTCATGTCCTCCTGGGACTTGTTACCCACTTGGACTAAGCTGCAATACGATTTCTGCTTGGCGCTAGAGAAAAACAGCTCTTTGATCTGCCATCACAGACCCTCTCCTCCCATCAGTATGATGTCACGTTAAAATACCTTTTTGCCTTAAACAGAATCAGAAATCACTGACTGACACCTGGCCCCTCTGTTGTCACTGTCCAGTGCTAACCTTCTTAAATCTTATGATCTCAAGAGGTATGAGCTTACTGTTAAATTCTTCAACATTCTCCATCCCAACTAACTTCCTTGGAACTAGCCTCCACCATCCTGGAACACTGGTAAAACTCATTTGTCTCTTGTGGAAGTCTCACCCTGAATTCTCAGGTTCCACAACAGCATGCCCTTGGGTGCTGGTCACCTCTTGCTAGGCAACTGACCCGCCCAATATGAGCCACGGCAAAGCGGCCTCAGTCCTTCCCGAATGCTGGCTAGCATCGTCTGCAGCCTGTAACAAAGCCTGACTGAAGGCTTGGGGCGGAAAACAGCACACGACATCACGTTATCCACAATTTTCGGGTTCCACCAGCCACACTTCCTGGCAGGGCTTGCTAACCTTCTTCTCTCTCCTGCATGGCCAAATACAAAATACCAGGCTCTCTTCAGAAACCCAGAGCCATCCCTTGTGCTAGTTAACATCGAAATACTCTGGAAATCTGCCTCCAAAGAAGGTAACTTTCTGCATTATGGTAATTACAGAAATTCAGAAATCTACGGACCTAGGATAATAGTATTTTGGATTTTCTTTGCATAGCTGAAGTCCAGTGTTTCCTATTTCAGAAAAAAATGATGTCACCTGTCTGCCTGGCTTTGCTCCTGCTCACTTCTTGATCCCTTCCTCACATCATTACTCTTCCATATGGGCAACAATCCCTTACATCATTACTCTCTGCTTTAGTCTCAAACTCTGAAACTCGCTGGTGGAGGCTTAAAGTAGGTAACACATGGAAACACTCAGTACAGTCTGGGATATACTGTGTGCTCCATAAATGATAAAACACATTACCTCCATTCATACACTGCACAACACTGAGTATGTTATTTGTGAACATCCCCAAATAACAGTTCATTATTAGACCAGTCCTTTTTAATAGGAGTTAAATATTTGTTAACTTTTTTTTATCTTCTGGGACTTACAGCTGAATAACAGACACTATATAAAGAAAATCCTGAATGAATGACTCCACTGAGAATTCAATAAGTATTTATTGTCTATGAAAGGTTCAATGTATAAAACAGGACATTAAGAGATGTCTCCTTGTTCTTAAGGAATTTTTGGAGAAGTGTCCAAATAATTATGGTACAAGACAAAGTCTAGTCATTTAAGAAGTACAAAAAAACCACTAAGGAGTTAAAAAGGCAGAATGAAATCATAGCAATGGTATAGAGTAGTGGTCTGGGACTGTCAATCACAAGGTCACAAGGATTTTTGCGAGTAATTCTAAGACTTTATCTACCCCTTTCATTCATTGTCTCAGGACCATATACTGGAGCTTCCAGTGTCCCCTACACGCATTACAGCAACAAACCGAAATGCAGAAGCCCCTAAAAGCAGCCAGTTCTTGGGATTAAGTCAAAGCTTTAAAGGACTTTTTAAAATGTAAACGAATGCAAATTTTCGAATTAATTATTTTGTTTTAGACAAGTTCGTTTTTTTACCCAGAAATACCATTTACCTCATGGTAAAAAGTTAAATATTTGGAAGACGTCTCGGTTTAAATTTCAGCTGAAATATCACTGTATACCATACCCATGTCACATATACCCCCCCATAAAAGCTCTCTGGGCTCCTCCACAGCGGCCCTGAGACCAAAGCCTTCCAGCACGGCCGAGCGGGCCCTCCCAGGCCCGATCGGGACCACAGGCTCTCGCCGGAGACCAGCAGAGCACTCCGTAACTGGGTTCGGTGCAGGAAGACGGCGCGTGCAGCCTCGCTCTTGCCCGCTTCCTTCTCTCCCGCCCTCACAGCCTGCGCCGATTCCTGCAGCCCCGTTCTGCCCTTTCGCTCCCTTCCCCTGCCCGGCCGCTCCCCGTGCACCCCGTCCGCCCCTCCTCAGCGGCCCGGGGCCAGCTCTCCCCTCTCCACAGCCTCGGCGGCCGACCCCCCACTTCTCCTCCATCGCCAGCAGCCGCGGGGTCCCCGCTGCCTCTCCCTCCCCTAGCAGGGGTCCCCGCTCCAGCCCCCGGCGTTCGCGGGGCTCTGCGCTCGCTGCCGCCCCCTCCTCTCACCCCGCGCTCACCTGAGCCGCAGGCGCCCCCGGCTGCCCGCCACCTCGGCCAGCCTCCTCCAGCCCCGGCCCTCGGGCGCCCGGTCCAGGCTCTCGCTCAGCCTCCGCAGCAGCGGCTCCCGCAGGCGGTTGAGGGTCGCGCCGGCCAGAGGAGCCAGCGGCGGCCCCGAGGGCGCGGCGAGAAGCGGCTGCGAGGCCGGGGGCGGCGGGGCCTGCAGCGGCTCCCCCCACAGCGACATGGCCCGCGCCGGCGACCCCGACGGCCGCAGCTCCCGCCGGCCACGTCGCGGCTCTGGGCTTCTTCCGCGCACCTTCCGCTCGCCCCCTCGCTCGCCTCGGAGCTGCAGAGGCAGGGGGCGGAAGGACCGGCAGGGAGGAAGCTCCGCTCCCCGCCGGGCTGAGGTAACTTCGCCCGGAGACCCGGGGCCGCCGCCGGCGCGCCCGCCGCACCGAGGGGCGGGGCCTCGGGGCAGCCCGCCCAGTGCGCGTGCGCGCGGCCGCGCGCCTGCCCCGCCGCCGCGGAGCCGCGGCCGCGCGAGCTTCAAACCGCGGCTGAGCAGGAAGGGGCCGGCGGCTGCAGCTGGAGGAGGAAGCGGCGGAGGAACTGCGCGCCGGTGGCTCTGGCGCGGCGAGGAAGCCTGCGGCGTGGGGGCTTCCCGCGGCCGTGGGAGGAGGCTTGCCTCAGGCAGCGCGGGGCGCGCTCGCCGACCTCCGCGGCCCGGAGCGCGCCGCCGCCCTGCACTGGGCCTCCTCAGGGGCCGCTTGCTCGGCTCAGTTGGGTGTGGCGTTGCGAGAGGGACGTAGTCCCCAGAACCCTGCCGGGGCTTCCATGCGTAGTTTTTAAAAATATTATTTATTTATTTATTTGACAGAGTTAGAGAGACAGAAAGGTCTTCCTTCCATTGGTTCAGCCCCCAAATGGCCGCTATGTCCCTAACTACGCCGATCCGAAGCCAGGAGCCAGGCGCTTCCTCCTGGTCTCCCATGGGGTGCAGGGCCCAAGCACCTGGGCCATCCTCCACTGCACTCCCGGGCCACAGCAGAGAGCTGGACCCTCCATGTGTATTTAACACCTGAGCGGAGGCACGTGGAAGACCTCACAGATGGTGTTTCTGGGTCAGGCTGCCAGCCACAGGCTTCGTGATCAAAGCCGACCCTTCCGTGGTACGATCCGGAGCAGACGAAGTCCATCCCCGGGTTCTTTTCCCCTGTCTTCGCAGCATCCAAAGACATCATCCCATTGAAACGGGACACAAAGAAGTAACTTAAGAACCGTGGCCAGACAAGTGGCGCGTGGCACAAGGCTTCCTGGGCCAGTGTCTGGTGCCACTAGCACCCCCATCCTCCATTTTTTCCTCAAAAGGGGGAGAAAGAGAGAGAGAAATGGCATGCCCAAATGCCCACAAGAGCCTGGGCAGGGCCTGGCTAAAGCCAGAGCTGGGAACTCAATCCACGGGTAGCATCTTTTTTTCTTTTTTTAGTAATAGGCTAACTTGAGCCATTACCTGCTACTTTACAGGGTATGCATTACCAGAAAGCTGGAATTGGCAGCTGCAGCCAAAGAGTTAACCCAGGTACTGCACTGTGGGGCATGGCTAGGCTAAACACCCACCTGTCATTAGCATTTTCATTACCCAAGGCCACGGAATTTTCTACAGCAATAATGTGGACACTCAAATTGTCACTACCTTTTAGTGAGGTTGGTGCTCCACACGTCACGTTCCTGCGCAGGCAGTAGAAGTTCAGAGTTCAGAATACAGTGTAATTGCTAAGAGCATGACACTTGGATCCAAGAAAACCTGTTCGATTCAAGTTTAGGACCTCAAGTTACTCAGTTTCTTTGCCACGGGCATTAAAATGGGGCTGGGAAGTTGGTTTCTATGGAGTTGCCAGAATTAAAGGGGTTGATGTACACACAGCACTTGGCTCAGTGACTGGCGCATCATAAACACTCAGACAAGCCTTTGCCAATCGCTGCTGGTGTCTGGTCTTCAGTCACTGAACAAGTTATTTCCTGAGACTGTGTTACCTGGGTGTGCCAGTTACAGGAATCAAGCCTTCCAGTCTGTATTAGAATGCTAACTTTTAATTCTGAGTTATTTTTTTCAATGTCTTAGCTTCTCAAGGGTACATTTTTTCCCACCCAGTTTTCCATCCTGCTCTTTTATAACCTGTCCAGCCACCTACCAACCACCATCCATCATGTACATGGCATTTTATGACTGGTCATTTTCTCTCAAATATTAATAGTTCTACTGCATGAAGTCGCTCCTGTGGTTCTTTTCTGGGACACAGTGGTATAGTGGGAAGAACGTGACCTTGAGAGCTAACCTCTGCATTTGAGTCTCCATGCTGGTGTGACTCAGGCAAGTTAACGACTCTGAGCTTCAATTTCCACATCTGTAAAAAGTGGAAGATAAGAGAACTCAATGGTATCACACACTGTCTGGGAGAAGTAGGTGCAGCATACATGAATACTCTTAAAATTGCCGCATTAATTTTGGAAACTACATAACAGTAATCTAGCTTCCTTTTTTTTGCTTTTTTATTTATTTATTTATTTATTTGACAGGCAGAGTGGACAGTGAGAGAGAGAGAGACAGAGAGAAAGGTCTTCCTTTGCCGTTGGTTCACCCTCCAATGGCCGCCGCGGTTGGCTCGCTGCGGCCGGCGCACCGCGCTGATCTGATGGCAGGAGCCAGGTGCTTCTCCTGGTCTCCCATGGGGTGCAGGGCCCAAGCACTTGGGCCATCCTCCACTGCACTCCCTGGCCACAGCAGAGAGCTGGCCTGGAAGAGGGGCAACCGGGACAGAATCCGGTGCCCCAACCGGGACTAGAACCCGGTGTGCCAGCGCCGCAAAGCAGAGGATTAGCCTAGTGAGCCACGGCGCCGGCCCCTTTTTTTGCTTTTTGAAAAATATTTATTTGAAAGGCAATGTTACAGAGAGGCAAAGGCAGAGAGAGAGAGAGGTCTTCCATCCACTGGTTCACTTCCCAAATGGCAGCAAGAGCTAGAGTTGTGCTGATCAGAAGCCAGAAGATAGGAGCTTCTTCTGGGTCTCCCACACAGGTGCAGGGGCCCAAGGACTTGGGTCATCTTCTACTGCTTTCTCAGGCCATAACAAAGAGCTGGGTCGGGAGTGGAGCAGCTGGGACTTGAGCTGGCACCTATATGGGATGCCAGTGCTGCAGGCGATGGATGGTCTTACCCACTGTGCCAGAGCACTGACCTGTTGAGCTTCCTTTTCTATATTAATCATTATGTCGGGAGAAAACCTGAGAGTAGAGACAGATCTTTGTCCCTTAAGAGTCCATGCACATCTGTAGTGTCCTCGGAAGGTCCTCCTCAGTAGTTGAAAAGATAGAGATCATTGTGAATCCAGGCGATTTTGCAGGAAGCTCATGGTTTCATTCTATGGAACTCCACTGATGTAATCTTCAAAACACTCATAGACGTGGAAACTGACTCATAGGGGTTTTTTTCCTTTACACAATTTCGCTATAGATGGTACTTCAACTAAGAGTGCCAGAACGATATCTGATTTCATAATTGGACAGGTTTTGCAACACTTGCAGGACAAAACCTGCAAGTCCTCCAATGGGTATGCAATGAAGGGATAGGAAAAAGGAGTTATGTGGCTTCAATGACGCTCATCATCTCCCTGCCCCTATGCCATCCCTGGCACCTTCAGTGACCTCTCCGACTCAGCCTCTGTGTGGGGGCCGCTCAGGCCTCCCGCGGACACAAGGCTTACCACAGTCCCTGGAACCCATTCTCGACAACGTTTCTCAGAAGAGTGGTAGAATTTTCTCCTTTCAATTTCAACTTTGGAATAGTAGCTAAGTGTCCCAGTGGTTGTCCATGGCCTTCTTTCGTGGTGCTCTTCTGCACCTAAACCCTTCGTACTGACCATGACTGTATACGGACCTAAATGTATTCATCCATTCCATCATTCATGGTTATTATGTGCCTTCCTTGTGCCAGGTTCTCTGCGCTGCCGGCGCTGTGGCGCAGTGGGTTAACACCTTGGCCTGAAGAGCAGGCATCCCATATGGGTGCTGGTTCAAGACCCGGCTGCTCCACTTCTGATCCAGCTCTCTGCTGTGGCCCGGGAAAGCAGTGGAAGTTGGCCCAAGTCCTTGGGCCCCTGCACCCACGTAGGAGACCTGGAAGAAGCTCCTAGCTTCTGGTTGGATCGGTACAGCTCTGGCTATTGCAACCAACTGGGGAGTGAACCAGTGGATGGAAGACCTCTCTCTCTGTCTGTCTCTCTCTCTCTCTGCGTCTCCTCTCTCTGTGTAACTCTCACTTTCATATAAATAAATAAATCTTTTTTAAAATAAGAGAGTGTAAATCATGATTTTCAACAAATATACCATGGTACTTCATGGAAAAGTGGAATAAAATATTATTTTGGTGAACTGAAATCCATGCATAGTTGTTTCTTTTTTCTTTTTTCTTTCTTTCTTTCTTTTTTTTTTTTTTTGACAGGCAGATTAGGCAGTGAGAGAGAGAGAGACAGAGAGATCTTCCTTCCATTGGTTCACTCCCCCCCCCCGCCCCAATGACCGCCACGGCCAGCACGCTGCACCGATCCGAAGCCAGGAGCCAGGTGCTTCCTCCTGACCTCCCATGTGGGTGCAGGGCCCAAGCATTTGGGCCATCCTCCACTGCCTTCCCGGGCCACAGCAGAGAGCTGGACTGGAAGAGGAGCAACTGGGACAGAATCCAGCGCCCCAACCAGGACTAGAACCCAGGGACTAGAACTGGTGCTGCAGGCAGAGGATTAGCTGCATAGTTGTTTCACAATGTGCATCTCTGTGAACTTTTTGAAGACTCTCGTGTGCATGGGTTTCAAACTTTTAAATCTATTTACACAAACTTTTTAAAAGTCCTCTCATACAATGCATATGTGTCAAAGATTTTATTTTACTCATTAATGTACAAGTGAGCCAGACAGGTGTTAAAACCATTTCAGGGGAAAATCCAAAGACCAGATAAACATGTAAGTCCACCAGGAATGCCAAAAAGAATGCTTCACAGGTGCAAAACTGGCTTCCTCCACATAGCAAAGGGAAATCAATTACATGCCAAACTAACAGAATTTACATATTCACAAATAGGAATTGTTTGCATTACTATTAGTTTTCTACAAGTTCCATTTTATCTTTGCAAGTTGTAAATATCTTCTCAAAGACAATGAAAGTCAGATAACCCAGATGGTGAGTTAGTCAGGACATCACCATATTTTAGTCTTTTTCTGTTTCGTCTCAAAGGTCTTAGAGTACAATTTTGACCAACTCCAGTGCCTACTTATGGCAAGGAAATAGAGGGATGGCTGTTCTGCTGATGGCAAAAAAGAAGTGGAAAAATACTGAAAGCCCTTCCTTCCCTGTGGAAGGATGAGATGATTAAAAAAAACAAAAACAAAAACAAACAAACAAAAAAAAACACCTCTATTTTAAAGGCAGAGAGAGAGAAAGATACCTCATCTGTTGATTCATCCCCCACAAATGCCTGCAATAGCTAGGGCTGGGCCAGCTTGAAGCCAGGCACCTGGAACTCAAAGCAGGTCTTAGGGCATGGGTAAAGCCGCCACCAGCAGTCCAGCATCCCATATGGACACTGGTTCCAGTCCCGGCTGCTCCGCTTCCAATCCAGCTCTCTGCTATGGCCTGGGAAAGCAGTGGAAGATGGCCCAAGTCCTTGGGGCCCCTGTACCCACGTGGGAGACCCAGAAAAAGCTCCTGGCTCCTGGTTTTGGATCAACTCAGCTCTGGCCATAGTGGCCATCTGGGGAGTGAACCAGTGGATGGAAGGCCTCTCTCTCTCTCTCTCTCTTCCTCTGCCTCTCTGTAACTCTGCCTTTCAAATAAAATAATTAAATCTTTAAAAAAAACAAACGAACAAAAAAACCCCATGTTTTCCATGTGGATAGCATGGATCCAAGTATTTGAACCACCACCTGCTGCCTCCCAGCCCATTAGCAGGAACAGAACTGGGTCTCAAACATAGGCACTTTGATATGGGATGCAGGCATCTTAAGCAACATGATTTTTTAAAAAACATTGATTATTTATTTGAAAGAGTTACAGAGAGAGAGAGTGAGAGAGACATTTCCCATCTGCTGGTTCACTTGGCCAGGGCTGGGCCAGGCGAAAGCTAGGAGTTAAGAGTTGCATCCGGGTCTCCGACATTGGTGCAGGTGCCCAAGCACTTGGGCCATCTTCTGCTGCTTTTCCCGCCACAGTAGCAGGGAGCTGCATTGGAAATGAGGCAGCTGGAACTAGAACCGGCGCCCATATGGGATGCCGGCACTTCAGGCCAGGGCTTTAACCCACTACACCACATGCCAGTCCCTCCAAGTAATGTTTTAATCATTGTACTATATGCTCAGCTTGAGAAGAGGTTGCTCTGAGAAATGGCATAGAGAGAATACCATATGTAAAAAGCTCAGAACCATAAAATACCACAGCCAGGTTTGAAAACTGTAGTTGATCCAGGGGAGTTGGAGATGCAGGTGAGAAAGGGGCTGTGACCAAAAAGGAGAAGGCAGTGAAGAGCAGACAATATATCCAGGCAAAGGGCCCAGTTTCCATTCTGCAGGGCTGTGCCTCCCCGTGTCACCCATACCCTAGTGCTTTCAGTAGTACATGATGTGTGTCTCTATATTCATGGTTATACATTAATACAGAAAAAGAAAAAAGTTGACCAGTTTCCTTTTCACGGCTAGTAGTGACTAGGACCATGTCAACTTGTTTAAGTTCAAGTGTGATTTTGTTTAAAGAACTATGTTAAATTTCCTAGAAAATAGGCAGTATGTGGTTATGCCCAAACCCCAAAAGGTGGTAACTTTTAAAGTTTGAGAATCCTGTTTTACATAAATGATGGGAAATAGTTTAATTATTTTAAGGAGGACAGTGTTTTCATTTTGAGGTTTCCAAAAACTGACTTGGGAAGCCATGTAAGGAGGGGAACACTGGAGGACCAAGAAGTGTCAGAAAGTGCAGATGAGAGATAAAGACCTCCACCAGAGCAAAGACCCTGGGCATGGAGAGGAAGGGCAGACGGAAGTGCAGTGCCAGGGTGCATGAATCATGGCACTTCACAGAATGTGGTTGAAACTTTCCAGTGTCTCATTCAGAACTTGTTTTACTCAGGAGGAAATGAAGCAAGTGTTGCTGGTGGGTGAGATATTGTAAAAGTGCAGGAGAGAGGGCAAAGGTATCAGAAGATTGACAAGCTCAAACTTGAAAGGTGGAGGTGACACATTGTTCCCAGGACGACTGTGTAAGCTGTATCCCCAGCAGGTGTGCTGCGCTACAGTAGGGCTTCCAGAGCTGATCCTTCAGAGGGAATGGACGTCTTCAGAAAAGGCAGCCTGGAGGCAGAGTTCTGGGCTGAAGGAAGGGATGAGAATGTTCCAAGCTGGAGAAGGGAGAAGGGCCCGTGGTGCAGGAGGTGAACTTTAGCAGGTGGCATTCGGGGGCTGGAGTGCACACGGCCTTGGAAGGAGGTGAAGTGGTGAGTGCAGGGAACAGGGAGTCACGTGGAGCCGTGCCTGACAGAGACCTTGGACCACAGTGGGGGAATGAGCAGGGCCTAAAGGGCCAGACATGCAAAAGCAAGAGCATCCAGCTCTCTCTGCAGCAAGATTCCCTCAGTTGTGTCCTGGGGAACACCAGTTCCTTGGCATAACAATATGTGATTTAAGGAAAGGGTTCCATGGCAAAATAAATTTGATAAAGCCTGTGTGAAAGTTATTCAGGCTTGTTTACGCCAGGTCTCAGAGCCTTTGCTGCGCTGAACTATGTTGTGACTTTGCCAGTAGAAACTGCCCCTTCGTATCTGCAAGGGATGCTCAGATCAGCAGGTGCTTGGGTCCCTTATATAAGTGGTGTGCTATTTGCATATAACCTACACACATCTTGTGTATTTTTAATCATCTTGACTACTTGTAACACCTGAGGTAATGTAAACATTATATAAATAGTTGTTATATTGTTTTGTTCTTTTTTAAAATGTTATTTATTCCAGATGGAGAGAGAGAGAATATGAATGAGCCAGCCCTCTCATCTGCTGGGACTGGGCTGGGACTGAGCTGAAGCCAGGAGCTAGGCGCACAATCCAGGTGTCCCACACAGGCAGCAGGAACCCAGTCACTTCAACCATCACCCACTCCTCCCAGGCTGTTCATTGGCAAGAAGCTGGAATCAGGAACTGAAGCCAGGAATTGAACCCAGGTATTTCAGTGTGGAACAGGGGCATTTTAACAGCTAGGCTACTTCTTTTTTAGAGGACAATGACAAAGGGGAAAAAAAAACTCTGTACATTTTCAGTGCAGACATGATTTTTTTTTCAAATTTTTTTTTTCAAAATTTTTGAGTAACAGTTGAATCCATGGATTGGGGAACTGTGGGTGAGGAGGGCCAACAGTACTGCTGTTCTCTCAATTTCTTTGCTAACTGGGCCTGTTTTTGCTAAGTGTGTCCCAGAACTAGTGTTCTGTAGGCTTTCCTTTACAAAGTGCTATCTCAGAATTTACCCAGCTTATGTCTAAACTGGCAGCTGCCGCCATGTCTCCTCGCAAACCAGCCAGCTCTGCAGGCAGTACTGGATCCCTCCTGTTCCTCCTGCCCCTCTGATAGATCCCAATAGGTGGCCCAGACCACATTCCTTTCCCCTCTTGTCCTGGTAATGACACACTTTTAAAATGGCAAAGCTGGGGTGGGTGTTTGGCCTACCAGTTAAGCCACAGGTTGGAGTGCCTGGGTTTGAGTCCCAGCTCTGCTCCAGATTCTGGCTTCCTGTTGATGGGCACCATGGGAAGCAACAGGGAGACCTGGAATGAGCTCAAGTAGGGAGACCTGGAATGAGCTCCTGGCTCCTGGCTCCTGGCTTCAGCCTGGCTCTGCCCTGGCCATTGTGGGTATCTGGGGAGTTAACCAGTGGATAGGAGCTCTCTCTGTCTCTCTCAAATGAAAAACAAACAAGTGAAACAGAAAAATGATAAAACAAGAAAAAAGGAAGAGGTTAATAAGTTACCTGAGACAATGCCAGAAGGGCCAGTGTTGAGGTTTTCTCTGTTGCTTAGCCTTACTGTCAACTTTTTCTTTCTTTTTCTCCTACGAAGTTCACTCTGGGATTTCTGAGTGCTATGGTTTATACAGAGTACAATTAATCAGCTTTTCATTAATATTATGAAAATACCTGAGGGTAACTAATTTTATAATGAGAATATGTTCATTCAGCTCACAGTTTTAGAGGTTCAAGTCCAAGATCAGGCAGCTCCACTGGTTGGGCTTCTGGTGAGGGTGCCTGATGGCAATGGAGGAACATAAATCCCGGAAGGATGGCATGGCAGGCCAGGAAGTAGACAGCATGGTTGGGCCCAACTCAACTCCTTTATTTATTTATTTATTTAGGGTGAGATTTACTTATTTATTTGAAAAAGTTACAGAGACAGAGAGAGACCCTCCATCCATTGGTTCACCCCCAAAATGGTCAAAAAGGCTGGGGCTGGGCCAGGCTGAAGCCAGGAGCCAGGAGCTTCTTCTGGGTCTCCCACATGGGTGCAGGGGCCCAAGCACTTAGGCCAGCCTTGATGCTTTCCCAGGGGCATTACTGGGGAGCTGGATTGGAAGTGGAGCAGCCAGGACTTGAACCAGCTCCTATTGCACCTGGCAACTAGTGCCGGCCCTCCAACTCAGCTTTTATAACCCATCCTTTTGGGAGAACTACTTTTCAAGGGTGCACTCTCGTGGCCTGAGGGCCTTTGGCTAGGTTCACCTCCTAAACACCATAACTGCATTAAGTTACCATCTTCTTAGTAACATTAATTTACAACTAATTAAAGATTAGCTTAAAGTGCAGTATGAGTTTGGGAGGCAAATCATGTCCAAGCCATGGTACATTTGGTTTGTCTTCCGCAAGATCGTGTGCTGGTGGCGGCTCTGCAAGAGGTGGGGCCCTATGTCGGCTCCATGCGACACCACCACCAGGAAGGATTAATGCTGTTTCTTGAGAGTTAGCTCTCATGGGACTAGACTGGTGCTCAGCAGACAGGGCTTGTCATTGGAAACAAGCCTGGCATTCCCTATAATCCCCCTTCCACGGGCACTGCTCACTGCTCTCACATTGCTTCTGCATTGGGATGCATCTGCCATGCAGCATAAGGCCTCCAGAACTGTGGGCAAAATACACCCGCTTTTCTTTAACAAGAACCAATCCTCAGGTGTTTTGTCCTAGGAGCACAAAACAGGTGAAGATACCGTATTTTACGTGTGGATACGTGTGTACATGTTTACTGACTTGTTCGCCCTCAGAGATGGGATTGAAGAACTTCTGTAAGGAGACTGTGTCTACGTATTTCTATTGCTCACTATCGTTCGCTGTCTCTGCACAGAGCATCCCAACCAGGTACTGTGTCAAACAGAAGTTGTAAATTCGGAAGAAAAGGTTCAGTCTGCAGAACGGGTGATAGAGAATTCCAAAGGTAGTGGATATCTCAGGGTAGACACGGCTGAGGAGGAAGAGTACGTTATCACCTGGTAAAGAGTCCTTGCAGCTAATTTCCAAGTGGAAGTTTCCAGCCCTGACAGACAAGGGTAGTGTAGCAATGGTTTATGAGATGGAAGACAGGCAGGTGTGCATATTGCTACCTTGCCCTTTCTGTATAAGGAAACTCATCTGGGCACTAGTATTATGCCAGGAATCATTACAGGCATTTCAACAGACATGAAATTTTGATAGGAAAAGTCTTCAGTCAGGTCTAATTTATTATCCACAAGGCAAATCATTCAGAAACTTTGAGGTTTAGATAATCCCAAGGGACACATTTCAACTGCAGGAAGGAGCTACAATTGCTGTGCTATTTCTCATGAACATGAGTCAGTATGTTGGGATTTTCTACAAGGTAACAACTGCGTTAATCCACAGAACGCTTTTTTGAATTTGTGGCAATAAGTGCATTGAGCTACAAGCAATGTTATGAAGAAATTAATTCAACCACCAATTAGGACTGTTTTAGGTTTTAGGGGGCAAGCTGGCCATACCAATGTTTGTCATCCTTGGCACAAGGATATGGAAGTTCCTCACAAATACCTAGATTACCATACAATGTAACAAGCCCACTGCTGGGTATACACCCAAAAGAATCGAAAGCAGGGACTCAAACAGGTTCTTGTACATCTTTGTTTTTAGTAGCGCTACTCAACAACAGCCTAAAAAGATGGAAAAAGCTCAAATGCCCTTCAACAGATGATGGATAAACAAACTGTGGTAAATATCCAATATCCAGCCTTTACAAAGGAGTTACAGCCTCGTACGTGCTACATGGATCAACCTAGGAAACAGTGTGCTAAGCGACATCAGTCAGACACAGAAGATTCGGTGTTGGATGACTTCTTTTAGATGAGGCACCTGGAGTAGTCAAATTCATAGAGACAGGAAGTAGAATGGTCAGTGCTGGGGCAAGGGGGAGGAGAGAATGAGGCATTATTGTTTAAGGGAAACAGCCTCCATCTGGGATGATGAAGAAATCCTGGGAGTGGACAGTGGTGACAGTGGTAGAATATTGTCAATATGCTTAATGCAATGACTTTGTACCCTTAAAAATAATGGTCAAACTAGTACATTTTATGTTATATATAGTTAGCCATACATATAAAGAATCACCTGAAAGACAAAAAAAAAAAAAAAAAAAAAAAAAAAACTATACTGGCACCTGGGCTGCAATCCCCAGGGACTGATTGTAATTGGTCCGGTAGGGCACAGGCAATGGTGGTTTTTAAAGTCACTCAGGTGAATCTAATGTGCAGCCATGCTCTTTGAAGGGCCGCATAATCTCCAGGGCAGTGGGGCTCAGCCTTGACTGCTTATTAGAGTTATCTCAACAGTTTAAAATACACCAATGTCTTGGTTGTATATCCACATTCTTATTTCATTGGTTTGGGGGTGTTGCATGGTCATTAGAATTTTTTTTTTCCAAATATCTCAGTTGATTCTTATAGTCAAGGTTAAGAACCTCTGAGCCAAACACCAGATCTCTCCAGAGTGCCAGTGACCTCTTGCACTCCACCTTTGGAGGACAAGTACTCGTTTATGTTGGTGATGGAGTCAAGGGCGTGGTGGGGGTGAGCTTCTGATGGCATTCAAGGGGCTCTTCATGGAGACTGAATGTTAAAAATGGGAGAAGCAAAGGAGACAAGAGGAGGGCCTACAAGAAACGAAGTGAAGTTTAATATATTAGGTTTGCCATCAGGGGAGAAAGGGCTTTTATTCTTCCAGGAACCCAGCTCCTATTGGCTTCTAACATAGGTAATTCTTGCTTGCCCCTCACCCCATCTTTAATCCCCATCTGAATTCTCTCTGCCCAGTAAGGGCTCAGAGCTAACCTGTCCAGCCAGGGTTACAAAGAACTGGGCTGTTGAGAGTGCGCTAATCAAGGCGATTGTGTGGTTTGGATGTGTCCCTCAAAGTTCTTGCATTAGAAACCTAATCCGCAGAACAACAGTGCAGGGAGGAGGAAGCTGGGAGCAGTGGTTAGGGCATTTTCATGGGGGTGGGTTTCTGATCAAAGGCTGAGTTCAGCCTCTGCTCCTTCTCTTTCCCACGCTCTGTCAATAGGTGCTGCCTTCCACCATGTTTTGAGATGGGGGAATTAAGCAGGAAGATTAGGCGGGAATAGCTGCGTTAGAATATTTTCTCACAATTTCTGCCAGCTCTTCATTGTAACTACCCCCACCACCTGTCAATCCAGTACGCCCAGTTTCTCATGAGCACCAGTATCTCATCCTGGACCAGGAAGGAGGAGATGCCATGATGGCCACCTGGAAGTTGAACTCCACGTGGAGGCGACGTGAAACTCCCAGAAAGCATGACACACACTGTAAACTCTACCTCCCTCGTATATTCTGTGAGGGCACCACTCCCCTTCTCATAAAAGACACTGATACAGGGAGCAGTCTGTGTTTTGATCTGGGCTTCTGGACCATGCCTGTGAGTCCTTCTCTGGCCTCCTCCAACTCTCTTTCCTCATAGGCAGCTGTGTGGGCCACGCATGCCAGGTATCCACCGGGAGTGTCCTACCCTCCTGTGTGAGTGTATACTCACTGTCTCACCTTTAAATAAATCCTGCTCTCACTGGTGCACCTTACTTAATGCCTCTGCCTTGAATTCTTATTTCTGTGAGGGCAATACAATGGCATAAAAATTAAGGTCCATAGGCCCACAAGGTGCCCCACAAAGGCACTCTCCAGATGCAGCCTCTTGACCTTGGACTTCCCAGCCTCTGGGGCTCTATGTCAGCTTTTTCACTACTCCAACGACAGGCCTGAGGACAACCTGTAAGAGCAAGAGGGGTTTATTTAGCTCACAGTCCTGCAGGCTGGAAGCCCAAATGGCTTGATGCAGACCCTGGCGGAGGTTCCAGGGTGGCTGGAGGGATGCACATGGAGGAAAGATCATGCAGAGAGCCAGGAAGCAGAGAGAGTGGGTGGACTCAAGCTCAGACTTTTACAACAGCCCTCCTGGGAGAGCTCAAGAGGTCCCATGAGAATACTTCTTGAGGGCACATGCCCCGTGATGTAAGGACCTCCCAGTAGGCCACACCTCTTAAAGTTTCCCCCACTTCCCAACAGTGCCACCCTGGGGACCAAGCTTTTAATACACGGACCTTCCGAAGACACCCAAACCAGTAGCAAACCACAGCAAGAACCGGGAACTAAATAAACGTGTGTTGTTTATAAAGCACCTGGTCTCTTGTCTCCTGTTACAGCAGCACAAAGTGGACTAAGACCAGATCATAGAGCTGGTGCAAGAAAAATGAGCCAGTTCACTGTTGGAAGGTCACTGAGGTGGTAGACAAAGCCCAGCCCCTCACAAACCCTGATTTAATTCAGCTCGCCTTCTGTCACTTTTGTCATCCTTGGTGTTTGTTTATATTTCTGTTCCTCTCTATGGATGCCAGTTGGTCTGCTTATTAGGTTGAGTTACACTCTTGCCACCTTGTGTGGGGGAACCCTAGTCTAGCCTTGGAACCAAGGCCAGGTAGACAAGGGCAGGGTGGGGATTTGGAAAAGCAGCTGAAGGGCAATGTGAGACCAGGAAGGCAGCTGGAAGAGAGGAAGTCCAGACAGAGCAGATGGGCCCAGCCCTTGGGGTAGAGCAGTGGTTCCTCATTAATCTGTTCCATCTCTTTTCCTTTTTTTTTTTTTAACAGAATACTAGAGACTAGGTAATTTATTTATTACTTTTTTAAAAAAAGATTTATTTATTTATTTATTTATTTGAAAGCCAAAGTTACACAGAGAGTGAAGGAGAGGCAGAGATAGAGAGGTCTTCCATCTGCTGGTTCACTCTCCAATTGGCTGCAACAGCAGGAGCTGTGCTGATCGGAAGCCAGGAGCCATGAGCTTCTTCTGAGTCTCCCACGTGGGTGCAGGGTCAAGGACTTGGGCCATCTTTC
Organism: Lepus europaeus; assembly: GCF_033115175.1. Taxonomy (NCBI): domain Eukaryota; kingdom Metazoa; phylum Chordata; class Mammalia; order Lagomorpha; family Leporidae; genus Lepus; species Lepus europaeus. The sequence continues at coordinate 106,234,516 of NC_084835.1, read as the reverse complement.
ACTGCTTTTCCAGGCAATAGCAGAGAGCTGGATCGGAAGAGGAGAAGCCAGGGCTAGAACTGGCACCCATATGGGATGCCGGCGCTTCAGGCCAGGGCTTTAACCCACTGCACCACAGCACCAGCCCCTGAGAGACTGGGTAATTTATAAAGCACAAAAGTGTAAATTGCAAGGTGTTTTGTGCTAAGAATGGATTCAAAACCCCCATCGATCAGCAAGGTTGTCCTTTCAGAGTGTGGGAGTCCATGGCAGGGCACCTGGTGGATGCATTTGGTGGGTCAGGTTAGGGGTGTGGCCTAGAGCTTTCGAAGCTCCCTTCTAGTCTTCTGTCCTCCGGGCTGAGGGACTTTAGAGAAAGGAGAAGCCAAAAGAAGTCACAGAGGCTGACAAAGGCCCACAAGAAAAGTAGGAGCTTAAATTGTACCCTGGAAGTGTGACAGGGTTGGAAGGGCAGCAGGCCTTCAAGGGAAGAGAATACATGATCAGAGACTAACCCTGGACAATGACCCCAGATCCATGATCACTGTGGACAATGACCACGGCGGATGGAAGGTAGCGGGACACTTACGAAGCGAAGTAACATACACACACTTATTTATATAAGGGAGAGGAATAATGTTTAAGTACCTGGCAGTTCAAATCATAACATATTAGTTATATGCCTAAAATTAGATGTTGAACATATAAGCATAGCTATTTCAGGAGGATGTACATAATACTAAATTAAAATCTGAGTAAGGTGATTTGCTGCAGGAAAGGAAGTTAAACCACCTGTTTAAAGCATACTTGCAGCACTTACACATTAATTGTTAAATAATTCTCATATGCTATTAATTATTTAAATTTGTTCTGCAAAACAACATCACTGAAAGCTTTGTTTTGAAACACTTACTTTGGAGTTTAGTTGAAATTAAAAGGACATTTAAGGGCTGGCATTGTGGTATAGTGGGTAAAGCTGCTGCCTGCAGTGCCAGCATCCCATATGGGTGCTGTTTTGAGACCTGGCTGCTCCACTTCTGATTCTGCTTTCTGCTATGGCCTAGGAAAGCAGTGGAAGATGGCCTAAGTCCTTGGGTCCCTGCACCCATGTGGGAGACCCAAAAGAAGCTCCTGGCTCCTGACTCCTGGCTTCTGGCTTCAGATCTGTCCAGCTCTAGCTGTTGTGGCCATTTGGGGAGTGAACCAGCAGATGGAAGATCTCTTTTTCTGTTACTACCTCTTTCTCTGTAACTCTTTCAAATATTTTTTTTTAAAAGGACATTTAAAGTATTCTATAATGTAAGTTCTTCAGTAAGTGATTTTAATGAGTTCTATTTAATGATGTTTTATTGTGCATAGATTAGTGTTCTGAAGCTTCTGGAATTTTTTTATTGTCATCATAAAGTAAGCTGACAGAAATTTTTTAATGATAATTAAAAGAGTAGCTTGACATGGGGCTGGTGCTGTGGCGTAGCAGGTTAACGCCCTGGCCTGAAGTGCCGGCATCCCAAATGGGCACCGGTTCTAGTTCCGGCAGCTCCACTTCCAATCCAGCTCTCTGCTATGGCCTGGGAAGGCAGCAGAGGATGGCCCAAGTCCTTGGGCCCCTGCACCTGCATGGGAGACCCGGAGGAAGCACCTGGCTTCAGATCGGTGCAGCTCCGGTCGCTTCGGCCAACTGGGGAGTAAACCAGTGGATGGAAGAGTTCTCTCTCTGTCTCTACCTCTCTCTGTAACTCTGTCTTTCAAATAAATAAAATAAATCTTAAAAAAAAAAAGAGTAGCTTGACACAAGTACATGTTTAGTCAGCAGTTGAACACCACAGTCATAGAATGTCACCCTAGACATCACCTTAGCTGACCAAGGCCAGCACCTTCAATTTCAGACAGAGCCCTGTGAACTTGAGGGATTTTCTTTCTCTCTTTCATCTTTCTTTCTCTCTTTCTTTCTTTCTTTCTTTCTTTCTTTCTTTCTTTCTCTCTCTCTTTCTCTCTTTCTTTCTCTCTCTCTTTCTTTCTCTTCTCTCTTTCTCTCCTTCTCTCTTTCTCTCCTCTCCTCTCCTCTCTCTCCTTCCTTCCTTCCTTCCTTCCTCCCCTCCCTCCCCCTCCCCCCCCTTTCTTTCTTCCTTTCTCCTTCTACCACAGTGCTTTTCAACTGGAACCAACAGCTGTCTACCCGATTGGCCATATCCAACAGGCCCTATCCCAGACTGAGTCAGAAGCTCTGGGAGTGGACTCAACAGTAAGTGAGTTCATGAGCCCTCCAAGTGCTCTGATCCACACCGGTGTCTGAGAACTGCTCCCCCACTCTTCAGCACTGATGTGTTTTGGGGCATGACTTCTCTTAGAATGTTCTCTGTCACGCAGAGAATTACTTCCTGTTTTATGTCTAAATTTATCTCCCTGAAGCTTTGAAGGGCAGAGCTCACAGACTTAACCAATGTAGAGATAATGCTCTCACATTCCAGTATGGGTAGGAGCCCAGGGTGGGTCTCAGCAGAGGGGCACCCAAACCCAGACAGGAGGCTGAGACAGAGCTGGCAGGGGGCAGGAACATGGGGAGTCAAGGGCTGACCTTTGCCCCTTCCTTTAACCAGGATTTGATCACTTGATAATGCAAGGTTCACTCCATAGTGGAGCACAGCGTAGTCTGGTTTGGGGTCTGATTGTAAGACTAATAACATGAGTCAAAGGAGTAGAGTGTGGGGAGAAGCTTAGGAGCTATGTAGTATAAGTGATGAGCATCTCACATACTGACCAACGTCATTCCAGAAATTGTCTGAAAAAAAGAAAAATGAAATAGAGAAGGGTAGAGCCCTTTGGGAGTTGAGCCTGTGATTTAGAATGTGGTGTCTATTTTAGGCATCTCAACTGAAAATTCCATTTTAATATCATGATGTGTTTAAAGTGATCTAGCGCTTAACAACAGGATACACTCTGAGCTGTGTATCATTAGGTGATTTTGTCATTGTGTGAACATCATAGAGTAAAAAGTATACAAACTTGGGTGGAATGGTTTACTACACACCTAAGGTACATGGTATACGCCATTATATGAAGGAGCTTCCAAAAGGGTCATGGAGAATGCATATTATGTAAAAATATGCATGAATTTCAATTTTTGTACCAAAATAAACCCATACTAACATATTACAGCTTGCCTGAACAGGATCTAATTTGAGGCACTAAGAAGGATATGACATTTTTTTGTTTTTAAAGATGTATTTATTTATTTGAAAGGCAGCGTTACAGAGAGAGATAGAGATGGAGAGAGAGAGAGAGAGAGAGAGAGAGAGAGAGAGAGAGAGATCTTGTATGCACTGGTTCACTCCCCAAATGGCCATAACAGTTGGAGCTGGGCAGATCCAAAACCAGAAGAGAGGATCCAGGAGCTCCTTCTGGGTCTCCCTTGTGGGTGCAATGGCCCAAGGACTTGGGCCATATTCCACTGCTTTCCCAGGCACATTAGCAGGGAGCTGGATTGGAACTAGAGCAGCCAGGACTTGAACCCCTGCCCATATGAGATTCCAGCACTACAGGCTTAACACACTATGCCACAGTGCCAGTCCCATGACATAGTTTGAAAACAGCCCCTATCAAAGCAACACAATTCTGCTAAAATTGAACTAACAACAAATATCAATTTTGCAATGAAACTTGGGTGGAATAATGGTGAATTATTGATATTTCACACAAAAAAATTATGGGGATAATACCCCAAGGAAATCAGACGTCTACAAATGGATAGCTTGTTTTAAGAAAGGGAAAGATGATGTTGAAAATGAAGTCCACAGTAGCAGATCATCCATATCAATTTGAGAGGAAAAATCTAATCTTGTCCATATCCTAACTGAAGAGAACATGAGGAACAGTGGGGCTGGTGCTGTGGCGTTGCTGGTAAAGCTGCCACCTGCAGTACTGGCATCCCCTGTGGGCACCGGTTTGAGTCCCGGCTGCTCCACTTCTGATCCAGCTCTCTGCGATGGCCTGGGAAAGCAGTGGAAGATGGCCCAAGTCCTTGGGCCCTTGCATGCATGTGGGAGACCCAGAAGAGGCTCCTGGCTCCTGGCTTTGGATTGGCGCAGCTCCAGCCATTGTGGCCATCTAGGGAGTGAACCAGCGGATGGAAGACCTTTCTCTCTCTCTGCCTCTCCTTCTCTCTCTTTGTAACTCTGATGTTCAAATAAATAAATAAATATTTTTAACAAAAATGAGGAACAGCAGAAACAATAAACCATAAACATCACGAACATAACTGGTTCAGCTAACACAATTCTGGATGAAAAAGTAGAGAAAACTTTCTGTTCGATGGCTGCCAAAATTTGTGGCCCTATCAGCTACACCTAAGAGCTGAGTTTTCAGTGAAAATTTCAACAAATCCTGGAGCGTTTCTTTGACAAATTGCAACCAGAGATGAAACATGGCTTTACCAACACAATCCTGAAGACAAAGCACAATCAAAACACTGGCTACCAAAGGCGGAAGTGGTCCAGTGAATGCAAGAGCAGACTGGCTGAAAGCAAAGGTCACACAAGTATTTTGGGATACTCAAAGCATTTTGCTTATCGACTGGAGGGCCAAAGAATGATAACATCTACATATTCTGAGAGTGTTCTGAGACAGTGAAAGCCTCAGCAGAGAAATGCCCAGTAAGGCTTCACCAGAGAGTCCTTCTCCACCCTGACAATGCTCTCTTCCTCTCATCTCACAAGGGCAACTTCATGAGAGTTTCTATTCCCATAGGAATAGATCCTTAGGGATCCTGATTTGGCTCCTTCTGACTTCTTTATGTTCGTAATAGTTAAAAATATTTAAAAGGAATACATTTTCTGTTAATGTAAAAAACACTACATTGACACGATTAAATTCTCAGGACCCTCCATTCTTTAAGGGTGGAGAAAATGGCTCATATTGTGAGGAGTTAGATGGGTTAATAGGCAGTGAGGCCAGGTCCCTGTCTGAATGAGAAAAAGGGGCAGAACCCCTTTAAGAGTGTAGAAAATGCTTGCCTCCTCCCAGAGACTGAGCAACATTTAGCTTTTTATCCTGAGATAAATTATAATAATCCTAAGATAGACAAGGTTACCAATCCGTACCCCTCTGATTGGTTTTTAGTTTTAACGTGCAAGCAGGCTAGATAGGATTACAATTCCAGTCCTCTGATGAGTTTTGTCTTTGCCTGTGATTGGTTGTTGTTCCAGCCTTTTGATTGGTTGTTATTCTGGCCTTCTGATTGGTTGTTACTACTCTGCTTCTCCCATGATTGGCTAAATCTAGGTAGCTACTTTGTGAATAAAAGATCCAGCACTGGCAAGTTTCCTGGGTAATTCTTGGAGCCCTCCTCCTGACTTGCAGCAGGAGGTTTCTCACTTAAATAAATCTTGCCTCACTCATTGTCCCTGTCCATGTGGAAAATCTTTGATGTGAGACCGGAATCAAGATCGCCTTCATCATTCTATAACAGTACCATGGCTTACAAAAGTGTCTTGAACTTGATGGAGCTTGTGATGAGACATAAAGTTTATATCTTTACTTTTATTTTTCTATGAATCTTTTGAACCTCCCCTCCCCCGATATATGTGGCCTGTTATTGTCCAAAATGTCATTAGGCAGTGCATAATTGTATCTTTTTAACTTGGTGTTTTTCCAAACCCATACGTTTTAAAGCACACACATCTTCATTATATGAAAACGTACCTCCTGGAAGGACTATGGTCTTCCTCTCTTGATAAACATTTCACTTTATTCCTACTTACCCTTCATCAAGCCAATATCTGAATCGTAGCACATTCTTTAATCCTGTGATGATTGTGTATTCAGACGTATTTGCTTTTTTGTCTGAACCTTGCCAAGGAATTTTATCACTGAAAATTGTTTACCTCCCCAAATTTCCATGGTGTTAATGAATTATGCTTTCTTTTTTTATCTTATGGATTGTTTGATCATGCATGGTGTTCCTGTATTTTATGATAGATTCCTGGAACAATTATTTTGGTTTGCTTTTTTGCATGGAAGTAACATTGGTAGCTCACTGCTTTGTAGCCCAGTGGTCATTTGTCATTATCAGTTTGACTGGCAATAATTTAGCTTCACCACTAGCTGTGTTCTGAGCTCTTCAGTGCATGCTGCCTAATTCTATTGACTTAACATTGAGCTTTAATTAGCTTCTGTTTAATTGAATGCTTCAAACCTATTTGCTTCAAAAATTTGGGAATGACACCACCTGTAGACTATGGAGCAAAGACTATAGCAAAGAAATCTTAAGCGCTCCAGAATGTAGGGTGGTACTGAGTTTACCTATCAAGAATGAAATAAATGAACTCTAAGCTTTGACTAAAAGCTTTTGGTTTCACTCTGTTATGTTTCCTCCCTTTGTGGCTAGCCACTTGGGAGGGGATTTCCGGAGATGCAAACTCTACAGTTTGTTTCCCAAAATATTTTGCATTGTTTTGGGTGAGAGTATGTTGCCTGCTCCATGATATAAAGGTCTCAGAGAGCTAATAAGATTTGTAAACACAGCCACATGATCACAGGTTGCTCCAGTGGTGACAGAAGGTGCTTCTATCAAGATCTATTTCTTCCGGGCCGGCGCTGTGGTGCAGTAGGTTAATCCTCTGTCTGTGGTGCTGGCATCCCATATGGGCACTGGTTCTAATCCCAGCTGCTGTTCTTCTGATTCAGCTCTCTGCTATGGCCTGGGAAAGCAGTAGAAGATGGTCCAAGTGCTTGGGAGACCTGGAAGAAGTTCCTGGCTCCTGGCTTTGGATCAGCCCAGCTCTGACCATTGCAGCCATTTGGGGAGTGAACCAGCGGATGGAAGACCTTTCTCTCTGTCTCTCCTTCTCACTGTCTGTAACTCTCTCAAATAAATAAAAAAATTTTAAAAAGGATCTATTCTTTCATTAAAAACTCATTTTTTACTGTGGTAAAATACATACTACATTATTTTAAAAAATTATAGAAATCTGAATTAAAAGCTAAGCTTATTTTTGAAATCCATATAGAGTTTTTTTATAATATATCTTTCCATGAACTTTTTAAAGATTCCATGTGTAGGGGGCTGGTGTTGTGGCACAGTGGATAAAGCTGTCTGTGACACTGGCATCCTCTATGGGTGTCGGTTTGAATGCTGGATGCTCTTCTTCCATCCAGCTCCCTTCTAATATGCCTCAGAGAGCAGAGGAAGATGGCCCAAGTGCTTGGGCCCCTGCCACGGATGGGCAAGCCTGGCTCCTGGTTTCACCTTGTCCTAGCCCTGGCCAATGTAGTCATTTGGAGAGTGAACCAGTGGACGGAATGTCTCTCTGTCATGGTCCCCTTCTCTCTCTGTAATTCTGCCTTTCAAATAAACAAATCTTTAAAAATGTACAAAATTTACCATGTGACCATTTTTAAGTATATAATTCAGTGGCATTAGGTTCATAAGGTGGGGGAACTATCGGCACATTTTCCACAGCCCAAACAGAAATACTGCATCCATTACACAGAACGCCCTAGTCTCTCTCCCCTGAATCTCTGGTAAGTGTCACTCCACTTTCTGTCTCTATGAATTTTACTATGCTAGGTGCCTCTGATGGAAGAGAAGTCATAGAATTTTTGTCCTTTTGTGTCTGGCTCATTTCACTGAACCTAGAGCTTTCTGAGTTCATCCATGCTGTAGCATATATCAGCAAGTCATTCCTTTTCAAGGTTGAATACTATTCCATTGTACGGATGTAGCTCACTTTGCTTGTTTATCAGCTGTTGGTGGACTCTTGGGCTGTTTCCACCTTTTGGCGAAGGTGAATAGTGCTGTGGTGAACATGGCCGTACAAGGATCTGTTTGAGTCCCTGATTTCAAGTCTTTGGGGGGGGTGGGGTGGGGGGGGTGGGGTGGTGTATAGTTAGCAGTAGAAGTGTTGAATTGTAGGGTAATTCTGTTTAACTTTTTGAGGAACTGAAGAAAGGAAACCTTTTGAATTATCATATTTTTACTTCACTAACCGCCGACCAGGTTGTCTTTCCAGGCCCCAAATGGAATGTGACAGAAGGTTTCAAAATGTACCCCTGCCGTCGAGAGCCGCAGACCTGGGGTCATCATCAGTACTTTCCCCGTCTGTCGAATGCTCTAGAGGCTCCTTTGTTTTCCTGACACAGGGTATAGAAATCCATTTTGGGGTATTCTTTTCCCAAGAAGAGCTTTTTTTTTTTTTTTTTTTTTTTTTTTTTTAAGGTTTATTTATTTATTTGAAAGTCAGAGATACAAAGAGAGGAGAGGCATAGACAGAGGGAGCGAGGTCTTCCATCCGCTGGTTCACTTCCCAATTGGCTGCAATGGCTGGAGCTGTGCCAATCTGAAGCCAGGAGCCAGGAGCTTCTTCTGCGTCTCCCACATGGGTGCAGGGGCCCAAGGACTTGGGCCATCTTCTACTGCTTTCCCAGGCCATAGCAGAGACTGGATTGGAAGAGGAGCAGCCAGGTCTCAAACCAGCGCCCATATGGAATGCTGGCACTTCAGGCCAGGGTGTTAACCCGCTGCACCACAGTGCCAGCCCCAAGACCTGGGTTTTTATGGCAACTCTGAAACCACCCTTGCACCTTGGACTGATGCAGACTGGATCTTCACAGAACTAGACTCACTCTTAGAGTTGCTCCAAGCAAAACTAGAAAAATATATGGTTCCTCAAGTCCCAAATCACATTCGGCACCAACTCCCACTAACGTTTATTCCTGTATCTCATTTGGCACCATCTTCTTTCCATCTCCATGGCCTGGCTCCTGGCCCAACTTGCCTTCAACTGCCTTACGAACCTCTGCAATGGAGTGTCTTGATGACCTTCTCACATGCATCTCATTCTTCATAGTTTAGCCAAGATGATCTTTCTGAAATTCAGGGGGACTTTGGGGAGATGATCACAAAGTTCATATGGAAAGTAAACAACTAACAATCAAGGAGTTTTTGAAAGACAAGAATGAGAAAGGAGCAGCTACATGAAATATCAAAATAGGTTATAAAAGCTATAAATACTAAAATGGTTTCACATCAGCACCTGGATAGGCTGTTCAATGGAACAGAATACAGAACCATAAATGAGACCCAAAAATAGATGAGAATTTAAATTATAATGAGGGTGGCATTTTGAATCAGTGGGGAAAATTTGATTTTGACCAGTTAGGCGTTCAGATAATGTGTGGAAAATGTTGTTTCTTTAGCTCATACATCACCCCAAAACAAATTCCAAGTATAAACCAGATTTAAATTACAATAAAAAATGAAATCATACAAATACAGGAAGGGAAGGGAATTCAGGAGAACTTTTTTTTTTTTTTTTTTTTGACAGGCAGAGTTTGAGAGAGAGAGAGAGAGAGAGACAGAGAGAAAGGTCTTCCTTCCGTTGGTTCACCCCCAAATGGCTGCCACGGCCGGCACGCTGCGCCGATCCGAAGCCAGGAGCCAGGAGCCAGGTGCTTCCTCCTGGCCTCCCATGTGGGTGCAGGGCCCAAGCACTTGGGCCATCCTCTACTACCCTCCCAGGCCACAGCAGAGAGCTGGACTGGAAGAGGAGCAACCGGAACAAAATCCTGCGCGCTTACCAGGACTGGAACCCGGTGTGCCGGCACCGCAGGCGGAGGATTAGCCAAGTGAGCAGTAGCGCTGGCCTTTTTTTTTTTTTTTTGACAGAGTTAGAGAGAGAGAGAGAGAGAGAGAGACAGAGAGAAAGGGAGAACGTTTTTAAATTTAGAAAAATCTCAGAAGGTTTCCGAGAAATGATTGGTAAATTCATCTATGCATAAATTAAAATTTTCTTCATGGAAAATATCATAAGGAGGTGGGTGCCATGGCTCAGCAGGGTAAGTGGCCCACATCCCATATCACAGTGCTGGCCTGAGTCCTGGCAAATGTGCTTCAACTCAGTGTCCTGCTAATGCATCCTGAGAGGCAGCAGGTTCAAGTGCTTCGTTCCCTGCCACCTGTGTGGGAGGTCTAGACAGAATTCTGGGGTCTTGGATTTTGCCTAGCCCAGCTCTGGCTGTTGTGAGTATTTAGAGAGGGAAACAGTGTATGAAAGATTTGTCTCTCTCTCTCTCTCTCTCTCCTCTCTCTCTCACTGTCTTTTTTCTGTCACTCTTTCAAGTAAATGAAAATAAAATAAATACATAATAAAAATGCAAATGACCAACTGGTAAATATAGTGAGGATAAGGGGTTCTATCTTTACTATAAAAGTCTTCTCACAAGTTCATAAAAAAGGATCCATCATCAACAGGAGGAAGGCAAAGAAAATGAACAAGCAATAAAGATAATTAAAAATGAATCTTAATGAAGAATGGGATGGGAGAGGGGGTAGGAGATGGGATGGTTGCGGGTGGGAGGGTGGTTATGGGGGGAAAAAAACCCACTATAATCCAAAAGTTGTACTTTCAAAATTTATATTTATTAAAGAAAAGAAAAAAAGATATAAAAAAGAAAATAAACAGGCAAAAAGATACTTGAACTCTTTCTAAATAATAGAATAGAAATGCTATTAATCAATATAATAATACCAATTCCATCTACCAAGTTGACAAATAAAAAATTCTGATAGGTTGCTTTTGCAAGAGTTTCAAATATGGCATCTCATATTGTCAGGAAGAATGTAAATTGGTGCTACTCTTTAAAGGACAATTTAACAACTTCTAGCAAAATGAAAAATGTACTTTTTGTTTGACCTAGCAATTCCATTTCTAGACATGTTTCTGAAAACTATGAAAAACTCATATACAAAGACATCAAGAGAATGTTCTAGAAGCAGTCATTAATTCTAGTAGGAGAGGACACAACAGGGTTTCAGAGGGGAATCATCCCTGGAAGAGTAAAATCCCCCAACAGGAGACAATGTGTGATATGCTTCATGTATGTTCATACGGATGGTTAAAAAGGTCTAACTGCGAGGTAGCTAGGTAGACATTAGCCTACGTGTGTAAGAGCGGCTGATAAAATGAGAACGTGATGGAACGAGGAAATAAGCCTTGAAAGCTGACCAGCCATTATACATCTAAAGTATTTCCCTCGTTCAACAACCCCTACCTGGGGGCAGCTTAGGGGAATCTCCCTGCCTTGCACTGAGAGGGGTGTTAGGTCCAATTCCATACCCAGAGAGCCCTCCACCCAGCAATAACCCAGAAGAGGGAGCGGGAAGAGCCATAAAAACTCGAGTCTGAATACAGACTGGGCAGTCAGTTCTTTTTTTTTTTTTTGACAGGCAGAGTGGACAGTGAGAGAGAGACAGAGAGGAAGGTCTTCCTTTTTGCCGTTGGTTCACCCTCCAATGGCCGCCGCGGTAGGCGCGCTGCGGCCGGCGCACCGCGCTGATCTGATGGCGGGAGCCAGGTGCTTCTCCTGGTCTCCCATGGGGTGCAGGGCCCAAGCACTTGGGCCATCCTCCACTGCACTCCCTAGCCACAGCAGAGAGCTGGCCTGGAAGAGGGGCAACCGGGACAGAATCCGGAGCCCCAACCAGGACTAGAACCCTGTGTGCTGGCGCCGCAAGGCGGAGGATTAGCCTATTGAGCCGCGGCGCCGGCCTGAGCAGTCAGTTCTTTACCGGAATGCCCCCCTGGTCTGCCGGGTGTTTCTCTTCATTGAACATTGCTACCCTCCCTATCACTGCTCTCTGTCTCACGTCTGAGTGCTTGTGAAGACAAGATCCTCAGAGCAGCCTTCTCTGCTAACAAAACTAAGGCAGAGGGGCCGGCACTGTGGCGTAGCGGGTAAAGCTGCTGCCTGCAGTGCCAGCATCCCATATGGTTGCCGGTTCGAGTCCCAGATGCTCCACTTCCTGTTCAGCTCTTTGCTATGGCCTGAGAAAGCAATAGAAGATGGCCTGAGTCCTTGGGCCTCTGCACTTGCATGGGAGACCTGGAAGAAGCTCCTGGCTCCTGGTTTCAGATCAGCGCAGCTCTGGCCATTATGGCCATCTGGGAAGTGAGCCAGCGGATGGAAGATTTCTCTCTCTGCCTAAGCCTCTCTGTAACTCTGCCTTTCAAATAAATAAATAAATAAATCTTTAAAAAAAAAAAAAACTAAGGCAGAAAGTGTGGCTTGCTGGCTTCTAAGGTTGGAGACAGACACTCAAGATTTCTTCTGGGACTGACGATTTTTACATGCATTTTCCTACTAAAAATAACTGCATTTCCTTTGCTATTCATAACTTGCCTATAATCCCAAACTTACTGCGTTTTCTGATGAAGTATGCATCAGGCCTGCTCCTGAGACCAGCTCCACCACCTACAGGGCCTACTACAAAATGGAAATGTAGGACCCCTTGCTTAAAAACTAAGAACTTGAGGATGGCGTGGAGCCCTTATAATTAAGCTGCCTGTGTAAGTGCAGAGGTCGTGGGCCACGGGGCCACCCCTGCCTGCTTCTGGCTAGCGATATTTCAGCCACACCAATGTGCAATAGATAGTTAGTTGCTTTAGGTTCCCTGGCTGGAATTTGCAAGCCCCATAGATAATTCTATCCGCCTACCTGTCAATCAAAATGCTCTCTTTCCTGGTATGTATCAGCTTCATCTGGGGGCTGGGGGTGGGGGAATGCCAAGGATATACAGATACTGAGCTCCATGTGGAATGTGTGGAGGTGCCATATAATTCCCGGATGGCTACATGCCTGGAGGCACCACTCCCTACTTCATACAGGAGGCCAAGAACCGGAAGGGGCTCCCTCTTCTGCCGCAGACTACCGCTGCAGGTGCTGCTCCTGTGCCTTTTCTCTCCTCCTTCCCCCACCCCTCCTCCTTTCTGGCAATCTTCTGGCCTACTCATGACAGCTGTTTCTCTGTCATGTGGGAGTGCGTGTGTATGTCTGTGTGCTCACTTTCTCACCTTTTGACCAATTTTATCACAAAGCACACCTTATACGTGTCTGCACTTAGAATGCTCATCTAGGTATGAGGCCAGAGCCTGGAGTAGAAATTAATACACCCATGCCCACATCAATACCAAGCGGTTTTTGCATTTCTCGTTAGCAAGCCAAGCTTTCACTTACTCCTTTGCTCAAGTTGCTGCTTCTATCAGAAGAATCTGCACACCCCACATCCCTCTCTCCGAAGTTCCCCTCTATCCTTCAAAACTCCCCTCAGAGCCACTTCTGTGACGCAGCCTTGGCTGCAATCCCCTTCCTCCTGAAGTGTCCCCTCCGCCCACCTCGCCCAGACCTAAGTCACAGCGCCACTTACCAACAACGACCTGGCTCTTGTCACAGAGCAAGTGCTGTTAGGAATATTGCCTAAGTAATTTGATTCTCAGTCAAATCAAGGAAAGAGCTATAATTATTTTTATTTACCAAAGGAGATTCTGGGAGATAAAATGTATCCAGGGTCACATATCTAAGCAAGGAAGTGCAGATAAGTGGGTGGAAATTAATAATATAATTTATTTTCACCCGTGGCTAACCCAAGATAATAGATTTAGCCTACACCTGAAATGGCATTGTATAAATAAGTCTAAGGAGCAGATCCTCTAACCAGGTAATCCAAGGTCTCCTTTATTTAAATAGTACAAGGATACATTTGCATATTGAAGAAGATATCTTCTTATAAATCCTCTTCCTCATCACTCCAATTTTCATTTTTGGCCGCCATGATGTCTTAACACTGACCCTTGAGTTTCATTGCTTTGAGGCAAACATTTGCTCTCTGTGGATATTCTTTTTAAAACACAAACATCATCTAAAGTTAAGACGTTAAGTTCCTGGTGCTATAGTGAGCGTGAGTTTATCATAGACTTTTACTCTGGCCTGAGCCAGACTGGAAAAATACTGGGTGGAAACTGGTTACACAATGTGCGAAAGTGGGCTGATTGTCTGTGAGCGTCTTAAAGTAGTGAGTCACCTGGCCACTTGCACTTGAGGAACTTGTTACACATGCAGATTGTGGCCTTGAAGTGGGACCCACTGAATTACAACGTCTGGGTCCCTAAAGCCTGCGTTTGAAGAAGACCCCCAAGTGATTCTGGTGTATAGTAAAATTCAAACCTAATTTCTCTGAAGGTCAATTAAATTCCAAATTAAACAAGATGAAAATTTTGCAGCCCATCTTGTTTTCATCACTACTTTCATATTGATATGAAGATTATGGGGGGCGGAAATCTCACAGAATTGCTTGGTTAGGGCAGCGGGAATACTGAAATAGGGAGAAAATGGCATAGAAAAATAAGTATCAGGAAACGATACTTCAACAAGCCTATATTTCCTGGGGTTAGAGCTGTGGCCCAGCTTGCTAAGGCTGCTAAGAATAACTGTGATAGGTTTTGCACTGCACCTTAATCAGTATCAGCTAGTCTTTTGAGAGAAAATGATTGATATGCCACTGAGAGAAAGCTATGTATCTAAGATCCATCTGTCACTGGAGAAAAGAGGCATGGACGCCATGGGGTTCTTGTCTTCACGCAAGAAAGAATTCAGGTGTGAGACAGAGAGCAAAATAATAAGGCGCTATTGGGGATAGGGCATCCGTCAGAACAGAAGGGACAGAGAGAGAGAGAGAGTGCCCAGACTGGGGGGAGCGCTGTTACATGGTTGAGTGGAGAGAATACACCTGGGCAGCCCAGCCGGGAGGCTCAGCAGAGAGCCGAAAGCTGAGCGCGCCATCTTTGTTTAGACTCCCGGTTTTGAAGGGAGTCTCTTTACTCCTTCCCCTTCTCCTTTAGGATAAAGTGCTTTGTGGAAAGTAAAGTAGTAAATTCCTCCCCATGTTTTTTGGCACTGAGCTGGGCAGAGGGGCGTCTGGGAAGGTTTTATTGCCCATGTTTTCAGGTAACCCATTTGGTCCTGAGGGGAGAGAATTCTCCCACGAGCTCTCCTGGGGGGAAGGGCTGGGACCACCTGGGCAGGACTTTGTAGTGCAAAATGCTGGGCTCTGGAGCTTCTGCAGTAGGTGCTGGTTTCTTCAGGCCCTTCTCTCACACACACAGGCTAATTTTTAACTCCCTACCTAACACATCCATTCATTCACTGGGGAACTATGATTGAAGCCAGTGCCAATCAAGCGCCATAAAAAATGTGCAGCTACAAGGGTGAGCAAACACATCTCATCAGGCTTACAGACTGCTCGGAGAGATAACAAGAAAATTAAGTTGATACTGATCTTAGTTTTCAATGCTTTAGTGGGGTAAAAAAATTAGGCTGTTATGTTAGTGATAAGAATCAGACGTTATTTTATTACTGTAGTTTAATATTAACATGCAGGAAAAAATCTGAAAGCTATAGCACTTTTAGGGTTTGGATTTTTTTTGGAGCAAAGGGCCATCAAGTATTATGGCAAAATTAGTGGTTTTATCAGCACTATGATTCTCACTATCAGGAATTAATCTATTTTTATGATATGGTTTTTAGAACATAGCAGAACCATTCTCTACTCTCTACTGCCACCAGGTTTCTGGGTGGCAAGCTAAGGAGGAGGTAGAAATGGTGCAGACAGACTGTTCGGAGAAAACCAAAGAGATGGGGGCTGGAAGACAGAGCACCTCTGGGCTAGGAGCAGAGTCTGATAAAACAATGCTATCCTAGGGGTCAAGACATCCTGGTCCCGCAATGAGCTTTTTGGTAACCCAACTTAAGGCTTGCTTAATGCCACTATAACACAAATTCACCATGAGAAGGTCCTGAGGGGCTGATGATACAATAGGACTTCCAAAAGTTCAGGGAAGAATGGAATTACAAGTGAAGTTTATTTTGGTGCAGGAAAAAAAAAATATGAAACCCATGCATAGTTTTCGCAGACTACGCATTTCCGTGTCCTTTTGGAAAAGCACTTGTATTTAGCAATCTATGCCATTGATTAAATTCTGATTCACGAATATTCCTGATTGGCTGAGGTGAGGGTGTGACAGCAACTGGTGGGAAAGCTGGGGAGACGAGTGGGGTGACTGCTGGAAGACAAGGCCTGCACCCTTTACCGGCTTCTCTTGACGTACAAGATGTCCACAATCTCTCCCTGTATTTCCTCATTCCCTTCCTAAAAGGCCCCTGACTTAATGCTTTAACAATGGGTCTGATCCTATTTTTCAAGTTCCTGTTTTTTTTTTTTTTTTTTTTTTTTAGGGGAGCTGTTTAAGAATTAGCCACATAGATGTGAAGGGAACATAGCTGAAAACTGCAAGTCATGCAACCCGGGCATGCGCAGAAGGAAAAGCCAACTTAGACAAAGAAGAGGTGGGCACTGAGGCAGCGGTCGGGCCCACATCCCAGTGCAGAGCTCTTGGCTTTGAGTCCAGCTTCCCCTCTGAGTCCAGCTTCCTGCTAGTGCTCACCTTGGGAGGCAGCAGGTCCCGGCCACGCACCTGGAAACTTGGATCGAGTTCTGGGCTCCTGGCTTCAGGTGGCCTCGCACCAAATATTGTGGGCATTTGGGGGAGTGAACCCAGAGGTGAGAGATCTCTGTCTCTCTGCCTTTAAAATAAATAAGATAATTGAAAGCTGAAAAAAGAAAAGAAGAAAAAACCGAATTTGCAGAACCAGAGACCTGAGCATGGTGAGAACTTCAACGCCGGAGCTCTCTCAGAAGTGAGGGGTCCAGGGGCCAAGGAAATCCGGAACCAGAACACATCTCACTGCCCTTACCACAAACAGCCCTGCTCCAAGCCCCTCCCATCAGAACTTGCCTTGCCAGGGCTCCTGCCTATCAGTTTTTCCTACCTAACCCTTAAGACTTTCCCCAGACCCCCGATCAGGGGGACAGATCTGAGTCATCCTGCCATGTGCTTTGCAGATCCAGACACGCAAATAAAGCTTTTTTTCTGCTCAAGAGACCAGTGTCACGCGTTGGTCTCTGTGCCTACGAAGCAGAGAACCTTCCTGGGCCAGTGACACGCCCTTCTGGGAGATGAGCAGGTCATTCCCGAAATGGGACTGCAAACACTGGGGTATCACTTATGGCTAACAGCAGAGAGCTGCATTGTTAGGGGATGTTGTTGTATGAACCTTAAAGACAGCTACAGCATCACCAAGCAATATTGTCTTAGGAGAATTAAAAGGTAAGTTTATGTTGGTGCAGAAAATTTGAAACGCATGCATGGTTTTCTCATAATGTATGTTTTCTATGGACTTTTTAAAGACCCCTTGTATACCAGTGTAGGCCTCTACTCACAGCGTCTCTCTCCTGGGTTCATGTTTTGTTTCTCTGCAGGACCTTGGAATTCATACTGGGTCGGCTTCGTCACAGGACCATGGAGGACTCAGCTGAAATGTTTTGGAGCTTTGTGCTATTAGGGGTGGGAAATTGGGGAAGCGAGAGAGAGAGATGATAACAACAGCAGTGTTTCTAGAAGATTGGTCTGACCGCTGTCGGCCGGGCGACCTCAGCTCTTGCTGGTTGTGGTTCTGGGAAGCCATGGTGATGGTGGGAGACCAGGCCGGAGGCAGGCTCGAAGCTGTGGCTGTGATCCTTTCAATGGTGCCTGCAGGTGTTGGACAGCCAAAATGGACTCATCACTTAACTTGCCTAAAGGAAGTGAGCACAGAGAAACGTGTGGGCAACACACAGATAAGTTAACTACTGGGGATATGAACATTGTCACACACAGATTCGCAGGTTGGGAGGATCGTCTTTCACCCTTGTCTCAAAAAGAGAAAAAAAAAATTCTCTTTGTGTCCTAAGCTTAGGTCGGCTTAGGAGAAAGAGAAAGAAGTTGTGGTCACACGCTGGGGGCAGCAAAGGAGGGAGTTTGATGGGCTGGCAACCTCCAACCCACAACTTCAACCCATGTGAATTTTTTTACAGCAAGAAAGGAATCTCACTGCGTGCAGCTTGGACAGGGCCCCGAGTTCGGCTGTAGCGAGCTGTGGCTTGGAGGGATCCTCCTCTATGAAGTTTTGCTCCAGGCAAGGAACTTCCCCTTTTTCCAGCTGATTCATCCATCAGGTGGAATTGCTCAATCTCTGAATTGGCCATGTATAAAAGTAAACAGGAAACACAAACATTTTTGCCAAAACCCCTGATCTGAAGCCAGGTAAGCTTTCCTAGGCCATTTTCCTTAATGTCATTCATGCAAAAACCTTGAGCCCCAGAGTCTTGATGGCCGCCTGAGGGGCAGGGGACAGGGGCTGTGAGAGCGTAGGGGCTCTGTCCCCGATGTCCGCAAGGCCCCTGGGCGCCCTGTCCTTGCTGCCTTTCCATTTGCTAGAGGTCAGGCTCACACCCTGTCTTGTTGCATAAGGAAGCAGCATGACAGCGGGCGCGGGTGACCCGGGAGACTGGTGCTAATTCCTGCCTCAGACTTGTGGCTCTCTGGGCATCTGTCATGAAGAAGATCATGTTCGGGAGGGTTTAATCACTCGGGATCTGCTTCTCAGGCCCATGGGAACTAAAGGCTGAAGTCATCATTGGAAGTCACACGTTTACCAAGTCGCTCCGTTATTTTTTTTTTTTTAGTGACTCAAAAATAAAGGTCAGAAAACGCCCTCTTGTTGGGCAAGGTGGGCAAGGGAACAACAAATTGTTTCATTCTTTTTATATTTCATTTTATTTTTCTTGAAAACAGATATTAATATCACAAAGTGAGGGTTTCATGACAATGGACATATGATGGGGAAAGAAGGGTATATTGTCATTTATATGTAGGATTCAGTGAAACAATATTTATAACTATGTACCAAATGATACAACATCCACACAAGGTTCATACTCTACTACAGACATACGAGAGAAAACATGCTGTGTTTGTCTTTCTGAGGTGGACTTCTTTCCTTTAGCATAATGATCTTTCTGTTGATGGATAATTTATACAGAATAAAGTTCTCTCCTGGTTACCATATGATTCAACAATCCCTAGTATACTTACGGAGTTGAGCTGCCATCACAGCGCAAGTTGAGAACATTTCTGTTCCCCTATGAGGGCTCCCCCTGTCTCCATGTGCAACAAATCCCCATTCTCACCCCATCCCTAGAAAGCTACTGATCTGCTTTCTATTTCTACCAACTTGTCCGTTGTGGACCTCATATGAATGGAATAACATGCAGGCTTTTGCACCTGGCTTAAGTTAGCATAGTGTTCCCAAGGTTTATTCAAGTTGTAGCCTGTATGCATTGTCCTTCCATTTGTGCAAAGGAAGATTATACCATTGGACAGATGTGGCACAATTTGCTTCATCCATCCACTGGCGAACAGATGTCTGGACTGTCTCCAGCTTTTGGTACACAGGTATCTGTTTGGACATGTGTTTTCTCTTCCAGGTAGATTCCTACAGATAGAATTGCTGGGTCACATGGTGAGGTTGGTGCATGCTTTAAGAAATGACACAACTGTTTTCCAAAGTAGCTGTGCCATTTTACATTCCCAACAGCACTGTTCAAGGATCCTAGCTTCCTCACATCCTCCTTACCTCCTTACACTTGGTATCATCTATCTTTTTAATTATAGACATCCTGCTGGGTATGGAGTGGTATCTCAAATTTCGAATTCGCATTTTCCCAATGATTAATGATGTTGAGCATCCTTTCATGCAATTGTAAGCCATTTGCATATTTTCTTTGGTGAAAAGTATCCAAATAATCTTCCATTTCAAAACGGGGCTACTGTATTTCCATTGTTCAGTATTATGGATTTCTAAAATGCATGAGTATATGCATGGAATTCAATTTTTTTAGCAACAAAGTAAATGCATCTCTTAATTCTACTGTCTCTGAACTTTGTGACGTACCCTCAGACATTCTTTTTTTAAATTTATTTATTTTAAAGGCAGAGTCACAGAAGTAGAGGCAGAGAATGAGAGAGAGAGAGAGAGAGAGAGAGAGAGGGAGAGAGAGAGAGAATCTTTCATCCACTGGTTCACTCCCCAGATGGCCACAATGGCCAGAGCTGGGCAATTCAGGAGCCAGGAATTTCTTCCAGGTCTCCCAAGCAAGTGCAGGAGCCCAAGGACCATCTTCTGCTGCTTTCCCAAGCCATAGCAGAGAGCTGGATTGGAAGTGAAGCAGCCAGGACTTGAACCGATGCCTATAGGGGATGCTGGCACTGCAGGTGGCGGCTTTGCCCCTACACCTCAGTGCCAGCCCCCTCAGACATCCTTGATATGTTCCTTATAAGCTATATGATTTGTAAATACTTCCTTCCCAGTTCATGGCATGTAATGATGCCTTTTGAAGGACAAAAGTTTTGATTTTTGATGAATTTCTCAATTTTTGCTATGATGGAACACTTTTTGTGTGATATAAGAACTCTTTTGCCTCTTCTAGGTAACAATTTTCTCCTATATTTTCTTCCAGGAGTTTATCATTGTAGCACTTACATTTAGGCTTCTCATCCACCTTGAGTTAATTTTTGTGTGCAGATGAGGAAGGGTCTACACTCAGGTTCTGGCTGCCTTTGTTTTACATATTGATATACAATGGTTCGAGAACTACTTATTGAAAAAAAAAATCCTTTCTCTTATTATGTTGGTACCTTTGTCAAAAGTCAACTGATATAAAAGGAATGTTTACATCAACTTGGGGAGAATGGCTGCCTTGTCAATATTCCAATCCATGAACATGGGCTGTCTCTGCATTTATTTAGTCTTCTTTCTCTTTTCAGTGTTTCAGTTTTCAGTACACAGTCTTCTCTTATTAAGATTATTTCTAAATGTTCTTGATGATCCTATTGTGAATAGAATTTTCTTCATTTCATTTTTGATTATTTTTGTTACTATATAGATAGCTTGGCTTTTTAAAAATATTGATTTATTAACACAGGTTAGTGTGTTGATTCCTTTGGATTTACTGCATCCAGGAGCATGTCATCTGCAAATGAAGACAGTTTTACATCTTACTTTCCAGTCTCACTGCTATAATGGGTTTTCTTTTTTTCTTTTCTTTTATTTTTTGACAGGCAGAGTGGACAGTGAGAGAGAGAGAGACAGAGAGAAAGGTCTTCCTTTTGCCATTGGTTCACCCTCCAATGGCCGCCGCCACTGGCGTGCTGCAGCCAGCGCATCGTGCTGATCCGAAGCCAGGAGCCAGGTGCTTCTCCTGGTCTCCCATGGGGTGCAGGGTCCAAGGTCTTGGGCCATCCTCCACTGCACTCCCGGGCCACAGCAGAGAGCTGGACTGGAAGAGGGGCAACCGGGACAGAATCTGGCACCCCGACAGGGACTAGAACCTGGTGTGCTGGTGCTGCAGGTGGAGGATGAGCCTATTGAGCCGCGGCGCTGGCCTATAATGGGTTTTCTACATTGCACTGGCTAGAACCTCTAATACCATGTTAAATAGATAGCAAGAATGGACACTCTTGCTTTGTTCCTTATAATAGGGAAAAAAAAATTCAGTCGTTCACCTTTAAGTACAATACTAACTGTATTTCTTACCATTTGCATTAATTGACTTTCAGATGTTAAGCCATCCTTGAATTCTTAAAATCAATCCCAAACACTAACGCTATGTAGTCCTCTTTAGGTATTGCTGGATTTAATTTGGTAGTGTTTTGTTAATGTTTATGAAAGGCATTGGTCTTCGATTTTCTTGTGAAATCTTTATCTGGCTTTGATGTCATGATAATGTTGGGGATACTCAGAGACCATTTCCACTGACTGTTATTGTCCCGGATAAGTATATACTTCCCTATTCCTTGGTACATGTCATAAATTTTTGTTGAAAACTTGACATTTTAGGTAATATATCTCAGTTACTCTGAATTGCAAAAGTGGAAGCGCCTAAAACAGCAGGAAAACTGAGACTCTGACATAGCCAGGCTAAGGGAAATGGCACAAACTTGTCCTCCAGGTTACCACAGGCCAAATAGCATGAAGAACAGGGAGAAGGGCTTATTTTAAATTCAGCTTTACCTCCCCCACCTGGCCCTGCAGCAACTTGAGGTAGTTGGTAAGTATGTGGAGGAACAAGGGTTTTATAATTGGAGGAAGAATCCATAAGAAAAAAAGAGATAGTTTAAAATTTTTTCTATTGGCCGGCGCTGCAGCTCAATAGGCTAATCCTCTGCCTGCGGCGCCGGCACCCTGGGTTCTAGTCCCGGTCGGGGTGCCGGATTCTGTCCCGGTTGCCCCTCTTCCAGTCCAGCTCTCTGCTATGGCCCAGGAGTGCAGTGGAGGATGACCCAGGTTCTTGGGCCCTGCACCTGCATGGGAGACCAGGAGAAGCACCTAGCTCCAGGCTTTGGATCAGCCGCAGTGCGCTGGCCACAGTACACTGGCTGCAGCAGCCATAAGAGGGTGAACCAATGGTAAAGGAAGACCTTTCTCTCTCTCTCCCTCTCACTGTCTACTCTGCCTGTCCAAAATAAAAAATAAATAAATTTTTTTTCTATCACAATCATTCTCAAGTGTCCTGAAAGTTCAGTGCTGTTCAGTATATTCACATCAGTGTGAAACAGATAGCTAGAACTCCTTCATCTTGTACAACTGAAATTCTACACCTATTAATAACTCTTCCTCTCCCTCCAAGAGTTTTTATTAAATATATAGTTTGGATATATCAAAAGTTTAGCCAATAAAACAACAAAACATAAATTAGAAGATAGCCTATTTGCAATGAATTACATGTGAAATGCGTTTATATTCCAAAACACTCAAAGAGCAAAATCGACCCCAAAATTGGAAATACCATGAACTTACAGGTAATATTTGACTTCACTAATTTTCAAAGAAATATATATATTAGGAGGCCAGTGCTGTGGTAGAGCAGGTTGGGTTGCAGCTTGGGACACACACATCCCATATTGAAGTGCCTGGGAGCAAGCCTCTTCTCTGCTTCTGGTCCAGCTTCCTGCCAATGTGTCTAGGAGGCAGGTGCAAGACAGCTGAAGTACTTGGCGCTCAGCCACCCATATGGAGTTCCCGCCTTTTGGCTTTGGCCTGTCCCAGCCCTGGCTGTTGAGGGTGTTTGGGGAGTGAACAAGTAGGTATAAATCTCCCCTCTATTTCTCTCTCTCTCTCTCTCCTTTTCTCTTCCTCTCCTTCTCTATTTCTGTTTCTCTCTCTGTCACTTTACCTTTCAAATAAATAAAACTGTTTTTTAAAAGAAATGTACATTAGGATGAGATACAAATTTCGCTTCTTAATTTGGCAAAAACATTTTAAATGCTAGTGGGAGTCTTATACCTGCTGGTGAAAACAAAATGCAATGCAACTGCTGGAATTTTCTTTGGTACCGTGTTTCAAAACTTTAGACATAGGCCGGCGCCGCGGCTCATTAGGCTAATCCTCCGCCTTGCGGTGCCGGCTCATCGGGTTCTAGTCCCGGTCGGGGCACCGATCCTGTCCCGGTTGCCCCTCTTCCAGTCCAGCTCTCTGCTGTGGCCCGGGAGTGCAGTGGAGGATGGCCCAAGTGCTTGGGCCCTGTACCCCATGGGAGACCAGGAGAAGCACCTGGCTCCTGCCATCGGATCAGCGCGGTGCGCCGGCCGCAGCGCGCCTACTGCGGCGGCCATTGGAGGGTGAACCAATGGCAAAAGGAAGACCTTTCTCTCTGTCTCTCTCTCTCACTGTCCACTCTGCCTGTCAAAAAACAAAACAAAACAAAACAAAAAAAACAAAAAACCAAACTTTAGACATAATTTATGGCCCACTAACATCACTTTTTAGATTACATTTTTTCCTTAAGAGCAATGCACTCAAAGGTTTACATACGGCAATGAATACATATTTACAAAAGCAAAATAAGTCAGAAGTCTAACAACAGACCGTTGACTGAGACCTAACACGTTCATATAACAGAAAAATGAGCAGGTTTTCCTGAGCAATTCCTAATGTTAGGCTCACGTCAAGTGAAAGAAAAAGAAGAGAAAAGAAAACTATGCATAACCGTGATTCAAAAGTTCTGCGCCTGTGTGTATGTGTGTGAGCACGCACAGAGGGAAGATGGAAAGATCTGAAGGTAATAGATGCACCAGCAGGGTTAGTGGCGGCTGTCTCTGGGTGAGGAAAGTTGGAAATGTTTTCAATGAAAATTGTAAAAACTGTCGGTAGCTATCACTCTTAGGATCAGAAGGAAAGGCTTGGAAAGTGAACAGCTATGAAATATGTCGTAGACCCAACATAGACACATGTTTTAGAGTTTAAACTTTCACACATTGTCCAAGTATTTAATTTTGCCTTAATGATTTACTTCACTAATTTTACTTGTTGAGCCAAGGGCTCAACCTACAGATTTATAAAAGGTAGAATTTTGCTCCTGTTCTGAGGGTTGCAATGCTTTTTTTTTTTTTTTAAACTTTTTAAAAATGAAACTGGGAGTAGCCATTTGGTGCTGTGCTTAGGCCTTCATTTGGGATGCCTGCATTCCATTTCTGAGTGTCTGGGATCAGGTCTCAGCTCCACTTCCCATTCTACCTTCCTGCTAACCCACACCCTGGGAGGCAGCAGGTGACAGCTCAAGTACTTGGGTCCCTGCCATCCACGTGGGAGATCTGGTCTGAGTTCTAAGCTCCTGGCTTCAGCCTGACCCAGCCCCAGCTACTACAGGCATTTGGGAAGTAAACCAGCAAGTCTTTGTCTCTGTCTCTCTCTGCATTTCAAATAAAATGAACACACACACACACACACACATTTAGAAAATGAAACTGAAGCACTGGCTTAAATTGTCACAGAATTTCATCTTGGAAGTTTGGGTACTTTTCCCAGGTGTTTAGACTCTCACATTTAGTTAAAATTGATTTCTATGCTGCTTTTGATGTTTTAGCTTAGATAACTGAAATACAGTATGTTGGGAACTTGATTGATTCAATGCACCCTTAACTGCAATTTATAATTTTGACACCCTGGGGGAAAATGAATTCCAAGCTCCAAACAACCTGTGTATATTTGGAAAAGTCCCTGTCGAAAGATGTATCAATTCTTTTTTATTTATTCTGATAAAACTGTATTTTTTTTTTTTTGACAGGCAGAGTGGACAGTGAGAGAGAGAGAGAGACAGAGAGAAAGGTCTTCCTTTTGCCGTTGGTTCACCCTCCAATGGCCGCCGCGGTAGCGCGCTGCGGCCGGCGCACCGCGCTGTTCCGATGGCAGGAGCCAGGTGCTTATCCTGGTCTCCCATGGGGTGCAGGGCCCAAGGACTTGGGCCATCCTCCACTGCACTCCCTGGCCACAGCAGAGAGCTGGCCTGGAAGAGGGGCAACCGGGACAGGATCGGTGCCCCGACCGGGACTAGAACCCGGTGTGCCGGCGCCGCAAGGCGGAGGATTAGCCTGTTGAGCCACGGCGCCGGCAAAACTGTATTTTTGATTGTCATTTTGTCAATACTTGTAAGATCCATCTTCTCATGAAGGATTATGTAGAAATCTGTTACCTGGGATGAAAAACACCAGGAGAGAACAAGGTCTTATCTTTTTTTTTTTTTTTTTTTTGCCACAATACAATGAGGGGGAAAATGCCTATTCTGTGAACCTACCTGAGTGTCTGGCAGCCATTCCAAACAGGGGAATGAGTGAGGGCTGCAAGTGCCTGACTCAGGTCCTGTCCACGAGCAGAACCCCTGGAGCCTGGCTAAGACTGGACCGTTGCGAGGGAACTGAGCTGGTGCTCTCGGTGCCAGAGGCCCCTCCCCAGACGTGACAGCTCTCTGCAGCAAGAGTGATGTGCTCAGCTCCAGCCCGGGCTCAAGGACCCTGGCAGGACCTCTGATCTGACATGTGATTGGTACCCAGCCTCGGCCAAGAATGTGCCCAGCTGGGAAGGGCATGACATCATCTGTGCCATTCTACACCAACATTCAGGGACCTTCCGTGCCAGGAGGAATAAAACGAGCAGATAAACCCATCACGTACCGATCCCAGCCCAAGGTATGGGAGTGCAGAGCAGGGTGAGCACCCGATAAATTGGTTTGAAGTATTTAGATTAGCTAGGAACTCCCCAGATCTCTGTCCCCACAAGGCTGAGGACAGCACCCATCCATTCATTTGTGAAGCTGAGAAAATAACAATTGGAATTTGGGAAAACCCAAAAGGACTTAGAGAAGGAATAGAGAAACATCTGATACAGATCCATTTCCAATTCTGTTCCATAAGAGGAAAATCTCCCGACAAATGGAGTTTTTTTTTTTTCTCTTCTAACTTCAGAAAATCAGAGATTACTTAAATATATTTTCTTATAGTCCTTACCACTTTACTTGGGATGATGGGTTTGCTTTTAATCACAGGTGCTTTTAATCACTTTTGATGCTATTAGAGGGGTCCCAACACACCCATCCTTTTTCTCATCAACCTCTTACTCCTTTTCTCCCTCCTTTGCATAATCCCAGAAAATCCAGAGGCAGTGTCTTGGCCTACCTAAAAATTGTTTTTTTTAAAAATGTATTTATTTATTTGAAAGGCAGAGTTACAGAGAGGCAAAGGCAGAGAGAGAGAGACAGAGAGAGAGAGAGAGAGAGAGAGAGAGAGAGAGTTGGGGGGGGGAATCTTCCATCTACTGGTTCACTCCCCAAATGGTCGCTATGGCCAGAGCTGGGTCAATCCAAAGCCAGGAGCTTCCTCCTGGTCTCCCATCGGGTGCAGGACCCAAGCACTTGGGCCATCTTCCGCTGCTTTCCCAGGCATATTAGCAAGCAGCTGGGTCGGAAGTGGAGCAGCCGGGACTTGAACCAGTGCCCATATGGGATGCTGGTACTGCAGGCGGCAGCTTTACCCACTATGCCACAGCACAGTTCCCCCACCTACTTAAATTTAATCCTAAACTCTCTGCGTCTGGTTTTCCTCTACCTCTGCTTCCCCAAACCTGAGGTTGAAACTGAAATTGTACAGCTGCAGGCTAATCGATGAATGATGACAGAGTCAAATCCATTCCTCTGCTCCTTACCTTTATTTTACCAGGAGGGAGATGAAGGAATTGTGGGTTTTTTTTGTTGTTTGTTTTTGTTTTGTTTTGTTTTGTTTTTGACAGGCAGAGTGGACAGTGAGAGAGAAAGAGAAAGAAAGTTCTTCCTTCCGTTGGTTCACCCCCCAAAGGCCACTGCGGCCGGTGCACTGCACTGATCCGAAGCCAGGAGCCAGGTGCTTTTCCTGGTCTCCCATGCGGGTGCAGGGCCCAAGGACCTGGGTCATCCTCCACTGCACTCCCGGGCCATAGCAGAGAGCTGGCCTGGAAGAGGAGCAACCGGGACAGAATCCGACGCCCTGACTGGGACTAGAACCCGGGATGCCGACGCCGCAGGCAGAGGATTAGCCTAGTGAGCCACGGCGCCGGCCAAGGAATTGGTTTTTCAACTTGCTTGTGAGGATCAGAACCGAGTTTGGCAGTAAGTTTCAACCTTCCCATTTATAAACTCCTAGGCAACCCTCCCCGGAAACCATACCACGATTGTCTACTGCATTTGGGCATTTGTTCATTTCTGGCTTTCTCCTCTCCTGCTGTGGGTGACAGCATTTGTTTTTCTCTTGGTATTACACCTTCCTGCTCTCTTCATGGGCAACTGAAAATTATCCCCGCCCTGGCTGAGAGAGACCTTATTCCAGGAAGACCCCAGCCTTACATAAAACCCACAATCAAAGACTAGCATTCTCTGCCTTCTGGTGCATTTCGTGGCTGTGCTCCCAAAGAGACAGCCAGCCATTATTTCAGAGTGTCTCAGCTTTGAATCGCTTCCTCCTTATCTGAAGCTCAAATTGAAACACAGAAGTGGACAGTATGTGACTTGATATTGAATCATTCTAGATGATAGGTTTTTTTTTTTTTTTTTTTGTCTTGTGACAAATTCCATTCCATGGAGGTCTAGTGATACAATGTGCTTTGTAAGAACACGGCTTCTGAGAATCACAGTGCTCATCACAAAGTGAACATTGAGTGTGTCCCGGTCAAAGTCACCCACTCGGAGCTGCTAATTTTAGCTGTGTCTGGGAGTCTCACGAGAGGTTTCTTTCTAAGCTATCAGTTTCCAGGTGCCGAGGATGAAAATATATGTGTAGAGAGGTCAAGGGGTTGCAGGACAAAACGTCTGGATTTTCTGCATTCTTTTGAAAACTTAGATCCAATTCAATACAGGAAATGGCCAGGGTACAGATCTACTGAGTCAACAAGAACAACCGTGGACCATCTGAAGGAATGGGGCCCGGAGTAGCGATTTCTTCTGAGTTTTGTTTATTCTCTTATTTCTTAGTGCTGTAGTCAAAATAGGAGGAGGGTGTGTGAGAGGGAAGGGGGGCGGGGTGGGGGGGAGAGATGGAGAGGGAGAGGCAGGCATGGGAGGGCGAGGAGGGTGGATACTGCCTCGCTTCTGTGGCTTCTGTTGTGCTCAGAGAGCTCCAGAGGACGATGCAACCCAGGTTCTAAATGAACAACATATGACTCTTATTTTCACCTCCCTCTACCCCCTCCTCGGGTTTCCTCTGTGCACTTCAAATGCCTGATACCCTGGGTATGAGAAGCGGTTATGTTACTGGGCCAGAATCACTGATCAGGCAGTAGGGTTTTACGTTCCTAAGAGGCGAGCAGCTACACCCCCAGGTCCTGTCTGGGCTTTGCAGAACGCTCCCGGGACACGGGAGCGGAGGAGCAATCCGCGACGGCTCCTCTGCATTTCATCAGCTCTCCCGGGCTGCATTTCAGCAGGCCCCTTTGCCAGGGCCTCCCGGGCTGCGGCGTCAACAAGTGTCACACCTACTGCAGGGACAGCCCTCAAGTTTCATCACAGTGATGCTAAAAACTCTTCTCCAGCTTCAGCAATGACCTAGTTCACTAAAGGGCAGGGAAAAATGCTCTTCTTCCAGGACTGCCCTGGGCACGGAGCTTTCCCGTTTAGGAAGACTGGAGCTTTTCTGGAAACAGACCCAACTGGGCTTTAACCGATTCATGGCAGAGACCCTGATCCCTGTGACTCCTCTGAATCTCTGTTGCAGGAACAGAAACACCCAATCAATGCTTTGCACACAGCCTGGGGCGTCCACCACCAAGCCAGCCCTCCTCTTACGGCTCCTGGACAAAGTGTATTGAAAAGTAAGTATGCAGAACTTGGCTTTTATAGCAGGTTGGCTGTGCTTTAGATATAGAGCTGTTTACATTCTCTACAACGAAGACCAAAGCAGACTGGTTCCTTATGAACCAAGTAGGGGTTGCATGGGATACTGGGGTACACAGGATTTTAAAGTCACGGTCTGCTGGTTGAAGTCCATTTTGACCCTTCTCTGAAAATTGCTATTTTTTAAAAATGTTTATTTTGGTCTGACAGTATTTGAATTAGTTTCTCTCCTGGAATGTTTAACAATCAGAGAAAGGAAATGTGTAGAGAATGAGTCAAAGTAATTCAAAGCGCTAATCTGGAAAATCTTTGCAAGGTAACATGAAAAAATTGAGGTAAGCCAGGCCCCGCACTCTTCTGCTGGAACTATTTGAGTCAAAAGTCATTCCTTTCGCCTTAGATGATCTGAATGACTGAAAATCTGCCAACTACGGGTGGACACGGAGGTGTCTCGTCTGACAACCCGTGTGAGCATTGCTAAAGAGCTATCAGCCATGTCAAAATGGCTGACGCAAACGTTCATTGAGTCGTTCAATAGGTGTTTTTTTTTTTAAGTCAGAAAGTCAGCCCCCCCCCCCCCCATCTGCTGATAAAATGGCACTAGCGCCGCGTTACATTTTAAGGAACACATCTAAACTTCAAACCCACGGATCAAAGGTGTCACAGACGCCTGACAATCATTTTAAAATAGATAAAAGCAGCAACAGTGCTCAGAGCTGCTTCTGCCCTAATTATTTCCCCTGCACAACCTTTTCCTTCGGTAGAGGCAGCCTTCACTTTGGAAGCTTAAATAACCAGGAGTGCTAAGTCAGACTCACTGCTCCTAAGATACAAGGGGGCCGCCAGAAGTTTATGGGAAATAGACTTAAAAGATAAGTTTATTTCTGGTGCAAAAAAAATGTTCGAAATCCACGCGTAGTTCTTCCATAAGACACATTCTCATGACAACTCCTCCTGTGCGACACATTTTCTAATTGCACAGCAGCTAAGGAGAAATTGAAAGAACTTTTTGCTCTGAGAATTCTGAATTGAAACCCAGGCTATGGTGAGCTACTTTCTGAATCAACAACATGATAAATCTCACATGAAAACACGCTGGTAGCCAAAAGCATGCTTAGATTTTGGAAACTAAGATTTAAAACAGACTCAACACAATCACGATGCTCGTGGGACGTTTTTACAAAATATTTGATCGCAGTTTAGGGGAGTTATTCCAGCAGGTGGAATTGTGATTTGCATCACCTACCGAGGTCCCCCTGGCCCCAGTCGTGCAAGTGCTGGGTTAGCAGCCCTCGTACACCTACCTGTTGATGTCAGCCCGTGTGGGGAGGGTGCAGTGGAGTGAGCAGCCGGTCGGGAGGCAGGTGGGGAAGAAGGGCGCACCTCGGGAAGACAGCCCAGGCTCTGGAGTCCGCCCTGACGCTGCATTAACTCTCAACCGCCTGACTCTGGCACCAACCTTCCCCATCTGTAAAATGAAGGTGACAATATCCACCTGGACAGGAATGCTGGGGAAGTAAACGAGTAGATGCACCGAAACTGTTGCATCAGATTTCTCAAGAAATGTTGATTCTTCATCTTGCTTCACTAAAAACCTCTCTGTCTTTTTTGCTAAAACTTCAGGATCCTAAATAAGTATAGACCATAAAATTTAAATTTAACATAGTACTGTGTAGACAGAAACACATTATGTAATAAACTACATAACATAAATACATAATATAAACTACCAAAGTAGTAGGTGCTCTGCATTATTGCCACCAACGCAATGACTGAGCAAATATAACACAGAAAATTAGACTTTGAGGAAAATTCTTTTTTTCCCCAGAAAACTTTTATTTAAGGAATATAAACTTCATACGTTTCATTAGTACAACTTTAGGAACATGAGGATTCTTCCCACTGTACCTGCCTTCCCACCCCTTTTCCTCCCTCTCCTATTTCCATTCTTATTTTTTACTAAGATCTACTTTAAACTAACTTTATACAATGATTAACTCTATATTAAGTAAAGAGTTCAACAAATAATATGAAAAGAACTGTTCAGCCTTTGAGAAATGTTTTAAATGTTGATTTTTTTATCTACTTGGCAGAGTGGGAGAGGGAGAGGGAGGGAGAAGGAGGGATGGGGGAGAGGGAGAGAGAGGGAGAGAGAGGGAGAGAGAGAGAATCTCCCATCTCCTGTTTGATGCCTGAAATGCCCATGCCTGTAGCAGCCAGGGATGGGCCAGCACAAAGCCAGGACCCAGGATCTCCATGCGAGTCTCCACATTAGTGGCAGGGACTCAATTACCTGGGCCATCACTGTTGCCTCCCAGAATGTATTAGTAGGAAGCTGGATTGGAAGCATGAAGCAGCCAGGACTCAAACCAGGCATTCCAATACGGGATGCGAGTGTCTCAAGAAATGGTTAACTCACAACGCCACAATGCTGGCCGCAGAAACAATATGGTTTGCTGAAAACAGTTGATGGCATGTTTACTATCTAGAATAGAGATAGGGATTTAGCAGTCTTATCTGGGAACAGCTTTTTTATTTCCCCCCAAAGGAACTTTTATTTAAGGAATAACCAACTTCATGCATTTCATGAATACAACTTTAGGGGTATATTGATTCTTCCCATCATACCCATTCTCCCAGCCCCTCTCCCTCTTCTCTCTCCTATTGAGAACAGTTTTAAACATGTATGAGTACCATAGTTAAACACGAGTATGAGCAAATGCATAGGAATGGAAGGTAAGATAAATCCATGCATAGAAGGCGATGTCTGTAATTATTCTGAAAACTAAGGCACCAGCCCAGCTTTCCTCAAAGGTGAGAGTTGAGGCTTCCATTGGCTAGGGAGCAGAGGTGGACAGGCTTTTGGAGAGGCTGAGCAGAGACGGGGCCTGGAGGGCCATCTCAGGAGTGATGCGGTTTCTGGTCTGGGGACCACGTTGTGGGCTGCAACGGCAAGGCGAGGGTGCAAGTTCATGATGAACAGCGTGCTCCCTTGTTCTGGGGTAAGAGCAAGTTCAGCGATTGAGGGGACAGACAAGGCTCACACGCAGGACCAGTGGGATGCTGCAAAGTCCTTCAGCAGCCAGCTTTCCTGTTGCCCTGTGTTTTCCTGAGATACCCCAGGGCTGTCTCCCAGACACGACAGGATACCTTGAACAGTTCTTTGCTCGAGTGACTGACAGGCTCACAAGGAGCCCTGTTATCCTGGGCTTTGTTCTGACATAAAAGGCAAAGGGGAAATGCAGACATGTAGAGAAACTTGGGAGAGAGCGAGCATGTCATCTTAGGGCTGGCCAGAATGAAAGACAAACACCTGACCTACAGGAAGGAAACGAACGCATGAAATGTTCAGAGCCCCTGTTGGCATTTCTGCCGGTGCAGACCACGTGGCGTGCTCCAGGAGTTGGGAACCTTGGTCTCAGACAGGGGCTGTTTGGACATTCATAACATCACTCGTGGGCCATACAAAATTGTCAACTTAAACTTAGCCTGCTATGGATCTGTTGGGTTTTGAGACCAGATGATTTTGCAGGGCAGACATTCCCCACCCGGTCCCGATGGACAAAGCCGACCAGCAGACTTAGCACACCAGGTCTCACAGAAGCTCTGTCTTGGACAATCCAGGTCTAGGGATGTTGCATCCACTTCTCCAGGGCTCGCTCCTTCGCACCGCCTTCCTCACATCTGGGGCCGCACAATCACCGATCTTCCCTCCATCTGCCGTCCAGCTCTGGGGTCACCAGGCTCATTTGCTCCTCTGTCCCTCACTTCAGTCCTTCCTCTGAATTCAGGAGTTTCTCAAACCGCGGAGGGCACAAGAACCCCAGGAGTTTGCCGGGCTCCTCCTCGATTCTGAAGGTCCTGAGAGTTCGCATTTCTCTCCCAGTCCCAGGCGATGCTGATGCTGTGGTCCAGGGCCACGCCCAGAGAGCCACATTTCTTTAGCCCATTTGCACTTGTTTTTTTTTTTTTTTTTTTTTTTTTTTTCGTTACTGAACTCACCTTACTTCTCAGAGATGTCAAAGGCGTGGGTCCAGAGAACACAAAGACACCCCCCCCCCCCCCGAGCGCCCTGCAGGTGGAGAGGTCGAGTGGGGATAGGGGTGGGGATGGAAGGGGACAGAAGAGGGGGGAACCGTTCACAGGGGTTGCTCTGTGTCCTTTAGAGGGCGCTGTTTTTCACAGCTCAGCTCATCAGGAAAGGCTTCGAAGAGAAGTTAGCACTTCAGCTAGAGGTTTCCAAAGCGGGAGGGGAGGGGAGAGGATTTGAACAGATAAGAGATGGAAGGTGGTCTTTCTGTGTAAAGGAAGCAAGAAAAGCAAAATGAAAACCAGAGGCAGCAGGAGAGATGATTATACAGATCAGAACTTGGGCTTCTCCTGGCAAAGCATTCTTTGGTTGAGTCACTGAATCCTAAACTCATGACTTCTGTCTGTAACTTGGTGTCCCACACAGAGGTCTGGAACGGAGAGCAATGGTAGGAGTTTCAGGTTACCAGGGGCCAAAGGGGAGAGGGTATGGATTCTCCTTCTACAAATAAAAGCAACAAAATTCAAAGCAGCACACAGTGGAAAAGTCCAGGAGTTTGGTCAGGTTGGGGCTCCATGTCTGCACTTCTGCGGGTCCTGCGTCTCCCTGTTTTGGCTTCAATCTCTCATACAGCCTCAGCATAGCTAACGACTCCCCCTGGGAGTCTGTGCTTTCTTTTCCTGTTGAGGACAGAGTGAAAGTTCTAAGCTTCGTACTGACTGGCTCACCCCTGGACTAATTTCTGAAAAGGACCGCACGCTGACTGGCTCAGACATCAGTTAATGAGTTAATCACTACACCAGGAATAGCTGATCAGTTTAGACCAATCAGAGCCCACAAGGCAGGAAGCGCCAGGTCCAAGTCACGGAGGTGCTGAGTGATGGGAAAGCTGTGGACTGGAGTTAGCGGGACTGGCAGACCTAATTGCCCTAGGGGCTTTAGATATTTTGGAGAAAGTCTTCTAAAGTCATATCATCTCTTCTCTGAGTTATCTGAGGGCAGTGGAATGGGCCCCTTCTGAAGTTCAGCCCAGATGGGTCAGGATGTGCTCCTACATTCTGGAAGGGTTGCACCCTTCTTTGGAGTTGTCCTGGGGTTTCTGTTGGGGGGTGGGGACCAGGCAGGGAGGAGCCTGTGGATAGAGGGTGTCTGGGGGAACATGGAGAAGAAGAGGAGAATCAGAGAAAGGGGTTGGTACTGCACAGCATTCTTTGTGACAGCCCTGGTGACACATTCCTCGCCTGGACACAACACCAGCTCACAACATTCAACTTCAAGCCAAAGTGACTTTAGCCAATTAACTCATGGAAGGTGGCCTCACTGCCACACTGTCACACTGTGCATTCGTGTACATCATAAGCTCTCCTCTCTTCCCTCTCTTTACCCCCAGAGATGACAGGGATGAGGCACACAGGGGAACAAAACAGTAAGTCGAAACTCAGAATCAAGGACTCTGCCGCCAGTAAGCTGTGTGACCTGGGAAAAGCCACTTAACCTGTCTGTGTCCCAGGTCCATTTTTCTCCCCTCCCCTTGCATTTTTCAATTGTAGAATCAGGGGAAGCTTTAAACTTCTGCACAGTTTTCATTTAACTTTGAGAGTTTTTTTTAAGTCCTCATGTAAAGAGTTGGAAACAGACTTTAAGCAGCAGGAGAGGTATATCAGTGGGAAGATTCTCTATTCCACTCCCCCAAAAAAGGAAATCTCAAAACCCATCCAGAGACAGCAACAGCTACAGCTCAGCATTCACTGTGTCTGTGATGAGCAGTGTGCACCCAGACACCGGTGGGCACATGGAGGCGCTCACTAATCGTATTTGAAAATTAAGCTGTCCTGGCCGGCACTGTGGCTCAATAGGCTAATCCTCCGCCTTGCGGCGCTGGCACACTGGGTTCTAGTCCTGGTCGGGGCACCGGATTCTGTCCCGGTTGCCCCTCTTCCAGGCCAGCTCTCTGCTGTGGTCCGGGAGTGCAGTGGAGGATGGCCCAAGTGCTTGGGCCCTGTACCCCATGGGAGACCAGGAAAAGCACTTGGCTCCTGGCTTCGGATCAGCGAGATGCACAGGCCGCAGTGGCCATTGGAGGGTGAACCAATGGCAAAGGAAGACCTTTCTCTCTGTCTCTCTCTCTCTCTCACTGTCCACTCTGCCTGTCCTCTTCCCCACTTAATGCTGTATAATTGTTCAAACCTGGTAAATGCCACTCTTAGGATCATTGGTTACTATCCTCACTCTGTCTTTTATGACCTTGTCTAAATATGATCAGAGTCGGCAAACTTGGAAGGCTTCCATAGCCTTGGCAACTCATGATGACAGCCTAGGGTGGTTACTGGCGCCATAAACTAGAGTGTCAATTTGTTGGGTCAACAACAGGAGCCACTGTGCACTTGCTCCTCATGTGGGATCTCTGTCCTTAATGTACTGTACATTTTGATTTAATGCTATAACTAGTACTCAAACAGTATATTTCACTTTGTGTTTCTATGTGGGTGCAAACTGTTGAAATCTTTATACTAAATTGATCTTCTGTATATAAAGAGAATTGAAAATGAATCTTGACGTGAATGGAAGGGGAGAGGGAGTGGGAGAGGGGAGGGTTGCGGGTGGGAGGGAAGTTATGGGAGGGAGAAGCCATTGTAATCCATAAGCTGTACACTGGAAATTTATATTCATTAAATAAAAGTTAAAAAAAATTTTAAAAAAAAAGAAAATTAAGCTGTCCTATTAGGCAGCATACATAATTATGTTAAGCCAATAGTGAAGACACACATTCCCTATCAGGGTGCCTGGGTTTGACACCTGCCTCTGGCTCCTGGTTCCACCTTCCTGCTAGGACAGACCTTGGGAGCCAGCGGTGATGGCTCATGTGTTTGTGTTCCCGCCACCCATGTAGGGAGCCTAGATCGAGTTCCTGATTCCCAAGGTCAGCTGTTAGCAGTTCTGGCTGTTGCAGGCATCCGGAAGTGAACCAGCAGATGGGAGCCCTTCATCTCTCTCTCCTCTCAGACTCAACAACCAACCAACTATCCAACCAAACATTCCATTGCTTAGATATACCCTAACCAAATTCCTATGATGAACATTTAGGTGCTTCCAATCTTTTGCTATCATAACCAATGCTGCAATGAATACAGTAGGTGCTCATTAAATGTTCATCTCCTTCCTGCCTCTATTTAAACATTCACTTTATCAAGGCATATTTTTCATATTATCTAACTTGCTCCAAGTATTCAATGCAATATTTTTTTTAAAAGATTTATTTTATTTATTTGAAAGACAGAGTTACAGAGAGAGGTAGAGACAGAGAGAGAGGTCTTTCATCCGCTGGTTCACTCCCCAGATGGCCGCAATGTCTGCAGCTGAGTTGATCTGAAGCCAGGGGCCAGGAGCCCCCTCCTGGTCTCCCACGCACGTGCAGGGGCCCAAGGACTTGGGCCATCTTCCAGTGCTTTCCAAGGCCATAGCAGAGAGCTGTATAGGAAGAGGAGCAGCCAGGACTAGAACCGGCACCCAGATGGGATACCAGTGCTTCAGGTCAGGGTGTTAACCAGCTGCGCCACAGCACCAGCCCCCAATGCAATGTTTTTTGTTTGTTTGTTTTAACAAATTTACCACGCTGTGCAATCATGGCCAAGATCAGTTTTAGAACATTATCATTGCCGGCGCCACGGCTCAATAGGCTAATCCTCCACGTAAGGCGCCGACACACCGGGTTCTAGTCCCGGTTGGGGTTCCGGATTCTGTCCCGGTTGCCCCTCTTCCAGGCCAGCTCTCTGCTATGGCCTGGGAGTGCAGTGGAGGATGGCCCAAGTGCTTGGGCCCTGCACCCCACGGGAGACCAGGAGGAAGCACCTGGCTCCTGCCATCGGATCAGTGTGGTGCGCTGGCCGTAGCGCACCGGCCGCGGCGGCCATTGGAGGGTGAACCAATGGCAAAGGAAGACCTTTCTCTCTGTCTCTCTCTCTCTCTCTCTCTCTCTCTCTGTCCACTCTGCCTCTCAAAAAAAAATTATCATCATCCCAAAAGAGCCATTCTGTATATTTATTGTTAGCGCTCTTTGCACTGCTCTCACCATCAGCCGTCACTGTTCTGCTTTTTGTCTCTCCAGCTTCTTTCTGATATTTTCTTATCAGTGGAACCATACACTAGGTGATCTCCTGTTTCTGGCTTCTTTCACTGAGCATGATGAGAATGTCTTTGAGGATCCTCCGTGTCACATAATCATAGAATGTTCACAGAGTTTGCGCCTTTTTATTGCTCAGTAGTAATCCAGTTTGTGGCTATGCCCATTTTATGTATCCACTCACTAGTCACTTAGGTTCTTTCCAATGGACATACAAAGATGGGTTGTTTCCCATTTTTGGCTATTATGAGGAATTCTGCAAAAAACATTGTGAGTCTTCATGTGGATAGATGCTTTCATTCCTCTTGGGAAGACACCCAAGAGTGAAATTGTGGGTTCACTTGGTAAATGTATGCTTAACTTTTTAAGAAACTGCCAAGGTCTTTGTAAAGAGTTTGTCCCATTTTTCCATTTCCACTAGTAGTGGATAAGGGGTCTTATTCTTTTCCACGTCCTCACCGACATTCAGCTGTTTTCTCACAGCCATCCTCTGGGGTATGTAGTGGTGTCTCATTGTGGTTTTAATTTGTACTTCTCTAATGACTAAGGATGCTGGACATGTTTTCTAGTGTTAATTTTCTTGCTTCTGTTTCTTACATCCGGTCCTAAGGGTCTATCACAGCGTATAAAGGTATACAGCACAACGTTTGGGCTGTGCTAGGGTTTGAACGTGTGCCCCAAAGTTCATGTGTTGGGAATTTAACCCCCAACACAACAGTGTGAGGGCGAGAGCTTTAGGAGGTTGTGAGGACTCCACCCTCATAAATGAATTCTGCTCTCATGGCCGTGGGCTGGTTA
Source organism: Lepus europaeus (assembly GCF_033115175.1). Lineage (NCBI taxonomy): Eukaryota > Metazoa > Chordata > Mammalia > Lagomorpha > Leporidae > Lepus > Lepus europaeus. The sequence goes on along the minus strand of NC_084835.1, from coordinate 106,196,695 downwards.
CAGCAGGAGTGAGTTCCTGGCGGACCAGGAGGTGAGTTTGTCCTCCTTCTCTCTTATACACGTGTGCGTTCTCTTGCCTTCCCATCTTCCACCATGGGATGATGAAGGCGGCCCTTGCCAGGTGCAGACCCCAGGACCTTGGTCTTTCTAGCCCCCATGTCTCTAAGAGATAAATCTGTTTTTCATTTTTTCTAGAATTGCAAGGCTCAGGCATTCTATGGTAGCAGCATAAAATGACTTAGGACAGGCCAAGAACTCTGGCCTGGCGTGTCAGCTCTGGTACTTGCAGGCCATTGGAAACTGGGCTTGGCGCATTAACCCTTGAGAGTGACTTAGGCTTCCAAATCGTTATCTGTGAAACAGGAAAGAACACTCAGCTGATAGGTCCACCAATGCAATCCTGTCTGTGGCGTGCCCAGCCTGGGGTCCCATACACAGTAGGCACCCGATGTAGGTTAACTGTCTCTCCCTCCAGAGGCTGCCTCCAACCCCCTGCCCTCCCATCTCCAGAACCTGTGTTTCGAGAAGGTTCTTCCTCTAACTCACACAGAGCTGGGTATTGGGTGTCAGTAGGCAGCCTGTCCACATCTACAGTAACTCCGCTGGCAAAGCCGGGAACACAGCCGCCTTTGGATTAAGCCGGGTAATGAGAACTAATCCCTTCTGTCCCCAGTGCGGGCACTGCTGGTTTTCCTACCAGCTCCAAAAAGGCTACCACCCAGGGTCTGCCGTGGGCTGTGAGCTCTTCCCTCATCCTTCAGCCAGCAGCGGCCGCGCGCTGACAGCAGGGCACACACCCCTGGCTGGCTGTGGGGGACCCATTATCTAAATAGGATTTGGCGTCTTCCTAGTGTTTGCAACGTTCCAGGAACTCTCTCTCCTGCAGCCTTTTATTTGTTTGCCACCGGATTGAGGGAAAGACATTCGGTTTGTAATTCTGCTGATGTTGAATCCAAAGCTCCTGACGGCAGCTGCCGCTGTCACTTGTGGTGCCCACCGTTCCCAGGCGCTTTGTACAGCTTCCGCACAACCCCGTGAAGTGGATGCCAGTCTGTTCATTTTGTAGATGAAGTAAAAAAAAACCTCAGACACAAAGAAGATAAGCTTGCAAGTGGCTGAGCTGGGATCTGAGCCAGGCACTGTGGCACAGGAAGCTGTGGCCTTAGGTACCATGTCATTCTGTTATCTGGTAAAGGTCCTATTTGGAGCATCTATTAAAATGCAAACTGAGTGGCCGGCGCCGCGGCTCACTAGGTAATCCTCTGCCTGCATAGCTGGTACCCTGGGTTCTAGTCCTGGTTGGGGCGGTGGATTCTGTCCTGGTTGCTCCTCTTCCAGGCCAGCTCTCTGCTGTGGCCAGGGAAGGCAGTGGAGGATGGCTCAAGTGCTTGGGCCCTGCACCCGCATGGGAGACCAGGAGGAAGCACCTGGCTCCTGGCTTCGGATCAGCACAGGACAGCGACCATAGCAGCCATTTGAGGGGTGAACCAATGGAAGGAAGACCTTTCTCTCTCTCTCTCTCTCTGTCTAACTCTGCCTGTCCCAAAAAAAAAAAAAAAAAAAAAAAAAAAAGCAAACTGTGAGTCTCTTTTATGTGGCCATTTTAAAAAAAATTATTTATTCATTTTAAAATTCAGGGGGAGAGAGAGGGAGAGAGAGAAACTTTGATTTGTTGGTTCATTCCAAAAGTAGCCATAATGACCATGGCTGGGCCAGAGCACCCTGGCCAAAGCCAGGAACTAGGAGCTTCCTCTAGGTCTCACATACGTGGCAGGAGCCCAAGCACTTGGACCATACTCCACTGCTTTTCCCAGGCTATTAGCAGGGAGCTGGATGGGAACTGGAGCAGCTGGAACTCGAACCAGCACCCATATGGGATGCTGGCATCTCAGGCAGTGACTTTACCTGCTACATCACAACGCTGGCCCCTATCTGGCGATTCTGTGTCTTGGTATCTAGTCTAGTGAACCACTTCTGTGCCCCAGGAAGCATGTCCTAGGGCATTCCTTGGGATACATTTGTAAGTCTGAGACACTCCAACCAAGTTGTGTTTCGTCATTAATACAAGAGCATCAGATCAAGCCTGGTGCTGCCGTGCTATGGAATACTCACATTAATGCTACCTAGTGATTTTTGGAAAATGATTCAGTCCCTGATGGATTGGGTTGCTATGGCAAACTTGCCAATGTTTACTGTAAAGTAAATTGTGTCGCCTGCCAGGAAATAATATAGAATCCAATATCATCCCCATAGCAACACTGTACATACAGTTAGGTGACTGCACTCATTTATATAACCAATAGAAAAATGACTGAAAGGCTAGCGAGTCCTTCCACCCAGGAGAGCATTGAAATGCAGGGATGGTGTTTGGCAGGATGTTAATATGTATTTTTAGGGGCCAGCACTGTGGCACAGCTGGTTAACGCCCTGGCCTGAAACACCAGCATCCCATATAGGTGCCGGTTCTAGTCACAGCTGCTCCTCTTCCAATTCAGCTCTCTGCTATGGCCTGGGAAAGCAGTAGAAGATGGCCCAAGTCCTTGGGCCCCTGCACCCATGTGGGAGACCCAGAGGAGGCTCCTGGCTCCTGGCTTCAGATCAGCTCAGCTCCGGCCATTGTCGCCATCTGGGGAGTAAACCAGTGGATGGAAGACCTCTCTCTTTGTCTCTCCCTCTCTCTGTAACTCTGTCTTTCAAATAAATAAAATAAATCTTTAAAAAATACGTATTTTTAAGACTATAAATGTATCCATTTAGAATCTATAAATAAAAGGCAAATGCAGTTTTAAAAATTAAACTTTTGTCCTGGGCCACACAGAGTAAAAACAAAAACAAAGCAGGTGAATCCAGCCTTCTTTCCAGGTTGCACGCTGTCTCTCTGATGTTATCTGTGAAGTGCACCAAGGCCCCTCCACTACTGCCAATAACTCCGATTCGATTAGTCAGCGCTAGCTGTGGACGACCAATCTGTACTCAAGACTTCTCAGCGTAGAGAAGCCGCGAAACACAAACCCAGCCTGCCCGCCACGTCCTCTTCCTCTATAGTGCAGTTGGTACCCGAGCTGACAGGTGCGAGTTGAATAGTGTGTTTGTAGTTTCACATGGGGACAACGCAGTGGGGAAGCAGTCTCCCCAGCAGGAGTCACAGATGGCACACGAGGTCCTCAAGGTCACCCCGCTCCTGAGAGCTTGCTGTGTCCAGGAATGGAATGGGAGGGGCCAGGTCCTGTACATGACTCTCAAAGGTGAGCCTTGCACCAGGAGACATGTTTACTCAGTAACTGGCTATCGTTTTAAAAAATCACTGTGGTAACCCACAGCAGCAGAGGAAACTGGTGAACGAGGGGAAGGCTGTCCTTAAAGTCTGCTGATTACCATAGTGAGAACCAATTATGTAACAGAGGCTTTCATTTATTGATTCGAAAGGCAGACAGAGAGGGAGAGGGGGAGAGAGCTCCTAGCTGCTGGTTCACTCCCCAGATGCCTGCGAGAGCCAGGCCTGGGCCAGGCCAAAGTCAGCATGGAGGAATTCCATCTGGGTCTTCCCGGGGAGTGGCTACTTGAGCCATCGCCTACTACCTCCCAGGGTGTGCACCTGCAGGAAGCTGGATTAGAAGCAAAGCTGAGACTCAAGACCCAGGATGGATGTGGGATGCAGATGTCCTGAGTGGTACCTTCATGGCTGCACCAAATACCCACCCTGTGTGTAACAAATTCTTAGGGGGAGATTTATAAACATTAGTCCAATCCTTATCTCTTGTTATAGAAGAGGAACAAGGCTCAGTACCTCACCCGGGCAGTGGCAGAACTGGATGTAGATTTGCCTGGCAGGGGACAAAGCCTGGCTTTGAGCCACAGTCATTCTCTCAGATGAGTGTTTTCCAGTCACGAGAGCCCCTTTCCCTACTTGTATGAGCAACTTCTAGGAAGCGGAGAACCAGGAAGTGCATCCAGCCCAAGAGTTGCTCCAAAGAAGCATTGCAGATCGGCCATAAAAAGGAATGAAGGGGGCGGGCGTTTGGCACAGCAGGTAGGATGCCTCTTGGGATGCCTGCATCTGTACCGGAGTGCCTGGGTTTGGGTCCGGGCTCTGCTCCCAACTCCAACTTTCTCCTAATGTTCCCCCCGGGAGGCAGCAGGTGATGGTTCAAGTCGTTGGGTCCCTGCCACTCATGTGGGAGACCCAGATGGAGCACTGGGTTCCTTGGCTTCAGTCTGGCCCAGCGCTGGTCACTGCCCACATCTGGAGAGGGAATCAGCAGTTGGAAGATCTCTGTTTCCCTTTCAATTAAAGTTAAGCTAATAAGAAAGGAATGAGGCACTGATAATGTGCTACGACGTGGGGGAATCCAGAAAGCATTACATCAAAGGAAAGAGTCTGTGAGGATCCTTCAAACGGTCCATGGAAAAATGGAATGAAAATATAGGTTTATTTTGGCCGGCACCACAGCTCACTAGTCTAATCCTCTGCCTGCGGCGCCGGTACCCTGGGTTCTAGTCCTGGTTGGGGCTCTGGATTCTGTCTCTGTTGCTCCTCTTCCAGTCCAGCTCTCTGCTGTGGCCCGGGAAGGCAGTGGAGGATGGCCCAAGTCCTTGGGCCCTGTACCCGCATGGGAGACCAGGAGGAAGCACTTGGCTCCTGGCTTCAGATCGGTGTAGCGCGCCGGCCATAGTGGCCATTTGGGGGGGTGAACCAACGGAAGGAAGATCTTTCTGTCTCTCTCTCTCTCTCACTGTCTAACTCTGCCTGTCAAATATATATATATATATATATATATATATAGATAGATAGATAGATAGATAGATTTATTTTGGGGCAGAGAGAGAGAGAGAGAGGGAGAGGGAGAGTTAGATGTTGGAGAGACACGGGTATCACTATTACAGGTCAACAAGTCCCCGGAGCTGCTGATTCTGACTTGAAGCCATTCCTCTACACATGTGCTTGCTTGATACCTCGTATAGAGTCAAGGGCAGCAGGTGAACACAGGTATCTAATCTGCACCACCGGCTGTAAAACACTACAAAAAAAGGCTGAAAACTGGACTTAGATTTTGTTGCTTCTGCCATTTAATCCCCAGGTTATCTGTTCAATAACACCGAGAAGTGTCAACTTTTATTTCAATCAGACCCTCAGCTCTGGCTTCCAACTCCATTTTGAGCCTTTAAAATTAGATGGATCTACACTGGTGTTAACAGAAAAGCTTTTTCTTTCAGCCATTTGCAAGGGCTGGCCAGCATCCCCTCAGTAGCCAAAGCTTGTTCCCACCCCCTTTTCTCACTCTCTCTGTGCTGTGGGCCCCACCCCCATTCTGGCATTGTCTATTATTTATCACAGTAATTCAATAACACCCAGCAAGTTCTCTTTAAGAGTTTTTATTTTTGTGCAAGGTGGTTATTATACTTCTTTCAACCTAATTGGGAATAATTTTTCAATGACAGACTACTATGCCCCCTAAGTAAATAATCACATGTGTTAATTGTGGATCTTTTGAATCAATTGGCACAAATTCTTCCACTGATGCTTGTAAGCTCCTGTAGAATGGAGGTATCTATTTGCCATCTTCAACATCAATTTTGTTCCTGTTCGATGTATCTATTTTACCATCTATGCTGAGGGGGGCTCACTGGACTCTTTTTTTTTTTTTTTTTTTGACAGGCAGAGTGGATAGTGAGAGAGAGACAGAGAGAAAGGTCTTCCTTTTTGCCGTTGGTTCACCCTCCAATGGCCGCTGCGGCTGGCGCATAGCGCTGATCCGAAGCCAGGAGCCAGGTGCTTCTCCTGGTCTCCCATGGGGTACAGGGCCCAAGCACTTGGGCCATCCTCCACTGCCTTTCCGGGCCATAGCAGAGAGCTGGCCTGGAAGAGGGGCCACCGGGATAGAATCCGGCGCCCCAACCGGGACTAGAACCCGGTGTGCCGGCGCCACAAGGCGGAGGATTAGCCTGTTAAGCCACAGCGCCAGCCTCACTGGACTCTTCAATAAAACACATATTAGCCAGGGACACCAGGTGGTCTGGTCTGCACACTGCACAGCTGCAAGGACTTGTGTAGCCAAAAGTGATTGAAAATGCAGCTCAAGCCTCCACTGAAGAATGCCACAAGGAGCCGCTTCCCCATCACAGCACAACATTTCGTAAAAATTCCCTTCCCATCCTCTTACTTAGTCCTCCACATGCGTCGCAGTAGCCAGTGTTCTGCCCCACACCTATGTAGGTTCCCCCCTCCAGTTTTTTTTTTAAATAAAAAAGTTATTTATTTGAGACACAAATCTCCCATCTGCGGGCTCACTGCCCAAAAGCCTGCAGTGACCAGAGCCGGGTCAGGCTGAAGCCTGGAGCCAGGAACCTGGAGTCTCTCATGTGAGGGGAAGGGCAACTACTTGAGCCATCACCACTGCCTGCCAGGGTCTGCCTTAGCAGAGAACCAGAACTGGGAGTGCAGCTGAGGCTTGAGCCCAGGCACCCTGAGCAAAATGGGACCTGGGTGCAGTAACTGTTGGGCTGAATGCCCACTCTACTTTTCTTCCTTTTTTGATGCTAACGTGTAACTTCCTCACCCTTCCAGCTCCTTCTGCCCTGCACATGAATTAGTTGAACCTCAGTTCTAAATCTGAAGCTGCTTCCTGCACACATTCTTGCTGAGGACAGTGTATCCTCCCAAATTCATATTTATCCTGAGTGTCAGGACATTCCGAGGGTAAGGGTGCTTCACGTGGGGGCGACTGGGGAATGCATGACTTGGACTCACCATGTTTCTAAACAGAACATCTTGAAAAGAAGCAAGTGCCATGCTCACTCGGACTGCCCCAATGTTAGAGCCAGAAATGTGCTAGGGGATTCCAAATCAATCCCATCAAGGTGGCATGTACCAATGCCATCTCACTAGTCAAAGTGGTCAGTTTAAGTTCATAATTGATCATAATGATAGGATTAAGTGTCAAAGGGATCACATAAATAAGACCAGTGCCTGCTAATAATAATTGATAGAATTAAAAAGGAGAGAATGATCCTACATTGGAAGTGGGATACACAGCAGACTCATAGAATGGCAAATGCCCTAAACAGCACTCTGGCCTCAGAATCAGCCCTTAAGGCATTTGGATCTGGCTAAAAAGCCCATGAGAGTTTCTCAGGCATGGAAAGCCAAGACACTGTGGCACAAAAAAAAAAAAAAAAAAAAAAGACCTAAATGAAAGATCTTTGTGAGTGAGATCCCAGCAGAAAGAACGGGCCATCAAAGAAGGAGGTACCTTTCTCTGAAGGGAGGAGAGAACTTCCACTTTGATTAAGGCCTTGTCTAAATAAGATCGGAATTTGTGAACTCAAGAGGCTTCCGTAGCCTTGGCAGCTCATGACGAGAGCCTTGGGTGATCACTGACATCATAAATAAGAGTGTCAATTGTTAAATCAACAACAGAGTCACTGTGCATTTACTCCCCATGTAGGATCTCTGTCCTTAATGTTGTACTATGTGAATTAACGGTGAAACTACTACTCAAACAGTACTTTATACTTTGTGTATCTGTGTGGGTGCAAACTGTTGAAATTTTTAGTTAGTATATACTAAGTTGATCTTCTGTATATAAAGATAATTGAAAATGAATCTTGATGTGAATGGGATGGGAGAGGGCTTGAGAGATGGGATGGTTGCAGGTGGGAGGGAGGCTATGGGGGGAAAGCCGCTATAATCCAAAAGTTGTACTTTCAAAATTTATATTTATTAAATAAAAGTAAAAAAAAAAAGTACTTTGGAAGCTTCAGCTGAGTGGGAGGGGCCTCGGAGGGCAGTGCTGGTGGCATTTGTGAGAAGTGCCAAGGGAGGTGCCCACCACACAGGGCTGGTCCAAGGGCCTGGGGTCTGCGTCTCCATGCAGGACACAGCCCAGAGGGTCCCATGCTTGGCATAGTGCTTAGAATGGTTGCCATCTTGGAAGCCTTAAATCTCTGTGAACACCGTACCTCTCATTTGCATCTTTAACTGGACCCTGCCAAGTATGTTGCTGATCCTGCTACTGACACAAAGATCCCAAAACATCATCTGCCTGTCATCTGGTTCTCTCTTCTTCTAAAAATTTATTACATTTGAAAGGCAGAGTTAGAGAGGGAGAGACAGAAAGAAATCTTCCATCTGTCAGTTCACTCCCCAACTGGCCACAATCACCAGGGCTGGGCCTGACTGAAGCCAGGAGCCTTCTTCTGGGTCTCCCACATGGCTTCAGGGGCCCAGGGACTTGGGCCATCCTCTGCTGCTTTCCTAGGCACATCAGCAGGAAACCGGATTAGAAGTGGAGCAGTCAGGATTCGAACCGGTGCCCACATGGGATGCTGGTGCTGCAGGCCGGCCCACAGGGTTCCTTTTTATTCTGTTTATTCCTACTCATCAGAGGACTTCTGGGGGTTGGTAAAACCCTGAACTGTTGTCAGGGAATTAGTCTCAGAGTGTCCGAGACAACCTGGAAGTGTGGGTGCAGAGAGGTGGGAGTTGGTTCTAAACGGCTCCAAGCTGAGTGGTTAGATGTTGATTTGGAAAGGCCATGTAGACGTGGCCTCTCCCACCAAGTGCTCAGCTCAGGTTTCTATGCACGCTTGGATGACCGTTAGCCACGTTAACCGCCTCTTCCCTGTCTGTGCTAACCACCCCGTGGCGTGGTTCTTTCCTTTTCCTGAGCTCCATGGCGTGTGAGAGCTGCTCACCGTGGTAAGGAGAAGTGAGACCCTGGTACCTGGATATAAGGAAACACTGTGCCCAAACTCAGGGCTCCAGAACAGACGGATCTGGCTGAGTGGTGTAAGAAGCATTTGCTGGGTCAAGTGGAAAGAAAGCAGTCCTCTGGGTTCAGGCTGACTTCTGTTCTCAGGACGGCCTTGCATGCATGCTGTGCCGTGTGCAGCTCCAGTGGCACCTTACAGCCTAAGGTGGCAGCTGCACAGCCCTGCGGGGCGACCCCAGGGAGGCATGACCCTTGCTGTGTGACCCTGAGCAAGTTGCTCAGCCTCTCTGAGTCCCTTGGCCCTCATCTGTAGAATGCAGCAGATGCTAAGAACCTTAGGTAGTTTGAGGGAGATGAAATGAAAGCACATGTCTGGTGTCCAAGCAAATGTTTGATGCCCACTTGTTTCAGTGAGCGCAAGCCTACTCAAAATCCCAGCCTGCTCTTCCACCTCCTCACCTGCCTGGCACTCAGAAGGAGCACCAGTGTCCCACTTTGGGACCAGGGGCTCCCAATCAGGGCTGCCCCCACGCCTTGCCCTAGGTGACACTGGACAGTGTCCACGGATATCGTGGATCGCCATGCGGTCAAGGGTGGGGCGGGCAGGTGCCCTCCGAGGGGCGGGGACCAGGGAGGCTGCAGAGCGCGCTGCACAGGACACCCTTTCAGCAGGCTGTGACATCCCCTGCCTGCCACAGGCCTCTGACTTCCAGGAAGGCCTGAGCAATCCCAGGGCATGCGGTGATGTTGGCGATGTTTTTTTTTTCAGATTCACGTGGCATGAGAGGATGACAGAGCCCGGCGGCCCCCCGAGGCGCACACTTTGCTTTTTGTCTACGCTGCTTTCCCAGAAGGTTCCGGAGCGGTCGGACGCTGTGCTTCGCTGCGTAGTATCTGGTAACCATCACCGGGCCAATGAACCAACCCTAACATCCCTCTGCCAGTGGGTTTCTTGGCTCACAGAGGCGTTATCAAAACAGCATCCGGAGATCGCTTTGGGAGTTCACTCTGAGTGATCAGTTAGGCAACTGAACCCTCGGTGACATTTTCCTAAAAGAGTTCTTTGAGTAACTCTCTGTTCTGCAATTTTCTCTGCGTGTGATTCTTGGTTGGGCAACTCCACGTGGTTCCTTGTTCAGATCATCTGCCCCCTCTTTCCCGTAGCCCACAGCAATGGCCCGGATCACTTTGCTCCAGAAAATCTATTGACCTCTTCTTCCGTTGGTCTTTAACTGATGGCCTCAAATGTGCCCACCACAGCTGGCCTTTTGCAGGCATGTGAGTAAGCAGGGAGAGGACTACCACTGAGGCAGAGGGGGCCAGGGGAAAGAGTGGAGGCCTGGAACGCCCCCTGCATTGGAGGATCTACCACTCAGAGCCAACCAGAGCAGGTGTAGATATCCCGGGCGGTAAAAAGGATTGAGCATTCCAAGAAAAGAAAATCGAAATAACTGCATAGGGAAGTGGTATCTTGTCTGGAGGAAGTTCTGTCTTCTTTCTTAGATTATGAAAACAGAAAGGTGCCTGGGATGTTTCCTAAGGGCAGGCGACTTTTTCTAAGTCCAGAGAGCTGTTAGCAGAGATGGTGGGATGGAGGTTCTGGTCCTCACACGGGAAAGAATTCAGGTGTGAGAGACAGAGGAGCGATAAACAGGGTAGCAGGGGTGAATGGGGGACGGGCACCTCTCCAGACGGCATCCGAGCCTGTGCAGCCATTCGGACTGGAGGAAGCAAGGAGAGAACACCCCTGACCGGCCAGGCAGGCGTCTCAGCATGGAGCTGGGAGCGCAGTGTGTGTTCAGGCTGGGGCTTCTAAGGGAGTGGGCTCCAGTTCCTCCTGCCCTTTCTCCCCTCCACTCTCTTCTCCTGGACTACAGGTTTGCTGAGTGTGAAACAGGAAACATTCCTCCCAAGGTTTTGTTACCCAGCGTTATCAGACTGGGAAGCCCACTCTGCACAGGGCACTGTGCCTTCCTTGGGGGCACCGCTGGGACCACCTGGGGATGATTGAGGTGGGGCCAGGACTTTGTAGCGGAAAATACTGGGCTGCTTCCCAGCTGTGCTTTTGAGGTTGCTAAGTTCCTCTCCTTTCTGGGTGGGTACTTTGTTTTCCCTGCACCTATCACACACACACACACACACACACAGAGGCTAATTTCTAGCTTCCTACCTAACAGAGCCAGCCTAGGAAACCGCTGCCTTTGGCTTGCAGAAGTCATTGTAAAACCCTGTCCATCGTGCAGCAGCCGGTGTGCAGGCCCAGAGCATCCTCTCTCTGCTCTCATCCAATGTCCTCCAGAGACACAGAGAGGCCACGCTGGCCTTGAGTCGTCAGAGTGGAGCCCCTGTGCATTTGTACAGAGCTGACACCTGCCCGCTGGTCCCCACACACCTTAGCTCTCGCCATAGACTCGTGGGAAGGTTCAGAAAGCCGGGGGAGGATTTTCAGGTGTGGTTCTCAGCAAGGGGGCGGAGAAGAGAACCACCTATGAGGCACCAGATACCACTTCCCTATGCGAGTCTTGTTTCTGGCTGATGGCTCAGATCTAGCCAGCACCACAGGAAAAACAGCCCACCACCAGGACACGGGGAGAAATCAGTGAGCCCTCATCAGTTTGGATGAACAAGGGGGCCAGGCTCAGCACATGCATGCTTTAGATACTTTCTGTGATGAAAGGAGACTTTCTGAAAGCAGGCCACAGGTCGACAAGAGCAGGACTTGTGACCAGCAGCCTCCTGGGTGGCGTCTCAGAGCAGCCCACGTTTGGTGGTTTGGTCCTTTGCCTGTGAGAGGCTTGGGCAAACAGCTCCTGAAGGAGGCTCCATCCTTCATCCCAGGCACAAGGACTCCACCTAAAGGAAGAGGCAAGGAGGAGGAACCCACCGTTGCCAAACAGTGCCTTCATGGCATTGGCGCAGGGGATGTGGAGGGAGGGAGAGGGACTCTGAGTATCCTCAGGTCCTGCCCAGGATGCAGGTCTCCCTGACTTCTCCTTTAGTTTTCCCCCTTCTGTGGCTCCCAAGAGCAGGGAGCTCTGCCCTTAACAGTCTCTGGGGTTGTTTGTCAAAAACCCACAAGGAAGACAGAATCGTGAGAGCTTTCCTGGGCTGGATTCAGAATGATGCAGTACCTCCCAGTGCTGGGGCTTCCTTCCTGAATGTAGGGACAGGGAGGCTGGGGAGGAGCTCGTTGGGACACAGCGAGCCTTGCTGCCGTGTATCAGGAAGGAAGGGTTCCCCAGGGGCGGACGGCGCCCCGAGGGTTTTGCCAGATGAGCCTCTTAGCATCACCCCTGGTTAGTGAACAGCAGGAGTGGCTGAAGCCCTCCTGAGCAAGCAGGGGTCAGGGCCTGTGATGACGTCAGTCCTGCAAGCACACACCAGCCAGGAGGTCTGCATCCCACCCTCCTTCGTCCTCACCAAGAACAAGGTGCGTGCAGAGCCACTTTGCTGTTAGCACTGCTAAAGTGTGCTTTTCAAGAAGGTACAGTGATTCCTACGCAAATATGAAAGGAACCTTTCAAAGATTTTGATCAACTCATTAATTAAACGGAATCAGAAATTATTAAGGCCTGAGGAGCTAGGTATTTATAGGCAATTTAATAAAGGAATATTAGGATACAGTTGCTGGGTTAGATTAATACTGGTTAATGTCTTTGGAGACAAAAAATAACCCCATAGTTTTGAGGTTATCTTTTCTCCTTAATGGAAATCATTTGGATAAAAAAAAAAAAACAACTACAAATTCACATACTGAAACGGGAATTTCAATCAGTAAGAGCCACCGAGTGAAACAAGTATGTTGCTCAACATCCTTGGTGGCTGGGTCTTTGTTTTCATATCACTGCATTATTTCCAAGTATTGGATAATTTTTCTTAATAGCCCCTAGGGATTAAGGACAACATTTTTCAACTGGTTTTCCCACTCCTAGTCCAGCAACACCTTAGGCAACAAAATGCACTCAACAGCACTTACTGAGTTAACACATTGGTATCAAGAGAGAGGAAGCCTTTTAGCACCCCGACTGACTCAATCCGTCATGCTGTTTATGGCCTGCTCTTGTTCATAGCTTTATGACTTTTTTTCTAAAGACACTTAAGAATATTCTTGTTTCTTTATCATCAGGTCAGCCCAAGCCGGAGGTAACTTGGTATAAGAATGGTCAAGCTATCGATGAAAGTGACATGGTTTCCAGTTATGAGTTCTTTGAGAACCAGTACATCCACCTGTTACGTCTCTCCTGGTAAGTCACAAGGGCCTGGTGGACGCGTCTCCCAGCATCCCTGTCATCTGCTGACTACTGTGGGGAAGGTCAAAGATCCGCTCATGTTTGCTTTTCAAAGAGGGGAAGGGGAGAGAGGAGAAAAGGCTGATTAATGCAGAGTACGTTACACTCACATAGGAGACAGAGGTCCTGGGGTTCTACTGTATGGTAGGCTGACTTAAAAACAATCAGGTCCTAGCTGTAGATGCTATCTGCAGGCATCTGCCAAGGCATCCAGCAGTGACAGCAGTGGGCCCTGTTTTCCTGGGTTTTGCATCTGCCAATGCAGCCAACGGTGGATTGAAAATTGTGTTAGAAATCCCTGCAGCTGCACTGAACACATAGAGACTTGATTCTTGTCTTAATTCTCCAAACAGTACAGTATAACAACCATTTACCTCACTTTCATGTGAGCTACTATAAGTGATCCGAAGATGATTTAAAACATGTGGGGAGATATGCAGAGGTTATAAGCAAATACTATGCCATCTGTCATCTCAGGTAAGGGACTTGAGCATCTCTAGGCTTTGGTTTCCAAGTGGGGGCATCCTAAGAGCCAATCCCTGAACAACGCCCAGTGACTAATCACAGCACCCTAGTTTGCTGCCATTGTTGGAGTTAAACTTTATCTAGAATTTTCCAAGGTGACCCAGATGTTTTCATTTATCCTGTGGGCATTTCACTTCGTCTTGTCCTCTCTGGGAAGTTAAGAAAGAATGTCATTCCACCTCCCACGTGTGTGGAGGGAGAAGTGGCCAACCCATAATCCCACATCAAACTGGGGTTGGATAAAAGCCAGAAACCACACCTTCCGGCTTGATTTCAGGGAGCAGTGTGGTCCTGGGCAGTGGTTTCTGATGTTGCTGTTCCCCCAGCACTGTTTGCTAAGATGGGTTCAGGAAGCTGGATACGTAAAGCAGAGGGCCTGAGCGCTGCTCTGCTTGACGCCGGGGAGGGAGGTCTGTGTTCTTGCGCCCCCACACTACCGCACTGGCCAGAGATCTGTTCCGGGGACTCGACAGAGCAGGTTATGGAAGCAACTGGCAGGCGTGGGCAAGTGCCAACAGCCTTGGGTCTGAGACTAGAAAAGCAAGACTTGGTTTTGAATGCCAGCTCTGCCATTTTCTCACTGTGTGAACTTGACCATTGTTTGACTTTTGTGAAACTTAATTTCTTCCTCTGTAAAATAAAAGGGTGACCAACAGGATGAGCTGATCTGGTGTTTGTACAAGTTTTGTTACGCAGTAGTTGTTCAGTAAACACCATCTTTCTTATCTTCCCAGCTACTTTTTTTTTAATTTGTCAGATAGAGTTAGTGAGAGAGAGAGAAAGGTCTTCCTTCCGTTGGTTCACTCCCCAAATGGCTGCTACGGCCGGAGCTGCGCCGATCCGAAGCCAGAAGCCAGGTGCTTCCTCCTGGTCTCCCATGTGGGTGCAGAGCCCAAGCACTTGGGCAATCCTCCACTGCCCTCCCGGGCCACAGCAGAGAGCTGGACTGGAAGAGGAGCAACTGGGACTAGAACCCGGCGCCCATATGGGATGCCGGTGCTGCAGGTGGAGGATTAGCCAAGTGAGCCACAGCGCAACCCCCCCCCCCCCCCCACCAGCTACTCTTGTTTAAAGATCAGTGCTCCTTTCACCAGGGTTGATGATTGATTCACTGGACCACACGCCTATCTAGCCTGACACTCACAACACTCGTTCACTCATCTGTTGTCCAGTTCTCTGGATAATATTCACCAGGCGCCCACTGTAGGCCAAGCATCATGCTTAGCTCTGCAGATGGAGGTCCACACCCTCATGGAAGTTTGACTCCCGTGTGGAAGAGAAGTGGTGACAAAGTCATCCTTCCCCTCCCCACCCAGTGTCCCGGGAGGTAGCCACCCTGGCACTGGGGGCCCTGAGCTACCACTTGGACTTCCCTGCCTCTTCTTTCCCATCTTGCCAAGGCCCCCCTCCTCATGTTCACCCTGTTCAGCCTAGACGCCACCTCGAGGTTTCAGAGATAATTGCAGCTCCCCTTGGATCTGCCTCAAACCTTCTGGTCTCCTTTGATTTAGTGCACAGTCCTCCCCTGGGTGCTTATCTATTGCTCAGGACTGATGGACAGTTCAGCAGACTCCAAGGCTCATGGGAGCAAGAGCTCTCTGTCTTACACAGGTGCATCCTCTACCCTGGTACAGTGTCTACAACATAAACATTTGTTAAAAGGATGGACGTGCGCGCACACTCACACACACGCACACACGAAGGGTCTTCAACAAGGTCATGGGAAAAACATCTCTAAAAACAAATTTTTTTGAGAGTCAGATAGCACATGAGAAGGAGAGCTAGCTCCTATAATCCAGTTTATTCCCCAAAAGTCCACGATGATCAGGATTGAGCTGGGGCTAATGCTGGGAGCTGAAATCAAACTCAGGCACCTTGACATGGGATACGGGCATTGTAGCTGGCATCCCCACCATTAGGACAAATGCCTGCTCCCAAACTCATCTTTCAATTTCATTTTTCCATGACCCTTTTGAAGTTCCCCGGTGTGTATGTGTTTGTCTAGATCAGTCATGGTGAATTTTCTATGAGGGATTTGCTAGTAAATATTTTAGGCTTTGCAGTTCAGATGCAAAAATGGACCACAATGATTGGACTTTGCCATGGTAGCACAAAAGAAGCCAAAGATGATATACTTTTTAAAAAAAGTTTTTTAAGGAGCATTGCTGTGCTCCAATAAAACCCTTGGAAAGCTGGATTTGGCCTGTGGGCTATAATTTCCTGACCCTGATATAAAGTCCTTGAGGATCTACACCTACATACATCCTTTGTATGTTTCTCACTCCTGCTTTGCTTCCTCTTAGCCCACAGTGTGTATTTCTCAATTACTTTCAGTGTCACCCTCCACCAAAATATTGTAGGCAAGTTTTAGCCGGAAGAGAAGCCTCACGTGTGTTCTTTGAGGAACTGAGAGTTGCTATTAATATTTTTGTTGTTTCTATAGGATCAAGGTGTAAAGGGATGGGAGAACTGGAGGCCATAATGAAGCCCCAGACACTGGTGGGCAGGGAAAGTGAGACGTGTGTGACCCAGGAGGACAAACACGGGGAGGCCAAGCCACCAGACCCTGCTGAGCTCCAACAGGCAGTGGTTTCCCATAAAAATCACACATTTAATGGGACAGAATCCACTCTTTCCAAGTTCCTGGCCTGCTGTTTTGGCAAGTAGCCACCTACTGGGAAAGGCGTCAGTCCTAACGCCACAAATGATGACAGAGCTCCCATCACGCTTTGCTGCTTGGTTGTCAATTCTCTGGGTACTAATAACCACCCAACGTTGTGACTTTTTTTACTCCTGTGCTTCTGAACTGTAGCTACCTATTAGCACCTCCTGGGGAGCCTAAAACACCCACGAAAGCACTTAGGTTTCACCTTTTGATGGATTAAATCAGAATCCCAGGGGATTCCAAGGTGTTGCCACGATGAAAAGTGCTTTCTATTCTAAACATTCTTTTGCAAAGTAACTTATTCCGACATGTTAAATGCTGGTTAGGGAACTGAATGGCAGCTCGTGAATTTCCACGGCTGCAAGTTAGTGGTCAGTTCTACCAGTCTCACATTTTCCTATCAATATACCATAAGTCCCTGGGTCAGCTCAGAGCCCGGAGGAAAGTACTTCTCTTATCTACCCAAGTTTGGACTTCAGGCCATTAAATCTGAGTTCTTAGACATTTGGAAGTTCCTGTGTCCGTGTTTTCCAAGGGCTTTGTCAGGTTTACCAGTGCAAATCTGCTGTTCTGACTCAAGGCCAAGAGCTCTGTCGCTGTGTTTATGGAGCCGTCGAGTTTCCTTCTTTCTCTGCCTGGCGAGTTGCAGCCTCCCCACGCGCCTGGCTTTCTCCTCCCCACAGCACGCGGATGTCAGGGGCCCAGCGCTTCAGGTGAAAGGGGTTGCTTGGAGGAGATTTATCAGTGCTGCGGTAATTCTGTCCTTGCCACCCCACGCCGGGCAGGAAGGAGAAATGGAAAACAAGGATGCAGAGGCGAGAAATACCAGCAGTCACATTCCGAAACAGAGTTCTGTTTTTCTTTCTCACAAGATGTGGGAGTTGGGAGGAGAGGGTGGAAAATGCAAATAGATGTTTTCTACCTCATAGTGAAAGCAAGTTGCCACCATGGGTATACAGCGTTGTGGTCTCTTACACACAACTTAAAGAGAGGCAGCAAAGCACCAGATAAAAATCTGTCCAGGAACCCACACTTAGAGCACCAAGCTCCTCCCTGCAGCAAGGAGTCTCTTTTGATGGTCACAATCAAAAGACAGAGCACACAGGCTGTGAGTGACTCGGAAGCGAGGAGGAGGGAGGGGAAGAGGAGAGGGGCAGGGCAGGAGCAGCAAAGCTCAGCGGGTGCCTGGGCTCCGGGAGGGCCCAGTAGCCTCTCAGGTGCTCTCGACAGTCCACGCAGCCCTGGCACTGGCTGTGCTGGAGGCCATGACCCAGACAGTGACCAGGACAACAGCACAAGCACTGTAGGCCAATCTGCTTCAGGAGTATACAGGGCTGAGCAGTATCTCCTAAATCCATGTCCACCTGGAACATCAGAGTGTGCCCTGATGTGGAGTTGGGAATCTTTGCAAGTTTAAGTAGTTAAGACAAGTTCATGCTTGTTTTGGGTGGACCCTAATGCAAGAACGGGTGTCTTCGTAGAAAGGGAAAACGGTGGTGGTGGTGGGGGGGCACCAGGTGACACTCAGGTAGAGGCTGGGGTGATTCAGCTGCCACCAGAAATGCCAAGGATTGCTGGCTGCTACCAGACGCTAGGAAGGGACAAGGAAAGATTTGTCCCTAGGGCATTGCCTTGGCCGCACCTTGATTGTGGACTTCTCGCCTCCAGGACCGTGAAAAAGTAAATTGCTGTTGTTTCATGCGATGGCAGCCCTAGAAACGGATACGCGCTATATCTTGGCGGTCTGCTCAACATAAGTGCCACCATTTGTCTGCTTTGACCTGGGGCCAACCAACCTTGTCCTATAATGTCATGGTGCTTCCCAACATACCAGCTGAGTCGACCCACTTCCCCAGGGAGGCATCTATGCGTCAAGGGGCAAAGAACATCTCCAATTTTGCCCCCAATGCGGTACTGATTATTCATGGTTCTGAAGAAGAGATCGATTAAGGTTTCGTGGGTCATGTATGTTTTTGCAATCGGGAGATATTTGGAAATATCTGGAGACTTTTTTTTTGTTGTTGTTGCCGTGACTGAAGAGGGCAGGCGCGCTACAGACATCTGGTGTATGAAGGCCAAGGATGCTATTAGGCACTGGACAGTGCCCAGGGCACTAAAGAATTGTCAGATATAAAATGTCAATGGCCCCGAGGCTAAGACATTGTACCAGGCCAGCAAAACCCGAGTGTCTTAAAGGAGCAGCAGTGCATTCTTTCTCCCGACTCTGTGGCTGCCTGGTGGTCCTCGGCTGGTTTTGCGTGACTCACGCTTGCTCATTCCTGCCACTGGAGTCGGTCTGAGGACTGGTTGGGATGGAGGGTCCAAAATGGCTCCCCTCACAGGTCTGGCAGCCGAGGCCACTGCTGGTTGGGGTGTCTCAGTTCTGCGTGCAGTCTCAGGATAGCATCCAAGATGACGGAGTGGCAGGGCTGCACCCCAACACCAACCCTAGCACATGCTCTGCTCAAAGCTGGGTGCAGGGCCAGCCTTGATTGAAGAGTTATGGAAATAGACTACCTCTTGAAGAGCAGAGTGGCCAAGTTACTCGCAACAAGGTGTGCATGCCCGGATGGGAGGAACCAGTGGCCAAAGGTTGAATCTGTACCCACCGTCCATGGAAAGCATAACTAATCTTTTGAGTCACCTATCTGCCAATGTCTTTGGCCTGCTTTTCAAAAAATTTATGGCTGTCCCTTGCCTATAATTTTTTTCATTCTTAATCCATTCAATTATTCAACAGGTGCTAAGAACACTTAACACATTCTAGTCATAGTGCTAAGGAAAGGGGTACAAAGTCTCCGATGATCTCATAGTCCAGGAAAGGAAACAGACTCATGAGAAGAAATGGAAATTTATCAGGAGCTGTGTCCTCCACAGGGGTTCAAACTGTCTGTGGTGTACACATTATACTTGCAACCCGCTCAGATGGGTTTTAAACCTGGGAGTCTGTGACTTCGGTCACACCTTGGCCTGCTCAGTTATCTTTCACAGCCGGATGGACAGACAGAGACCAGGAGCCTTGGGCCTCTGTCACATTCCTTAAGCTCCTCCGAGCCACAGCTTTGACTTGCCTGGGGAGGTCAACAGTCTCATTCTACGTGTGATCACCCGGAGGACCCCAAGCCCTGGGCTAGTCATCTGAAATGCATACATTGTTGGTTATGAATGAGGTTCAGCAAGTGCATACAGGTGAACAAAAGTGAACATAAAGCTCTCCTCATTCCTGGGAGAAAACCCTCAAAGCATGCGTCCCACTAACGATAGCACCATCACCAGTCAATTTCACTTACAAAGGGAGGGATATCATTTCTACCACTGAGGATCCAAAGCCAGGATGTCTAGATTTAAATCCCGGATCTATAAGCTATGGCATCCTGGACAAGTCACTTAACCTGTCTGTCCCAGGTTCCTCCAGTGTAACATGGGGGTGACAGAAGTACCTGCTGTGGAGAGTACATGTGAGAACCAAATCCATACATGCAAAGAATTCTGAAGACTCAACAAAAATCAGCTATTGCGTGTACTTACATGTGTTCCCTCAATCCTGAACTAATATAATTTTGAAACAGAGTAAAATAGGAAAGTTGGGAAGTCAGAAAGGCAGCATAACTTGGCAGCATTTTTCCTCTCTGCTAGTTCCTTCTTGGAGGGTAAAATGCAATTAGCATGCTTGACCAGCGCATCACTGGGTAGAAATAAAGATGACTGAGGCTTGCTGTGTCTTGGCTAGGCTAGCCGAGGCTTTCCATCCAGGAGTGGAAGGCATTCCATGCACTTGGTGTTCCCAGGGCCTTACGTAGGTGTAAGAAGTCTCAGAGCTGCCTGGGAGAACTTCCCGGCACCTGGGAGGCCTCGGCGTCCCCAGCACGGAGTCGCGGCGGGCGCCTGTGGCATTCTTCCTGCATGAATTCAGCAGGCGTGCATCATAGCCTTTCTTCGCGCCCTGACTACTTGAGTCCTACTTGAATGAGTTCCGAGGGTCTGATGGAAGCTCCCATTTAGTCTGTGGGGTGATTGGTCCCATCTGAGAATCCACTGCTCATCCCTTTGGGACTTAAGTAGGTGGGTGTCTCCTAGGAGTGCGTGCGCATAGGCCGGGTGTGGGGCACTCACTCACTTTTTCCTGGGGATAGGGACTTGGACAGCTTGCTCCCACTGTGGTGCTGACTCCTCAGGGGCATAGCATGCTAGCCTGGGGGCAGGTGAGAGACTGAGGCAAAAGCCCACCCCTCTCTCCCTGCCCCCAGCCCCCAAGATCTTGAGGCAAATAGGTCACTAGAAATTGGACACACATCGAGCATCTCCGAAAATGTCCTTCTATCAGTAGCTTCTGAGGACTGGGACGACACCAGGAACGTTACAGAAGTTCTGGGGGCTCAGGTTCAGTTCTGCACTGTAATTACATGGCCGCCTTCAGTCGCTTCTGGGGACAAAGACAGAGTCTTGCTGATGGAGAAATCCCCATGTCGCAGCACTCAGGAGCCAGGGTGGACAGGGGTTAGCACAGACCTGGAACCAAGTCAATTCTTGTGAGCCCCCAGGAGGGCTTGGCCCAGGCCCCAGAGGGTGGGGACAAGGCGGAGGGCAAGGTTTGCTTGGCTGCACGGCTCTTTGACCTGACCAGCCCCGCCCTGTTCTCTCCCGCTCCTGCACCCAGTCCCTCCAGCTTTGCCCATCCACACCCGGAAGCTGCTCCTGCCCCGATTCCACCTCTGCCTCCCCCCACTCTGACTCAGAGCTCTCGGTGAGCTCTTGTTGCCTGTCCCTGGCCTGCCTCCATGCTCCATCATCTTGACTTTCTGCCCCGCCCTGCTCTGAGACACCTGTTCCAGCTACCTTTTTGTTTGTTTCTGAATGCTACAATGTGGGGGCAGGCCTAGTACTTTCAACCCCTCAATTCTAAAGACATCAGGCCAGGCCTCAGGCAGAATCCCACTCCTGTGGGAGGCCAGGTCAAGGTACTGGAAACCCCAGAACCTCTGACCAGACCACACCCCATAGCTGGACCCCAGATGAACCCTGAGTGGGCGTGGCCTGTGAGAGGGGTGAGGACTGCTGGACTGTGCTCAGGTTGCCCTAACAAAACACCATTTCCTGGGGGTTTGAACAACAGGCGTTCACTTCTCTCCATTGTAGAGGCTGGGACGTTCCAGAGCAAGCTGTTGGGAGGTCTGGGGTCTGGCAAGGCCACTTCCTGTCCTGCTGAAGGCCACCGTCTCCCGTGGTGGGGGAAAACTAGCTTTCTAGTGTCTCTTCTTATCCCCGTGAGCTCACCTGAACCTAACCTCTCCCAAAGACCCTGTCTCCATAAGCAGCACGTTGCAGGTTAGAGCTTCAGGATAGGAACTTGGGGAGGGGACCCAATCCAGTACTTAGCACTGCCCCAAATATGGAAGGTGTCCTGGCCAGGTGTAGGGTGAGGCTAGGACAAGGCCAGTGCGGGTAGACAGGGGTCCATTGCTTCAGAACTGGAGATCTGTACTACTCTGGGGTCCCTGTGTGTCCACTCACAAGGGCCAGCACTGCAGTCAGACTGCCCAGGTTCACGTCTTAGCTCTACCTCTCACTTGGGCAGGGTGCTCTGTGTGCCTCAGTTTCTGTATCTGTAAAGTGGGTATAATAATAGTCTGCACCTTGCAGGGCTGGGTGAAGATGGAATAGCACACATAAGGAAGGCGTTTTAGACAGTGCCCAGAACTTAGCAAAGGCCCTGAGGCCTCCCGCGTCTTGTTCGCCACCCTCGCTCTCAGTCACAAGCGTTGATAAGTGCACTCAGGCTGCTTGGCCAAAGCATTTCAGAGAAACTAGTCACACTGGAGCTCCAAATGCTGGAATGAGAATCTCAGGGCAGATTCTGGGGCCCAAGAAGGTGACTGCTGCTCCTGTAGGTGCCAAGAAGCCAGACTCAGGCTGGGACAGGGACTCTACTCGCCTAGGCAGGACAGAGGCCGAGAAGGCACAGGGAGCTTGGGTCAATCATTCAGTCCAACCCTGGAAGCATGAACTCAGTTCTGAGCCCTTCCAAAGCAGAGAGAGGTGAACCAGGCCTAGTAACCGGCTCCCTCCTTGTTCCTAAACCTGGAAGGCTCCATCCCCAGAAAGCCCCACAGGGAGCGCCCTCATTTCTTTCCGATAGCTACTGCCGATCACCCAGGGCCCTCTCCGGCCAGCCATCCAAAAACAGCACTGCCTGCTCCCAGGGTGCCCCGCCCCCTTATCTTGCTTTACTTTTCACATTGTACGTGTCATGCTGTGTGCGTGCATACATTTAACAGCTTCGTTCCGTGTAACTGATGTACAACGAGCTGCCCATACATAAGATGATGAACTTGACACACAAGATCGTCGGCGCATCTGTCACCCACCAAAGAACTGCTCTTGCCCCTTTCTCATGGTCCCTCCCGGCCCCCGTCTGCCCAGCCGTCCTGAGACAGCAACTGATCTGCTTCTGTCACTGCAGACTCATCTCTCTTCCCTGGGGTTTTATGTCAACGAGACCAGAGTGGGCTTTCTTCTCTGATTTCTCCCCCCCCCCCCCCCCCCGGCACCTAACTACCTTGAGGGGCATCCAGTTTGTGTGGAGAATCAGGAGTTCATTCCTCTTACTGTGGAGTCATTCTGTTCACCTGCAGAGGGGCCCCTGGGTTGTTCTCCCTCACAATGCACATTTATTTGCACCTGACTTTATTGTACTTTTCCACCAGCCAGAATGGAACGGTGCTGCCAGGTGAGCAGATGCACCTGTTGCCTGCCTCAGTGCCAAGTTCAGTGTCTGTCTCTGTCAATAAAGATTTGTGGAATGGATCACATAAGCCATTCAGTGGTTTTGTTTTTACAGGGTCTTGCTCCGAGGGGCGGGGAGACAGCCATTCTGGGTGTATGCACCTGACCCTGGGGAATGGTTTGAAACTCTGGAGCTCCGTGGCGGTCTGCCAGCCCTTGGAAGGCTCTGCTCTTTCAGGCGAGCGTGAAGACAGACTCATTTGCAAAGGTTTCCTGCAGAAGCTGTGGAAGGCCACTGTGTCAGCAGGGCCTGTGCCATTTGAGCCACAGGGTGTCATTGTGTGGCTGCTGCTTTTCTGTCCTTGTCACCTCCATTCTCTGGGGTGGCTGCCCAGGCCGGCAGAGGTTCTGACTCCAGCGGGAGCTGCTCCCTTGCAGCCCTGGCCAGCCCAAACCCAGGCACCGTGCAGGGCTCCCTGCTGTCCCATTTGCTTGCCTGTTGTCACTTCTGCCCACCCAGTGGGCACCAGGTGACAGCGGCGAGGCCTCCTGAGCCGTCAGGTTGAGAAGGCAGAGAGGGCCCCCTGAGGACAGAACGGGCAGAGACAAACAATTCAGCTGTGCTGTGTCCCTTCCCTGGTCGCAGGGCTCTGCGCCTGCTTGTGACAGGGAACGTCTCTGGTCTGGTTTTGCTTGTTGTGCCTGTCTGGGTCCAGCAATTAGTTTTCTATAAAAAGTAAAACTAGCTCTTAATAGGGACCCAGTTGCACATGGGGGCAGCTTGCCAGCTGATTAGGGACACAGCTCAAACTGAGCAGCCAGCCAAGTGACAGCTGGTATTTTCCCAAGGCTTTAATGAAGGGACTCTCATGCCCTTTACTGCTCAAAGTCTGGCTTTGCATCCACTCCCCCAGGAGCTCGTTAGCATGGCGAAGTCTGGGCTCCCTCTGTGCACCCAGAGAATCTGAGCCCGCCATTTAACAAGGTCCCCGGTGACGGTGAGCACGTGGGATGGAGGAGCAGCCCTACATGAAGGGCTCCCTCACTCTGGGCCAGGCACCGCGCCTTAAAAATACAGCTGCTCAGGTCCTACGACTAAGAAATTCAGCTTTATAGGTCAAATCCAATCAATCCAGCTCAACCTTTTTCCTTTACAAGGTCCTCCAAGGCCCAGAGAGGCTGGGAGACTTATCCAGAGGAACATAGCTGGAAAGCAACAAAGCCAGGCTGGAAGCCACAAGTTCTGTATCCCAGGGCCCTGGGGTCCATCGCTGTCTCGCTCACTGCCTCTCTTCCTGGCCCTGTTGTCCTCCTAACAGGATCCACTAACACACACGCTGGAACACAGCTCCAAACAGTGATCACAAGGACTTCCTTGACAAAGGGCAACTGAGAGTCGCTTCACGCTAGGAACTGTTCTAGACCCCGGGATACAGCAGTGAATGCTGGAGTCCCCCACTCCCTGGAGAGAGGGGTAACAGGATCATACGTACCAAGCATTCACCATGCACTGTGTCACATGCAAACCAGTGAAGGAGGCAGGAGGGTCAGCACTGTTCTGGCTGCTAAGGTGTTGGAAGCAGAGAGGTGAAGGCTAAGATGTGGTTGTTATGGGGTGGTAGGGGGTGGAGAATGTTCTAGAAGGAGGCAACAGAGGCAGAACTGGTAGGCGGGATCCTGCCTAGGCCATGCTGGCTGAGTCTGAGAGAGGACGGGGGTGGGGTGGGGACTGCAGGCCCTGTGGGCCCTGGCACAGGATGACAACTTGGATTTTACTCTCTTTGTGATGGGGCCACACTGGGGGCTGTCTAAGTAGAGACATGTCCTGCTCTGGGTCCACTTTTAGAAGGACGATTCTGGCTGCAGTGCCATGTACAGGTGGTCTGCAGAGGAGTCAGGGCACAGCTAGGAGGCCCGCAGATAGCACTGAGAGTGCTCCTGGCCACGGCTGCCTCCAGGAGGGCCCGGGGTGGGGGGCAGGAAGCTGCCAGCTTCTGACGGGCATTGCTGTAGGACTGGAAGAGGGGCTCCAGGGTTTCTAGCCTGAGTAGGAGGGAACCGCGGTGCTCCTGAGCCGAGAAGCAGGTTTGGGTAGGCACACACAGAGTTGGCTTTGGAGCATGCTGGGTGTTCGGTGAATTAGCGGTGTTCGGTCTTCAGAATTCCGCAACGTGCTTTCTAAAGAGTGACACTGGGCTCCTGAGTGCTGTGGCTCATCCGGTGGTGCGGTCTGCGCCGCCCACCTCTCTCAATGCCTTTTCATGGAACACAATGACAATTCACTTTAGAACTTTAAGTTAATGTTGTCTCCGTGGCTTTCCAGAATCCTGGACATTATACCAGCTCAGTGGTCCATTAGGTGCTGGGGATACAAAGCGTCACCAGGCACCCTTGAGTTTGCTTTGGGTAAGAGAGGTCGGTCATCCATACACTGAGCCTGGTGGCTGTAGCACCCTAGGATTTTCTCCCTTCCAAAGTCACTTCGTTCACTTCCTTATTCGAAGAAGCCACAAGGTCCACGTAGTTCCCAGGGGCTCAGAAAACTGTCAAAAACGCAGCGCTGTGTGCCCAGTGCCGCACTTGAGATATTTCCAGGAAAGGAACCGGCTTTGTCCTGGCGGTGCCGATTCTCTGAGCTCACCTGAGCTCACCTGCCGGGACACACCTGACGCTTAGCCCAGCGCTGCCCATCAGAGTTAACCAGAAGCTTACGAAACACCCTGGCAGCTCACCTCGACCAAACAGATTCATTTTTGTTTTGGATTTTGGTGGGGCCCTGGCACTGGGAGCACTTTTTTTTTCTTTCTTTCTTTTTTTTTTTTTAGTGTAGCGTTTGGCTCATGGCGAACTTGAGCAGCTGCCACAGAGGTTTCCTATGTACTTCCTGGCCCACACAGCACAGCCCCCCTCACGCGCTACAGGAAGCAGCATAGTGGAGCTTTCCTCACGACCCGTGACCCCGCGTGGACGCTGCACTTGACGTCAGGCCTCGCCCTTGGCGCTGTGCGTGCCGCGGGTTTGGACCACGCCTGCCCCTTTCCGGGTCACACCGAGCAGTTTCACTGACACTCGCCAGGGCTGAGGAGGACGGGCTCGGCGCTTCCGTGTGCCAGGCTTTGCGTGAAGCGCTTTACAGGAGTTAACCCCCTTAGGTCTTGCGTTCCCCGCGCCGGTGTCGGTGCACTTGTTGGCTAGGGCTGTTAAGAAGCTTGTCCAGGGTGGCGTGGTGGATGGGCCCACGCGTGATCCTGGCTCGCGTGGACTTTGCAGTCTGTCTCCACAGTCAGTCCAGGATAGCACTGGGCTGACGGGGAGAAAGAAAAGTCCCCCTGCGTTCGCTCCCGCACAGCGTTCCTGAGCTGAGCTCCTTGCCACCACAGCCCTTGGCCTCCCACGGCAAGCTCATTCCAGCTCTGCTACAAGTGCCCGGAACGCCCTGCCCAGTCCACACCCAGCCAAAGTCTAATCCCTCCCCACCGGGTCAGGTTCCCTGTACTGGCTCCTGACCCGGAAGATCCAGGCCACCCTGACCTCCGCCCTCCCCATTCCCAGGAACCACCTCCGTGGTGCTTTTTGGGCGATGACCCTTAATTTTGCAATTCACGTACTGCTCCTTATTTAATACATGCAAGTATTACCTATTGGCAAAACAGACAGCTCCCCCAGGGACGGAACCCAGTCTCACTCAGCGTGCCAGGCTTCTAGCATTGTACGCCCAGCAGGATGGGTGGGAGAATGGGGGGGCTCCTGTTCCATCAGGGCCCCAGGTCACATCCGACATGGAGAGCAAGGCTGTCCCCTCCTTGTGCTGCTGGGCCGTGTGGTGAGCCTCTTGTTGAATTATTTCCCACTCCTCCCCAAGGGACCGCTTACCCTGCCTCCCAGTGCCCTGGAGCCTGAGGCCCACAGTACGGGATGGGAAACCTTACCGATTTGGGCCCGCCCACCACTTAGTGCTTCGGCAAATCTCTTCATGTTCCTGGGTCAGCCCTGGTTTCCCTGGCACAGCCCCGATCTCTGCTCTTGTCTTGGTGTAAGGATTAAGAATGCACGCACTGTGCTGTGCAAACAGTAGATAGTGCTGTGGCCCTACCTTTCTGCCTGCCATTCCCAAGTTCCACGTAAAAACTGCTGGTTTCCTGCAAGAGCCCGGAGCTCTCCCATCTCCTTTTGCCTTTGGGCCATCTGTTTGCCTGAAATGATCAGCTGCTCGCAGCCCCAGCTATGTGCTGTCTCTCCTGCCCAGCTCCTGCCATGTCTGTGCTAGGCCTGCTTTGGCTGCTAAGCTCCCCAGAAACCCTCCCACAGTGCCTTGCGCTGCCTGATGCCTGGAATTGGCATGATTTTTAATGACACTCATCTACCTTCCTGCACTACAGTGATTGGTGTGGACACCTCATTTCCCTTATTGAACGGGAAGCCTGCTGCTAAGGAAAAGGCCTAGAACTGAACATCTTTGGCTGGCTAATGTAATTGAACATCCACACAGTGGCTAAGATATGCCTCTTATACAGTAGCTATTTCCTGTGATCTCCCCCCACCCCCTCACCCCCCACTTTTTAACTATCTCAGTCCAAGGCTGGGTACTTTATAAAGAAAAGAGGTTTACTTAGCTCCCAGTTTTGAGCTTAGTTTGGAGGCTAAAAGTTAAGATTGGGTGGATCCATCTGCTTGGCCTTGGATGAGGGTCTCCTTGGCTAGGTCACAACAAGTGGAGAATGGAGAAGGAGTTGGCTCTGTGCAGAGGGGCCAAGTGCTTGGCCTCACTGTATAACAGCCTACTCTCTTGAGAACATTAATGTCCTCCAAGAGGAATACCTCCATGTCCCGATGCCCTTGCCCCAGGCCCACTTCTTAGAGGTCCCACCCTCTCTAGATATCACCACACTGGGACCAAGCTACCCAGCACACGAACCTTTGCGGGGTGAGGGGGAGACACACTCAAACCAAAGATAAACCATAGCTGTAGCGTAAAACAAACCACCTCACCTCTGGGTCTCAGTTCCAACATCTGCACCTCATCTCTGTCCCCACGGAGGTCTAACCAGAAGGCAAAAGCCATTTGCAAGCATTTAGTGCAGGGCTACACAGATGAGTGAGCCAAGCAGGGCACAGCGAGGTCACCTGAGGCTAATGGCAGCAGGAATGTCTCTCCTGGACAGGGACCAAGGGAGTTGCACCGATAGCAGTTCTGAACCACAGGTCACAGGGCAGAGGTCGGACAGCCAGAGGGAGCTTCAAAAGAGGTGCAGCCACTACTAGCAACTCCACCTTAGGCTGGCTTCTTCCTTATTCCCACAACCCAACCTCCTGCGCTCTGGTCAAACCCAGCAGGAAGCCAGCAGCAATGGTAGCCTTAAGGGTGACATTGAGCCAAATACGGGGCACAGTAAATGAGGAAAAGAGACCATGGCACAGATCCCAGGGCCCACTCGGCTCCTGAAATATGTGGTTCAACCAATCTGTTGGATAAATAGCTGAACTGGCACATGTATGAGGAAGGTCCTCGTTCATTCTGAAATGTAGGCAGCTGTTTGCAGAAAATATGATCCAAACACTGCTTCCAATATTGTAATTCTTTCATGTTTTTGACAAACATGGCTTTGGGATTTGAAGAAGACGAAGCCTTTATCTTTTGAGTTATTTGCCATAATTCAATTAATAAGACTCCTGATGGCAGCAGTTGGGCAGGTAATAGAATACGGGTGGCGTAAGAAAACATGTTGACTAGCTTACAGCACTAGCTTACAGCAAAGGAAAGGAACGGAGAGGGATGTTATTGTGTAATTATTTCTTGAGCCAACCCAGTTCTGCCTTCCTGCTGTATGGGGAGGCAAAGCTGGGAAAATTCTCAGCCACAGGGAAGCTTTCAAGACACACACACCCCACCACTCCCCCCACCCCCGCATTTCTGGCTGCAGGGCTGGCGAAGACACTGCAGACGCTTTGTTCCCAGATCTGGTTTTCTTCCGCTGACAAGCAGGATGCATAATAAAATGGAATGTGCATGGGGCGCAGGATGGACGGTGAGTGCCTACCGTCTAAACTCCAAAGGAGATTCCAGATCCTCCCTCTAGCCAACAGCTTCAGCTTCTACAAGCCCTGTCTTCAGAGAGCCTCGTGGGGTCACACAGTTTGTTTTCCAGCGATTTTAGTCTTGTTTAGCATGTTTAGAAGCAGAGAAATAGCCCCAAGGGCCATTTTTTTTTTTTCCAACAGCAAGGGCTAGGAACCTGTTTTTCAGTTCCAATGGGCATAGTGATTTTTATTTTTGTTTGTGCCAGTGGACGCACCCAGTGAAACAACGCATGTGCAAATACAACACTCTGGGCATTAGGATGACAACAGACAGGTATGGATTTAGAGCCCAGCAGTTTGGGCGGAGAGATTCTGCTGGCCTCTAGGGAACGTAAGTCTCTCTTCCGCGTCTTCCTTTTGGCACTTGTCACCTTCATTCCCCAGCCCGTCGCTTTCCTAGTCCTATTCGGCAGGGCTGCTGCTCCTGTGGAAGCTTGTCCCTCTTGGTTCTTACTCCAAAGCACGGGATGATGTTAAGTGGGCTGGGTCCCGAGGAGCTTCTGGGTTAGCGCTCTCAGAGTGGATGGAACCAGCCTCCTTCTGCCCAAAGTAAGGCACAGAGAGCCCTGTAGTAAACACTGAATCAGAAGCCCTGGGGAGGGACCCTAGACCTAGGCTTTCTTTCCCCTTTGCAAACCAGGAAAAACCAAAGACATCCAAGCGTCTGCCCTAAGAGAGCAGAGAAATGCTCTTTCCAGGCAGCGTCCTCCATGCTAACGCCCGTCTTCCAGGCTCCCGTAGCCGAGCGCTATTCTGGGAGAGGATGCTGAGGATGTATTCCCTTGGTAAACAACTGAGTCAAGGTGTATCCCATAGACCTCTAAGGGGTCCCAAAGCCCTTCCTGGGACCCAGGAGACCCAAACTCTTATCAAAAGCATCTTAAACACTATTTGCCTTTCTCCCTGTGTTGACAGGTACACAGATGGTACAAAGCAGAGGAGGTGAATCTGTCAGTGCCTTAGCATGAATCAAGGCAGTGACCCCCAAACTACTAGTTGTCATGGAATCGTTTGCTGCCATACAATTACAATTAAAGCAATAAACAAAATGTTTTAGTTGGGGACCGGGATGTGGTGTAGTGGGTAAAGCTGCTGCTGGCGATGTCAGCATCCCATATGGGCTCTGGTTCCAGTCCCAGCTGCTCCACTTCTGATCCAGGCCCCTGCTAATGCACCTGGGAAAGTAGTAGTAGATGGCCCAAGGGCTTGGGCCCCTGCACCCAT
The DNA here is from genome assembly GCF_033115175.1 of Lepus europaeus. Classification (NCBI taxonomy): domain Eukaryota; kingdom Metazoa; phylum Chordata; class Mammalia; order Lagomorpha; family Leporidae; genus Lepus; species Lepus europaeus. The sequence continues at coordinate 106,166,480 of NC_084835.1, read as the reverse complement.
GTGGGAGACCCAAAAGAAGGTCCTGGCTCTTGACTCGGGACTGGCCCAGCTCTGCAGCCATTTGGGGAGTGAACCAACAGATGGAAGATTCTCTCTCTCTCTCTCTCTCTCTGTGTGTGTGTGTGTGTGTGTCTGTGTCTGTGTCTGTTTCCCTCTCTCTCTGTAACTGTGCCTTTCAAATAAATCTTTTTTTTTTAGAAAAAGTTTTACTTTATAATGTCCTTGATGCATCAGTCAAAATAATTAATTTTATTAAATTGTGATGACTCACTAAATGCTCTTTTAGTTTTATTTATTTGATAGGCAGAATTAGAGAGAGAGAAGGAGGGAGACACAGAGAGATCTTCCATCTTCTGGTTAACTCCCCAAATGGCTACAGCGGCTGGGGTTGGGTCAGACCAAAGCCAGGAGCCAGGAGCCAGGAGCTTCATCCTGGTCTTCCACATGGGTGCAGGGGCCCAAGCACTTGGGCCATCCTCCCCTACTTTCCTGGCACATTAGCAGGGAGCTGGATTGGAAGTGGAGCAGCCAGAACTCAAAGCAACACCCACACGGGATGCCGGTGCTGCAGATGGTGACTTCATCCGCTATGACGCAGCTCTGGCCCCCAGTAAAAGCTCTTTTAAAATCTCACGTAATACTCATGTGAAAGGGGCTGGCGCTGAGGCATAGTAGGCTAAGCCTCCACCTGCAGCTCCAGCATCACATATGGGCACCGGTTCATGTCCTGGCTGCCCCTCTTCTGATCCAGCTCTCTGCTATGGCCTGGGAAAGCAGTGGAAGATGGCTCAAGTGCTTGGGCCCCCGCACCCATGTGGGAGACCCAGAGGAGGCTCCTGGCTCTTAGCTTTGGATTGCCCGACTCCAGCCATCTGGGGAGTGAACCAGCAGATGGATGATCTTTCTCTCTGTCTCTCCCTCTCTCTGTCTGTAACTCTACCTCTCAAATAAATAAATAAAACTATTTTTTAAAAAACTTCATGTAATAGAACAGAACCTATGCACAAAGCACCTCTCCTGGGATTTTGCTGTGATCAGAGTCATCTTGGGGGAAAGCATCTGTGTGATTATTTAACCTGTCAGCTGAACGCGTCGCTTCTTTGAGTACAATTTTTACTTGAAAGAACAATGGACAGGTGATGGCCATTCAGTGGTGGGTACCTGACACCTATTTCCTCAAAAATTAAACTGTCTTTGCCACAACAGGGAAACCAAAAGTATCTGTTGTGACAAAATCTAGATTTGGAAGGTATTATTGTAGTCCCTTCTCTGCCAGTTTCTTTAAATATTTCTGGCTCCTCCTTTAGACCCTCTCCTTTCGAGAATCTCATTACACAGATCTCGTAAGCTTGGTGGCTCCTTCTGTGTCTCCGAGATTCAGTTCATTCTTCTCCATTATGTTCTATTTCTTTTTCTGAGACTTAGTAATCTCAATTGTCCAGCTTCAAGCTCAGGAACTCTTTATTCCGCCTGCTCACATCTGCTGTTGAGTCCTTTAGTGAAATTTTCTTTTTCAGTTATTGCAATTTCCAACTTCAGAGTTTCTATTTGTTCCATATCTATAATTTCTTTCTTTCTTCCTTCCTTCCTTTCTTTCTCTCTCTCTCTTTTCTTTTTCTCTCTCTTTTTCTTTCTCTCTTTCTCTCTTTCTTTCTCTCTCTCTTTTTTTTTTGACAGGCAGACTTAGACAGTGAGAGAGACAGAGAGAAAGGTATTCCTTCCATTGGTTCACCCCCCCCAAATGGCCGCCATGGCCTGATCTACACTGATCCGTAGCCAGGAGCCAGGTGCTTCTCCTGGTCTCCCTTGTGGGTGCAGGGCCCAAGGACTTGGGCCATCCTCCACTGCACTCCCGGGCCACAGCAGAGAGCTGGCCTGGAAGAGGGGCAACCGGGACAGAATCTGGCACCCAGACCAGGACTAGAACCTGGTGTGCCGGTGCTGCAGGTGGAGGATTAGCCTAGTGAGCCACAGCGCTGGCCCCATATCTATAATTTCCCTGTCCTTATTGGAACTTTATCTTTTTGGACATGGCATACTTTAGTTCTCTGAACATATTTTAAAAGGATGATTTAAAGTCTTGGCAAGTCTAGGTGAAGTTTGTGTTCCTGTGTATGGATCATGCTTTGCCTCCTTGCCCATGTAATTATTTTTTTGGTCGAAAACTGAGCATTTTAAACAAAGTAATGTGGCAGCTGTGGAAATGAGATTCTCTCTCTGTCCCTAGGCTTCATGTTGTTTGCTTATTTAGTGACTTTTCTGAGCAAATCCTTTAAAATTTACATTGTTCTTCACCTGTGGCCACTGAAGTTGCCACTGAATTGGCTTCGTGGTCAGATAAATGGTTGCAATGTTCTCACTTTGAACCAAAGCAACCTCCCAGTTGTTGAGGGACTCTGGGTGCATTTCGGGGTGTTCAGCACTCAGCCAGACAGCAGCTCTGCCAAGACCATCACTTCCTGCCAGCGCCAGAGGAAAGGCTTAAGGTCAGTTAGAGGCGAGAGCTTAGAGTCCTACAGCCTTGTGCTAGATCTTTAGGCACGCACCTGAGCATTTCAATGATCCCTATGGACATCTCATTTCTCAGCTTTCCCTTTAAAAACAAGTATTTATTTACTTGAGAGGTAGAGTTACAGACAGAGAGAGGGAGAGACAGAGAGAGAGGGTCTTCCCTCACTGGTTCATTTGCTCAGATGCTGCAACGGCCAGAACTTGGGGGATCCAAAGCCAGGAGCTTCTTCTACGTCTCCCATGTGGGTGCAGGGACCCAAGGACTTAGGCGGTCTTCTACTGTTTTCCCAGGCCATAGCAGAGAGCTGGATGGGAACAGCTGCAGCCGGGGCTCCAATTGGTGCCCATATGGGATGCCAGTGCCACAGGTGGAGGCTTAGCCCACTACACCACGGGGCTTGGCCCCACCTTTCCCTTTTAATTGGCCTATTGTTTGGTCCAATTGTTATTTACTGCCTCAGACCACAATGATGTTAAACAATTTCCTCTGCGGATTTTTTTTTTTTTTTTTTACAGAGTTAGACAGTAAGCGAGAGTGAGAGAGAGAGAGAGACAGAGAGAGACAGGGAGACAGAGAGAAAGGTCTTCCTTCCGTTGGTTCATTCCCCAAATGGCCGCTATGGTCGGACCTATGCCGATCTGAAGCCAGGAGCCAGGTGCTTCGTCCCAGTCTCCCATGTGGGTGCAGGGCCCAAGCACCTGGGCCATCCTCCACTGCCTTCCTGGGCCACAGCAGAGAGCCGGACTGGAAGAGGAGCAACCGGGACTAGAACCCAGTGCCCATATGGGATGCCGGCACTGCAGGTGGAGGATTAACCAAGTGAGCCACGGGCGCTGGCCCCTGTGGCTTTTTTTTTAACCACAGGGGGTGACCTCTCAGATGACAGGAAGTGTCTTGTGGGTGGGGTCTTCCTGGGAGCCACCAGACAGGCTGGAGATGAAGACTCATGGGAAGGGGCCTTTGACAGAGCTCCGATGAGTGCTGTCTCCTCAGAGGCGCCCAGGGTGCCGATTTTCCTCTGTGACTGGAGTCCTGGTTTTCTTTCTTTCGCCATGTCAGCGTCTTGCACAGACCGTACACCTCCATCCACACAGGGCACTTTCAGCGCTACCGCCAAAGGCCTCCAGTGGACTCCCTTTCCCTGCTGGTTTGCACTGCACGGCTCAGCACAGAGTTGCAGATTCTTTGAGAAATGAACACTACTTCCTTCTGTAGATTTTTCATCGCATTAGGGTTGGACCGTGTGTTTAGCATCTCCTTGCCACCTTTTGCACTCTTCTATAATGTTGGGCTCCAGCACACATTCTACACAAGTTCCCCAACTGACTGTTAAGAAACACTTCATTTGCAAAACAACCCATTTATACCCTGTCATGTCCGTTCTCTGGATCACTTCTCCAGGAGCATGCACAGAGTCCCAGCTTCTGAGCCACAAGCTCGGTTTCCTGTCCCAGCTCTGTGCCTACCCGCTTCGTCATCTTGCAGAAATCACTCAACTCCTTGAGCTGCAATTTTGCATGTGGTGGGCAGACAAGTGTTCAACACTTGCCGGTTTCTTTGCCCAATTTTTTCCCTGTCTTCTTTAGGATGCTGAGATAATTGTCAAGGATATGTCAGTCTCAAGGCATAACTCAAAGGCATTAATTAGCCAGTAAGATGTGAATTATACTTAATCTAGCTCCTTGTCCTCTTTCCTGAGTGGTCTTAAGATGGATTGCAAATTTTGTATCAATTAAAACACATGTCCCATAAAATTATATATCATCAAATTATGAAAACCTCCCGCCTGCTTATTTAGTCATTAAGAAATTAAATATACTTGTACTGAGCCCAATTATTTCCTTCATGTTTTTCCAAGATTCTTTTCACGTTCTCTCCTGGATTCTTGGGAACCACCTCCGCCTCCCTCCTCTTTTAGTTTCTTCCCTGGAATTCTGTGCCTTCCAGCCTCATCTTCTCTTTCTCTTTCTTCTTCGCCCACAAGGCTTGGTGACACACCTCAGGGTAGGTGGGGCCTCTGGCAGAGGGCTTGTGGTCAGCCAGTCTGACCACTTGGGATTTCCCAGTGGACCACAATGCCCTCTTAGGCTCCCTGGGAGCTCTTCGCTGAGGCCGATTCTCCAAGAATTAACTGAATTGTTCATGCAGAGCATGATGCGGGTAGTGTGAGACAGCAGCGGAGGCAGGTGTCTTGTCTGAAAAGATTCAGCTTGAAGTGAGGAGACTGAAGCCTGACTAAAGAGAAGGGGGGTGAGGATGTCACCATTGATGGGCCAGGGGCGGCTTCTATCAGAATGGCCATGGGGTTTAAAAGCAGGTTCTCAGGCCCTACAACCAGGGATTCTGAGCCAAGAAGTTTCTTTTTCTTTTCTTTTCTTTTTTTGAACAGGCAGAGTAGACAGTGAGAGAGAGAGAGACAGAGACAGAGAGAAAGGTCTTCCTTTTTGCCGTTGGTTCACCCTCCAACGGCCGCCACCAGCACGCTGCAGCCAGCGCACTGCGCTGATCCGAAGCCAGGAGCCAGGTGCTTCTCCTGGTCTCCCATGTGGTGCAGGGCCCAAGCACCTGGGCCATGCTCCACTGTACCCCTGGGCCATAGCAGAGAGCTGGACTGGAAGAGGGGCAACCGGGACAGAATCCGGCGCCCCGACCGGGACTAGAACCCGGTGTGCCGGCGCTACAGGCGGAGGATTAGCCTAGTGAGCCGCGGCGCTGGCCCTGAGTCAAGAAGTTTCAACAGAGCTCTCTGCAGGCTTCTTGAGAAGCTGTGGTACTTGGTCTTGGTACTTCCGCATTCTCGCACAACACAGGTAGCAGGAAGTGTCTGCCGTGATTTGTCATCTGGGCCTCTGAATGACTGTGAGATAGACTGAAGCAGGTACTGTTCCCCCCCCGAAAGCTGTCTTACTCATTCTTCCTGTGCCATCAGCCGAAGTGAAGTCAGGGAGCAGCTACAGACCAGGTTGGCCAACCTCAGCCATGGCAAGGGGCTTCCGCTGGGGATCCAGGTTCTCAGCTCAACTAGGCATCAAGGAATTAGGCTCTGACTTCTGGAATGAGTACCCCGTGATTCAGGACTTAGGAGCACCTATTGGCTGGAGGAGGCACAGGACTCCCCACAGTGAGGAAGAAGAAGGGTAAGACAGACGGATCTAGCTGCCTGAATCCAGGGCAGACTCCTAAGTAGACCTCTGTGCATGGTTTACAGTGAGGACAGTCAATAAAGATCAAAGCGTTACATCTCCGTCCAAGCCAGACCCGCAGCTCCTGCCTTCTGGAAATCACCGTGGACTTCGGAGCTCAATAATACCCGGAGTGGGGTCAGCGAATCTCAGATGAGAAAGACTGCAACTTACCAAGCAAGGGTAGCAAGCCTTTACTGGGACCGCAGAACCTGGGGAAGGGGCCCTGAGAGCAAGGAAGCCTGCGCTGGGTTCTGGGTGTCTCCAGTCGACAAAGGAGGAGCTATGGGAGCCCTGGCTGTCCTGGAACAGGGTGAGCAGGCTCAGTCTGGTCCAGGATTCTGTCCCTCGCATGCTGGCCCAAAGCCCAACACCTGGCCTGATCTGTGTTGGGCAGCACAGCATGTGGACGTCAGTTTCCAGCCAGTGGGGATCACGGCGGGGGTTTAGACCTTTAGGTCATGCTAAATTAAAGAGGAAATGGCACTGTCCTCTGGACACATAATCCTATTATGGTATTATCTTTGCAGTGCCCTGGCAAGAGCCATGCCTTCCTAGCGTGGTCTTCAGAAGAGCTATTGCTCAAGCCGTTCCACAGCAAGTAGCAGAATACATTAGTGACTTGCGCACAACATCTCACTCCAGAAAAATAATGACCATAGCATAAAGAGGACTTACAATAACAGAAAAAACCAGAATATAAACCATTTCCCCCATTCATCTAAACACATCTCAGCATTGCCAGTTTGGAGGAAGGTTGTGGGCAGCTGCAAGGGGGAAGGTGGGGCTTCCCAGAGTTCTCTCCACTGTGGCCTGGGACCTGCACACCCTTAGCCGGATGCAGTAAAAGAATGGTCGTTTTGGTTGCAGGCCACCACATGGGAAATGTGGGCATGCACGTGCAGGCGTGGCACACTCACCTGTCTTCCTTTCCTCCCAGCTGTACCGCGGACGATGCTGCTGTTTATCAGGTCACGGCTAAGAACTGCTTCGGGATGATCTGCTGCTCTGCTTCCATTGAGGTCCAGCGCTCAGCAGAGAACCCCCAGCTCTCTTCTACCCTGGAAGGTGACAGGGACGCAGGTTGGGAACAGGAAACAGGGACACATGAAGAGGGAAGTGCAAATCAAACTGACAAGGAAGAATGTCCTTGGGAGGAGGAAGGAAGCATCTCTCGGGGTACGCCCCTGACCGCTGGTTCCGACCCCCACAGACTCAACTGTCCACACTCACTCCAGCTACGGGCCACGGACGCCACTCATGCATCCAGTTCTGAAATTGTCCCGGATGTTAAAGACGCGAGGCAAAACAGTAACACAGAGGACTTGCTAGATGGGTTGTGTTTTCTCCATTCAACAAATACTCCCGACAAACAAGATGAGAGTTGTCCCCAGACGGGGCATTCCCAAGTAGCACAGCCGATGGGTGATGGCCTCAACGCCAGTGGCCCTAGTGATGCAGAGTCAGCCTCCCGTCATCAACAGCCCAAAGCACACAAGTACATCAGCTGCAGCCTCCCGCTCTCCCTGGTGACCGAATGCCTTCACCCAAGAGCCAGCGCCCCGGACCACGAGCAAGTCAGCCCACAAGTTTCCAGCGAAGACTCCGACAGTGACTATGAACTCTGCCCAGAGATAACCCTAACCTACACGGAGGAGTTTTCAGATGATGACCTGGAGTATCTGGAATGTTCCGATGTTATGACGGATTACTCTAATGCAGTCTGGCAAAGGAACCTGCAGGGGACTGAGCATGTTTTTTTATTAGAAAGCGATGACGAAGAGGTGGAATTCAGTGAGTGTGGCCTGGGTGGGCGTGAGCATTTCCTAAGTGTAATGGGTTGTGGGCCTCGGGTGTCGGGTGACACCGGGCCTATGGATGCCACTGCTGGCTTCTGTGGTCATCACTCACAACCCCAAGAAGTGGGGACGAGGAGCAGCAGCGCCTGCAGGCCCAGCTCCCCGGCCCTGTGGACGCTGGGACCTCACCCCGCAAGACCAGCCCCGCGGAAGGAACAGGGGAGCGCTCCAGCACCCCCCGCGGCTTCCGAGGCTGCTGAAAATGATTATCCAGGAATTCAAGGAGAAACCAGAGACAGCCACGAAGCGGGAGAGGAGTTACCCGGCGACGTTCTGCTAACCACGGAGAGAGCAGTGGTAGAGAAGGAGTCGGAGCCCTGGGCTGGGGGGTCGGGGATGATGCAGTGCCCGGGGACTGTGGGGGAGAGGGACTCGGGGAGCAAGCAGGGCTCCCAGAAACCTCCCAGGGGGAGGCGCCTGGGAACAAAGGGAAGGCCCAGGCAGCTGAGGGCCAACCTGCCAGAAAGCGCTCCGGAGTCCTCGGATCTCCTCCATCCCTGGGACACTGCTGAGCACCCACCGATCTGGAGTGCTGTGAGAGGGGCTCCCCTGGCCAGGGCAGACGCTGCTGCCGGGACTGCCCGTGTCCGCGCAGGGGAACATGCTACACCAGCCCAGACACAGCGAGACGCCAAACCCCCTCCCACGCCCGCAGCCTCACTCCCCCAAGGAAGGGATGCAAGCCTTGCAGAACAGATGCAGGGGAATGACCCGATGGAAAGAAGCCAGGTTCCAGACCACAGCGATCCTCTTCAGGTAAGACTCCTCGCTTTCCAAATCACGAGGCAAAAGGTACGTGTGCGTGTGTGCGTGTGCGTGTGTGTGAGTGTTCCTTCATGGCACAGACACGGAGGCCGTGCCATCGTGTAAATCAGAGTGAGTCTCCAGAGACCGTCAGGGCACTTGTGAATGACAGCTGCTGCTGCGAGGAAGGAAATCTGGTTTTGTAAAAAGACCCAGATAAACCCTCAGCCATCCTAATTATAGCAGGAGGCCGAGAGGAGGGAGAGCCACTAATGGGCTCCTGGACAGCTGGAGAAAGAAACCCGAGACTTTGTCTACTGCACGCATTTCACCAGGCAATGCCACTGTTCAGAAAGTTTCTCCAGCAAATGTTTTGGGGGTAGCCTCAAAAAAGGGGGGGACATTTCTTTTTAGTCATTTTTGGGGGTTTACTTGGAAGATGGCAAGTTTTGGCTTTCATCAGAATTCATCGTGCAATGGAAGATTTCAGTGTTTCCAAAAGACTTGCAGAATTCTCCCGATGGGGCTGGGGGAGGTAGACAAAGCAAGGTTTGCTGTGCCAGTGGGGGTGTTTCTGATTGAACATTTGTTTTATTTTGCTTTTCTTAGACCACAAAGCGAGGCTTAAAAAAACTCACCAGGACTCGGGGATATATTTTAAAGAGATGGAATTACATTCATGAGAATAGTTATCATGCAAAGGAAGTTATGCTTGATACACAACTTATATATATTTTGAATTGTAAGTGGATTTTGCACTGATACTGTCCTATGGCTAAGGGTTGACTTTTGAAAATGAATGCCTTTAAAAAGTCATTGATTATCTTCATTGGAGGTTGTGTACCTCTTCAAATTTGTGGTAAGGACTTAGTATTATTTTTATGGTAAAGACTGCCTAGACTCCAAGGAAAATGAAAGATTCCCAAGTGTCAAGTCATTGAATTCTCTGTGAGACAATTAAAAAAAATCAATACATTGATTTCCAAAGACCCAGTGGTAAAATAACCAAAGGATCTCCAGATCCGAGCACACCCCCCTGTCCTGCTGGCCACAGTGGCCAGAGAAAAGCTGCATTTCTACTGCACGTTCTGCAGGAGAGCCAGCTTGGTCCTCTTCAGTTCTTTAACCCACACGCCATGGAGCAGCTCACACACCAACAGCTACAGACAAGCTTACAGAGCTGGGTTCTCCAAATGCGCATGCAAAATGTAGTGGCAACATGAATCGGTTTCCTGCCAGTGAATGAAACATTTCCTTTTCTGTTCATCAAATATCTTCCTAACTCACCTCAGTTGTTTATTCATTTAGGACAGGTTAAAGGTATGGGGGAGGGGGTAGGATTATGGGGCCCAAAAGGAGTATATGGAGGGACGGGGGCAATCAACAACGGGAGTTTTAGACCCACTCTTGTGGGAGGCAATTTCTAGCTGATGGAAGGAGTCCCTTTTCATGCTCAGCTCGTACCCTAAACTGAATTCTGAGACAGAGCAGTCCAGTCAACTTCAGCCTCCCTGTTTATTAGTGATGCAGCCCAAAGAACCCGGCCATGTCAGGGCCAAGGTCACCCGTCCTGAGCACTCTCTGGAACTTCTTGTGGGGATCTTTTGCTTACACAGGCATGCATTCATGAATATACAAGAGTACCTCAAAAAGGCTATGGAAGATGGAAGTAAAATACAAGTTAACTTTGATGCTCCAAATTTAGAAATCCATGCCTATGAGGCATCTCCAAAGAGGTCATAGCAAATGCATACTAAAGATTCCAAAAAGCTTTTTGCACAAAGTAAACCTAGCTTTCAATTCAATTCTGTTTTTTCTCGAACTCCCTGAGGTACGCTCACATCTCTGCCACACTGCCATCAGCTCAAAGCCTGACCCGGGTTTTGGAGGTGTGACTAAGGCACTGATCCCATAACTCATCGTTGTTCTGAAAGCAAACCCAAGAGCTTGCATTTTCTGTAGGGAGCAGGGACTGTGTCTCACCTGGCGGTGCTCACTAGCAGAGCGGACCTCTCACTCAAGGGACAGTGAAAAACTTGAATGGCAGGTGAGATTCAAAAGCCGTTCTGGGCAGCCTTTTAGAAATAGGATTTTTGTTTCTGTGGGATACATTTTCCTTTGACTAAAGGAGAAAGACTTTGCCACAGGACTGGCATATTAGAGAAAGGAGAGTCCTTTGCCCAAGCCAAAAGTTTCCATTTAATTGTAGGAGGTGCCTGTATTTCTTGGACAGGTAGACAATGTGCCCAGATTTACAGCAAATGGCCAAATGCTATTGTCAATGTGTCACAGAGGCACTGGCGGATCATTGGGAACTAAACACAGCTGTTTATAAGACTGTTAAAAAAAGATTGCCGAATCTTTCCATAACTGAGTCCAAAGACATGTCAATGTTTGGTCTCAGAACCCTCAACGCCTGTAAGAACCTAAAAATCTCACATGGTTAAGAATCCTGGATCGGGACTAACATTAATACATTTGCCTCATTCACTTACCTTTAGGAGTCTTTTGGGAGAGACAGTGAGCAGAAGCTTCCCTTTTAATATTTTATCTTCATCTGCATAGTGCTTTTAGCATTCTGAGAAAATCCCATCCCTCTGCTTTCCTGTCTTACAAACAAGGCAAATACTGCAGACTGTCTCCTGCCTAGACCCATGTCTCCAGGTGTATTTATTTTCTGTCTTCCTTTTTCTCTTTTCCGATCAAGGCCATCTTGCTAGGATTTGTCTTGAAATAGTACTCAGCCAGGCTAGGATTGGAAAGCCCCCAGTTTCTCTACATTTATGGAAGACTACAAAACTAATCCCAGTTAGGGAGTGGAAAATAGAGAGGGTACCCCAGGCTAACTTGAATCATCTTCAAGGGTCATACTGCCAATCCTTCATCTTGGTTTGGAGCTCACTTTCCTGATCCAACTCAGCAGCTAGGCCTGACAGCCCGCCCATCTTGGGTTTCTTTCCCGGCCACACTGTGGGTAAAATCATCTGTAGTCTGAAATCCAAAGTGCTGTGTCGCCTTCCGTATGCACAGGCGCACAGCATCACCGCAGAGGTTTGCACTTCTGTCTGGGGTCATGGGGTCAACAGTGTACAGTATGGAAATGTATTCTTGGGTCCTGGTAGTTAAGAATCTTCTGGATCAGGCAACACCACTAAGCATAGAAGGTGATCTGTGATGGGAGGTGATATGTTCACTGACGTATGCCAAGTGCCTGAAATAGCGCTTGCCACACAGTAGGCGCTCATCACAGACTAAATACATAGCTATAGAACTGGAGTACATGCTGAATATCTGTTATTTGAAATGCTTGGGATTGTTTTGGGTTTTGCATAGACACAATGAGATACCAGGGGAGGAGACCCATTTTCTCATCCCATCAACAATGTATGAGGGTCCAGTTTCCCCACACCCTCACCGGCACATGGTGGTACAATATTTTTCCTTTTATTCTAGCCACTTTGATATCAGTTTAGCAATATTGCATCACGGTTTTCATTTGCATTTCCTAACTATTAATGATGCCGAGCCTTTCTTTCATGTGCTTATTAGCCTATTACATATCTTCTTTGATAAAACTTCTGTTGGATCCATTTTCTTATTCGATTTATTATGGTTTTGACAGTTTTATACGTATTCTAGTCCTTTGTTGGTGTGCAAAAATTTTCTCCCTATTCTATCTTGGCTTTTCATCCCCAGCACAGGGACTTTTCATGGAAAAAAGTTTTTCATTTTGATGGAGTTCAGATTACCCATGTTTTCCTTTTATGCATTGTGCTTTTTGTGTCAAGTCTAAGAACTGAGATCCTGAAGATGTTCCTCCATGTTTTTGTCTGTAGGTTTTATAGCTTTATGTTGTACATTGAAGTCTATGGCTTGTTTTGGTTCTTATGCAAAGTGAGGTTTAAGTTGAGGTTCTTTTTTGCCTATGAATGTCCAATTTTTCCAGCACCATTTATTGTGAAGGCTTTTTGTCTATTTTTAAAAAGAACACTTAACAAACTGCCAGGCAGCAGTAAATGTTCCATAAAGGTATCAGCTTCTCACCCCTTCTTTGAGGTGAGACCAAAGCTCATGGCCACTTACCTGCTGGGGATTTTACCAGGATGACATCAACCTCGTGGCCAAGAGCTGGGTCCAACCAGAAAGAGTGGCCCAGATGAACCTGTCACACTGAACAGATAAAGAGTCCACTTGAACTAGAGGTCAGAGAAACAGTGTATTCCGGTTTCTAAAGAGCAGTTATCAGGACTATGCATCATTTGGAAAGAAGGAGACAATGTGGATGCCGCACAGTTCCTATGTTTGCCCTCCCTCCAAGGATTGATTTAAACAGAAAGCCAAAGGCTAGGAGAGACCTGGAGTCCAAGTTAACCTTGGCCTTGAACACGCCTCCTAAGGTGGCCACCTGCCACCCTAGCTCACCAGCTCCTAGCTGTGTTTCAATCACTTGGCCTCTTCTGGGCTGAGCAGATCTGAGCTGATGGTGTAGGAACTTCTTGTAAAATCTAGATTCAGCCTAGCTGGGCAGGAGGTGCGAAACAGCCTCATGGAAATCCACACGCTGTGTAGTAACAGGCAGGGCACACATGGGAAAGTACACGTGGCCTTCTCGAAACACAGCTTCTGGATGTGGGACAGAACAACCTGAGATTATGAATTTACTTGAATAATAGAATGTGTCTGCCCAAACTGACAACTGTTTGAACAAATGACTTCAGAGACTTGAGCAGCCCCAACCTCTCCCTAATTGCTCATCTCTCAGCACGTGGCAGCCTGGCAGTCTACCTCTTGTCAGCACCACTCCACGGCCCAGGAGTAACACAAACATTTGTTTTGTTTTTCATCACAAAGCCTGCTGGGCCCCTTCTGCCATTCACTGTCCCAGACTTGCAGGATCCCTTAATGCCCAGGCTCACTGCAGCAAATACACTCAGTCTGTGTTAAATAATCAAGGAAAAGCCATTAGGACCCACAGCCTTACTGGCCGTGTGCTGTAGACCAGCTGGCGACGAATGCAGATTCCCTGGCCCTGGTCCAGCGCTCTGGAATCAGAACCTGCATGTTACACAGATTCCTGGGTGATCCCATGTGCCCTGAAGTTCTGGCAGCCCTGGTCACAGAGAACAATGTCTTCCTCATTGTAGAAAAGACCCCAGGCAGGGGCCTCAGCCCTTCCTCTACCTGGACTCACCTGGGAGCTTCCAAACACTTAGCTGCCTGAGTCGCGCAGCGTGGCTTGGGCATTGGGAGGTTTAAAGGCTCCCAAGTGATTCTCTACACCTCCCGGGCTGAGAACCCTGGAGGGGTTCCAAAGCCACATGTGCTATCTTCCAAGTGTCTTCAAAAAGTTCATGGAAAAGCAGGGATTCCAAAATTCCTTTGTACCAGAACAAACTATCTTTTATTAATTCTATTTTCCAAAAACTTTCGAAGCACCCTCCTAGAGATGCTCAAGTCCCTCCCAGAGGTCCTGAGTTTACTAGGTTGGGGGTGGGGGTGCCCAGCCGTGGACCCCACGTGACTGGGAGGCACGGTGTTGCACAGTGAAAGGGAAGAGTTGTCTTGGGTGCTCAAGTTCCACTGTGCTGAGCAGGGCAGTACTTTGGGGCTTTCTCAGGGACTCTAGAAGGCGCCCCCTGACTTCTTACAATCTTAGCCAAGGAAGGAAACCCAGTTCATTCCAGGTGATTTGTATAATAGAAGTGATGGGTCGTCTTTGCATGGAAGATACTCTCTGTCCTACTGTGATAGCTGCATTTCCCAAACACCTCGTTTTCGGCAAAAGCACATAGAGATACTGGTAAGGGCTTCTGGGGGAAAACAGCAGTCCCCTCAGGTCACCTAGGAAACAGAGCACTTCAAGCCAAAGACCAACGGAAGCAAAATGGAAACGGAAACCCACGGACATACGGGGACCGGCCAGGGAGGCGGCTCAGGCTGCCTGGGGGCTGCGCGGTGGACGCTAAACCCGCACAAGCGCAGAGCAGCAGTTCTGCCAATCCTTCGGTACAGCACGCCGGAGGCCGCTGAGCACTCAGAGGCAGACGTGGGCCTGAGTCCGCGTGGGTGCTGCTCAGCGCGCCTGGGAGGCCAGGCACGCACACCTTGCTGAGGTCCCTGCCGCCTGGGTGAGAAGGCTTTTTCCTTTCCTGATCAAGATTCTATCACTGGGGCCGGCCATTCGGGCTCCCTCTGTCCAGGAAACACTGCAGGTGAACGAACACCGCATCTCTGTTACAGGGACACCACTCCCGCGAGACCCATCTCAAAATGCAACTCATTACGGAAACGTGCCACAGCGGAGGGGCTGCCCTGAGGCCCCGCACGGCTCCTGCTGCTCAGGTGGTCCGGGTCTGCTCAGGGGACCCAGGGCAGGGTGTCCAACTGAGGGCTTGGATTAACTGCACTGGAGTCACCTGCTGAGGTACAGGTTAAAAAACAGCAAGTCTTTAGGTTTTACCCCAGACTCGCTGAGCCTGCATTTGTAACAAGCTGAGCCAGTCTGGGAGACTCTGGGCTTAATTAGATGTGGAGTGAACATGAACTTGCCACGTTTCTGTAAAGGTTCTCGGGAATCTGGGAACCACAGGACGCAACCTCTTTGCCCTCAGAGGAAAAAGAAAAAAATTCCCCCATTGGGATCTTCCTGGGCTTTCTAGTTGGCGCACTATCCATGCTGCTTGCTCTTCACCTGTCCGGTCAACTGAAATAAACCAGATCCTGATTTATTGTAACTAATCCAAAACAGGTGTGCCACTTGCAGCTGAGTTTTATTTTGAGGAGCTGTGTGGTGACAGAAATTTGGGTGGCAGAAGGGGAGCCTGGTGAGAGGAGGGTCCCTTGGCAGCTAGGGCAGGATTTTGTCCCTGTGACAAATCTCTCACCACTGTAACAAATCTCTCACCGCTGCCTGGGGTTGGAGCTGGGGGCTGCAGTCAGTGCTGTGTGGTTTTATTTATTTGCTTATTTTTGAGCTATGATTAAAGATGAACTTGTACTTCTGAAAAGGGGTGGAAAAAACATAAAAATAACCAACCAACCAAATATCAAGACAAATGCTAAAGCTATGGTGATCCTAGCAGTGTGATAGTAGCCCTTGTAGATCAATAGATAAACCAAACTGGGTAGGGCGTAGAGAACCCACCACATATGGGAGTTGGATTCATGGTGGCAATAACAGCCTGCCAGCCAGCAGGCAAAAACACATTGTCCAAGCCAACATAGTCAGCCATAGCAAGGAGGAGACATCTGTGCCTGCCCAGGGATCTGAATCAACCCTCAACATGGAGACGAAAATAAAAATGCTAAGCTACAAACGCCTGGGAAAATTACTGGAAGCTGTTTGTACACCCTTGAAGGGATAAAGTCTTCTTGAAACATGAAGAACAAAAATCAACACTTGGTAATTTTTTGATTACCCCGAGATAAAATTTTCTAAATAAGAACAACAACCAGAAAAAAAAATCCACAAATAAAAGAAAAGGCACACACTTGGGGGAATATGTGGAAGACAATGATTAATTTCCAAAATAAATAACACTCCTAACAACTGAAAAAAATTTTAAGGTCAATAAATTTGAATTTCAAAGGAGAAATAATCAATAAATTTATGATGTTCAATCTCACGTGTAGTTAGGAAAACAAAATTTTAAAAATTATAGGCTCTTTCACCCATCAGATGGAGGAGGGTGATACTAAGTTGAGATTTGGGGAAATGGTCATTGCCAGCAAAAACATACTTTGGCAATATCTTTTTAAAATTAAAAGGGCATTACCTATGCAGCAGTTTCACTTCAAAAATCTCATCTTGGGAAATTCTTGCTCACAGGCCCAAGGAGATATGTTTGCAGGATTGTCTGTGTAGGTCAGCATTCACAGAGAAATGGCTCAATAGAACATTCCACAGAGGGAGAGGGGCACATTGCAACACAGCACCAACCACACCATACCATATGCCCCAAACCAACCTATAATGGCACATGATATTTGTCCATAGGTAGATAAATATGCATTTGTATTTTTTAAGTCTAGAAATGTATACACCAAAGTGATAATGGCGGCTAACTCCACGGAGGGAAGAAGTCTAGCTCTCAGAGACGTGTTTTCATATCTTTTAAAGGAGATGGTAGTTATTTACTAGTGGTATTATAGATAAATAACTGATTAAAAAAGAAAGAGAGAAACAAACTAAGATCTGTCAATATTTGACGTTGGTGCTGGCTCTGTGTTAAGCAGAGCAATTTCTCTCCGCCCTGGGCCTCGTAAAGGGATGAGACGTGAAGGTTTCTAAGTTCCCTGCGCGCTGAAGTCCTGCATCAACTGCCAGAAACTATCAGAGGGAAAGATTAATTGTTGCCCTCAGGGTGAGACAAGGCTCTCATGACCATAAAAGGAAACACAAATCGATAAAGACGTAAGGATTCTGCACCAGAGAACTCTGCCATACACAGAATTCCAGAACCAAGGAGCATGCAGAAAAGCACCTGTAATGTCGAGGCAGGGCAAATGATGGAAGAAACGCAGAGCAGGTCAATGAAAAGTGGCAAAGGACTCAAAGAGGCAAGGCGTAAACCCATCATCAGTGTAGCAGCTCCGTTCCCCTCTCCTCCCCCACCCCCATCCCTTCATCCCCTCCCCCATCTCAGCTTTCACAGATATTGTCTTAAGCTGATGCTCTATCTTGCTGAGAAGACTGTGAAAAAACAGGTGTTCTCCTACACTGCTGGTGGGAGGAGTGCAGGTGGGTTCCAAGTTTCGTGATGGCCAATCAGCAATATTTAGTACGATGTAAATTATGCCCCGGCGATTAATCTAATGAAATTATCCAAAGTATAAACAGAGCCATCTGGACAAGAATTTTTATTCCTGAAGCGTGATTTATAGTAAAGCAACACTGGGAACAATGTAGCTCTTTAATGGTAGGGGAATGATGAAATAAATTGGGAACGCTATGCAGCCACTTCAAACCATGCTTTGTTTTTGTTTTTTGACAGGCAGAGTGGATAGTGAGAGAGAGAGAAAGGTCTTCCCTTTCCGTTGGTTCACCCTCCAATGGCCGCTGCGGCCAGCGCATCTCGCTGATCCAAAGCCAGGAGCCAGGTGCTTCTCCTGGTCTCCCATGCGGGTACAGGACCCAAGGACTTGGGCCATCCTCCACTGCCTTCCCGGGCCATAGCAGAGAGCTGGCCTGGAAGAGGGGCAGCCGGGATAGAATCCGGCGCCCCAACTGGGATTAGAACCTGGTGTGCCGGCGCCGCAAGGCGGAGGATTAGCCTGTTGAGCCACGGCGCGGGCCAAACCATGCTTTCAAAATATTTAAGGATCTGGGAAAGTGCTTGTAAACAAGTGACAAGGTGCTGGGTATGTCATTGCTTCCCTTGAGAGCTGTATGGTGTCGTGAGACAAAGATTCAGCTCTGTGCCTGGGTCACACCTTCTGGGCACTGGCAGTCCTTAAGCCAAGGCCTTGGTCGCGTTTCTGTTTGATGCTCTTACACCTTACGGTGATTCTGACATAAGTGAGTCAGCCAAAGGCAACAGGCAACACATGTGGTAGTTTTAAAAGGCAATAGCCTCTATTCTTCTCTTCTAGCTACTTTAGAATTTAAATACACTCCCATCCATCTTACTGAGAAAAACTGTGTTTGGAACTACAGCCTTTCCAACTTCCTTAAGAGACTGTTCAAAAGCCAATGAGAGGGTGTTTCCTTCTGATCACTGAGGGCATAGCACGACCACGAACACAGACCCCAAAGTTAGGCGCTGGACCAGAGCTCCAAGAGGCCCTAAAATGAATTACCATTATAAAAAATGGAAGCCATAAATATGGATGCAATTTCCTTTCCTGTTTCCCTAGAGCCATATACAGAAAGACTGTATATTATAAGTGGCCAGATTGCCACAGGAGAAAGCCGCTGTGCAGGGGTAAGTGGGTGTTGTGGACTGAATGTTAGTGTCTCCCAAAACTTCACGTGTTGAAGTCCCACCTTGCAGTGTGACAGTACTAAGAGCTGAGCCCCTGGAGGTGCTTATGGCTAGATGAGGTCAGAGGGGTGGGGCCCCGTGGCAGGATGGTGCCGTGTGAGAAGAGACACCCGGAGGGCTTGCTTCTGCTGTCTCTCTCTTTGTCATCTGAGGACACAGTGAGAAGCTGCACATCTGCCAGCCAGGAAAAGGGCCTTTGCCAGCCAATTCTTTGACCTTGGACTTCCCAGCTTCTAGAACTATGAGAAATAAATGTCTCTTGTTGACACCGCCCCCTCCGTGGCATCTTGTGATAGTAGCCTGAGCTATGACATAAGATCACCCTCAGAAATCACACTCCCAGCCCCCAGTGACTTGGGAGCCATTTGGTATAGTAACATGTAGTCGACGACCAAAGGCACCCCAATCATTCTAAAATAGCTTCGTGGGGAAGCTGCTGTATCTGGGTTTGTTGGTCTATTCACAGGTGATGGGGACTATGATGATGTGATTGTGCTCCAGGTGTGACACGGGGGACCCGTTAGTAGGGCATTTTTCTGAAGTGGAGCTATTTACTACAACTAAGCAATGAGTCACAAATCCTACAGTCGGTTATATAGTTAGCACCAAAAGGAGACCATCCCGAAGGTTCATTTTCAGATCATTCCAACTTTAAACTTGACCAGAAGCTGGCACTAATCATGGGAGAAACTGAAGTGTTATCATCATCTGCAAGAAGAAAAAATAACTATTCATTGAGTGTTCGTGTATTCCTGGCACATATTAATGCCCGACACGTGGTGTTTCCTGTATTTCTTATCCCAACACTGTGAGCAGGCCCAGAAGGCTCCAGGACGTTGATGACCACGCCCAGGGCACATCTGATTTAAGTGGTAACACCGGAAATCAGATCAACACAGCACTCACTGAAGGTGACAAGGATAATGACGACCATGGAATTTTGACTGCAAGCAGTGTCAGAATCACATCAAAGACCCCCATCGCCCAGCTCCGTGGGGATTATCTATGAAATGATAATCGCCCAACAAGTCCCCACTGCCTGAGAGCTTGGCCACACTGGGCAGTGTATCTGGGAAGTCAGGAAACTCCTCAACCAAAGGACAATGGGAGCTGGTAGATACCGTCCCAGCCTCCCTTCCACCTGCAGAATGGTCGGAAGACAAGCATCACGCAGTTCCCTAGAGACCCCTTGAGCTCAGGCACCTGACAGCCACACAGCAGCAACGTAACTCATGCAGGCACCATGCACCTCACTCACATTCCTCCTCTCTCCCCAGGCTCCCTGGGATCACCTCCCACGCCTATCACGGCATCCAAATTCTTGACTCAGTGTCTGCTTTGGGGAGCAGCTCAAATTAAGACGACTTCCTAAAGCTTGCATGGGGTTGACTCTCCCATCCCCTGGGAGATCAAGGGTGCTCCCTTTATAGGTTTGACTCTGGAGGATTCTGACCTACTCCGGACAGCCCAGGGGTCAAATGTTGTTTATCTCCTAACACTCTCATGACACGAACGTCTCTGTGTAACCTTCCTGATTCACGCCCTCCTCGGGCTCCTGTAATTTTTATTTTCCTGACTTCATAGTCTTTGCTGCAAACACCCCTGGATTAGGCCGACAGAGTTCTGATTCGTCTCTGCTAGACTATAAATTCCATGTGCGTCAGTGCTTAGCTTTATTGAGCACACCCAGTACCTGACAGTGAGAAGAACTCAATAAATGTTGAGTTTATAATCAACACATGATCTGCTGGGCCCATGTGGTCAAGGGGTTTAAACTCAGGAAGGTGGACAACAGCTTGGAAACACAGTAGCCTAAAATAATATGAAAATATACTGACTTTTAATAATTCGTTGCAAACTCCACAAAGGTGTAAATATGGAGAAGCCGTTCATAAGGCTCTGTGTGACCACACCAGGGCACGAGTCTGCTAAGAATTAGAATCCGGAAAGTCAGCACATCATTATCTCAACCCTCAGGCCAATTCTCCAAGTCCACAAAAGTCACAGTGTAGAATGAGGATGGCAGCATGTGGCTGAGGACCTCGCCACCCCCCCCCCCCGCCAGCAGATTGTCCATATCATATGGTAGGAGGAATAATGCCCCCGCCAAGACAGTCACATCCCAATGCCCAGAATATGTGACTGCGCTGTCGTCTATAGCAAAAGGAACGGGATGAGGGCCACTGGCCTTGAGAAGGGAGGTTGTGTGGGGCCGCTGGGTTGGCCTGTGTGATCACAAGGGTCCTCATCAGTGAGAGAGGAAGGCAGGAGTCAAGGGCAGGGAGAGACTGGAAGGAGCTACTCTGCTGGCTTTGAAGCTGGAAGAAGGCACCATGCCTTTCATTCCAGACCGTCTCTGGAAGTGAGAAAAAGAAGGGGAATTCTCTCCCCCGGGGCTCAGCAAGGAGCAGCCCTGCTGATGCCTCGGCTTGGGCCCAGCAAGACCCGTGCTGAGTTTCTGACCTCCAGGAGTGCGAGATAATAAGCCCGTGTTGTTTCCAGCCATTGCGTTGGTGGTGCAGCCATTGGAAAACCATAGACAGAATGGGTCATTGGGAAGTGAGGGACTTCACAGGGAACGCAGGCATCTTGCAGGTTTTCACTCTGGGCATTGGAGAAGGGGCCCGTGCATGAAGCGGACTTTGCAAATTCCAGTTGTCCTTGGCCTAGAAGATCTCATGTGGATAAGAGAACCACAAAGGAGGTGGCGCTCCACCCAGCGTGGCGCTGCTTCCTGTGCAGGAAGTCTGACCTTCGGGCACTCAGGAAGCCCCAGAGAGTGCAGCCGGGGGCTAGGATTCCACCCTGGTGTCCTGGCCCTTTCACAACGCTGCCCAGAATGTCTCCATGTCCCCAGAGTCACTGGTGTCCTGCAGGTGCCGGGGTTGCAGTGGGCTCCAGGACGAAGTCTTCAGGAAAGGCCATGGCTGGAATCCGACTTCAGGGATGGGGCATAGGAGGCGGTGGCAGGGGCAGGGGCCTCTGAGCAGCCCCCTGTGCAGGGTTCTCACCCCCAAACTACTGACACCAGGGCTGGAGAGGTCTTTGCTGTGGGCAGCTGTCCTGTGCACAGCAGGATGGTCAGCAGTGTCCCCGGCCAGTAACAAGTCCTTACCCTCACTCTCACCCCAGCTGTGACTATAAAAATGTCTCCTGATCTTGTCGAATGTCCTCAGGGGCTCAGGGGGATGCAAATCAGCCCAAGCTGACTCTGGCTAAATTCCATGCCCTCCTCTGTGACAGGTGGGGGAACCAATCCATGGTTTCACTGAAACCAGCAATTCTGCAGAGGAACCTGTACCTCCTTCCCTGCAGTGCCCTGACCAACTTCCTGTCTCTGTGGGTTTGCCCATTCTGGGCATGTCATACACCTGGGATCATACAGAAGGCAGCTTTTGTGTGTCTGGCTTCTCCGCTTAATATTTTCCAGGGTCACCCATGCAGGAGCGTCTGTCGATCTTAAATCTCATCCCATTGCTTGCATGTACCGCATCTGCGTGCAGCCATGCATTGGCGGATGGACATTTGGGTCATTCCACTTTGTGGCTGTTATAATGCTGCCATGAACACACGTGTACACGCTTTGACGTGGACTTGGGCTTTGGATTCTCTTGGGAAAAAGCCTGGGAATGGGAATGCCGAGTGACTCAGTGCAGCCTGTGGAGGAGCTGCCATGCAGGCTTCAACGCAGCTGCACCATCTAAGCAAACACCCAATGCACTGTGCTACCAGTGGTGCGTGCATGAGGGTGAGCCACACAGGTGATCGCGCGGTTTCTGGAGGCCACGCCTTTCAAAAGTACAGACATAGGCAAAATAAATTGTAATGATAAGTTTGATTAACTCAATATAATCAAAATGGGGTTTCCATATAAAAATTATTTTTTAAAAGATTTTATTTATTTATTTGATGGGTAGAGTTACAGACAGTGAGAGAGAGAGAGACACACACACAAAGGTCTTCCAACCGATGGTTCACCCCCCAAATGGCCACAATGGCCGGTGCTGCACCGATCCAAAGCCAGAAGCCAGGTGCTTCCTCCTGGTCTCCCATGCGCATACAGGGTCCAAGCACTTGAGGCATCCTCCACTGCCTTCCCGGGCCACAGCAGAGAGCTGGACTGGAAGAGGAGTAACCAGGACAGAATCCAGTGCCCCAACTGGGAGTAGAACCCGGTGCCCATATGAGATGCTGGCGCCTCAGGCGGAGGATTAACCTAGTGCGCCACTAGGTTAATGAAATAATGAAAATTATTAATGAGATGCTTCACATTCTTTTTTGGCATTAAGTCTTCAACATCTGGTTCACCTTTTCCACCCACGACATATCTCAGTTCTGATGTTAACTCTCCATTGGAGACACTTGATCTGCACTTATAGCTCATGAAATGAATGGTTAAAGAATAGATTCACCTACCCCCATGTTTCTAAACCTACTTGAAGTTTTCCTAACCGAATCATACACACCAGCTTTTTAAAAAATGTACACACATATTAATGACAATGAAATAAAAGGTAAGCCTGACTTCCTTTGCCATACAAGGCATGCGTCGAGGGCTCACTAACCACATCTGGCCAGGGGCTCCTGATTGGAACGCCCAGCTCAAAGTTATTTCTGTTGTAATTGTGGTTTTCAAAAACCAAACCGCTGCAGGCCACAACCTGGGTTTTCTTCTCTCTACTACAGCTGATCCAGCGACAACCGTAGCTCTCTTTCTCTTTCTTATGTAGAGATGTTACCTTTTAGGGCACTTTTAGGTTCACAGCGACAAGGAGCAGCAAGGAGGCAGTCCCTCCCCACCCTGGCCTCCTACCTCCTCAGACACAGCCGTCCCCTTGGCTGCAATGAATGGACCTCCATGCTCCCGGTCATCTTCCAGTGTCTGTGCTGACACAGGGCTCACGCTGGCTGCTGTGCACGGTGCCGTGCGTCTGTGGGTATAGTTGCCGTTTGATCTTAAGGGGAAGGGCTGCTCCATGTGTCCTATGCATGCCTAGTGGTGCTGAGTGCTTTCAAACATAGAATCAGCAAACAGAGCCTCTGGGAGCCCCTCTGGCTCCCCAGCCCCCAACCCTTACAGCCTTATTTCTTATACCTTACAGCCATATTTCTCCTGAGCAGCTGTGGCTCCGGCAGCCCCCAGCGCTAGGGCTTAGGTGTCCCAGTTGGCATCCTGGCAGCTCTGCTGCTTGTTGGACGGGTTCCATGGTGGCTCCTGTGTCACTTTAAAAACAACATGCCTCCCTGCCTGGAGGAGGCCATCTATCAGGTTACCGTCAGGCTCTGGGACAAAAGAGGACACATTCCAGCCGTGTTTGAGGTCGCAGGTCACGGCGCCCGCGGAGATCAGCTGTGGAAGAGCGGGATCACATTGTGTCCTGAGTTTTCATCAGGCGGAGTCTCGGGCTGGGGTCTGCAGGTGGACAAACAGCAGCACCGTCTCCCTGGGGAGCAGGGACGCCGAGGCCCAGGTCCTGGAGGATCCCCGGTTGGGCTGGGCACTGCTTCTCCTCCTGGGGAGCTTGTCAAAGGGCAGCTTTGCTTCTCCGGTTCTGCGGGTCTGGAGAGGGGCAGTGTGTCTCACAAACTCCCAGGGATTTCGGGTGGCCATGCTTTGAGGCACAAAGGCTTAGAGCTTCCCCCAGAAAGAGTGCCATGTGCCCTCCATACACATGGGCGCACACACACACACATGCACATTCAGTCCCCCCATCCCCGATCTTGTCTGACATGCCTTCAGTGGAAATAGGTGCCAGGGGCTGTGCTAAGCCCTCTTCTCATTTCGTTATCTCCACTGCCCCAGGAGATAAGTCCTATTCTTATCCAGGCTCTGGGCTGGGAAGTGGAGGAGCCTTGCTCTGAACGGAGTCTGCCTGACGCCAGGCCCTCATCTGCAGCCATGACATGGAATTGCTTCCCAGATTCCATTTTAGGTCTGAGTTCCTTGAGCTCTCGTTGGAACTAAAATAAACTCACGGGTGACTGCGATTGTTTCTGCGGAAGGGGACTAAGTCACTGGGCGGAAGAGATGGCCACTGTCGCTTTTACTGTGTACCTTAGGAACCGTGTACCATGCATGAATGGGCTACCTGTTCAGGATACACTAATAAACAGTTTAAACAAATGAGCCCGCAGCCTTCATTGTTAGAACCCCATCTCAGTGGCTGGGCTGCTCTCAGAACAAGGGCTCTGAGCAAGCGATGGGACCTTCCCCTCCACGCCGGGCATCGGCGTTGCTATGAGACAGTGGGGATGCTGCGGGTCTGCACCTTCCCGCCAGGTGCCCGGGATACACTGACCCCCAGGCCATGTGGACCTTGCCAGAGCAGGGGGACTCCACAGTACCCTTGGATGCCTAGACGATCCTGGTGAAAATGATGCTGCTCAGAGTCAGGTGTGCGCGTTCCTTTCCTCCAGGCGGCTTGGCGTGAGCTGAGCTATCAGGTGCTTGTCTTGTTATACATTGACGGAACAGTGGCTGGAAAGTGACTGGGCTCAGCCACTCTGGGACCCCAGGTGTGATCTGAAGCTCAGGGCTGTGCCCATGAGATTGTCCATTTAATGTAAATTTTAAAGGAGTTCAGGTTAATCACTTCCCTATCCACCTAGCAAGTGAATGTAACCACTAAGAAGGCATCATGGGAGGAAACTCTGGGCCAATTAGCTTATGCTGGACAGAGAAGCCTGCAATGTCATTGGCCATAGTTAAGAGTGCCGTGTTATGGAACAAAACAAAACAAAATAAAACAAAACAAAACAGAGTGCCGTGTTAGTCGTAATTGGCTCAGTGGAACATATGAAGGCGTCTCAAAAAGTTTAAGGAGAAATGAAATTAAATGATGCTTATTTTGCTGCCAAATTTTTTGAACTCCATACATAGTTTTTTCATAGTATACATTTTTCACAAATTTTTTTTGAAAGGCAGTGAAGAGGAGAGAGATAAGCATGGATCTCCTGTCCACTGGTTCATTCCCATAATGTCTGCAACAGCTGGGGACAGGCCAGCATGAAGTCAGCAGCCCAGAATTTGATCTGTGGGTGGTAAGGACCTGCTGCCTCTCAGGGTGGTTTTTTTTGTTTGTTTGTTTGTGTTTTGTTTTTTTAGCAGGAAGGTGGATTGGAGGTGGAGTGGAGATTTGAACCCAGGTACTCTGATACAGGATGAGGGCATCTCAAGTGGCATCTTAACCACTGTGCCAAATTGCCTGCCCTCATCCATGAACCTTTTAAAGCCTCTTGTAGGCACGGATTTCAAGATTTACTCTGTATCAGAATAAACTTACCTTTCAATTTTGTTTTTTTCATGAAATTTCTGAAGTGCTGTCAGGTTAGGGGGAGATAAGGGTCAGTGTGGCTGGAACATGGTACATATAGATGGTGATATTAGAAAGGTGGGGGAGGGGCTGGCACTGTGGCATAGCAGGTAAAGTCACTACCTGCAATGCCGGCATCCCACGTGGACACCAGTTTAAGTCCTAGCTGCTCCACTTCTGAGCCAGCTAGCTCCCTGCTAATATGACTGGGAAAGCAGCAGGGGATGGCTCAAATATTTTAGACCCCTGCACCCACATGAGTGACCCAGATGAAGCTCCTGGCTCCTGGCTTTGGATTGGTCCAGTTCCGGCTATTGTGGATATTTGGGGAGTTAACCAGAGGATGGAAGATCTCTCTCTCTCTGAACTCTGCCTTTCAAATAAATAAATAAATCTTTTAAAAGAGAGAGAGAGAGAGAGAGAGAGAGAAAGGTGGGAACCAGAACTTGGTAGGGTTTTATCACTGGCCTAGGGAGTAAGGAAAAACCTAGCCAAATACTAGCAAATACCACATTTCTATAAATACCTTGGAACACTCCACCCAGCCCCCAAAGAAATCACTGGGCCCAAATCCTTGGTTTGCCTTATATACAGATGTACAATACCTTCGTGGTTCTCCCCATCATTAGTGAGAAACATAGACAAGTGTGAATAGTACCAGCACACGGCCATGGCTGCACTGATGCTCAGCCCAGCACACAGCTATACGGAATGTCCCTGTCACTCCCTGGTGCCATTTGGAGCCACACATCTCACAGACTGTGGGACACGTTCACCCGAGTCTTTCAGAAGTCCTCGTCCCTTGTCCTGCAGGGCCTGGCAAGAGGCCACGAGTCTCCTTGTACTGTCGGCCCACTGGGCTCACTGCTGGGAGCTGACATCCGGGACCTCAGGCCAGGCAGCTCCCTCCTCCCTTCCCGTGCTGCACCAGGGCCTCGCAGCTTGCAGGGTGCCACCCAGCCATGACTTTCTAGTCTTGTGCCTTCTGGGCAGCCGTGTGATCCTGGAAGCTGGGAGCAGAGACGACTCCAGCTCTGGCCTAATCGCCTTCACCGCCTTCCTCTCTCAGCGGCCGACGTCAGAGCCCCTTCAGGCCTCCGGTCCAAGCGCTCCTTTCCAACAAAGATGTACCGAATCCCTCCTAAGGATTAGGTCCCTTTCTAGATACCAGGGATGCAGCCTTGAGCAAGGAAGGCCCCAGCCCTCAGAAAGCTTACCCTAGAGGGAGTCACATGACCCGCAGACACTGTGACAAACCAGCTGGCGACCAGTGCTAGACAGAAGGAAAAGCAGGTCCCGAGTCAGGAGCGACCTGACCTTAGAGATGGCGTCAGTGCTCTCTGGATCTGAATAACTGTCCAGAAAACCCTCTAAAGCCTCCCAGGATCGGAAGCCTCGATGCCCAAGAGTCTGGACCACAGGCTGGTTCTTTCCTCCCCGTTCCATCCCCTCGTGGAGGAAGTGAGGAAGAGCCCCCCTCCATCTGCTTGAACAGGGACAGAACAAGCTGCTCTGGTGTGACGCCCATCAAGTCACGCAGAGGGGAGAGGGATGAGCACCTGATCCCCCGACCCCCTGCCAGACGTCCGAGGGGTGGGCCCCTGGGAGGCTGAGCAGGGCTTGGAGTTTGCTGGAGGGCAGAAGTGCCCTGCAGCACTGAGCTGCACCCCACCCCCCGCTGCTGCGAATGCCGATCCCGAAACCGAACCTGGCCCTCGACATGGTGAGGGTGCCGCACCTCCCAGAGGACTCCGAAGCTCAGAGGACTGGCTTGCAAAGAGGTGAACAGACCGGATCTTAGAGAAGGTCAAAGGCACGAAGCAGCAGGAGCGGGCCAGCCCCTAAGCAACCTGCCGTCACCCCTCAGGCTGCTCCTGCCGGCCCAGTTGCCTTCAAGAGGGGCCAGGGCAGGAGGAAGCTGGGAAAATCATGGCCGGCTTCTCCCAGGAGCCTCCAAATATCTTCTCTGCAATAAGGCTTGGATCACCTCGAATCTCTAGCTTTCCACATTGCTTTGAAGTTCCCATGCTCTCGGAGTGAGCTGTTCTAGGATCGCACCCTACGGAACTGTGACACATGTGCTGGGCTGGTTCTAACCATGGGGACCGTCTAGACCAGCCAGGCTCCTGGCCGGATCCTTCAGGTCTCTGCACGTGTGAGACAAGGGAGGACACAGAGGCCTGTGGTCTGTGGCTGACCCAAAGGACCAATCAAGATGGCAGAGACACGGACCCAGGGGCCCCCAGGCTGGATCCTAGGAGAAGCAGTCACATGGCCAGGAGCAGGAGCACCTCTAGGCTCGTGCCCATTCGGGGATGTTGATGACCAGGGCTGGAGGAACAAGGTTCAGGGTGCAGCGTGGGTCACAGAGAGTGGGATGAACCCTGGAAGCCATCACAGCCACAGAGCCCTCATGCTTTCCCCCAGGCCCTGGCCATCAGACCACGGGCATGTATGATTTTCTGCACTCCTAGTTTGTTGCTGTGGATTCATTCCTGAAAGGAGGAGCATGGTGGGGGCAGGAGGCGCGGAGTCACCACACAGACCCCAGGAGTCGGGTGAAAGCGGGCCAGAGGCAAGCAGCCTACAGACTCCTTTATTTCAGTTGGTACAGCAGCTTATATAGCCAAGACAGCCAATCCGGTCAAGGAGCGGTTTATGCCCTAACCAATCACAGCCTGTTGCCAAACAGGCTCCAAAGCCATCCAATCACAGCCTGTTGCCAGGCAGGCTCTGTTGCCAGGTGGGTTTCAAAGCCATTCCTGAGTAACTGACGCTTGCTTGCCAGCGGCCATCTTGGCATGGCCTTCTCATTCCACCACACTGGTTCAGCACTGGCAGCCTGCCGTCATCTTCACCCAGACCCGCCTGGTGAACCAGCACACCAATGACCAAGGCGGACGGTCGGCCCCACTGTAGCTCAGAGGACAGCTGACGGCACACCAGTGGATGAAGCCCTTACGTCGTCGCTTGTGTGTCAAGTACCATGGCAAGCATCTTCAGTCCCCAGAGAGGCTACTGACCGTGAGACTCCCTGGGCTGGACTCTGGGTGGTCTGTGGTGCATTCTGAGCCTGCAGCCCCCATGTCTTGCCTGTCCCTGTCAATCCTAGTCCCTCGGGTGGCCAGAAACCCTTTACTTCCTTTTGCTTGGAGCTGCATCACCCCAGTCTCTGCCACCATCATCACTCGGCCTCAATCCATCTGCCTCTGTGTTCAGAGTCCCTTCTTCTGATTAAAAAAAAAAAAAAAAAAACAGTCATGGGCTTGGGGCCCACTCTAATCCAGCATGGCCCCTTCCTAACGTAACTACATTTGCAAAGCCCTGTATCCAAACAGGGTCGCGTTCGGGCATACCAGGGGTTAGGACGTGGAAGCATCTTTTGGGGGGACACAATTCAAGCCACTCCTGGCCTTTCACCCCCACTGTAGTCCAGGCCCCCTGCCCTCCTCTGGACATAGTGATAGCTCACTAACAGCCTTCTCTCCCTGCTGGAGATCCACTGGCTCTCAGTCTGCAGCACCTCCCTGCACAGAATGTGTGTTCCCAGGAGACAGGGACTTCGACCTGAGCCCAGGGCCAGGCCTGGGACACAGAGGGGCTCAGTGAGTATTTGTCGAGTGAAGGAATGAAGG
The DNA here is from genome assembly GCF_033115175.1 of Lepus europaeus. Taxonomy (NCBI): domain Eukaryota; kingdom Metazoa; phylum Chordata; class Mammalia; order Lagomorpha; family Leporidae; genus Lepus; species Lepus europaeus. Next base: position 106,137,252 of record NC_084835.1, on the reverse strand, counting down.
AACGAGTAGGCGTAACTGCACAAGCAGCAAATGAATGAATTCTGTAACTTTCCCAGATGCGCACCCCCTCCTCCTCTTCCCTGAAGCAGAAGGAGCCTCTCCCATCACTGCACGGTGTTTACTGTATGGTGCAGTCATTTCTTTTCCCAGCCGGGATGTTATTCTGCGAGCCGGGTCTGATTCATCTTTGAATGCTCAGGACAAACACGCTGCCCGTCAACATGGGCTGAACGGAACTGAGTTAAAGAGGTGAGACGGAAACCTGAAAACTCGCATTCCCCCGCCCCTGCTGTGGACTGTCATCTGCAGAGCTGGGGCAGGAGGCGAAATTGCAAATGCTGTAAGTTCCCCTTTCTGCTGAGGTATGACAAATTATCTTTCTGAGTCAGCACAGGTATTTTGATACTGTGTGTAGAGATTTGGGGCATTTTTTTTTAAGCAATGGTTTAAAAACAAGTGCTTCACGTTTACCATCAAACTGAGGGGTTGGGCAGGAAGACGACCAGCCAGAGAGCCACTCCAAATCTGGTTCAGGGTCTACATCCGACAGCGCAAAGGGCTCCACAGGCACTGCCTCTCTTCTCCGATCATAGATGGGGAGCTCTTATCTTTATGTCAAAGTGCCCCGAGTGGATTGCAGGCCCCGAAAGGCTAGGCTGGCATCAGGGATGGTAAGGAGATAAACTCCTGGGTTGCCCTGAATTCCACGCTCTGGGCAAGCTTTGTTCACCGTATAAACACGCGTAGTCTCCAGCAGAGAGTCAACCCCCCTGTGCTTATCCTGCTGCTAGAAGGTCCTTCTAGACCTTTCTATTCCCAAGTCCACACCACCCATCCAGTGCCGAGGCCATGGGGAGGGAGGATAGTAGAGCATGCTGGGACAAGAGGGGAGTGGCTGTGTGGGTTGAGTAGGGTCCCCCCCAAATCTATGTCCACCTGGAACCTCTAAACCTGACCTTATTTAAATAAAGCCAAGATCTTTGCAGATGTTAGAAGGGGGTCGTAGTGGGTTAGAGCGGGCCCTAAATGCAGCCACGGGTGTCTTTCTAAGAAGAGACAGACACACACACCCAGAGGGAAGGCAGCCTCGGGAAGACAGAGGCGGAGTTAGGAGTGAGGCGGCTACGAGTCAAGGTCAGGCAGGGGTGGCTGGGAGCCACTAGGGCCGGAAGAAGCAAGTGAGGTCCCTCTCCTGACCCCTTCATGGGGAGCACGCCCTTGGGGCCACTGTGAATTCAGACTGCTGGGCTCCGCAGCTGAGATGGACAAGTACGAAGTGCACTGTATTCTAAGTGGCCCGGTGTGTGGTCGTTTGTTCCCACAGCCCTAGGGGACATATGCAGCTGCCAACGGGGGACAGAAGAATCCACAGAAATAATTTCCTTTCCCATTTCTGCCTCCAGGAACTTCTTCCCCAGGAGCTCAGGGGCAGGGTTTTGGTTTGGAATCAGCAGAGAGAGGGGTTCTCTAAATTCCTTTCGTGTTGGGTCAGTCCTATCTCCGCACAGTCAGAAAGTAAGCATGTGTGGGAGTTGGGCTGGTGCACAGCCTCCCCGTCAGGAGACCCTGGGAGGAGGCAGCCGACAGAGACAGGCCAGGGGGCACTCGGGTCCTAACTGCACTTTTCTCAATGCCAGGAACACAAGTTAAGGGAAACCCCTAGAACAGGAGAGTTTCCCCAATTCTCCATCTCCTGGCCAGAGATGGAGGGGCACAATTGGAGGGGCACAGAGACCACCTTCCCAAGGAACAGGAGCAGGGGCAGCAGCCCCCAGAGGGCTGAGCAGCAGGACTCCCAGAGACAAAGTTTTCTCGTTCTCTATTCACCCCCAAGCCCCTGCATGGGATGGGGGCGGGGCAGCCATCAGGAAAATGAGACGGGCTGCAAAGGGATTGCACGGACACGACACACACACCTGAGGCGGGAGGCGTGTGAGTTTGTAAACCCCTCAACGCCAGCGCCCTATATGCTTTGCGGCCCTACCTCAATTCCAGAGCATGGACCCCGAAACATCTGCTTTCTTCCTCAGTTCTCAAGACTTTTCCCATCAGCCTCCGCTCCCCAGAAGCTTCTCTGTCAATTATCGCTTTCCCGTCTCCCTACCAGGGAAGCTAATTTGCATGGATGCAGGCAACACGGCCCCTGAATTTCCAGTCTCTTCTGCACCGTGGTCCTCCCCACCTCTCGTCCTACCTTTGAGTCCCCTTGCCTTTACAGTACACATGATTTAGACTTATCCCTGCAGGTGCACAGGGCAGTTTTACAGCTGAACGTCACCGTCCTTAGCACCTGCTACCCAGCTCTGGCTGGGCCAGTCACACTGATGTCTTGTGTGTGTGTGGGGGGGGGGGTACATATTTGAAACGTCAGTTGCTCATGGTTAAAAACAAGATGCGGCCGGCGCCACAGCTCAATAGGCTAATCCTCCACCTGCGGCGCTGGCACACTGGGGTCTAGTCCTGGTTGGGGCGCCGGATTCTGTCCCGGTTGCCCCTCTTCCAGGCCAGCTCTCTGCTGTGGCCAGGGAATGCAGTGGAGGATGACCCAAGTGCTTGGGCCCTGCACCTGCATGGGAGACCAGGAGAAGCACCTGGCTCCTGGTTTCGGATCAATGCGGTGCGCTAGCCGCAGCAGCCATTGGAGGGTGAACCAATGGCAAAAAGGAAGACCTTTCTCTCTGTCTCTTTCTCTCACTGTCCACTCTGTCAAAACAAACAAACAAACAAACACAAAAAACAAAAGATGCTTCTCTCTCGACTCAAAAAGGAACATAAGGCCTTGGTTTGGGTCCCGGGAAGAGCAAGGCAAGTCAGTGATGGGGAAGAGCTGCATTCAGGAGACGCTGCCTGTTAACCACAGCACAGAGCTTTTGACAATATCCCGGATGGGAAAGTTCAGCCTCAACACAGAGGGAAGAGACACAGAGGTGGCACAGCCTTCCTCCGTCCCCTTGGGCATGGATGCTCGCTTCTCTGATGTAAATTCTGGGCACCTACTGTGTGTCGCGTACAAACAAGGAGAACCAGAACAAGGCTGATGCTGCCCTTCCTCTCGAGGATCTCAATATCCCAGGAAATTCGGTTTCTTCCGCTGAGAGGAGCGGTCTCTGAATAGATCTGGGTTATTGTTACCCCGTGGTGATGGCGAGGGGCCCGTTCTGCAGAAGAGGAAGCCAGCCCCGAGGACACGGCTCTCCTGCGGACTTAGAAGAGGAGGCTCAGGGGATGGAAGGGGACCATCAAGCCCGAAACTGCACGTGCTCCCCATTCTTTGGGGATGAACCGTGGAAGTAGGCGGCATGACTACTATTTATGTTTATATTCAGATTTTCCGAGTGCCACAGCCATCCTCGCTGTGTGCTTTGAAGCCCACGCTGAGTAGGCAAAGGGCTGGGGTAGCAACCGTGACAAGTATTTCCTGTCTCTGAAGCTTACAAGAACCTGTTCTGTACGGCGTATTATTGTCAGTGCAGTACGGTAATTGCCACTACCTTGGTTTTGATTTTGCTCACAAATTCTAGAAACTGTAAAGAGTGATATTGATTTGAAAATACTCTCCTAGAACCTACGATTTAATTTTTCCTCTTATTATCCAGTCTGAAATCTGCAGTGAAGTTTCAGGCTGTGGCACGTAAACAACACCATTCGCTCGCCCCAGCCCACAGGGATTCGTTCTGAGGCTCTGTGGGCGCTGAGGAGGGCACCCAGGAGCCTAGGGGGGTCTGGAGCCCCCCTGAGATTGTAAACAACATAGCGTGACTAAAGCGAGGTTTTCTGGGATGTAGCTATGACTGTCCTCATTCCTCCAAGGGCTCTGTATCCCACCAAGTGTTAGCAGCGACACTGCCCGTTGGTGTGGATCAGCCTCTAGAATCGGCCTCAGACCTGTGTGACCACAATGAGGCCCAGCGGCTGGAAGGGTAGGGCAGTCAATTCACAGAGGAGGGAGAAGGAGAGTGAGCGGGGAGGGACGGGGAAGCGCCGCTGTGTGGAGCCCTGTTCCTAGCCCGCTGCCTCCTTCCTGCCTCTCTCTGGGGTCCCCGGGGCTCCTCCTCCATCAGTCTGCATACAGGGCCATGCTGTGTCCTTTTCCCTGCAAACTCCCATACTCCGCAGGGACCATCAGACCTCAAAGCGTTAGGAGCCAAAGGGACAGTTGGCTCCAATGGGAGGGCGAGGGTGAAGCCCCAAGTCCGCGCTCCTGCTGCTTACTGGGCAGCAGGCCACTGAACACCAGCGCCAGCAGGGACCAAGAAATGGGACAGACCCTCCGACCCTCTCACTTTCCCGTGGGAGACAGCCTTGCAATTCTGGCTTCTCCAAAGCCGCTCTCCGTGTAGAGCTGGCCCAGAACCACGTGTGGTTTTCTAGAGCCACGTCCCTTTTCCATCGCCCTCCTCCATCCACGTCCTGCTCTCACCAAGACACCAGAGCAACAGTAGAACTCCGTAGACCACTCTGAACCGCCGAGAGAATTCAGGAAGAACTGTTGGCCTGCACAGCCCCGTCTTTTCTTAGGTCTCTGAGTCTCCCAACTGCGCTCTGTAGAAACAAGGGTGTCCCCTCATCTCCTGTCAAAGCCCCACAGGAGAGGAAGACGGCTGCTCCCGAGACCGTTTTACTGGGGAGTCAGTGTATTTCTCCTTAGAACCAAGCCTGACACTTGGTAAGGGCTATGCTGGCCTCGGGGATTAGCATTGTTAATGGTCCCACTACTACTCGCCTCACGCCCTTGAGATGTGCCATCCACACGTGGGGCTCCCGGTTCATGCTCTGGGGCCCTGCCACTCCCACCCTGCTCCCAGGTAGAGCCCCCGATCAACACACCAAGCCCCTGAGCCTGAGACGGTGGGAGTCATAGAAACCCAGCTCTCTCCCAACACAAGATCAAGTTGGTATTTTACCAACCCTGGGTCTTTCTCAAGAAATCAGGACAGAATTGTCATAGCAGGTGGTTGAGGATTTCTTGCCTCCAAGGAGGGATCAAGATGAAGAGGAGTCGGTCAAATGACAAGGTGTTGGGATCAGGTTTCAGGCTGGGGGGTTTCATCTGAGTATGAAGTAGGGCATAGGCCTCCATATTATCACATTCACATTCGAAGCCTTTAAGTGAAACTTGCTTCTGGGCAGTGAGACAACTCCTAAAAATAAACTCAAGTTCCTGAAATATTCTGGTTTGTCTTAAGCTTTCTTTGGCTGGGGCCTGGGCCGTCTATTTTCAGTTTCGGAGCCCCAGGTGGTATGGATTTGATCTATCGGGTGACGAATGACCCGGTGCTGTGGTGCCTGTGGTGATGGGCTCAGCAGATATTTAGGAAAGGTTAGCTGTGGGCGCGGCTGCCACTGCCCAGCATGGGAGAGGAGTGGGGGAGGTCTCATTTAAAGATTCCTGGAACTGCAGGGGGAAACTGCTGATGCGTAGACAATGCGTAGACAACCCTTGTAGGACACAGTGCTGTTTGTAGCAGGCCGAGAAGGAAGGAAGAACATCAAAAGAACACGAAAGCAAGAAAAACAGGAGTTGGAGAAAGAGAGTTAGCCCACGGCAGGACACAGTGGCAGTGGCAGTGGTGCCCAGCTCAAGCAAGGGCCAGAGTGGCTTGGCTCTGTTGGCCCGAGGTGTCTGCCTGGTTCTAACCATGGCCTCTCCTTGGTGATCCATCTTCTCGTATTTCCCCACTCCCCCTCCCCGCCTCTACTTCAAGTTCACCTTGCCTCAGGCCCTTTGATCCCTTGGCATTTTCCCCTTGAGCCCTTTCCTGGGAGCCACACCGCTTGCTCTTTGTGGCCCTGTCCTTCAGGCTAATCCATACCAGGAACTGCCCAGCGCCTCCATAGGGTGAGCCTCATACACTTTTCTCTCGCATCCCGTAGGATGCTTTAAGCTGCAGCTAACAGAAGAGCCAAAGAGTCGCCGTGAAAGCACTAAGAGCTTTGTTGTTTGCAAGACGTGTGGTGGTAGACGGTCTCGGTAGCTCTGGGATGCCTACGGCTCCCGACTTCCTGCTCTCTCTCTGCTCCACCCTCATAGTGTGTTGGCTTTTCCTTCTTGGGCTGGCTGCCCCAGGCCTGGAAGATTGCTAGTGAGAGCACCGGGCATCTCACTGCGATGAAAGAAAGGGGGGACGGTGGGCAAGGAACCCACTAGGCTGTACCTGCTATGGTTTGAAGGTGTGGCCGAGGAGTGCATGTGCTGGAAACTCCATCCCCAAAGTCATACGATAATCGTTATTTGTGGGGAGCGGGGTGGGGGTGGGTTCTAGGAGGTGACTGGGTTTACATGAGGTTCTGAGGCTGGGGTCCCCAGGACGCCATATGTGGCTTGATAAGAGGAAGAGGCCCTTCCCATGGGCTATGTTTTCACGCACCTGAAATCAAGTAGATGGGGTGCCAGGCTCCTGTGCCCCCAGCTTCCAGAGCCATGAGACAAATACACCCCTGTTCTCTATACATCAGACAGCCTCGGGTATTTTGTTATAACAGAAAACGGACCACAGCAGTACTTTTCGTAAGGAAAGCAAAGCTTCCCCAGAAGTCCCTTGGTGGTGTCCCTGGCCTATCTCACCAACCTGATAGACGCCTTGTGCCCACCCAGCTCTGCAGGAGGCTGGCATACATGTGGCTGACTGTGCAGCCTCCTGAGCTGGAGGAAACAAGAGAGGAAGGGCTTTGGGACAGTGTTTGGCAGCCCACAGCGTCTGCCATCTGTCCACTGTCATCAGTAGAAATGAGACCTCAGTCGCTGGGGTGCAGGGAACTATCCATGGATTCTCACGATTGACTCACGTAATGTAAGAGTCCGACCTCGGGCTTCTGCACTGCGGGATCTTATTGTTGGAGGAACGGTGTTGGTAGAGGAAGAGGGTGATCCAGTGGTAACCTTCCCACCCTCTGTCCACTTGGTTAAGTTCTATCCCTGTGGTCACTGGCAAAACTTCTCAAGATTCCTTACTTATCTTTCTCACATACATTTTGTCTCTTCAACTGTGTTGATAAGCTACTAGAGGAGAAAGGGCTTATCTCATGCTACCTTCTATTGTAAGTGATTCGAATTATTGTCAAGTGCTTTGGTGGCATCCAAGACACTGTCACTGATGATGAGTAGAACCTGGACCATCAGGGGAGTGGACAAGGAGGCAGTGTGCCTGTTAGATCCATGGCGGGCACACTTAGGAGGCAGGGCTTTCGGGAAAGCCAACCCAAGGGGCCAGTGCTGTGGCGTAGCGGGTAAAGCTACTGCCTGTGGCACCGGCATCCCATATGGACTCTATTTCAAGTCTTGGCTGCTTCACTTCCAATCCAGCTCCTTGCCAATGGCCTGGGAAAGCAGCGGAAGATGTCCCACGTGCTTGGGCCCCTGCACTCAAGTGGGAGATCAGGAAGAAGTGGCCCCCGGGTTTCAGCCCGGCCATCATGGCCGTTTGGGGAGTGGATTAGTGGATGAAAGATTCTCTGTCTCTCTGTAAATAGAATAAATATTTTAAAAAAGATTTAAGGAAAAGTCAATCTATGCAAACAAAATATTATAGGATCAGAGGCACGGTGAGAAGGGTTTCAGTTGGAGAAAGCCATGCACAGAGTCGAGTTTTCAAGCTTGATGCTGCTCTCAAAAATGGAGTTTATACTGCAACTCAGCTCGGCTCGCCATTTCCCCTGCTAGTGTCCATTTCCGTGTTTATTCATTCAGCAAAGTTCTTTGGGTCCCTTCCCTGTGCTGGGGTCCGGAGGCTCACGCATGAGTGGCAGAGTCCCTGCCCTTAGTGCCAGCAGGTGATCACACTGCATTTCAGGTGCGCCTCACCATCCTACACCCAAAGTGGGCTCAGAAGTCCTGGGTTTAGATGAAGGGTGGTTCCCAGCCCTTAGCAGGATAGGGTGTGTCCAGAAAAACTGGATTGGAAAGGGAGCTGTTGCCAACCAAACTTAGCCTTGAATCCTGGCTGTGCTGTTGGCTGCGGGGCCCTGGGGATGGGGCTCTGATCCCTGGATTCCACTGATCTCACGCTCAGTTCTCAGCTAACACCTCTCTGCTCCAAGTGCACCCAGCAGTGGCCGCTCCATGACCACGGATCTGTTGGATCCAGCAGAGGGAGCACCGTGCTATGCTGGCTCAGTGGAGGACACCAGCAGATCCCATAGTGGGATGCAGATTCTGGTCATTTCAGCGCCACAGAGCCCGGCCCAGACTCGAGGCCAGAGCCTGTCCTTCCTGCTGGCCTCTCTACGTGGACCTGGTACCCGCATGGCTTCCCTGCTCCGAAGGCCTCCTGCCTTCTCCCCCAAGTTTCTGTGTGGCCTATGTGAGGGGATTTCAAACAGTTTGTGGAAAAATGGAATTCAGAGTATGAGTTTATTTTGGTGAAAAGTAATTTTTGACATCTGTGTGTAGTTTTTTCTTGTAGTTTTTCATTGGTTTTTTGTTTGCACCACAGTAAAGCTCAGAGTTTCCTTGCGTTAAGATTTATTTATCTGAAAGGCAGAGTGACAGAGAGAAGGAAAGACAGAGACAGAGAGACAGAGATCTTTCATCTGCTGGTTCACTCCGCAAATGGCCGCAACTGCCACGGCTACGCTAGGTTGAAGCCAAGAACCAGGAACTCCCTCTGGGTGCCCCATGTGGGTGGCAGGGGCCCAAGTACTTGGCCATCTTCCACTTCCTTCCCAGGTGCATTAGCAGGGAGCTGGACTGGAAGCAGAATAGCCGGGACTTGAACTGGTGCAGGTATGGGATGCCAGCGGCAAAAGCAGGCCCTTAACCTGTTGTGCCACAACACCACCTCCAAACTCATGTTTCAATTCCATCTTCCCACAAGCCTTCGAAGGTGCCTCCTATACCCGATGCCCAGGCCACAGAGAGCAGGTGCTCCCTCTGCAGTCCCCACTCTCCAACGCACACACAGAGTGTGACAGCCTCACCTCTGCCCTCCAGGGCCTGGACACCCCTGCTGCCCATGCCACCTGTGTGATGCCGGCCTGTCACCTGCACCCAGAAGGGAGGGGCACCCCTCACAGAGGGATCCCCCAATCAGCGCTGGCCTGGCTGAACTAGCCAATGTCCCTGCCGTCGGGCGGCCTAACCATACCTTCGCCAGCTGGATCTGAGCAGTTCCCAAGCACCTTCCCTCATCATCACGTGGACAGTCTCTCAGGCCTTCCAGAAGTCTTTGCCACCGTTAGCAATCCACCACATCAGACGCCCCTTCCGTAACCTGCCGCTTGGTTTCTGTGTCTGCCCGCGCCAGGTGAGCCCACAACAGTATCTCTATTCAGATCTGTTTTAGGGGTCAAGTGAGACAGCCCTGGCGAGGTCTCCAGCTCGTGGCTCTGCTCACCAGCACTCTCCATTTCCTCTTGGTCTAAGCTCAGCCTTTTTTATTTATTTCTCACAAAGAACTGGGCGTGCCTTCTGGGCAGCAGGCACCACGCCAGGCACTGGGCAGGACAGTGCTGACACGCATGTGGTTAGCCTGAGGGGAGGAGACAGAGGGTCAGAGAGGCGAAAGAGGTGACCCCAGGGTCATGTGCTGCATCAGATCTAGGCGGGCTACAGACCCAGGTTGCCAGTCCTCCAAACACACACACAAGGGGCGCTGCCTGGGCTTCCTTCAGGGGCCCTGCACATTCCTTCTTTGCACCTGAATGAGATCAATTCCCCACCCAATGAACCCTCCCCACCCCCCAACTCACCACTCCCCCTGTGATGAGCGCAGGCCAGCAGTGGGAGAGTCACTGGCTGGAGCTCTTTCGTAATGACTTCACCAAGAGGTCTACTCCTAAAAGAAAGGTCTGACTCATGTGAGAGGTGCAAGCCTGTGGTTTCCCTTTCTGTGTGAGCTGAGCGAGAACCTCCCAGCCTGCTCTTGGAACCGCTGCCACAGGCCCTTGCAAACACGTCCCAGACCGCAATCCCATTGGTTCAAGTCAAATCTATAGAATTTCACATCAGCAGAGGGCCAACTGCATGGTTTGTTGCTTGGACAGAACTTTCAAAGGCCAACTTGTCAAGTCCACTGATGTTTCCTAGGTGCTTAAAACACTGTCTGAGATACAGTAAATGTTTGCTAAAGGAGGGGCCAGCCCTCGTGGCACAACTGGTTAAGCTGCTTCCCACAATGCTGGAATCCCATATCGGAGCACCAGTTTGAGTCTTAGCTGCTCTGTTTCCAATTCAACTCTCTACTAATGCATCCAGGAAAGCAGTAGATGGTGATCCAAGTACTCGGGCACCTCCTGCCCACGTGGGAGACTCCAATGGAGTTCTAGACCCTGGCTTCAGCCTGGACCAAACCCGGCCATTTGGAGGGTGACCATTATAGCCATTTGGAGGGTGACCAATGATGTCTGTCTGTCTGTCTCTCCTTCTTTCTCTCACTCTGTCATTCTGTCAAATAAATGAATAAGTATTTCACAAATGTTTGTTGAATGAATTTACATGGTCAAGGATCCAACATCATGCCTCTATGTGTGGGCCTTCAGTAGGATGTTTTAAAATCATATTTCATTTTACAAGGAAGAGTGGGAAGAAGTAAAAACGCCTTAATAGGAACATGACAATGTTGTAAATCAAGGCATGATGACCCTATGATTATAGATTCCAATGGCCAAACTCATCCCACTCAGAATACACTCATCCTGTGTCATCGCTCCAGATGTTAGTGTCACCATCACTCTGTGGACGTGGTCATCACCATTAATGGGTGGGCAAGAATAACTGGGCTCCACCCCTTTGTACATCTTAAGCATTGTAGCAGCTTGTTAACTGGAGCCCTTGGAAAACATTGCCCAGGGCCTAGCAGAGAATCCCACACATGGAAGCTTCTCCCTAAATGTCTGTTGGCATTGATTGACACTCTGATGATAGCAAGACCTTAAAATAAAAAACTGACAGAGGGCATGGAAATTCCACCCCGGCGGAACAGCCCAAGAGAGGGGCTGTGGAGGTTGGGGGAGGCGGTGTCTCCACGCTCCTCCAGGCTCTCTGGGAAGCTGCACGTGCTTTCTGTTCTTATGAACCCAGCACATTGGGGGCTGGCACTGTGGCACCAGGGGTGAAGCTGCCACTTGTAACACCAGCATCCCATGTCAGAGGGCCGATTCCCAGCTACCATGCTTCCAGTCCAGCTTCCTGCTAATGTGCCTGGGAAGGCAGCAGAGGATGGCCCAAGTGCCTGGCCCCCTACCACCCATGTGGGAGACTCAGATACAGCTCAAGGCTCCTGGCTTTGGCCTGGCCCCGACTCAGCCGTTGCTGAGTGAACCAGTGGATGGAAGATCTGTCTCTCCCTTTCTCTCTGTTGTTCTGCCTTTCAAACAAACAAATAAATAAATGATTCACTGGGGCTTATGCTGTAGTTCATTATAAAAAAAAATCTGGAGGCCGGTGCTATGACGCAATAGGTTAATACTCCCTCATGGGCACTGGTTCTAGTCCCGGCTGCTCCTCTTCCAATCCAACTCTCTGCTGTGGCCTGGGAGGCAGTTGTACATGGCCCAAGTCTTTGGGCCCCTGCACCCATGTGGGAGACCTGGAAGAAGCTCCTGGCTGCTAGCTTCAGATCGGCACAGCTCCATTTGGGGAGTGAACCAGCAGATGGAAGACCTCTTTCTTGGTCTCCTCTCCCTCTGTCTGTAACTCTACCTCTCAAATAAATAAAATCTTAAAAAAATCAAAATAAATTTTAAAAATCTGACCCATCATGTTACAATGGAAAAGGGAAAACAAGAAAGATGATTTCTGGGAAATAAGAAGCAAGGCTTTCAGAAAACGGAACAGTTTGCCGAGTGCACGCTTTCCTCTTGGGACCAGAGCCTGTGCTACATGGACAGAGTAGTAGTTCCCAGAAATCATCTTTCTTGTTTTCCCTTTTCCATTTAAAAATGATGCAGAAGAAAAATGGATACAGAAAGAGATTAAATACCTTTTTCTCTTTTTTTTTTGAAAGACCAGGATGTGAGCCAGGGGTGCCCTTGGCTAAAGTCTCAGTTAAAACAGGATTGTCCCAAGTCAGGAACAGACAGAAGTCCACAACCTATCAGATAAGCAGGTTTAATGGGAGACGTTGGGTAGAGCGGTGTCAATTGCATGTGGTTCATTCATTTATTCACTCCCTCAACAGATGCTAATTAGGCCACTACCATGTGCTGGTCTTTGCAGCAGGTCTTAAACACAACACAAAGGGTGCTTGTTGCAGACTTGCCCATCCTAGCCCATTACCTGGACACTTCCCAATGTATCGGAGGCATTCAGAAGTTGTTGAATGGGCTCTTGCTCAATTAGCATATTTAGGCCAATGAACTCTGAATCAAATGGACCTTCAGAGTAGCTTAAAAGGAAAATACAAAAGGCGACTGCCTGGCAGAGCTATGTTTTGGACGTGGTTTGTGTGAGTCCCCCAGAGCTTCCAAGTATGGGAGGCTTTGGTCCCCAGGGTGAGATATTGAGGTAGTGGAACCCTTGGTGGGGGGTAGTGGGAGGTGACTGCGTCCCATTCGCCCCTGGGGAGGGATTAATGTTGGTTTTGCAGAGTGAGTTGGGTATCGCGGAAATAGATTCCATGAAGAGCAGCTTCTCAGAAAACAGCAAGTCTGGTTTTCCCCATCTCCCGCTGCTTTTCCGCTGTGTTGCAAAGCAGCCATGAGGCCGCCCCCCACCCCCCCACCCCCGGGTGAGCAGATGCCAGCACGAGGCCCTGGGTGCTCAAGATTATGAACTCACAAAGTCTCTCTGCTTTACAATGTACCTGCCTCAGGTACGTGGTTCCAGCAACACTCAATGCATTCAGACAGGTGGCAAATTGCCTGGGGGGGCACATGGAAAAAGAAGTGGGGGGGGCTGCTGTCCTGGCTCCTGCTGATAAGATGTACAGGGACTGACCAAAAGGTAGCCAGACCACAGCCCACAGGAATAAGCCTTAGGACCTTGGAGCTGCAGGGTGCACACGAGTATTCCAACTTTACAGTTTCCTATACGGAGAGGGAGACCTCACCCTCCCTTCTCTCCAAGGCCAGCCCTAGGCGCTCTGCATGTTTGAATGGGGCCACTCCAAAGCAGGGGGCTGCGGCAGGAGACTGAGACGCTTGCTAACAATTAGCACCCGTTCCTGTCTCTGGCTGGACACAGTTTTATTTTGAAACAGTCAAAGAGCTAAAAGTTTCAAAAGACAATGACTTAAGAGCTTGTTCTTCCTTCAACGACATCCAGTGTCACCCAGCATTCAGACAACCATGACAGGCTCAGGTCCTAGAATGCAGAGTTGCACCCCCACCTTCCTTCCTCTCCCCATCTCCAAGACCCTGAGGAGTCCTGAATCCCCTACTTCTCATGGCGGTGGTTGTCTGCCCCAGGACATTTGTTTTACAGTTTGGGGGGGCATTCCAGGATTTCTATAATTGGCCACGCTGATGGCTGATTCTAATGCCATGACCTCACTCAATGCAGGTTCAAAGGACAGGCCTCTCCCTCTGTTCTTTAGTAACTTGATTAACCAGCAAGCTGCCACATGCGGGGGACACATGTTGCTCACTGAAACTCTGTAAATACTGGGTATCTCATCTGTGATGTTCTCACTGCAATTACTTGATAAAACTAGTTACTATTCAATGTATTGCCATCTTCTTGAGAGAGAGAGAGAGACAGACACACAGAGAGGAAAATAATTAAATAAATGATGATGGTTGGGAAGTGCCTTGCTTATGATGGTGAACTTGATGCTTGACCGAGGGTCTCCCGGAGCTGAGAGTTGCTAAAATGTGCAGCTCCTCAGGAAGTAGCCAGAGAGCACGCAGGGCTTCGTGTCCAGATCACAGAGTTTCCTGCCCTCTTCCGCCCACCATTCCCGATACCAAGGATTTACACTCTAGGGCCCGCAGTTGCGTCCTGTGGTGGGCTCTCCCAGAGCAATGCTATTCACATCAGTTTTCATCTTCCCAGGTGCCAACACAGGACATGCCCGGGGAAAGAACCTCACTCTGCCGGATGCCAGCTTCCTCAGTGCCTGGTGGGCAGGAGGCTCCGTTCCCTGGGACCACAGCAAACTCCTCCCCCAACTCAGAAGGAATCCACAGGGAAAACACATCACTGGCTCAATTCCTGGAGGCCCAAAGCTGCACTCAGGGCCCACAGCAGGCAGGAAAAGAAGACCGAGAAGAGAACACACCCAGAGGCTTCTGGAAAGACCTAGAACATGTGCTGAGCACCCCAGCAGTCAGCGAAGGAAACACGTCCCTGGGTGCATGCTCAGCTCGTCTCCCCAGGGACACCAGCACTGACCACAGGCGGCACAACTCTCTCTCTGTTGCTGGCCCTGACACTGCCCACACCTTGGAAACCGTGTGTGATGGCTCAAGGGACACAGGAACAGTGTGCGTGACGGAGTGCTTTGAAGCTGGTAACCAAGGCACACGCTGCGATACCGCGGATTCTCCTGTTGGAGCCTCGGTTGATACATACGTGCCTCAAGAACTGTGCTCCATGGGCTGCAAGGTGGCTGAAGGTCAAAGTGAAGAGCGTGATTTACGTTCTCGTGAGCACAAGACGCTGGGTGTTTTTTCTCAAGCACAAGGCCCCGAGCCTCTCCGGACTACATGCGGAACATCCCCTGTTTTCATCAGCACTTTCACCTGGACCATCTCATGTGAGAACAGCGAAGCTGACGCCGAGGACAAGCCAGCCGGGGTGGGGAATTCCACCTCCACCTTGGCCTCCACGCTGCAGGAGGAGGAGCCGAGCCCCGGGAACTGGCAAGGCCTCGAAGCAACGCAGTTCCTCTCTTCTCAGGACAACTCCTGGGTGCGGTTTAAAGCAGGAGGTGCCCCAGATGCACCGGCCAGTCACAGTTCAAGCATGGAGCATCCCCAGGGGAAGCCCCCAGCATTGTCCACCAGCATTGAGTGTCTCCAGGGGACCAGGAAGATTGAGGATCCATCAATGGCTACTGTGGCCACGGAAGCCCACGTGGCCAAATACCGAGCCATGTCCATCGCTGAGAACAGCCACGCAGACGGTGCCCAGAAGAGCCCAAGAGTCTCCCATGGGCGACCAGGCCCCGCTGTAAGGGATCCCACAAATGAATCGACACAAGAGCAGCCTTGCGTGGTACCCAGGGCCCCAGGACATCAGGGGTGTGTGGCCCAGCTCCCAGCGGGCGAGGGTCTCTGCAGCAATCCCCCTCTTCAGATCGCTAGCCCATCTGCGGACACAGCAGTCAACAGGCACCTTGGAGAGGAGTGCCGAGACGGAGGAGGTGAAACACAGTGGAGAGGCCGGCAGGACCGCTTGTCCTGCCAGGGTTCGCTCTCTGCCGATGACTTCCATGGGAGCCTGCCCACCACGTCTCCTGCCCAGGAGGAAGCACCCTCGGTGCCCCTGGACCACGCCACAGCAAATTCCAGGGAAGAAGGCAGGCAGAGCCCGGGCCTGGGTACGAGTGGCTCCGTGGTGACCGAAGCCACTGTGGCCGCAGACAGTCAGGCTCTGAGCACCATTCCGTCTCTCTCTGAGATCCTCCTGGACATACCTAAGGGGACTGGACCAGGAGGCTGGGAAGCAGGCAGAAAGCTGAGAATTATTACGCTCGAGGCTCCTCTGTCAGAGATCTGGCCACCAAGACAAGCGGCAGATTCTGAGTACAAGGAGTCAGATGTTCGTCCCCAAATTCCTGACCACAGCGGGGCTGTATCTGATGCTCTAAAAAAGGCGAGCGGTGCCCTGTCGGACCCGGACTGCCTGGAAACCGCAGCATCGGCGATGCACCATCCTCAGGATCAGCCTCACCTGGCCCTTGCAGACAGCAGAGAGACGTGCAGAGGCGGACGGCCCGCCTCCAGCACACACTGGAGCAGTCTCTCTTCCCAGTATCTGAGCCAGGCCGGGCTGCTGGAGTCCTCAGTGGACCCCATAGACAAGACGGAGTTATCCGTCGGGGATTTGCTGTCAGAGACTTCCAAAACTGGGGGGAAAGAACATGTCAAGAATGCGAGTGAGGACCCCCAGGAAACCCAATTGGGGCTGGCGCGCCCTGTCTCGTTTAAAAGGCTGCTGAGCTGCCCGGGCATCCTGGAGTCCTCTGTGGATCCCACGGATGTCACCACAGCTGTCGTGGAGTGCACCAGGGCTGAGAAGCCAGAGCCTTCCGAAACCACCCAGGGGGCCACGGGACAGGGGAACGATGGACATTTGGGTCAGAGAGTGGGAGTCCAACCTGCTCTTTTGCAAGCTCCATGTCCCCAGGAAGGGAGGGAAACCATTCCCAGGGCAAACAGAATCAGCCACGACCAAGAGTACAGCGAGAGACAGGATGAACACGACCAGGCAGGTGCAACAGTCACTCCCGCCACTGGGCTAGTCCCTCGTCCTGATGACTCCAGAGAAACAATTCCCAGGGGAAGCAGCATAAGCCAAACCCAGGAAGTGGGCAACGCGGAGCACAGGCTCCCCGCTCCGCCTCTGTCCAGCTGTCCTGCAGCACCAGCACCTGCACCTGCTGGGCTTGATACTCACAACCTCACAGGTCAGAACCAGGACATCCCTGTGAATGACGTAGGTGAGCAACGTGTGTTTTCTGACGCAAAGGGAAAAGGAGCCATCGAGAAGGAGCCTGAGAGACACGTGCTGTCTTCCAGAGACTTCATGCTGACCCCTCGTGCTTCCTCTCCAGAAAGAAACATCACACACCTCTCCAGGAGCCGTAGCATTGAAGAACCGAAAATGAAGGCACTCCAGACAGGGGAAAGCAAACCCCCGAGCTCCTCTGGATCCTCAGAAATGACCCTGGCACCCATTCCAAGAGAATGGGAGCCAGAGAAAGCCCTTAAGTTACTGCAGACCCCGACTCCGAAGGGCTGCAGCCCGAGCAGGGGGACAAAGTCGAGGGAGAAGTGCATCCCCGTGGCAGCACAGCCAGCCAGAGGCCCAGCAGCCCCAGCGGCAGGGCCTGGAGCAGACGAGGGCAAGAAGCAGCAAGAGGTCCCCGCAAGTGGACACTTAACTGAGGGAGTAAAGAAGAAAATCCTGTCCCGCGTGGCAGCCCTGCGACTGAGGTTGGAAGAGAAGGAAAACGCCAGGAAGACCACGAGCTTTCTTAAAAAGATCCCTAAACCAGAAACATCGTTACCATGCGCAGATGAGGAAAGGCACCCCAAAACGCCACCTTGCAAAAGAGAAGGCAAAGGTGAGGCTCTGTTGCTTGGGTAAGGTTTGGGTTTGTAAGACCAGCTGTGAGGTTCCTATTTCTTGAATCCCTTGCAATTAAGCAGAGTGTCCACTGGGGGTCACTGGTGCTCCGGCCATGGCCATGTGGGTGGCCCCTGTGGGCTCCTGATTCTCAAGCAGCTGGTGGCCCACCCACCGGGGCACCCTGTGAGCTCTTGAGGGGTGGGGGGTGGAGGGAACCTCAGGAATCTACTTCCTAACACGTTCCAGGAGACCTGGAAGAAGACTCGCCCCTGAAGGCCTGCTTGCAAGTCCATTTGATGGAGGGAGTGTGATTATGGTGCCTTCTGTTTAATTAGCCTTTTAAAAAATATCTATTTAAGAAAGATAAACAGAAGCACCAATCAATGCAGCGAATTCGTATAATCAAATAGCACATGAAGCAGGATTTACAGAAAAAAATATTTCAGCATAATTTGGGAATCTCCTCTATAATTGTCCATTTTCCTTTAAAATGGCTTAATGAACCCTTGGCTCTTCTTCCACACTTGAGGATAAATTCTCTGTCCAGCTCACCCTCACCTTTATCTGAGTGTAACCTCCTCTGGGGTCTTTGTCCCGGGTTTTAGACCACTTGACCCTCAAAAGCTCCCATCACAGCAGCACCTCCTGCTTTGCCTAGAGAATTGTTGCAGGCCCAAATTCTCCTCCAGGGTCTGGATTTTAGCCCCTGTGTCTTTAGAGCTCCTTTCCCATCCCACGATGGGCGCACGATGCCCTATTCTCCCCAGACACTTGCTGGGGTAGCAATTAGGACAGGGGAGGGCTGTCTTGGGATTCTGGAAGGAATAAAACGAACACTGAGCAACCTATTTTTGACATTCAAAGCCTGAGACAGCAACCCCACGCTCCTCAGGGCTTTCTGTCGGTCTCCCTCTGCATTTGAAGGGGCATCAGTGACACTCCCGGCTCCCCTGAACTTGGGCTCTGTGTCCACCTCTGTCACACAAACAGGGCTCCTTCCCAAAGCCCCGAGGCCCTTACCTGAGCCAGGCTCTGGTCTCCAAGCCCATCATTCAGTTCTCCTGCCCATTTTATGCCCTCTCCTCCTTCCCCCAAGTTTCTGTGTGTCCAAGACATCCATCAAGTTATAGCAGCCTGAGGAACATGGAGGCACCCCCAAATCACCTGTGAAGAGGGGGCTGTGCGGGGCGTCCTCAAGGCCATGGCCCAGACTAGGAGGGGGCTTGGCCAACACCTAGACCCAGGGTCCCAGACTGTGCAGCTGCACCCAGCCTCAGCCAGTGGGGCCAAATGCACCGAGATGGTTTTGTACCAATTAGCACTTGGGCTATTTTCTGTTCTTTATGCTCTGGGCTCCCATGATACTGCTAGTCTCAGCCACAGCCTGGCTCAAGGAGTTGTTCCCCAACTGCCCACTGTCACTTCCTGGGCAGAGAGTTCACTCCTACACACTCACGCTGTCATCCGAGTGTCTGCTAGCGACAAGGACAGCTTCATGTACCGCTATTTCACTGGAGTGGGATTTGAGGCTCGCGTTGATGCTTGCCGATGTGGCCGTGGGTATGACGTGCTGTGTCGTGCTGCGCTCTTGTGTTACTGTGCTTTGTTTGTGAAACACCAACACCACGCTTCCAGTAATTCACACCAACCAAATTATGCTGCCCTCTTGGCCAAGGTGTCCATCCTCTTGTTCCAATGTCTGTGCTGCCCCCCAGTGGCTGCCCTCACTAATCGCATATTTGCCTGGCATGTCTGCTTTCATCACTGACTGGAGCAGCAAAGGGTGTTCAAAGTCTCAGAGCAACGGGTCCTGTTTCATTCAAGCAGGATGTCTCCCTGGCAGGAGAGAGGAGGCAGACATCACTCCAGTGTCCTGGGCTATGTCTTCAGTGAGGCCTGCGAGGGTCAGAGAGACCAGGGAATGCTCCTGCTACAGCACAAAGAGCTTGCTGTTGACCTGCCTTTGATGTCTTGAGGGCTTGACCTGTTACCTGGATAACCCAGAGTTTATTCTCCTATCTGACCCCAGCCCCAATTTGACCTGGATCATCTGGTAGTCATTTAAAAGCATCTTTCCTTGGCGCAGGTCCTGTAGAACAGCTGCCCGTCATCCCAATCCCCTCCCACTCCCTTTTTAGAAACCTCTCAAGTTCTAGTTCAGTTTCATATCAGAGAGCTCACCCAACGAATTTCAACTAAACAAAAGGTAGAATTTTTCTATTCAGGTTATTTGTTTTCCTACTGCATCCACTGCCAGGTTCTTCATCTACGAGTTGGAAATGATAATTATGATCACTGTCTCACAACAGTCTTGTGGGAATTAAATGAGACCGGAAGTCATCTGCACACACTGACCTGCCAATCAATCTCTTCTTTCTAGCTCCAGTGTTACTGAGAAAGATCCAAGCTGAGATGTTCCCTGATCGCTCGGGAAATGTCAAATTAAGCTGCCAGTTTGCAGAAATTCACGAAGATTCTACCATCTGGTGGACAAAAGATTTAAAGTCAATAGCCCAAGTACAGCGAAGGTTTGGTGTTCGCCCCGGGTTACTCTCCACAGTGGTCGCTTGCTTATTTCACAGCACAGTTGTTCAGCAGGATGCACGCTAGGAAGTGAGGAGGAAAATCGAAGCAGGGGGCCCCAGGCCCACCGTATCTAAGAGTAAGGATGGAAGACAGGGGTCTACGCAGGGAAAGAAGTGGAGGATTTCTGCCCCAGCTCTGCCACCACTGGGTCCTGTGATCTTAAGAAATCACAGAGCCCTTCACTCCATTTTTTAAAATCAGGGAACAGGCGGAATAATGTTGTAGTGTGGGGCAGTGTGGTCCTAAGGTTAAAGAGTTCGCCTCTCTGTGTGTGAATTTTGCTCGTGTTTTCTGTTTCATAATCTCCCATGAATCCAATAGAGATCAAACAAAGCTAAGAAAGTGGATCAACAAAGAAAAGAAACCCAACGATTCATGACGTTACAGAAAAGCGACAGCCACTGAGGGGATGAGCAGGCATCTCCACGATGCAGCACCAGCCTATTTGTGGGTGCCCAGGGTATCGGAGGAGAGCAGAGAGGCGAGAGTGAGAATCATTGCCAGGAAGACCTCTTGGGGAATAAACCTGATCGAGGGCTTCCTAAAGCCCCTCTTGGCAGTAAAGGCTCAGGCATCACCTAGAACATTCTAGAAAGAAGTCGCCGACTCTGCAGGAACCAGCATAGCTTGAAGAACTCCAGCTGCTGAAAGGCTGGCCCCAGGTCAGCCCACTGGGCATGGGTGGAGGGTGCTCCTATCCTCTGTCTCTTGTCACAAGTAGACAGAGGGAGAGAATCTGAGAGTTTCTACTTATTTATATCCAAGTCTGCTTGAGGCATTTGTCTGGAAATTATTTCCCAAATGCCACTATGGAGTACCTGAGTTAGAGTCTCATTTCTATTAACATCACTCCAGAAAACCTAACTGGGCTGTGATTGATATAATAACCACTTTGCCTAAAATATCACCATTGTCCCGCCTGTCTTAGGTATGCTTTAAAAAGAATTGTAAAGGAGAAAGAAATGGTTTGATTTTTAAAGCAAGGAGGTTCCCTAGAGCTTTATTTAAGTGCTAATTATACCTTTTCTGCACCTGTCAGCCAAAAATAATTAACTAGCATTGCTGCTTGTTTCAATGACCCAGTCTTATTTGAAACTCAGAGTTGGCATTTGAGTCTTCCAGGTCCCTTATCCAAGTGAGGTAGGCTGACAAGTACCCATCCGTGTGTCCATTAGAAAGCTTTCTGTTCGCTAATGACACACAGTCCAGCTCTTTAAATTCTTTGTGATGTCGGACCCCTTTCTTCCTGGCAACTGTACCAGATTTGTTGAATGGATTTTCTTTCTTCATACTCAACACTCAAAAAATATTTGGGGGTCATAACTCTTCTGTATATTGGGAGATCATTCATATTATTTCAGATGAGTGTTTTTTTATTTATGTTTTGACAGGCAGAGTTAGACAGTGAGAGAGAGAGACAGAGAGAAAGGTCTTCCCTCTGCTGGTTCACCCCCCAAATGGCCACTACAGTCGGCACGCTGCGCCAATCCGAAGCCAGGAGCCAGGTGCTTCTTCCTGGTCTCCCATGCAGGTGCAGGGCCCAAGCACTTGGGCCATCCTCCACTGACTCCTGGGCCACAGCAGAGAGCTGGCCTGGAAGAGGAGCAACCGGGACAGAATCTGGCACGCCAACCGGGACTAGAACCCGGAGTGCCAGTGCCGCAGACGGAGGATTAGCCTAGTGAGCCGCAGCGCCAGCCCAGATGAATTTTTTAATGTTGCTAATTTTGCTCACTCTAATTCCAGCTGAATGTTTATTTCACATGTCCCTCCTTGAAATATCTCACTGCCTTGTCAATGTATAACTGTCAGAGTTGAAATCTCTCAGAACATGAGGATGTAGCAGAGGTCTTGTCAAGCTCATTAAATAACGAGGGAACCACTAAGATGTTAAAACTGTTCAAAGGAGCATTTGAGGAATAGAAATTTTTTTTTTTCAGTTTCTCTTTACTTTATTTTATTTTTTTTTAACTTTTATTTAATGAATATAAATTTCCAGTATACAGCTTATGGATTACAATGGCTTCCCCCCCCCCCCCCCCGATAACTTCCCTCCCATCCGCAACCCTCCCCTCTCCCGCTCCCTCTCCCCTTCCATTCACATTAAGATTCATTTTCAATTCTCTTTATATACAGAAGATCAATTTAGTATACATTAAGTAAAGATTTCAACAGTTTGCACCCACATAGAAACACAAAGTGAAACATACTGTTGGAGTACTAGTTATAGCATTAAATCAAAATGTACAGTACATTAAGGACAGAGATCCCACATCAGGAGCAAGCGCACAGTGGCTCCTGTTGTTGACCCAACAAATTGACACTCTAGTTTATGGCACCAGTAACCACCCTAGGCTGTCGTCATGAGTTGCCAAGGCTATGGAAGCCTTCCAAGTTTGCCGACTCTGATCATATTTAGACAAGGTCATAAAAGACAGGGTGAGGATAGTAACCAATGATTCTAAGAGTGGCATTTACCAGGTCTGAACAGTTATACAGCATTAAGTGGGGAAGAGGACCATCAGTACACACAGGTTGGGAGTAGAGCCATTGGTGGTAGAGTAGAGGTTATGATTACAAAGGAATGAGGCCCAAGTGCACTAGACAGGGTGGAATAGAAATTTTTATCCCAGGCAGAGGGACGTGAAGATAAAATTTCAGATAGAAAGAGAATGAGTTGACATTCAACAGGCAATAAGCCTAGGAGGTTAGCTTTTCTACTGCACAGAAACCCACAAGTTAACAAGTAACTAAAAGTAGCTGGATAGGTTCTATTTAACTGATAAATGGTGAACCACACATAGGATCATGATCCTATTTTTTAATTTTTAATTTTATCTTACAGGTAGAGTTAGACAGTGAGAGAGAGAGAGAGAAAGAGAGGCAGAGAGAAAGGTCTTCCTTTTTCCGTTGGTTCACCCCCCCAAGAGGCCGCTACAGCCAGCGCATTGTGGCCGGCGCGCTGCACCAATCCAAAGAAAGGAGCCAGGTGCTTCCTCATGGTCTCCCATGCGGGTGCAGGGCCCAAGGACCTGGGCCACAGAAGAGAGCTGGACTGGAAGAGGAACAAACCGGGACAGACTCTGGTGCCCCGACCTGGACTAGAACCTGGGGTGCTGGCGCCGCAGGCGGAGGATTAGCCTAGTGCCGCCCACCCCCCCTTTTAAAAAAGATTTATTTATTTATTTTAAAGGCAGAGTGACAGATAGGCAGAGGCAGAGAGAGAGTGAGAGAAGTCTTCCATCTGCTGCTTCACTCCCCAGTTGGCCACAATGGCCAGAGCTGTGCCAATCTGAAGCTGGGAGCTTCTCTGGGTCTTCCACATGTGTGCAGGGGCACAAGCCTGCTTTCCCAGGCCATAGCAGAGGGCTGGATTGGAAATGGAGCAGCCGGGACTCAAACCGGCACTCATAGGGATGTCAGCACTGCAGGCGGCGCCTTTACCTGCTATGCCACAGCACTGGCCCTGAAATCTTCCCCTTGTAACTGCACTTGTTCACGTCCAGGTTTCACCATAAATTCAGGATATGTCCAGGGGGCCTATCATCAATGGAGAAAGTATTATGATTTAGTGGGCCTAGTGTAGCACTAGTTTATTGTGGAAGAGACTTGCTAAACCAGAGAATCCAAGTCTATAAGGAACATTTTTGTTAACATGTAGTTGAGATAAACTCAGGATAAGTGGATCTTTGTTAGACGATGAAATGAACCAGAACTGAAGTGCACAACACACATGCACACACGATCTCGATGAATGTCTAAACAAAATTCATTATGTAGAACAACAAACATGGAAGAAACACTTTGTGCTACACAGGTGGTTGTTTTTTTTTTTTTTTTGACAGGCAGAGTTAGAGAGAGAGACAGAGACAAAGGTCTTCCTTCCGTTGGTTCACCCCTCAAATGGCCGCTACAGCTGATGCACTGCGCCGATCTGAAGCCAGGAGCCAGGTGCTTCTCCTGGTCTTCCATGCAGGTGCAGGGCCCAAACACTTGGGCCATCCTCTACTGCCTTTCTAGGCCACAGCAGAGAGCTGGCCTGGAAAAGGAGCAACCGGGACAGAATCCGGCGCCCCAACCAGTACTAGAACCCGGAGTGCTGGCGCCATAGATGGAGGATTAGCCTAGTGAGCCGCGGCACTGGCCAACTACACAGGTTTTTGAGACTTTGGAATATAGATCACGAATCCAACCATCATTCAAACTACCCTAGACTTACAGTCAGGAGCCACAATGTACTTGGGGAGGCAACTTGATAAGGTCAGAGTCATTTGCTTAAATCTCTCTACGTATCCATTTCCTCAACTGTGAAGTGGGCATCGTAGCTGTACTTCTCTCATCAGGTTGATGAGAAATTGCATGTCCTAGGTCCTCGGTGCTCATCAGTGGTCATCATCACGCTCTCATCACAACCAGCATTGGTTATTGTATTCCTAGCACAGTGTCTGGAACTTCATAGGCTTGGGCGGGTGATGGGTGCAAGGGTGCATGATGGCATTCGTTAGGGGAGCACCCAGTACGAGAGCCTTCAGTCCCATAGCATTATGGAAAGCAAAGGAGCCCTTCCGCTGTCCTTTCCTGGGTCTGTGTTCAGGTTTGGGTCTGGAGATCTTTGAGCACAAGCACCTGGGTTAGAACTGAGGTGATGGGGCTGGCGCTGTGGTGCAGTGGGTTAACGCCCTGGCCTGAAGTACTAGCATCCATATGGGCACCAGTTTGAGTCCCGGCTGCTCCACTTCTGATCCAGCTCTCTGCTATGGCCTGGGAAAGCAGTAGAAGATGGCCCAAGTCCTTGGGCCCTGCACCCACATGGGAGACCTGGAAGAAGCTCTTGGCTCCTGGCTTCAGATCAGCACAGCTCCAGCCATTGCGGCCAACTGGGGAGTGAACCAGCGGATGGAAGACTCTCTCTCTCTCTCTCTCTCTCTGCCTCTTCTCTCTCTGTGTAACTCTGACTTTCAAATAAATAAATAAATCTTAAAAAAAAAAAAAAAGAACTGAGGTGACTTCCAGGCAGATGTGTACACGCAGCTCCTAGACTTCACATTTCCAGTTCTCTGCTCTGCCAATAGGAGCTGAACCTCCTGAGTGCTTGCATGGATTCGTATCACATTTCAGAGTCCAGGTGTGAAACCAGAATCAATAAATTCTCCCCCGGAATCAGTAAGCGACTCAAACAGCTCGTCTCAATCCTGCCCTCTCCCCAGCACAGTGGCCGAATCCGTGAGGGCACGACCACATGCGCTGCTTTAGCGTGAACTGTGCTTGACAAATGCAACAGCTGCGTGATGACGCGTCGCTGTCCTCCATTACAGAGCAGGGGACAACTCCACGGTCTCCCTGTCCATCGTCCAGGCCAGCCAGGAGGACCAGGGCCTCTACACTTGCTGCCTTGAGAACAGCTACGGGAAAGCCACGGCTCAGTTCCACCTCACGGCTGAAGGTGAGCCTCGGCTCCTCCGGTTGGTTCCCAGGAACGCCAGGGGCCCCGCCCGGTTCAGGAGGGGCGTGGGCACTGAAGCCACTCTCTTTGTCTTCTAGTTCTCAAACAGCTGTCAAGTCGCCAGAACACCAGAGGTAAGGAAGCTGATTTGAGTTGGCCTGTCAGAGGCCATGGTCTCCCCTGATTGTGAGAGCTCTATTCCCATGGGCTGTTCCAACCAAGAGGAGCCCGGGGGAATGGCTGCAGGGGCCAGTGGCACCCCGTGAGCCCTTCCAGTGCAATTAGCAGGGCCATCCTGCCTGTGAGCACTCCACTGGGCTGCTGATGCAGTGTGGGCAGCATGCAGAGAGGGAGCTCGGATTTGACATTTTTCTTTAAGCGCAAGATTTGCAACCAGCCCATCTGCATCTGCGTGAGCTTCGCAGCCTCTGGCACTGCCACAGCAGGTTTTGCTGCTTGCATTTCCTTTTCAGTGGGACAAGCTGAGCCGATTCCCAAAGAGAGCAGGTGTCAGGAAAATAACGCGGCTTGTTTGCGTCTTCACGAGAATGAGCGCAGGGTTTCTGGTCTTGCTTTCGGCACGTCTGGTGCCGTTGTGAACACGCAGGCAGTGGGGGGCCAGCCACTGAGTTTTCCAGGTTGGTGGGATCCAGGCTTGCGGCGTATTTCTTCTTAGAGAGAACTGCTCACCCCCCTCCTCCCACTCCAACCCAGGAGCGTGCTGGGAGGTATTTAGGAAGTTGTGTGGGGATGACAGGGGGAGCTCTGAGTTGCCAAGTTTTCCCATGTTCCGGGGCGTATATCCTCACGTTTCTATAGGTCAGCCTTGTCCTTGTTGGTACCCGGGAACGCTGGTCGGCCAAGGGGCGGGACTGGGCCACATTCTGTCCAATCAGAGCTGTGCCCTGCTGCAGGCTGCGAAGAGATTGAATTCAGCCAGCTTATCTTCAAGGAAGACTTCCTGAGCGACAGCTACTTTGGGGGCCGCCTGCGGGGCCAGATTGCCACCGAGGAGCTGCACTTCGGCGAGGGGGTGCACCGCAAAGCCTTCCGCAGCACGGTCATGCGGGGGCTCACGCCCGTCTTCAAGCCCGGCCACGCCTGCGTACTCAAGGTGCACAACGCCATGGCCTACGGGACCAGGAACAACGACGAGCTCATCCAGAAAAACTACAGACTCGCCGCCCAGGTGGGTGCACCTGCCCGGAGGTGTCAGACAAAAGTCACACTCGGGGTTGACGGCCGTGTCTCCAAGAAGGGCACCTTCCTCTTCTCTGGGGCTATAAGGGGGCCCGGGATGGAGCCTTGAACACCAGGAATCGCATCTCACTTTCAGGTAGAATTGCTGGGTCCCACGGCAGCCAGCTGGGGCTCAGCCAATGCCTGCAGATGCCCCTACCAGTTCTGACCTGGGTTGTGACCACTTCTGTGCCCAGGAAGGCCCACGCAGTCTCTAGGGGTTTGAATCTGCACAGAAGCTCCTCTGGATGCCAGGACCTTCCCCCCCCCCACCCCCCCCACCCCCGTGGCCAGATGAAAGCGGCCCTAGCTTGCAGGAGGGTGGTCTGTTTATGTAAGGGAGGTGCAGAGGGGAGGGTCCACGCTGGTCTCCCTGCTCATTTTTCTGAGTTTGCTGTGGTGTCATCCTACAACTAGCGAGAGAGGTGCACCCAAGTCGCCAGCCAAGTTCCTACCTCTCTCTTACTAAGCCACAGAACTCTTATGGGGAAGGTGGGGGGGGGGGCATTAGCTTCTCTCCCTCCCTCCCCCACCTCCCCCATCTTGATCCTTGCGTTTCACCGTTGACCCCAGCACTGGCTAAGCCACAGGAGAGTTGGGTCTCGCTCTCCCACAGACCGTGTGCTCTTCTACAATTGTTACCACAAAGTAATAGGTGGCATTTGGATGGCTTTCCCTAGCACTGTGAAGCGCCTACCATTTCCGATTCTGTTGTGTTTGTGCGGGCAGCCCCTCTTCTCCAGGTACAGGATTTTGCCAACTGTATCCCTTTCTTCTCTGAACCCAGACTCTGTGCTTCTCTCACCCCGAGTATTCCCTCATCGCAAGTATGACCCAGTCCTGGAGAATCCCCAGCATCCGGACTCCCACTCAGAAGGGCAAGCCAGAGATCTTGCCAATGTATTCATCATTTACTATTTAATTACACCACTCTTCCATGGGAAATCTCACGGGGAACCCAGAAGACCCTGAGTTACCTGATCTCACTCACAGAACCTATCTCCTGAGCTCGGGAGTAAACTTCAGCCTTGCTGGTTCTAGAAACTTTGTGGTGCAGGGATATCTGTCCACGGAGACCTCTTGACTTTTGCCTGGACAGTTTCTTCCTGTCTCAGAGCTCCTCTGTAAGTGGCTGACTCTAGGCCATCATACATGTCACCTCCATGACCCCGGCCAAGTCATGGGTTTGGGAGTCTATTGGCTTGACCTGTACTGAGAACCAGCCTCATTGGGTAATACTCTATCTGCTTATCTTCTCATCACTTGGATTTCTCTTGTGCTTGGACGTTCTAGGAATGCTACGTTCAAAACACTGCCAGACACTACGCCAAGATCTATGCTGCAGAAACACAGCCTCTGGAGGGCTTTGGAGAAGTGCCAGAGTAAGTGTCTACCCTGCTCCCTGCACATAGCGTGATTCGCTGGGGACCTGCCCGGCACGAGAGGCTGAGCAGGCCCAGAGGACAGCCATTGATTGGGTCTGTAAGCTACCTGAGGGCCCCTGTGACTATCATCCTATGCTTGCTGGGTCGCCAGAAACACACTCAGAGGAAATGGATATTCTTTAAATAGAGACATGGGTGGGGAGGTGTCTGGGTGTATGGACTTATGTAGAGATGGAGGGATGGGTAAAGCCACTCACTGAATGTTTCCTCCACGCTGAGTGGGAAATCCAGGATATTTACTCCCGTAGATATTACACTGTCTAGAAAATGAGCAAGTACCGGAGAACAATATGAAGCGATGAGTCTTGTGATAAAAACAGGAAGAGCAAATTGTGTGACCGGGAAGAGTTAACGTACTGCCCACTTCCTGGACCCGTAAAGACAAACCACAGTGACTGCTTTTATCCACCCACTGCCTCAGTGTTTACTGGCCCCAGCAAGCTGTGGGGATCCCGGAGCTGTGAGTATCGGGCTGTCCACCTGGCGGGATCTAGCTGCTTCCTTACGTGGAGAGAAAGGGCTGCTCCGGCACGGGTAGGATGTTGCAGACAGAGCAGGAAGGAGGGAGCAATTCCTGTCCACCCGAATCCCGTCAACCCTCAAAACGGGAGAAACACGTTCCCTCTGGAGGCATGATGGGCACACCTTGTAGCCAGTGAGTCCTTGCTGCTCTTCACCAAGAAATGCTTAGCCTGCTCATTTCATCCGTATTTCTCAGCAAATTCAAGAAGGATTCATGCAATGCAGTGGGAAAACACAAGTGGTTTTCCCTGGGACTCGATGGAGACAGCAGCTTGACTGAATCAAGGTTCCTGGCTGTAAGAACTCAGCCCCACCGGCCGGCCGAGGCTCCGCCCTCTCCAGCTCCTCCCCAGGGAAGAGGAAGACCTCGCCCACCCAGCCCTGCTGGCAGGCACAGACCCCAGCTTTAGGCAGCTTCATTCTACTCTCTGCGGCCTTTTCCTGGGGGAGTAACAGAACACTACGAAGATTGATCTAGGGACTTGGAGTGGCCCTGAGGGGGAGGGCTGGGGGCTCATGGGTGTGGGTCCTCAGAGTTGTAGCAACTGGGCCACGGTGCAGAAGATGGATTAGGACAGCTTCTGGCTGAGACACCTTTCCCTCCTTACCATGGCAAAACTGAGCGAAGGAATGATGCTAGTGTCTGGGGGAGAATGGTCCTTAGAGGGGCTTCCGGCCTCATGTCACGTTCCTGACACCAAGACCAGAATGTCCCACAAACCGAAAACACACAAGCACACACGCAGTCTCTGTGTGTGTGTCTCTCTCCTGACCTTGCACATTCCCAGCCTGTACATACACCTAAACAGAGGGAGCTGTATGTGTGTGTGTGTGTGTGAGAGAGTGAGAGAATGAGAGAGAGAGAGAGAGAGAGAATGCAAGAGCATGAGCACGGCTCCACACAGCCACAGCCTTCTCCCCCCAGGGTTGAGTGGGCACCTGCACCTGGAGATGGACCCAGAGGCCCCGGACTGGCCATCCCCTGGCCTGCAGGTCTCCTACCCGGAGGAGGTGGGGTCTTGAAAGCACTCCCGCTAGCGCTGCCACAGCTTCTGCTTCTGAATTCATGAATATGAATGGCGCCACATGGTCCATGCAAATGGTCCCCCTGGGCCGAGGCCAGGCCTAATTGAGAAGCTGAGTAATAATACCCAGCCCTTGTTTCTGTGTTTTTCCCTCACCGAGGGCTGCAGGATGAAGAAGAGCCCAGGCAAACCCTGAACACGTCTGCTCCATGCCAAGGGCCAATGGCTAGAGGGAGGGTCCTCAGAGGTTCCAGGGGAGAGGGGAGACCAAGATGCCCCAAATCCTGCAAAATGACAAAGCTCGACAGGTGGAGGCCCGTGTCAGGGGCGCAGGGACGGCCCACCGCCATCTGGACGTGTCTTTCGCAGCACACAAAGCACTGGTCCTGGGGCGCTGCTGCTGGCGGGGCTGACTGCTTTGTGTGTGAGCACGGCCAGGCTCCAGAAGGGCTGTTTGGATTCAGGCCCTGCTGTGACCAAGCTCCTGCCTCCCCAGCCATGGAGCCAGGGGGTTCCCACTGTTCCCAGGGAATCCTTGCCAATGGCAGCAGAGGACAAACAGGTGCCAACGCAAAGGTCTGGGGGCTCAAAGAGGAGGGGGCCTGGCGGTGTCATCTCTTGGAAGTGTTACACTTTGCATCTTTTAAATTCATTTGAATTTTGTATCCTTTGTCCCTATATGCCTGCCTTAGTTCTAACAAAAATAACATTTTCTCCAGGGATCTGCCACTCAGGCTGACACCTGTGTGCACCTTCACCTCACCTCATGTGAGGTGTCCTGGGACACGGTCCAAGTGCAAGTGGGCATGGGGGGGCTGACCCCTGCTGAGGGGCTGCAGGGCCACCCCTAGCCCCAGCGCCCTTATGACTAAGTTTGGGTCTGGCCACAAAGGGGGACAGAATTGCTGTCTTCTAAGGACCTGGCTCCAAACCTGAGATTCTTGTGAGGCATTTTCACTGATGGGCTCCTTGCAGGGTTTTACATGGAAGACCAACGCCAACCATCTCCTCCCACGGGGAGCACCTGGCACCACTTCCCTTACTTGCCTCTCACCCCTCCCCAAAACCTCCTTTCTCATCCTTTGAACACATGGCCAGTTGGCAGGGGATTCAAAACTATGTTTTGCCAAACATCTTGTGCTTAAAAAAATAAGGAGCTAACATCGTGGTATAGTAGGTTAAGCCAATGCCTACCAATGCCAGCATCTCATATGGGCGCCGGTTTGAGTCTTGGCTGCACCACTTCCTATCCAGCTCCCTGCTAATGCACCTGGGAAAGCAGTAGAAGATGGCCCAAGTGCTTGGGCCCCTGCACCCACGTGGGAGACCTGGAAGAAGCTCCTGGCTCCTGGCTTCGGTCTGGTCTGGTCTAGCCCTAGCCATTTGGCCATTGTGGCCATTTGGAGAATGAACAAGTGGATGGAAGATTTCTCTTTCTGTCCCTCCCTCTCTTGCTGTGACTCTGCCTTTCAAGTAAATAAATCTTTTTAAACAAATCGTGAACATCAGAAGGCAGCATCTCACTTTTTCTCTTGCCTCCATGGCTTCCCACCATCATTTCAACCTTAAGCCTTTGAAGACGATGCCTACGTGGTCAGTCACCCTGGGTGGTCTCTTTGGCTATTTTGTGAGATCAGATCCTCCATCAGTGCTTCACGACCCCCAGGGACGTGTTCAATGGTAGAATATTTCTAAATATTTATTTATGTATTTCAGAGTATATTCTCACCTGCTGGTTCACTCCCAAAATGGCCACAATGGCCCAGGCTGGGCCAGGCCGAAGCCAGGAGGCTGTAACTCCATCCAGGTCTCCCGTGTGGGTGGCAGGGACCCAACGACCTGAGCCGTCACCTGCTGCCCACCAGAGTGCGCATTAGCTGGGAGCTGGAACCAGGCGAGGAGCCGGGACGTGAACCCAGGCACAACAGCCATGATATTCTTGATTGTCATGACTGGGAAAGTGCCACTGGCACCTAGTGAGTAGAAACCAGGAATGTTCCCAGCCATGCTACGGGCCCGGGCCAACCCTACACTAAGACGTGTCCACTCTCATCTCCTACAGGGGTCTCTGCTCAGATGTTCTTCCCGAATCAGCAAGGACTTCTCTGACCTCCCCAAACCACCCAGCTGCCTCTTCCCTACCCCTGGGCTCCCTTCTCTCCTCCACCGCTTTATTTTTCCAACTGACTCTTAGCACAGCCCAGAGAGTTGTTTATTGGCTGTCTCCTTCATTCAAACGTAAGATTCACAGGAGCAGCATCTATACTGTCTTTCCTGGCCTTGTTTAGAAGATTGTCTGATGCATGGGGGGGGGGGCACAGAAGGAATGAGGGGGGGCACAGAAGGAATGGGGGGGCACAGAAGGAATGTTTGTGGACTGAATGAAAGGAAAGAAAGATGAACCGATGGATGGGAGACGGTTGGGTGGATGGGTGGATGGGTGGATGGGTGGATGGATGGATGGAAGGAACAGGGAGGGAGGGAGGGAGGTCGGTTGGGAGGTTGGAAGGTCGTTAAGATAGAACTATCTGGAAGAAATTCATTTCCACACAAGCAGCTAAACTCCACCCCAAGCAGAATTTTCTAACCAACGCTAAGAACAAAGAAAAACCAGAGACACATCCTTTTAACTGCTGAATCACCCCCGGGAGGACTTTAAACTGGGAGCAACTTCGGGTTGCTCTGCCGCCGCCTATCGCCCAGGGAAGGGGAGAAGGCACAGCAGCCTTTCTTGCCAGCCGAGACCTGACACGGGTCCGCGCTCTCTCCTGCCAGGATCATCCCTATTTTCCTCATCCATCGGCCTGAGAACAACATCCCTTACGCCACCGTGGAGGAGGAGCTGATTGGCGAATTCGTGAAGTATTCCATCCGAGACGGGAAGGAAATCAACTTCCTGAGGAGAGACTCAGAGGCTGGTCAGAAATGCTGTACCTTCCAGCACTGGGTGTACCAGAAAACGAGTGGCTGCCTCCTGGTCACGGACATGCAGGGTGAGGAACCCAGCGGGCCGGGTGGTCCTGGGGAGGGGCGGAGCAGGAGAGGCGCTCAGGGGACTTGAAGTACCCTTGTCCCCAGAAGGTTTTGCCAGTGTCTCATCTGCTTGACAAAGAAGGGTGAAGTGATCAGCGAAATGCAGCAATACCCTTTGCTTTTCATAACTCACACCCATAACACCTTCCCATTGCAACAGGCAGCCAGAGATGGGCTCCACTGTTAAATCCTCAGTAGTTGCAAACTCGGGAGTACGGGTGAAAACCCAGATGCACTGAAAGACAGATTAAGGTGCACCAATTCATTCTCAAGTCGTGGTTAACAGTCCTTAGAACATGTTCAATTCTAAGCTGTCTTTATGAAGTCACGGCGTGTTGGCAAATTTTTAGGATTGCCATTTCTTGTATGAGATGGGGCTGCCAGAGTTAGGTTCCCCCAGAGACGTGCCTATGTATTCAAGTCCAGATGGCTCTCTGGGAGGCGCTCCCCCAGCAGGAGGAACGGAAAGGGAGACCGAGGAAGGGACCGAGGGTGTGCCTGTTGTCACCCAGTCACCACTGCCTTGCAACTGTCCATTACAGCGGTGGACAACCGGAGCTCCCTCTGCTGGAGCCCATGTGGAACGCAGGTCTTGGAATTACCCCACCCAGGGGAGATCCAGCCACCAGCTCCCAGGAGCGGCAGCCGAAGGCTGCTCCTGACGGGGGCATCAAATCCCGCGCACCTGCCACCTGCCCATGAGGCAGCTGGGCACAGACAGTTGAGCTACAGCAGTGAGTGATGATCCTGCTAGGGGAAATCTGGAGCATGGTTGTGTGTCTCCCGAATGTCACCTGCCGTGGGACGCTCCAGCCTGGGCCTGCAGACTGCTCTGTCCCCTGGACGGTGACTTCCTAGAGCTGCCAGCTTCTGGCCCAGCCACTGTGCTCAATGCCCCTCTGCTTCCGTTCTTCCCTGGTTAGGCTGTTGTGGAGCCCAAGGACCCAAGGACCCACCACTTCCCCAAATTTCCTATCCACCCATCTTTTCCTACTATTCTCAATCTTCAGAATAATCCTGCAAAGATGACACCATTTTACAAATGAGAAAACTGAGGCTCAGAGACCGCGATCTAACTGCCTGCTGCCACTCAGTTGGTAGAGAGGTCCAAAACTCCAGCCCACGCTTTCTCTAAATCCCAACCTTTTCCCGCTATACCTGAAATCCACCAATCAGCAAGAGCTTTACTCCCTGACCTTTACAGACATCTCCTTCATGGGTCCCATTCCACCTTCCCCTGAGTCTCCTGGGGGCTCCTGGAAGGCCCTGGGGCCTGGGGGTGGAACCTTACTATTCTGCCGCTGGCGCCTGCTGCAGATTTAAGGCTGGCGTAGCAGCCCACTCCTTTCGCGGACACACACACCACAGATAACAATCTCATTCATTCTGCTTGGGCTCTGGCTGTGCCATGGTTGCTGTTCCCCCATCATTTCTCCTTCAGAGTTAACTTTGCATTAAATATCATTCTTCTACCAGGAAAACAACACCCCGGGGCTTCACGCACTGCGAACGTGGCTTCCAGGCACCAGTAGGCCAGGGTAGTGGAATCTTCCATTTCTCTGTGTCCCGTGGTATCTCGCAACAGTGTTTATTTGCTCTCTGCTGTCAGGAAGAATCTTTTCACTGTCGTTATCGTGGCATGAAACAGCAATCTCTGCTTTTTATAATTCCACCGAGACACTGGAATTAGGATCAAAACCAGCCAACCCAAAGTCAACCACCCCGTTTTGGACCCTTCGCGGTCCCTCCCTGGCTGCATTGGCTCAGGACTGTGCAGGCTTTGTAAGTTTAAGAGGGTAAAAGGCGGGCCTGTGATTTGTACCTAAGATCTGCATGCTGGCGAGACCTGTCACTCAACACACCCAGGGAATCAAATCCTGAGAACGCGCTCCGAATGCTGCCAGCTGCCCTCCTTCCATCAGAAGCAACCTGTAGACCACGGCCATCCCCAGTTCAATGCAATAGCTGCACATTAGAATGGAAATTGCTCTCAAGTGACTCTTAATGATAGGAGTTGAATTGCTGACAAATTATTAGACCGAGATAGAGATTTCTTTTTAAAAATTATATCCTATTTTTCTAGACTGGAAATGACAGCTGGTGATTGTGAGAAACACAGGAAGGCAATTGTCCCAGTTCCAAGACCTTTTGCCAGATGACTTTTTAACCTGGTCTTCTATGCAGCTTAGAGCTGCGATGGATAAATACAATTTCCCGTGAAACAAGATATCCAGAGGGGGCTTTTGCAATTTGATGTCTTTTCTACAAAGCACAGTCCCTCTAATAAAGGCTACGGAAAGCATTTGTGCAAATGTTTGAGTGATTAGCAGCTTTGAAAGAGTGAGATGAATTCCTTACCAACTGTAATCAGGGCTTTTAAAGAGCTCCCTGGCTCCCCCAAAGTGCCAGGTCTGATTTAGTTCACAGGTGCACCGCAGAGACGGTGGCTCAGTGCTTCTGAGGAGCGAATGTCTGAATAGCAACGTGTCCTGGATTTTCCCCCAGCTCCGGGAAGACACTGCTGAATCCGAGTGTTCAGCCTGCCCCTTGGGGCCTCAGAAAACCACACACCCAGGAGTGGAGGACAATGGAACTCGATTGCCCCCGGATCTGACCAGGGTGGGCTTGGGGAGATGCTGCCTAGGCTGTGCAGCCCCTCCATGGGCAGGTCTCCAGTGGGTGGTGGGGGAACTGGCATTCCTAGCCCAGCCCAAGTAGGACCAGAGTCAGGGGCAAGAGAGGAGGCGACAAGGCCCAGGCTGGGTGTCTGGTCCATAAGGTGGCATCATGGACGCTGTGCCCTGTGCTTACAGGTCATTTGCTGGACAGCATGAGTGAGGCCTTGGCAGGGGTCCACTGAGTCACAGCAAGTGCCTAGAGCAACCATCCTAGGGGGATGGGAAGGGAACCGTACCTGGTTTGGGCAAGGAGTTTCTGGAAAGGCTCGAGCCCTCCACTTTGCAGGCATCAGAGAGGGGCTGTTCCTCCTGCTAGACCCGGGTAAGGTCAAGGGGTGTGCCGAGGCTGGCCGCAGAGCGCAACCAGGTGGTGGCAGCTTGTGTGGGGGAAAGGGGAGGATCAGCCACTCTCTCCAAAGCTCAGTTCCCGTCTCTGCTCCCAGCCTCCCTTGACCGTGGTTCAAACAGTGGCTGGTTCGGGGGTCCAAGGTCAGACCGTGGGTTACCAATGGCCCTAACAAAGATCTACCCAGAACTCAGGGTGATGTTCCAGGGTCTGAATCCCTCCATGGCGGGACACGAGTCTTGATGGAAACAGGACATTGTGTATCTAGAGCCTGCCTTTGAACTCCACAACTTTCTCTCCATGTTGACCACCTCAGTCCATGCCCATGCCCACTGTCCTTGTGGACCAGGGAGTTTCCACTGCCAGCAGGGGACAGGGGACCAGAACGAAGCCCCTGGGAGAGTATCTCTGGGGACAGAACAGCAGGCTTCACAGCCATCACGGAGTGTCCCTCCCCTGTCCGGGGGGATGCCGGCTCTGAGGCTGCAAGGGCTAACTCTGGGCAGGGAGGGGGTCTGTGTGCATGGCTGAAGGCTGGTGGTGGAGAGGAGGAGGAGAGCGGGTGCTTCCGCAGCAAAGGCGCCTTGGAGAGCCGCCTCCCCTTCCCCGCGAGTCCCTGCTGAGGAGCCCCAAGTCACATAGCCTCCATCTTTGCTCTCTCTTCTCCAGGTGTGGGGATGAAGTTAACCGACGTCGGCATAGCTACGTTGGCCAAAGGGTAAGTCGACAAACTTGGACACGTACAGTGGACACTGCACTTCCGGCAGCTTCTGGCAAACACCGTGAGGCTGCTGGGGCAAAGCGGGTTTGGGCAATTGAGTACAGTGAACTTGACTTGTATATTTTAAAAGCACAGACTCCCGATGAGCGTCCCAGGAGACGTGGGTGCTGAACACTAACACTGCAATCAGCTCACTGCTGGTGACGGTCCCTTCTCCCCATGTAGGGCAGGGTGCTGCCTCGCTCGGGATGAGGTGCACCCTCTCAAGGCACCAATGACCTGTTCCCCAGGTGTCTTTTTAAAAAATTTGAGAGACAGAGCAATGGGAGGGAGGGGAGAGAGAGAATATATGAATGAGAGAACGAGAATGTAGTCCCTTCTGCTGCCTCGCTCCTGAAATAGCTGCAATGGGTGGAGCTGGGTCAGGCTGAAGCCAGGAGCTCAATTCAGGCCTCCCGTGTGGGTGGCAGGGACCCAAGTACTTGAGCCATCACCCGCTGCCTCTCAGGTCTACATTAGCAGGAAGCTAGAATCAGGAGCAGAAGCAAGACTTGAACCCAGGAACCAGACTAAACATCCCCCTCCCCCCGTATCTTTTAAACAAAGTCTCCTTTCACATTGCTTTGCTTGACCACCACTGTGGTTCTGGGTGAAGATGAAATTCTGTTGCCTTTGCCCACCACGGCCCTTCCCTTGCACCGGGGGAGGGGTGAGGGGGAAGAGGACCAATGACTTGGGGAGGTGATGGTTTTGTTTGACCACATAGCTTTTCTCAGTGCTTAGGTGTGGACCAGCAGACCCGAAAACTGTGCCATGGTTTGGGTCGTAGCTTGGATGTCCCTCAAAGGCTGAAGTACTGGGGACTTGGACCCCAAAGTCTTCTGTTCATGCTGAACAGACCAAGGGTGGAGACTTGAGCAAAGGATGGCACGTGGGAGGTGGGCACCGTCGGAGGTCTCTGGGCCGTGGGTGTGGCTTTGCAGGAAGTTCTTGCAAGAGGGTTGCTGTTGGACTTCAGTCCAGCTGCTCTCTGCTTCCTGGCTCGCCATGGGACCATCACACTGCCATCCTCCAGCCTCACCGGTGCCTCAGCCAGGGGGGCTGTGAGCCTCCCGAACCATGAGCCAGCGTAGACCCCCTTCCCTCCTGAGTTGCTTCTTGCAGGCATTCCAATTAAAGTCACCAAGAGCTGACTCATACAACTGCCATGAGAAGAGTTTGTGACTAAGTTCCCAAGGGCAGAGAGCATCCCACAGCATGGCAGGTGCACCTGGGGAGGCACCAGGGTCCTAGGCAGGCAGAGGAAGCCAGGGGACAGGAATCAGCGGGTAAGGCAGGGTTCACAGGTTTAGGATTGGGTTGTGTGCAGACTGTTAGCTGGCTCTGGGGCTGGGGAGAGTCCCCAGCTGTGTGGTGCCTGCCCTGGGGTGCAAGATCAGGCAGCTCCCGGCCCTGAGCCAGGGTACCCAAGAAAGAGGAGGAAGTGGGGGTGTGGGCTCTGGATTAGCCTCTTTGCATATGAAAAGCATTCTGGAAGCAAGTCCTTTACTCCGTCTAGGAATTGGCCAGCCCTCAGAGGGGCAGTCTGTCGGGGCCAGGGAGGCCACAGATGGCCATATATGAGAAATCCAGAAAATAAAAAATGGCACGGCGAATACAGCCTATTGCTCCCATTGCTGGGGCTGCCTCCTCTGGTTACTGCAGACTGCTGGCACCCACAGCTCTCTCACAAATAATGAAGGGTGGGGAAAAGTAGATTTGCAAAAAGTAGAAAGGGGACTGTTGTTTTAACCTCCAGTTCAATGCCTCCGATGTGTGCACAGGCTTCCAGACCCGAGATACAATCTGGAGGTTTTCCCCGGATGCAGCTCTTTTTGGAAAAGCTGCTCAGTGATAATAAAGTGTTGTGCTGGAGCCACCTCCACTTCTCCCCGCCTGTGAAGACTGGACGCTGGGAGAGGGCAGCGTTTCACAAGGATGTGGACCTGGCTCCAGTCTTGGTCCTGCCACTCACTCTGCTCCTCCGGGGCTGGCCTTGCTCCATGGTGGTAGAGGAATCCGTCCAGCCTACCCGCTGAGGATGCCCGTTTTAGGCCTGATGTCCTTGCACCCTATCCGGGTTAGCATTTATCCTGGACAAATTAGAAGATCAACGATACAGTGTCCTATTTTTGGAGGGCACCGGCCTGCACCCTTCACAGATCCCGTGGTTCTCTGTAGGATGTGGCAAATTCAGGCACCAGCCAGCTCTGGTTTGAGTCTTGGCTTCCCATGGTACTGGCTGTGCGGCTAGGCACCTGAGAAGTTCCCCAAGCCACCCATCTACAGACTGGGGACATGCGTGGTCTTGCCCTGAGGATGCCCCCACCCCACCTCACTGAATCAACACGTAGTCCCAGAAGTTCACTGTGAGCTGCTTAACTGCTATTTCCTACACCCCCCCATCCCCCCCCCCCCATGCCTCTACCTGTCACCAGAACGGGCAAACTTCATACCGCTATTTAGACCAAAGCCGAAATGTGCAAGGAGTCCCCAAGTCCAGGACGGACTAAGAACAGGATGACTGGAGATATCTCTTGAAAGTGTATCAACAGCTTCCAAGAGCCAACCCAGAGCTTACATGCTGCATTTTTTCTCCTAGTTTAAAAAGACATCCACTCCCTTGGTTTTGTTCTCTGCTTTCATGCAACTTTGTTGGCCTGGGACAGGTGCCCGGGATGCATTAGAAGGACTGGCGGCTGGAGCTCAGGGCACAGCGCTGTGTCGCCTACTCACTGCTTCCCACCCAAGAGAGGTCAGGCGAGGAAAAGGGAACTGGCGCATTGGGGGAATAGTAGATCTTCTTTCTTTAAACTTTGCCTTTTAAGCCTTTTCTTTTTCAAAAGAGCAGTTCTGAAACCCTGTTTGAAAAGCTGATAAAAGGCAGGGGGACTTCTGTCATCAGAAGGTGGGGGTGTCAGGGAGACCTCGTAGAAGTTCCTGGAAGAGCCTCTGCTCCAGAGCCGAAGCCAAAGGCCACGCTCAGCGCAGGGCAGGGCAGCCCACTCCCAGCCAGGGCTTGCTGCTGGGAGCCAAGGCGAAGGGGCAGATCCCCAGAGCCGGAAGCCGCGATTCCATGTGTCAGCCAGAGCTGCCAAGTGGAGCTAAAGCAATGGCAACAGATTGGAAAGGGCTCCAGCTCAAAGGCAGTTTGCAGACAGGAAGGGAGAAAGCCAGGTGGGAGGGCCGGGGCCGGCGTGAGAGGGGCGGAGTGTGTGGCAGGACAGATGTCCCAGAGCGCACAGGAGAGGAGACTGACCGAGGCCGGCCTCATCCTTCTTGGCAAACTCTGGCTGTCCACGGTGGGAAGTGGGGGTTGCAGGTTCTAGGGGAGGCTGGAGCCGGGCAGCCCTAAGAAGCCGCGTTCTGCACTTCCATCTGCACCATGAATTTGCTTGCCCAATAAGTGCACCCTGATTAGTTTTCTTGTTTGATGAAGTCCAAGGTTGTGATGCGATTTGGGAGGTACACAGTTATTTGGGCTCTCATGAAATGACGTGTAGGGACCGTCATGACTCATTCCTTTAAATTCAACTTTACTTGGCGTCAAGATCCTCAGAACAGAAGGCTGGCAGGACATGGTCACGTCTAGAAACCCATCCCCTGTACCGCAACACTCTCCATCTTTGGGCCATGTCGAGTACACAGACTTCAAGTTACAAATCCTGTTTGCTGCTCTGACATCCTATGAATCCACTGTCAAGGCAGACCCAAGGGCCTAACCAGACCACTGAACTCATTTCTGACTTGAGATTAATCAGCCATCTACGTGGGCTGAGAAAGACTAGAAAAAAGGCCTAATTTGAGAACTGGAAATTTAACTGAACCAACTGCAAGCCATTCTAAAGCAACGCGTGCTGGGAACAGGCCCACCCGTGTCCAGTGTGGGGCGGCACGTGCAAACACTCGCCCACTCCAGCCAGCAGGAGACGGTGGAATTGTGGTCCAGCCACCAGAGGGCACCAGAGCAATACTTTGACTCCAAACGGCCAATTTCATGTCACTGAATTGAAGGAAAACAAAGAGGAGTACCCCAAGCAGATTTCTTCCCAGTCACGAAGCAATGGGCCATGATAAGACGGATTTGCGCCGCCACAGAGCCTCCCCGAGGGGCGGCCGCCAGCCAGCCCTGGCTTTCCAGCCTCACAGACAGAATGAGGAGGCTGAAGGGTGCGTGGCACGTGCCGGGCATCCCTGACATGGAAACCGAGTTCAGCAGACCCTGGAGAGAATCAGGTGTCCCAAACAGGGGCAGGTGAGGGGCAAAGACACTCATCAAGACAGACACCGGGACGGACAGTTGCTGATTCCCGCAGGCCCTACCAGCTCTCCCAGGACACACCCTGGGAACAGCATGATGATCTCCTGGCTCCAGCTTGAAAATCTCACAAGTGGGAGCCATGAGCTACGGCTTTCAACCCTCCGCCTGGGTTATCTCCTGCCCAGTCTGTACCCAGGACCTGTCTATTTGTCATCCAGCTCCAGCAAGTCTGAACGGAAAGAACTCGAGATCGCCCCCTGCAGGACAGCTGGGAGACAGCAGGAAGGAGAATGCCTTCAGGAAGGTTTAAGCCAAGTGCATTGAGAGAGGGAGAGAGCGTGTGCTGCAAAGATGCTGGG
Organism: Lepus europaeus; assembly: GCF_033115175.1. Lineage (NCBI taxonomy): Eukaryota > Metazoa > Chordata > Mammalia > Lagomorpha > Leporidae > Lepus > Lepus europaeus. The sequence continues at coordinate 106,096,382 of NC_084835.1, read as the reverse complement.
GACTCTACAAGTTTGTCAACAGGAGAAGGGATGTCTGGATGGCAGCTAGAAAAACGACCGGTGTGCGTGCGTGTGTGTGTGTGTGTGCTCAGACTAGAGGGAGACAGGCACTGGTAGGAAGGCAGAAGGGAAGGAACCCAGAAAAGCAGGGGGGCTGACCACGGGGTGCGGCTGCAGAGGGCCAGGCACCCTCCCTGCAGGTATCAGAGCTCATCAATGAGGAGCTGTAGCCAGCAGTGCTGCCCAGCCCATAACAACTGGACACGAGGCCTTGCTCACTCCTGCCCGCCATGGGCCTCACGGCCTGGACTGAGTTGCTAATCTGTCTGCCTGGCCAGCGCTGTCTGCCCTGTGGCCCCAGGGCCTCCAGCTGCAGATAAAGCATGGCCGTGGGAATCAGTGCTGGGACGTAGGGCAGGAGCCAGTCTCAGACGGGTGCCCTCCTCAGCTCTGGTTGCAGCTTCAGGTGGTAGAACAGAGCTGTGTATCCTGTCTGGAATGCATGGGATGTCATGGGAACAGGATGCACCTGACCTCAGCCCCAGGGCCCGTCTGGCAGAGACCAGCTGGTGTGGGGGGTGCCTGCAGGAGTAAGAAGACAGGAAGCTTGTGGCGAGCAGGGACTGAACGCCCCAGCCAGCAGCACCAGAGGCCCGACTTGGTGTGGGGGTCGGAGGTTCCCAGCCCTCCTCTCTCCCATTTTCCTCAAAAGAAGGAAACTTGATGTTCTGCTTTTTTTCCAGCTGGGGTGGCTGCCAGGGAAGAAAGTGCCAGGGCTTGGTTTCCATGGAGACAGCCTGGGCTGTTGCTGAGACTGTGGCTTCCATGGAGAGCCTGGATCCCGGTGATAAGAGCAGAGTGACGGGGCGGGGGCGGGTCCTGTAGCTGAGGGGGAGGGAACATTCCAGTGGCTTCTTGACCATGCTTGGACTTACGCATGCGGTGACCATGGGAGAACAGACTGGTCAAGGCAGAAAGTGAGAACGAACGGCTGAGATGGCTTGGTGGCAGGCCTGTGGTGGGATGGCCGGAACTGGGGTTCTGGGGTGTCTCTTGAGATTGGCCACTGGTCACCTGACTGAAGGAGGGCGCACTGCAAACCCCGAGGATGCAACTTCCCTAGAAGACGCGGACCTGATTCTGTCGCCACCACCCATGCCCAAAGCCCGGCTCCCTTACAGAATCCGTTAGAGAGGCAATGGTGGGGAAATGGGGTGCCATTGTCCAATAATTCAAGCCTGGGCTGAAGAGTTGGAGAGGTATCTTTAGTGAGAGATTCCCTAGGGTCTTAAAGAGCCAATGGGGGCCAGCGCTGTGGCGTAGCAGGTAAAGCCACTGCCTGCAGTGCCGCATCCAATATGAGCACTGGTTCGAGTCCTGGATGCTCCACTTCCGATCCAGCTCTCTGCTGTGGCCTGGGAAAGCAGTAGAAGATGGCCCAAGTCCTTGGGCCCCTGCACCCGCATGGGAGACCTGGAAGAACCTCCTGGCTCCTGCCTTCTGAACAGCTCATCTCTGGCCATTGCAGTCATTTGGGGAGTGAACCAGCAGATGGAAGACCCCTCTCTCTTTCTGGCTCTACCTCTCTCTGTAACTCTTTCAAATAAAAATAAATAAATCCTTAAAAATAAAAAAAAAAAGAGCCAATGGGAGAGGACCCAGCTCCCCTCACAGCATGGACATCACAGCTTTCCCGAAGCATCTGGAGGGACTGTGGCCCCCACAGCACATTTTGGGAAACGCGGACCTCAGGGACAGACAGCTTACGAAGCCACTCCACGCACGTCCTGTACCTCGTCTTTCCTCAGACGGCTGCTCTCGCTCAGAATGGGCCTCGGAACCTTTGCCTGTGCCATCCCCAGTGCCTGATAAACCCTCTGTGAAGCCTTCTCGGAACCACGAGGCAGTGTGATAAACATCCCCTTGGGGTGTCCGCGGCACTGACGTTCAGTACAGAGCCAATACTTGCTGATGAGTCTCCCCGCCCTGCAAGATGGCCAGCCTGGGAGCAAACCACATAGCTTCCTTAGCCTCTTTCATCCCAGTACGTGTCCTGCACATAGCTGGTGCCCAACGAGTGAAGCAATGAATGCAATAAACATGAAGAAATGAAAGACACTGATGGACTTTCAGAAAATACTAGATATTTCCGAACTAGGCAGCTTTCCCAATGTCCCTCCCTTTATTACATGGTTGATGCATCTGTCTTACCAATGCATAACCCAATCCTGGCTTTACTTTACCTACCCCTATTGCTGCCAAACTAGGGCTTTGCTCCAATGTGTCACCTGCATTGTCAACCTGAATTCCTTGCCCTTGCAGCCACTCTCTACGTAACCATGGTTGCAGAACACTGTTTGGCCAGATGGGCCACAGCTCCGACAGTGGTCCCATAACATCGTAGCTGTTTGTGTCACTGCATGCTGTGGTGGCCGTACAACGACACAACTGCCTGATGACACGTCTTGGACTGCGCTGCCCTCTAATGGAAAGGAAATTTGAGCAGAGCCTGCACTCAGCGGTGTTCAGTGGAATAAATTCAGTGTTCCACTTCTGGAGATGGTGAGAGAAGACGGCTGAGTTAACAAAGGGATGGGTACGAAAATGACACTAACTGGAGGTTGAGGCCAACAAGATTCAGTTGACGAAATTCAACAGAGCTAAGACTTGATTGGGAATATGGGAAGATTCCTTGTTACAGTTTCTCAGATTCCCAGAGTGGCCATCACAGATGAGCACAAATGTGAAGCCACAGGAATTCATCATTTCACAGCCCTGAAGGCTGAAGCCGGAAATCTCGAAGTCAGCAGGGCGGCTCTTCCTGCAGGCTCTGACGGAGTGTCCCCTGCTTCCTCCCCAGCCCCTGGGGCTGCCTGCGCTCCTGGCCGTGCCTTGGCTGTGGCCGACACTGACCTCTGCCTCCATCATCATGCGACAGTCTACTTGTGTTTCTGCCTTTTCTTACACAGACCCTGGTAACACTGGATGAGGGGACCGCCCTGCTCCAGGACGATCTCATCATATTACATCTGCAACGACATCATTCTCCAAACAAAGGCACATGCTGAGTTTCCGGAAAGGATCCGACTTCGGGGAGACCCTTTGCAACCCCGCGCGTCTACTCCACAGGAGTGACAGGAGCTGTTTCTGCAGTGAACACATTGGAGGGATGTCACAGAGGTCCAGATTCATGGTCTCCTCCAACCTTGAGAGCAGCCAAAGGCAGGCATGCCCTGCAACGGGGGCCACAGGCAAGAGAACTGAACATCCCATTGCATGCAGAGCTGCAAATTCCCGCAGCTGGATTCATGTCCTTGGAGTACATCTGAGGTTAACTGGTCTAGAAACGCAAAGGACACGGCCCTACTTTTCTTCCCTGGCTAGAGCAATGGCCATGGTAATGACTGTTGGTTTAGGAAAACAACAGGTCCAATCAGAAGCCAAACATCCTGAGACAGAGATCAAATTAAGAGAGGAGAGGGTTGTGGCTCACTTGGTTAATCCTCTGCCTGCAGCGCCGACATCCCATATGGGCACCGGTTCTAGTCCCGGTTGCTCCTCTTCCAGTCCAGCTCTCTGCTGTGGCCTGGGAAGGCAGTGGAGGATGGCCCAAGTGCTTGGGTCCCTGCACCCGCATGGGAGACCAGGAGGAAGCACCTGGCTCCTGGCTTCGGATCGGATCGGCGCAGCACTGGCCATAGCGGCCATTTGGGGAGTGAACCAATGGAAGGAAGACCTTTCTCTCTGTTTCTCTCTCTCACTGTCTAACTCTGTCAAATAAAAAAAAAAAAAAAAACTGAGAGGAGAGAGATTTGCAATTCTGTATGTGCGGGGTGGCAGAGAGAGAGGAGATGTGGAAGAGTTCTTCCTTCTAGAAAGTTGTGAGACGGGGACATTCAGTGCTGCTTGGGAGGCCAAATTCAGAGTCTAACATTCGAAGGAGATAGAGAGGATCAGAAGCGTGATGTGGAGACCTCACGCCTGGGCCAGGCAGGTGCTCTAGGATGAGGCTGGCAGCTGTTCATCTGTTCCTTGGACACTCCTGGAAAGGCCTCCTCTGGACAAGAATTCTGAGCAAAACGTGTCCTGGGAGAGATCACGGTCTGTGGAGCGAAGACGTGACTCGCACCCGACTCCCAGAGGAGGGTCTGGTGCCCAGGAAGATGCATGGAAGACGTTGCAGAGTCCTGCTTATGACGCGGGCAGGCCTGCAGGGGGCTGCAGAGAGACTGGACTGGAGCCAGGGCGGGCTGGGGGCTGGGGGCTGAGAAAGGGCCTATAGACTGGGCAATGCTGCCCCCCGGGGGGGTCCTTGCCATGCCCACAGGCAGACGTCGGTAGTCAAGCCAGCTTGAGGTCGTGTCTACACTCACCCCAGCTCAAGGTCACTGCTCTGGTCAACTTGTCTCAAGGTCACATCTACAGTCAACCCACCTTGAGCCCACATCTGTAGTCAACTCAGCGCAACATCACTGTCACATCTCAGCTACTCTGGCTCAAGGCCACATCTGTAGCCAGCCCAGGCTCGAGGTAGGCTGCCTGACTCTGTCTTCCATGAGCATCTAGGAAAGAGTTAAGTGGAAGAAAGGAAACAGCTGGATTCCTGGAAGAGGCCTGGGATCCCAGGAGCTACTGGAAATCATGCTATTCTGGCCACTGGGAGGTGGGAGCCATTGGATAAGGGCTCAGCTGTTACCCAGAGAACACAGCCGCAGGCAGCACGGCCAGTGGGAGCGGAGCTCTTTGTGGAGAGTCAGTGGGAATTTGTTATTTCTCTCTGCAGCGCTTAGATGTTGACTGAGACAGAGGATTGCGACTTGTTTCCCACGCACTGTCGCACTGTCGCGGGGAAGCTGTTCCTGCTGTGATGTGCCCGGCTCGCCTGAGCCGCTCAGGAATTGGAATGAGACAACTGAGCCCCCACCCCCCAGCAGAAGGTGGGTTGGGCTGAACCTTTCCTTGGTATCTGACAAGGCAGGCGCGCCAGCCTTCTGTCCCCGGAGAGCGCTCAGGCTCGGGGGAGAGCAGCCAGGCAGGCACCTCGCCTTCCATGGGGTCTCTTGCGGAGGAAGATGGAGATGTAAAAGTGACAAGGAAGGTAGTGGAATTTTCCCTCTCCTGCTCGAGTCATCGCGGGAGCTTGGCTTTTAGAAACAAGTCTTTTTTTCACAAGGAGACAGACTCCTGGGGGCAGAACAGCTCCCCAGCAGGCAGGAGAGGGAGGGGAGCAAGCTGGATGGAGGTCCAGACTGCTGCTTCGACTTTAGAGAGCAAGCACTTCACTTGCTTAAGAGCATAAAAGAGGGGCTGGCATAGTGGTTAAGAACAGACCCCATTCACACCCTGTATCAGGGCACCCGGCTTCAAGCCTGGCTACTCCATTTCCAACCCAGTTTTCTGCTCATGGCCACCCTGGGAGGCGGCAGAGAGGTTCAAGTGCTTGGGTCCCTGCCACTCATGACCCAGATGGCATTCAGGGCTCCTGGCTTCAGCTTGGCCCAGCCCTGGCTGCCGTGGGCATTTGGGGAGTGAACCAGTGGACAGAAGATCCTCCCCTCCACCCTTTCAAATAAAATGAAGAGTAACAATTTTATCTCAATGCACTGCTGAGGCCGAGGAGCACAGCCCGGTCCCTTGTCCCTCCAGGCGTTGCTGGCCCTTAGGGCTCCTGGCAGTACTGGAAGGACTCCTGGTTTCTGCGATCACGTTTGCTGTTGGACTCAGGGCTGGTCCCACAACCTCAGCCTAAAGTCTTGCAGCTCTAAACGGAAGGCTCCGCAGGAAGCAATGTGCTCCAGCTCCACATTCTAGAATCCTTTATTCAGAGCCAAGGTTGCACATCAGTAAGAAACGGAACTCCCATCTAAGCGGCCCAGCCCTCGTCCACGTGGCTGAGAGGAAGGGCTTGGGGGCACTGCTTTGCACCTGTGAGTACAGCAAGGCGCACCTGGCCTCCACTCTCGCTGGTGCACAAAAGCAGGTTTTGCCTTTACTGAATTCCACCATGTCTGTTCTTTCTCTCTCACTGATAGGTGCATCAACCACACGGCTACACTTGCCAGAAGTAGAAATAAATCTATTTTCTGAGCAGCATTCTTTTCCCTCCCAAAGCTTTCTTTTTAAGCGGGCAACATATTCTGTTTCTTAAAATGATGTTTCCTCTCTCCCTATCCCCCAGGTACAAAGGGTTCAAAGGCAACTGCTCCATGACCTTCATCGACCAGTTTAAGGCACTGCACCAGTGTAACAAGTACTGTAAGATGCTGGGGCTGAAATCCCTTCAAAACAACAACCAGAGACAGAGGCGGCCGAGCCTGGGGAAAAGCAGAACGCAGGCGAGCTCCACGGCAGCAAGGAAGCCGGGGCCCGGGAGCCCAGCGGATAAGACATTGTAACGTGGCCAGCGGCGCCCCACGCAAGAGAACGCTCAGGCCCCAGCCAGAAGAGCTCCCAGAAGCTTCCACACCCTGCACCTGCTGTCCTACCAGAGCTTTCGGAACAGCCATTTCTGACCAGACTCCAGGAGACACTGCAACAGGTGGCAGCCTCAAAGACAGTCTCCGCTCCTCGGATACTCGGTCAGCGTCTTGGCCCTCCTCACGTCATGTGCGTGTCTGCGTATTGCACGTGGTTGTGTTGTCAATATCCCTCCCATTCCCACTCCTAACCTCACATCTCCAGACATACCCAGCTGCGATGGGATGGAAACCAGGATTCCCTTACTGGGTCAAGCCCTTGAACCAGTGTTGAGCATGCCATCATGGCTGGGCTGGCTTTTGACACATAAGGTCCTTCCTTTGGTGACCACACAGCCAGTTAGTGTTCTGTCGCATTAAATTCCTATTGAAACAAAAAGTGCAAGATGCATATGTCACCAGAGATGTTTGTTCTTTAGAATCTGTGCTGTATTTCACACACACACACACCCCCCAATTTTGTAATTTAGTGGTTTCTGAAAAGGTTTACTGTAGCACAAGATGTTTATCCTTGTGTTTCCACTTCATTCTTAAAAAAAAAAACAAAAAACCAACAAAAAAAACCACCTTGTCTTTGAATTCCATTTTTCCATGCACTTTGAAAAATTTTTATTTTCATTGAATTTGAGAGAACGAGAGTCTTCCATCCACTGGTTTATTCCACCAATTGCAAACAAAAGCTGAGGCTGGGCCAGCCTGGAGTCAAAACTCTTTTTAAAAAATATTTGAAAGGCAAAGTTACAGAGAGGCAGAAGGAGGGAGGGAAGGAAGAAGAGAGAGAGAGGTCTTCCATCTGCTAGTTCACTCCCTAGATGGCTGCAACAGCTGGAGCTAGGCCGATCCAAAGCTAGGAGCTTCTTCCAGGTCTCCCACACAGGTGCAGGGACCCAAGAAATTGGGCCATCTTCTCTTGCTTTCCCAGGCCACAGCAGAGAGCTGGATTGGAAGTTGAACAGCCAGCACTTCAACCGGCACCCATATGGGATGCCGGCACTGCAGGCAGTGGCTTTACCCGCTACGCCACAGCACTGGCCCGTGAGCCAAGAACCTAATCTGGGTCTCCCAAAAGGGTGGCGAGGACCAAAGTATTTGAGCCATCACCTCCCAGAGTGTGCGTTCGGGGGAGACTGGATTGGAACAGAGAAGCCAGGACTCAACGGGCACTCTGATAGGGGATGCAGGTATCCCCTATCTACCCTCTCTGCCTCATTCATACCCTACAACTGAGGTTCCATCACCTGCTTTTCTCTCCACATCCAGGCTCGCTACACCCACGGCCATCCACTGTGCATTACACCAAAGACGATGCTAACCCTGGCTAGGGAGTCCCAGCTCACAGGGATCCTGACCCCACCCCTCTGCCCGCATCCCATGTGGGTCTCCCAACTCGGCCTCTCCTTCCATGCTAGTCTGGGCCATGGCCAGTTGTAGGGCAGAGTGACCACAAGAGTTCGCGCTGGCTGAGAGGAAACCAAATACGGGTGTCCCAGAGGTGCTTTACACCCCCCAAAGTGCCTGAACACATCTGCCGCCCCTCCCACCCCAGGTAGCTTGCGGTTGCTTCGTTAACACACCTTCTTTGTTAGGATCATCGAGAATCGGCAGAGATTGGGGGTGGGGGGAGACTTCCCACCTACCACTGCACCCCCACTGTTACCTCATGCTATTATTAATATCTCCCTTCCCAGTGCTGTCTTTGTCAGAACTGAGGCGCCTCTACATTGTTATTAAAGTCTAGAGTTTACTTTAGGGTTCACTCTTGGGGTCTTACAATCTATGGACTTTGTTCTTTAATTTTAAAGACAGAATGACAGAAAGGGGAGGAGACACACATACAGAGCTTCCAGCCACTGATTCAGTCCTCAAATGGCTACAACAGCCAAGCTGAACCTAGAGGCCAGGAACTCCATCCTTGTCTCCCTCATGGGAGTACCTGGACCATCATCCATTGCTTCCCCAATTACATTAGCAGGGGAGCTGGATCGAAGTAGAGCAGCCAGGATTCAAACCAACACTCCCATGTGGGATGCTGGCATCACAAGTGCTGCATGATGACGGTGCTTGCCTGTGGCTTTGGGTAGGTCTATGACATGGCTTCAGCAACAGTGTCCTACAGCCCTAAATACCCCTGGGACTGCACCTGTTCATCCCCACCTCCCCTAACCTCCAACCTAGGCAGCCACGACTCTAACATCTCCATTAATTCTGCCACTTCCAGAATGTCATATAATTTAACAACGCAGGCTTTTCAGAGAGTTTGTTGTTAGATTTCAACTCCTCCATGACTGTGTCTGGGCGAAGTGTGGGGTCGCCTCAACACCATGGTCCATGCATCTCAAACTTGAACGTGCACTCAAGTCTCCAGGGTCACGAAGAGACACAGGCTCTGAATCGGTGGAGCTGAGATTCTCCATCTCCATGCTCTGTGTGGTCAGGGACCACCCTCAGAGAGGGACGCTGGAGCAGCGCAGAGGGTCCTCAGTGTTGAGGGGAGTGACCAGGTGTCCTGGAGTCCCAATGAGCACAAGCAGCAGCACCAGTTGACAGGGTAGGGGTGTGAGGAGACACGGGCGACAGGCTGGCTTCTGTATGCACCTGCAGCCGAGTCTGGGCAGCAGCTGGGCCTCCACGGGTGGGGGCTCCCAGCTGCCCCTGCTTTAGAGAGCTGCCTCTCTGGCCGCCCACCTCCCACGCTGGAGTGTCTGGGATGAAGTCCCACCTCTGCTTCCTATCCAGCTTCCTGCCAACACACACTCTGGAGAGGCCATCGCTGGGGGCTCAGGTAACTGGTCTCTGCCACCTACATGGGACACCTAGATGGACTTCCGGCTCCTGGCTTTGGCCTGCGCCAGCCCAGCTGTGGCTGACATTTGAGCAGTGAACCAGCAGGTTTGAGATATGTCTCTCCCTATTCCTCTGCCTTTCAAATAAACAAATCTTAAAATAATTTTCTAAGACACAGGGTTGTGGTTTTAAAAAGTGGGGGAGGGGCCTCGATGGGATTTTTGCCTTGAAAGAGTTTGAAGGACAGAACCATTTATGTAGGTGTCATCTTTCAGAAAATGTCATAGCCAGGCTTTCTTCAGAAGTGGTGTACAGATTAGAGAGGCGTACACCCTTGGTGTACAGATTAGAGAGGCGTACACCCTTGGTGTACAGATTAGAGAGGCGTACACCCTTGGTGTACAGATTAGAGGATGCTCACTTTTGCATGAGGCAGGCTGTAGCCTGCTCTGCCCACTGAGATCCCACAGAATGTAACAGCAGAGGTCTAGGAAGTGCCACAATAGTAAAAAGAAAAGGGGACATTTTTGATTGGCTCCATCTATCTGCGTCGGTGTGGGTAAGCCAGGGCTTTGACAGATCAGGATGCCTTCCTTGGTGATAAATGGTCATTATAGAAATGATACCAACAACATCAGACAGCTGTAAAACCCCAAGCAACGCCCTGGCCCTGGCTGCCTGGCTGGCAGGAAAGGAGTTTCTACTCCTGGGTTGTGTGTTGTGCAGTCAGCCCAGGACGCCTCTCCTGGGTGGAGCCATCTCTGTCTCCTTTCATGGATGCTTAGATTCCCCCCACCCCTCAAAGGGCCTAATCGATGACTGTAATCTGCATTCCGCTGTTTCAAACATTTGGGGCATCCAGGGACAGAAGAGGTACCTGCAGTGTTTTGGCTCAACCAGGGCTGCTGGGGACAGCCTCAGTGGGGCTGTGTGGACATCTGTCCACTCAGGGCCCTGTGCTCTAAGTCCTGCTCTCCTTGCAGGGTCACAAAGCAGGGTGAGGCTGCACTGGCTCTGGGGGCTCAGAAATGCCCATACTCGCTGCCATGGTGTGAGCGCAGTTTGCAACGCATCCAGTTTCTGTTGACTTTCCACATCACCGTGCAGAAGACTAGAAATAGAAGAGTGCTTAACCCAGTCACCGAGCTGGCATGGTCCACCGGATTTGGCGGAGGATTCCAAGCTGTCCGCAGTCTGCTGGGTTGTCACATACACATACAAGGGCACTTCAAAAGACTCATGGATAGCCGGTGCCGTGGCTCAACAGGCTAATCCTCCGCCTTGCGGTGCCGGCACACCGGGTTCTAGTCCTGGTCGGGGCACCGGATTCTGTCCCGGTTGCCCCTCTTCTAGGCCAGCTCTCTGCTATGGCCCAATGGCAAAGGAAGACCTTTCTCTCTGTCTCTCTCTCTCACTATCCACTCTGCCTGTCAAAAAAAAAAAAAAAGACTCATGGAAAATAGGAATTAAAAGGTACATTGATTTTGCTAAAAAAAAAAAAAAAAATAGTATTTTGAGGGGCCAGCACCGCAGTTACACCCATCCCATATGGGATCCAGTTCAAGTCCTGGCTGCTTCACTTCTGAACCAACTCCCTGCTAATACGCCTGGGCAAGTAGCAGCAGATGGCCCAAGTGCCTGGGCCCCTGCACCCAAGTGAGAGACCTTGAAGTTGTTCCTGGCTCCTGGCTTTGGACTGACCCAGCTCCTGCTGTCACAGCCATTTGGGGAGTGACCAGCAGATGCAAGCATTCTCTTTCTGTAACTCTGCCTTTCAAATAAATAAATCTTTAAAAAAAATATTTTGAAAGCCATGCAGTTTTTTTCATAATTATCCACGGTCCACTTTTTGAAGTAGCTTCGTGTGTCTCTTCCCTAATGGGCTCCCACAGTGGGTAGATCCAAAAACCAACTAAAGCTTCATGCAAATAGGCCTGTGTTCCAACAGTAGGGCTGTAACTAATGAGAACGGCAGGAAAATAACACGTTCATGTGAATGGGCCTCATGTTCTGGAAAGGGCTAGCATGGGGGATGTGGCTGGCTGGCTTACATTGAGGTCTCCTGGTGTCGACTGTATTGCCAGGCTCTGGCAAGCCTCCCAAGGGCAAGGGGTTTCAATGGGCTTAGCACAGAGAATGCCAGGAGACCTAACAATTATTTTCTCATTATAAAGCGTTCTCTTTTCTAAATATACATCCTGTATTGTGTGTGCCTTGGGCACGTGTTCAACTGGACATAGACAGGAGGAACTCGCGGACACCTCAGTTCTGGCTTTTCTCTGTGCACACTCTGCTCTGCTGGCCCATGGGTGCCGAAGTGAACAGAGCGGCACTCCACCTCCCCACCCCTCCACCGTGTACATCCACAGATGCCATTTGGGTTTAATGAAAAAACAAATCAGACAAAAATCTCTCTGCCTCCCAGCACAGGCTGCACTGTTGGAGATGGGAAGTCCTTTGAGGGCCTGCTTGTTCTAAGACTGTTTTGTGAAAGCTGAACGGCAAGACGGAAGCCACTCCCACCCACATGATCACATGAGCCAGGCTTCAGACTGACAATGAATATTTATATAAGGGCACTAACTGAACCAACAGGTCAAGGATGTTTGTAATCTATTTTTTTTTCTTGAGAGGCCCAAATGGTCCCAAGTAAAATACTTTCCTCTAAATTTGCATGCTTTAGATCACATGTGGTTGACAACAGTCAGCCTACAGCTCCCATCAGAAGTAATTCCATCGGGAGACTTCCCTCCTCCCGGTGTTTCCTCCTCTACATCCAGGTGGAGCAACAAGGCAGTAGCTGCTACTTGCTGGTGGTGCACCTGCCCCCGGGACAGTCTTTGGCGTCTGCATTGTCTTCCTGGGGCGGTTGTACAAAGGACCACAGCTCTTGGGAGCCTTATACCATAGAGATGCCTCACCACACAGTTCCGCAGGCTGGAAGTCCTTGGTCAAGGTCTTGGCAGAGCTGTGCTCCTTGGAAGGTACCCAAGGTGCATCGACCCAGGCTCACGCTGGCATCGCTCATGTCTGCTTTCTCTGTCCTTTAAGGACACCAGCTGCATCCAATTAGGGCCCACGCCTATGACCTCATCTTCCACAGTAGCGGGGCTTAGGACTTTAGCACAGGAGCTCAAGGGGAAAGACGATGCTGACCGTGGTGTCCTCAGCCCTCCCCCGCCGGCAGTCTGGTGAGGTCAGCGAGAACCAGTGTGCACGTGCCGTTTGGTGCGGCAGCCCTCCTGGTGTCATGGGGGGGACCCGGCCCACAGAAACGTTGTATACTTTCCTCGAGGTCCAACCCACCCCTCCTGCCCTCAACTTCTCAGAGACCTCTCTTGGGCACCTCAGTTCCCCTTCCTGTAGTGCTGGAGAATTGTGTCCTTTTTCGAAAGCTGGAAATGTTCACGTCATCCGCTACAGCATGGGTGTCCCCAGAGCCCAGGGCCTGGGGCCATGACCTTGCTGCCTTCTCCCCACCCCGGCCCACCCATGGTGTGACCTCAATATTCTAATGGAGCAGGACACTGCCCGCAGTGCTCACTGATGGAGGCCCCACTCCCACCCCACTTAGAGCCATCCTCCTGCCTTGAAGCTCCTGCCTCCCTATCTTGCACTACCTTCGAGTCTGCTGTACCACCGCTTGATTAGCGTTTGTCTCCACTATAGATGAAGGCTCTATAGGGACAGCACTTTTTGGTTGCTTGTTGGTGGATAATTCCCTCTCGCCTGGATGTGCCTGGCACTCAGCAGGTGCTCAGGAAATGTTTGTGGGATCAACTACTGGGGCTCTACCCCCCCACCCAGGAGCCCGTGCGTCATAGCGGCTACTCTCGCCCGTCTGTGATTGGGATGGTGGCTGCCCGTGGTCCCTCTGTGCTCCGAGTGTGCTTCCATACAGTTCCTTCATCTTGTGCCTCGCAGAGAACCTGCTGAGGGTGAGGGAGGACCCCCTGCTCGACCCCTACCTCTGCCCCTTTAACCTGGAAGTCGTCCTAACTCACACGGCCTATCTAGCTCTGACTTGCAGCACACAGAAGTCCCCTCATCTCCTGTCCCCTTGCATGGAGGCCCAATCCTCCCCACTTCTGCTCCCAAGCCTCTTTCAGCAGCCTCGCCCAGTCTGCAGTGCCTGCTGGCCCTTCTGGTGGTCCTGTAAGTAACCGGCTGTGGTTACCTGTGTGCCCAGGTATCTGGTTAAGCCTCGTCCTGGGTGCGTCTGTGGTGGCCTTGCTGGCTGCAACCAACATTGCCATCAGGGGGCCCAGGAAAGCAGAGGGGTCTCTCCTACTGTGGGTGGCCCCATTCAATCCCTGGAGGGCCAGAAACGAACACAGAGAGGGAGGAAGAGGGAGCCAGTCTGACCGCTCGACTGCTCGAGGTGGGACACTGGTCTCCACTCTCAGACTGGGACTCGCTCTGTGGGGTCCCCGGTCCTCAGCCTTGGGGCTCCGACTGGATTACACCACAGACCTTTCGGTCTCCAGCCTGCGAGAGTTCTCGGCCTTCAAACCACCGGAGCCCATTGGTTACAACATACCGTGTAATATGTATATGTTAGTTATCAGTCTCTATAGTAACAATTACACGTGCCCAGATACACAGAGTTGCTAGAGGGCATGTGGAGATCTTTGTTCTGTTCCTCTGGAGAGCTCTGTGACACTGGCAAATCCCAGCCTTTACCCGTCTCCTGTGTGCCCACTGGATTCCGGAACTCCCAAGGAGCCTGGGGCAGAATCAGGTAGGATTCACAGGGTAGGGGCGCCTCCTGGCATAGTCCCAGGGCTGCTATTCACGGAGGAGGACCAGGCAGCGCTGGGAACTTCAGAGCGGTCACACCCCTGCACCTGCGCACAACGCCTCCCCAGGTAGCAGCTGTCTGTGCTCCAGAGCCTTGGGTCTGGTGGCCTGCTCGACACCTGCATGGGAAAGCACCTGGAGTTGTTCCAGTACTGCGTGCCCGGTAGAGGCCGAATTCATCAGAGGCCAAGAGGACTTACCGTATCGCAGACACCGCTGGGCCCCCTCCCTGCCTCACCTGCTCACTCAGTTCCCCAGCGTGCCCCCCCCACCCCGCCGCCCTGCTCTGCAAACGCCTGCCTCGGGGCCTTGCTCGCTCTGGCCCCCTGTCTGGTTGCTTCCCTCCTGACATCTGTCACCTTCCCAGGGGGTCCTCCTGAACGCCCTTAAAAGCTGCAGGCCGCTCTGGCTTTCTGTGCAGGGCCGTGGTCCCCACAGGACAGCAGACACATTCTCTCTCTATTCCCCCACTCCAGAAGGTAAGCGTGCCAAGGGTAGGATTTTTCTGGCTAAGTGTGGTTCACCAAGGGACAGCCCGACCCATCGTGCTGTTCTGTCCTCTCGTGCAGCCCTTCTCAGGTCGATGTGACCCGATGAAAATACATCCGCTTGCTCCCCGCGATAGCTTGGCAGGGGGCTCACTGGACTTGAATCTTCAACACAAGAAGGCAGCACGGTGAGCAGTCAAGGTGCCCAGGCTCCGGGTCAAGCCAATTTATTTCCTCTCAAGCTGGGTGAGTCTGCAGAGGAACTTACTCTCTGAATCCCAACTGCCCCATCTGATAAATGGGTACAATGATAACTATTTTGTAGGGGTGTGAGAATTTATGTGTAGAACTAGAGTGGCTTTCATTCAGTAGACATAAACCATTGTTATGAGGACGCCTCTAAAAGTTCATGAAAAAGTGGAATTAAAAGCTAAGTGTAGAAATTTCCTATTTTCTTTTAAATGTTTTTAAAGATTTTATTTATTTGAAAGAGAGAGAGGTCTTCTATCACTGATTCACTCCCCAAATGGCTGCAACAGCCAGAGCTGGGCCAATCCGAAGCCAGGAGCTTCTTGGGTCTCCCACGTGGGCACTGGGGCCCAAGAACCTGGCCATCTTCCACTGCTTTCCCAGGCCATAGCAGAGAGCTGGATTGGAAGTGGAGCAGCCAGGATCTGAACTGGCACCCAAATGGGATGCCGGCACAGCAGGTGGTAGCTTTACCTGCTACACCACAGCACCGGCCCCCACAAATTTTTAAATTTTCATTTTATTTGAAAAACAGAGACAAAAAGGCAAAGAGGTTCACTTCCCAAATGCTTGAAATAGCCAAGGCTGAACTGGCTAAAGCAGTGAGCCAAGAACTCAAGCTGGGTCTCAACTCAACTACTCGAGCCATGACTGTTGCTACCAGGATGCGCATCAGCAGGAAGCTGGAACCAGAAGCCGAACAGGGACCTGAGGCCAGGCACACTGATACGGGATACAGGCATCCCAAGTGCGTCTTAACTGTCACAAACACCTGCCCTTTTTTTTTTTTTTTTTTTTTTAAGATTATTTGAGAGGCAGAGTTATAAAGAGGGAGAGAGAGAGAGAAAGAGGTTATTTTCCACCTGCTGGTTCACTCCCCAAATGGCCACAATGGCCAGAGCTGAGCTTATCCGAAGCCAGGAGCTTCTTCCAGGTCTCCTATGTGGGTGCAGGGGCCCAAGCACTTGGCCCACTTCCAGTGCTTTCCCAGGCCGTAAGCAGAGAGCTGGATCAGAACAGGAGCAGCCAGCACACAAACCAGTGCCCATACGGGATGCCGTGCTGCAGGCAGAAGCTTAGCCTACTACGCCACAGTGCTGGTCCCTCAACTTATTTTTTTAGTTCCATTTTCTACCAGGTTTTGAATGACCCACCTACTGAGATTTTATACACATTTTTAGCTTGGATAAGAAATATATCCACAAACACCCATGTCTCCTTCATACCTGAGAAATGAGTCGTCATTTTACCATTGGGGAAACAGCACAAACTTCACCTGAACGTGACCCGTCATTAGCTACACTCGCTGCTGCTGTGGATACTTAAAAAGATGCAGATGAGAGGGTGTGTCCACGATGGCTCTCTGGAATAACCAGCCTTCCAGATGTGGTTTTCATCAGCACAGCTGTGCTCCCATGGACCCCAGCCCCCAGGCTCAGGAGGGGCTATGCCATTGATCTGCACAGTTTGGCTGCAAGTCCCTTAACAACCCTCACTTGGGAGCACGGAAGAGGCCTCACTGCCCGAGAGCGGTGCCAGGACTGCCCACGAGCCCATCTGGATCCTCTCCACGCCCGCTTTCTCTAAGCACAGCTTTGATGAGTGGCCTTTCCCGCTTCCTCCTCCTCTTTCATTTCCTTCTCCGGGGAAGAGCGAATCTTGGACAGAGCATGAAGGGAGCTAAAGGCTCAGTACAGGGAAGAAGGGGAAGAAGCCCACACAGCGAGAGCCTCGAGAGCCAGGGCTCAGAGGCAAGATTAGCTAGCACATCCGGGGCCGATGCTGTGGCGTAGTGAGTGGGCTAAGCTCCTGCCTGCGGCACCGGCATCCCATATGTGCGCAGGTTTGAGTTCTGGCTGCTCCTCTTCCAATGCAACTCTCTGCTTATGGTCTGGCAAAGTGGTGGAAGATGGCCCAAGTGCTTGGGCCCCTGTACTCCTGTAGGAGACCCGGATGAAGCTCCTGGCTCCTGATCGGCTCAGCTCGGACTATTGAGGCCATTTGGGGGAGTGGAAGATTCTGTCCCCCTCTCTCTGTAACTCTGCCTCTCTCAAGTAAATAAAATGTTTAAAAAAAAAAAAAAAAAAGCAAAAGCATCAACGAAATGCACCTGGTGACAGAGAGGCTGGGAGGAGCAGGCTGCAGGCAGCATGTGCAAGGCAGGGTCTTTACCGCCTGCACAGGGATCCAGGATTATGTCTGTGGGCTCTGGGAAGTGCTAAAGGCTTAGCTCTGCACAGGGGCTGAACTGCTGGGACCCAGAGAGTGTACTGGTCCCCCGCCAGGAGGCACCCAGACCAGCACCCCTCACCTGCTGAGGCGTCTCTGCACCAACAAGCAGAAGAGGACTCTGGGAAACAAGACACCAAGTCACAGGGGCCAGGAGGGCTCCAAGGCCCTGGACTCAACGTCTGTGTGCTCCCAAAGTCCCTGTGTTGAAATCCCAACCTCCAAGGTGATGGTGTTGAGACAGGGACCTTTAAGGGATCGGGTCCCAAGGGTGGACCCCTCGTGAGTGGGATTCATGCCCCATAGGCATCTGACCTAGCAGTTAAGCCATTGGCCAGGACATCCCTGTGTATCACAGGGCTCTGCCTGGGATTTTAGCTCCCTGCTAACGAGCACCCTGGGAAGCAGCAGGTTATGGCTCAACTGGTTAGGTCCCTGCCATCCCATGGGAAACCAACACAGAGTTCCTGGCTCCCTTCCGGCTGCTGCGGGCATTTAAAGAGTGCAGCAGCAGATGGGAACTATACCCCCTGCCCCCGCGCTTCCAATGAAAAAAAAAGCGGGGGGGGGGGAAGCTTTAGAGAGAACCCTCCTCAGTGTCCCCTCACGTGGTCGGAGAGAGAAGACCCTACCTCTGTGAGGTCTGTTGGCTCCTTGATCTCTCTTCCCAGCCTCCAGCCGTGAGCAATCAGTCTCTGTGGTTAAGCCCCCCAGACTAACAGGCCCAGGGGACGGAAGGGAGAGGGAAGAGCAAGGCTTCCACGGCCAGCTGAGCCAGCCTGCCCCAGGGTCAGAGGTGGACTTAGGGCAGTGTCCCCAGGGTGCTACAGGAAGTCACTGGCTGGGCTTGGGGTGGCAGCTGGGAGCTGCTCATGGCTGGAAAAGTTTCAAGAGCAGGTGGCCCCAAATGAACATTCCTCGAAGCACAGAGCACAAGCTTACCCCCAATAATTGGTTCACGTGGCACTGCCACGGCACCCCAAGAGGTGGTCTTATTGTTTTCCCATCTGTCTGTATTTATCCAGTTTGCTAACAGCGCCTTGTAACGGAACCTGACAATCAATACAACCTCCACCATTGTCTCCATGTCTGCATCACAGGAAACCAAGCAACCGACCAAGTGTGCCCCCAGCCTGCTGCGGGCTTAAACTAGATCGGTCCCGTGCCCATCAGTCACCCTCCCTTCTCCTGTGTCTTAGCGACAACAGCCCCAGCACGGGGGACAGGAACAAGAGGGACCCACGTGCCTCCCCTTCCCCGTTTCTGCCCTCACCATTCGCTTCCTCCAGTTCAGAGTCCCTGTGCGCAGGCTTGACATAGACAAGGGAGTCCAGGAAACCCTGATCCAGTGACTGGTGCCTCCACGAAGCCCTTTTCTAAACACCCAGGAGGCTGAGGAAGGCCCCATTCCTCGCCGGGTAGAATCCCGAGGCTCCACTTGGGCCTGGTGTCTGGGGATGGTGGGCATTGCCTTTGATTCTTAGGCCAGTACCTCCTAGGGAGTGGTTGTCTTCCAAAGGCACGTATGACCTTCTTTTCTGTCTTGCTGGGATAAACCCCTCAGGTTTTACTTTTTAATTTTTTTATTATTTGACAGGTAGCGTTAGAGAGAGAGAGAGAGACAGAGAAAGGTCTTCCCTACGTTGGTTCACTCCCCAAATAGCCACCACGGCTGGCGCTGCATGGGTCCAAAGCCAGGAGCCAGGAGCTTCCTCCCAGTCTCCCACGTGGGTGCAGGGCCCAAGCACCCGGGCCCATCCTCCACTGCCCTCCCAGGCCACAGCAGAGAGCTGGGCTGGAAGAGGAGCAGCCGAGACCAGAACTGGCACCCACATGGGATGCCGGTGCCGCAGGTGGAGGATTAACCAAGTGAGCCACGGCTCTAGCCTCTTACTTTTTAATTTTATTTCTTGAGATTCCTCTTGGCTCTCTTCTTACCTCTTAGATCCCTACTCAGAAACGCTTGCCCCTCCATCCACGGAGCCAGTCTTTCTCAATTCTGGCTGGCATTGGAGTATCAGAGAGCTTCAGAAAATACTCTTACTGTTGTGGTGCAGTGGGTTAAGATGCCCACCCCCGACACACACACACCCCAGCATCCCATATTGGAGCATCAATTCCAGTCCCGGCTGCTCTGCTTCCAATCCAGCTCCCTGCTAATGTGCCTGGGAGGCAGCAAATGGCCCAAGCGCTTGGGCCCCTCCCATAGGGGAGACCCAGATGGAGTTCAGCCTGGCCCAGCCTCAACTGCAGCAGCCATTGGCGGGGAGTGAGCCAGCAGGTGGAAGGTCTCTTGCTTCTGTCTCACACTTGCTCTCTGTCACTCTGCCTTTCAAATAAATAAATCAAAGCAAGCAAGGAATGCTGAGGCCCACCCCACTCCGAGCTTCTGATCGAGTTGGGCTGGGAGTGAACCGTGGCATGGGATTTGGGTTGGGCCGAGTTTTCGTCACTGTGGGTGGTAGGGCTTGATGCAGCCCAACACAGGGGACTGGCGCAGAAGGAATGCTCACTTATGCTCCAGTGGCACGTAGCTCGGGACAAAGCTTTCGGGAGGACTGCCCCCCACCAGTGCCAGCAGCCTTTCCCTGAGATACGGCAGCATAAGGACACCCAAGGACACCTCTGTTGAGTGCTCGCCCTGGGCCGAGTCATCAACAAGGCACAGTTAGATACAGGACTTTCCAGTCAAGGCGGCTGCGCCCAAGCTTATTCTCCTGAAACTTCCAGTTCTACCAAAATATAAGTGCTGAAAAGAACTTCTGCCACGTGTCCCGTGCACGCACCGGAAGCTGCTAACTCCGACTTGAGCTCAAGGGACCAAAACATCCCCCGGCACAAACGTTTTCTTCATCCTTTGGTCACAAAGCCAGAACAGTCAACCTTCTGGGCAAAAATGTTGCATCTCAATAAATGCACCTGTTCCGATGCCGATGCAGATGGGTGCCCCAGAGGTCACGCCTACATCACTCCCGGGACCCCCAGCCAGCAGGGGGGAGGCAGGGCTGATCAGGCCCCATGGCACCTCTGACTGCGCAGGGCATCTGTTCTTCTGGATGTGGATGCTACCCCTGACGCTCCCCAGCAATTCGGGCAGTGCAATCCCCGTCTCACACGAGGGAGCCTCCTGTGGAGGACACACACATTCGGCAAGTTCACCAGGCGTCACAGGTGACTCAGTGGCCCAGCCAGCACCAGAAGCCGCGCCTTTTGACTCTGGGCTGCATTATCTCCTAGGATCATCTAGAAAGGGAGACATACTCCAGAGATAAGCCTTAGTGACCTCCAGAAAGAGTAGGGGGCACAAGGGAAAGAACAGAGGACAGAGTCCTGGACCTTTTAGCCGAGTTCTTCATTTTCCTGGGGTCTCACTGTTGCTATCCACAAGTTGGTCACCGCCCCATCAGGCCTCGGGCCCGCATCTTCATTTTCTTGGCACTGAGGATAAGACAAAGGCCTCACATGTTGGGTGACCCTATTACTCAGTGATTTCTGTAGGACACTTACAAGATTTTTTTTTTTTTTAATCAAAGAAGCTTAACTGGTTCTATTTTTAATTATTTTATCCCTACTGCAGAGCAGCTCAATTGAATTGGAAAAGTTCCTCCTCAGACAACTAAAGAGGAGACTTGAGGCTTCTGTGTTACGTGTATGTCTATATCCAGACACATCCTCAGGTACTCGCAATGAGCCTGCCTCAATGCTTGGCAGGAGTGAGCAAAAGAATGGTATATGGAGCTGGCTTCTGGCCCAGACCCCTGGGCACCCCTCAGCCTGTGTTAGGTCTGGGAAGCTGATGGGCATCTGCTACATCCAAGGCCTGGGCTGGGCCTCTCCTACACTCTCTCTTCCAACCTCCACACGGTGGAAGAGGGTGATCATCACAGGCCATCCAAGGGGACAACTACGGCCACACGTGGCATTCGGGAAGGGGCTCACAGGTTTCAGGCATGAAGGGACATGCAGATCTTTCTCCAGGACACAGCGTGGGCCCAAGCAGGGAGCGGTCATGGTAGTGTCACCCCAAAGTGACCAGGGGACCAGCTAATGGAACTCCTCTAATTGGAACATGGCTCCCTGATGGCCTCCACCTGTAGGTGGCGCCCTCCGCAGCCCAGCACCACCTGCTGCCTGCCCTTAATATCCTGCTGTTCCCTGAGCTCCAGGCTGTGCCCCAACCAGGCCAACCCCCTTTGTCTCTCCTTGCTGTGCGTGCAGATATAGCTGGGCTTGGCTTCACCCTTAGAAGTTGAAAATCTTGTTTGCATCTCTCCTTGAGGCCACATCATGTTTCTGCCTCCCCGTGCCTGAAACCATTGCTATGAAGACAGAGGAAATGGAAAAACCCCAGCACATCACGACTCCCACTCCCATCTGCCTGCATACACAAGTCCAGTCCTTCCTGCCTCAGCTCCTGCGGTGCTAGTTGCAGGGAGCACCCTCTCTGCCCCTGCCTCCCACCCCTCCTGTGACTCCACACGGAGCCCCTGCACCTGCACCCCAGACCATAGTACCTGGCTGGTGCTAAGGGGACCCCCACCTGACAGCCCGAGGGTCCTGGATCGGGTTCCCTCAGAAGCAGACCTAGAGACAAGGATTTGTTCGCAGTTTACTTGAGGAGTCACCAGGAGGGAGGTGGAGAAGTGACACCAGGTCTATTTGATCTGTTGTTGGCCAAATTGCCCCTGGGGGTTGCAGGAGCTCAAGCCCCTGGGGGCCGCTGGATGCCGGTGGAGATGGAGGCTTATGTGCATGACTCCCATCAGTCACTGGAGGGCCTGGCACTCTTGCCTGCTGCGTGTGGGCAGAGTGCCTTCTGGAAGCCAAAGCAAAGAGATGCCAGCCCGGTAGGCGGAAGTCAGGTGGCCCATGCTCTGCAGATACGGGCCAGGCACCTGCCATGAGCTGCCTTTCAGAGCCAAGCTTGCTGTTTATTAATTCATGTGCCTTTCTCTTGTACCCGACTCCCTGTAGGCAACTATGAAAAGATTGGGCAGCCAAAAAACACAAAACCATGGCTGCCTAGGACCAGTGGCCAGACCGACAGATGTGCCAGGCCCCGTGCTGCTCTCCTTCTCTCCACGGCATTTCTCTAGGGTTGTAGCACATCGGCCACAGGCTGGAAACATTCAATTGTTTCTTTTTAATACACAGACAGCCATTATGGCCAACAGATCACACTTTTTGGCCCAGAGCAGAGACCACAAGATGCAGAGAGGGGCAATGTCTGTGCCCGGGGTCCAGCGAGGCTCACCTTACATGCAGGGAGGGACTATCCCTCACCACTGCTTCCCTTCAATTAAGGCATTGTGCTCTCATGGAAACATGGACCAATGTCTTCCAAGAAAACTGCTTAGTTACCGATCATTAGAGCACAGAGACCACAGTAGATCACCTGGGATTCCTCTGAGTCAAAGATCCCCATGCAAGGTGCAAACTGAGGCTTCAACTTGGCGTTCCTCTCACCTGGGTCCGGCCATGCCTGAATCCCACCTACCCATCTCACTACCCAGGTAGACACATTTTTTGTTGGGAAAGCTGTTGGAGGGGCCAGAGCTGTGGCGTAGCGGGTAAGGCCACTGCCTGCAGTGCTGGCATCCCATATGGGCGCTGGTTTGAGACCCAGCTGCTCCCCTTTCAATCTGACTCCCTGCTATGACCTGGGAAAGCAGAAGATGGCCCAAGTCCTTGGGCCCCTGCACCCACGTAGGAGATCTGGAAGAAGCTCCTGGCTCCTGGTTTCGGATTGGCTCAGCTCCAGCCATTGTGGCCAATTGGGGAGTGAAAGTGAACCAGCAGATGGAAGATCTCCCTCTCTTCTCTCCCCCCTCTCTCCTCTCTCTTCTCTGTGTAACTCTGACTTTCAAATAAATACATCTTTAAAAAAAAAGAAAGCTACTGGAGTTGGGTTTCTCTTCCTTACAGCCCAGAGAGCCCCGATTTACCTTCACTTTGCACAAACACATCTCTGCGTTCTGCCCGACCCACTGTTGCACCCCGGAACCTTGAAAGAAGCTCCCACTTGCTCATGACTTCCAATTCCTGCCCAGAAAGTCTAGTAACCTCCGTACTAATTATGTTGCCGTCTCTCTGCCACCCTCATCTTCCTCACCTGAGCCCAGCCCAGCCAAAAGAAGGTCAGTGTTGACAGAGCTTCTCACGGCTCCTGTCCCACAGTCCCCTTCAGTGCCGAGTCTGGTCTCGCTTCATAGCACAGAGCCCCCTCGATCTCACGCCCCTGCACACACAGAAGCAGCTTTGTGCCAAGCGGATAGCTTATTCTACTTGCTGCCTTGACTGAGCCACGTGACAGCCAGATACCTGGTGAATGAGTGGATTGAGGAAAGCAGATGGGCCTCCCCAGTGTGGGTGGGCATCACCCAATCTGAGGACCCGAATAGAACAAGCAGCCAGGGGGAGGGTGGCTCTCCCTCTGCCTCACTGCTTGGGCTGTGGACACCGCTCCTCCCCGGTCCTCTCCTGGCTCTCAGGCCCTCAGACTGGACAGAAACCGTGGCGTCCACACTGTTGGCTCTGGGTCCCGGGCCTGTGAGCTACACTCCTGTCTCCAGATGGCAGACGGGGACTGTGGGACTTCTTGGCTCCCGTAATCATGTGAGCCAATACTTTATAATACATATCTGCCTATATGGATCTGTATGAACACATATAAACATGGATGCACACGTACCCGTCATCCCACATGGTCCACAGGGGATTGGCTCCAGGACTCCCTAGCACCAAAACCCCCAGTGCTTGAGCCCCTTATATAAGATGGCATAGTATTTTGCATGACACCTACACATACTCTCAGAACACTGTAAATCGTCCCTAGGTTCCATCCAGTACCTAATACAACACAGTTGTCATAGCACTTAAGCAATAACCACAAGGCAAAACGTCTGTACACGTCCCGTGTAGAACTTTGATTTTCCCGACCACCATGAGTTGACTCTGCAAACGTGGAGCGGTGGGGCCAAGCATGTCTCCGTGTGCACAAGGACCAAGGACCAGGTGCATGGTCAAGTACCTCACAAGGACCAAGGACCAGGTGCACGGTCAGGTACCTCACAAGGACCGAGAACCAAGGACCAGGTGCACGGTCAGGTACCTCACAAGGACCGAGGACCGGGTGCACAGACGGTAGCAGTCTCGGAGGACCGCACCACCTAGCGCGGCCGGAGCCATGGCATTTTAGGTCAGCACACAGCGCTATGTTCACGCAACAATGGCATCACCTCACGACACATTTCTAAAATGGAGTCCCCATCTTTCAGCTACACCCACCTCCGGCTGGGTAGTGGCTTCCTCGATACTCTCTGCTCTCCACCCAACACCCCAGCCCCCTTCGGCGACAGCAGAACCCAATACTGTCCACCCGGACAGGAGCTCATTGGCATACTGCGTTTCCCAGACTCCCCCGTGGCGGCGTGCCCTCCCACCCAGGGGTCTGGGCAGGAGCTGCGGGTGGGCTTCCAGGGACGTTCTTCAGAGACGCTGGGGAGCGGCCGTTCTTTGTGTCCTTCGTCCCTCAGGTCTCTCCTTGCAGGGGGACCGGCAGGGTAGCGCTGGGACCCATACAGTGACCACGAGGGCCGGAGAGGGCGGGCACGGACAGGAGCCCAAAGTACTGCAGGCGCGGGGACACGGGGTTACCTGTGAGCACAGCCAGCGCCCCGGGCCCTGCAGAACCAGAGAACGGGAGGGGAGGCCGAGCTCGGCCTGCTCCAGGGGTCCACACTCTCGCTCAAGAAACCACGTCCAAGAGCCCCAGCAACAGCAAGAAACTGCTGCTGCATGGGGCTGGGAACGTGAGGGAGAGGGGCCCGAGGTCCCCACGAGCAAGGGCAAGGGGCAGCCCTGAGCTCCAGCCCCACAGCGTCCCCTGTGGGCCTCTAGGGGCCCCTCCCTGCGGCTACAACTCGCCCCTAGTCCTGGGATGGAATGATGGGGTCCTGTGCTGTTGTTTTTCCAAAAATAAAGAGAAAGAAGACCCCTTGTGCATACCTCTCCCGCGGCGGGGTGCTGCTCCCTCCACCTCCGCCTCCTTGCCTTACAGGGCCAGAGAGGCCAGTGTAATCACCCTTGGGCAGGGCGAAGGCGCTGGGGTTTTTAAAGCTCTCTGGGATGGTTCTAAAGCAAGCCCACCTGCAGAGCGTTCTGCCATTCTCCTCCCCCACGCAGTCTTGTTGATTCCCGGGTCCCGGGCGTGTTCATTAAACACTAATGAGAGCCACTGTGGCTCCTGCTTCTAGCCCAGTGGTTCAAACTTGGGCTGGT
This sequence comes from Lepus europaeus, assembly GCF_033115175.1. Lineage (NCBI taxonomy): Eukaryota > Metazoa > Chordata > Mammalia > Lagomorpha > Leporidae > Lepus > Lepus europaeus. Next base: position 106,071,076 of record NC_084835.1, on the reverse strand, counting down.
AAAACACAGGTGGCCGCCCCACCCCCCACAGCCTCTGATTTCACGGAGTGAGCCCCGGAAGGGCCAGGCAGTTTGCATTCTAGGTGATGCAGGTGCACTGCCCCCACCCCCACAGCTATTAACCCCAGCTAGGCCTGTGGCCCTTTCCTGCCCTCCTTGCCCTCACAGTGTTACCGGAGAAATTGCAGGGTTCTTGTCTTCCCGCAAGAAAGAATTCAGGCGTGAGACAGAGAGTAGTGGGAGGTAAAATAGCAAGGTATATTAGAGAAGGGACATCTGTAAGGACGGATGGGCACCTCTCCAGACAGAGCTTGAGAGACTGGGGAGGGGGAAGGAGCGAGGTTACATGTTGAGTGGAGAAATTACACCTGACCAGGCCAGGCGGGCGGCTCAGCAGAGACACAGAGGGCTGAGCGCACAGTCCAGTTGAGGCTGGGGGTTTTTAACGAGATGGGTCTGGCTTCCCCACCTCTGCTCCTCTTGGAACAAAGGGCTTTTTGGATGTAAATAGAAAAACTTCTCTTGAAGGTCTGACACAAAGGACTTTGTGGATGTAAATGTTATCAGACAGGAGGAAGGGAGCAGGGTGCTTGGATGCAGATACTGGGCTGCACCTGGGAGATTGTGGGAGATTCTCAGGCAGAAGGGGTGGGGACCTCCAGCTGGCAGGTTATCAGGTAGAAGGGGGCAGGGCAGGATGCGAGGGCCAGGCTGCCCCTGAAACATTATCGGGATGACTTTGATGCAGATGCATATGCTGGACATAGATGTCTTCTCTTTGTGCCTGTTACACACACATAAGCTCATAACTGACTTCCTGCCTAACAACAGGACCCCCAGAGGGATTTGGTTGGCTTTACTGTTCACCCACTGCTAAAAGCAAACCAAAGAGCTTCTTTCCTATTTGTTTCCTTTTAAAGGAATTTTGGGGGTGGGGCACCCTGGAAGTCAAAACTCTTCCCCCCTTTTTTTTTTTTCCAAATTTTATTAACTTATTTGAGAGGCAGAGTCACAGACGGGGGGGGGGGGGGAGAGAATCTTCCATCTGCTGGTTCACTCCCCAAATGCCAAAGCGGCCGGACCTACACCCATCCAATGCCAGGAGCTTCTTCTGGGTCTCCCACGTGGCTGCAGGGGTCCGAGCACTTGGGCCATTCTCTGCTGCCTTCCCGGGCCACAAGCAGAGAGCTGGATCGGAAGAGGAACAGCCAGGACAGGACCAGCACCTATATGGGACGCTGGTGCCACAGGCAGAAGCCTAGCCTACTCCGTCACAGCACCGAGCCCAACTCTTATCTCAGTAACCGCCCCTTCCTTCTATGTCTCCCCTTGCAGGTCGCTGCCTCCAGGAGCCCCTGGGTGTTTGCCCTCAGAGCCCTGGCACTTGCACCTGGGTGCACCTGCCTCGTTGAATCTCCGATTCTGAAGACAGAAACAGGTTTCAACTCTGAGCCCCGGAGCAGCCCTGGTGGGCGCCCCCTGAGAACTGCCTTGCGTGGCGGAAAGCAGGGGCTTCAGGCAGGCTGGGTGAGCCTGGGTTGGGGCTGCCAAAGCCGGTGGAGGCACAGCACCCTGTCTGCTCACTGCTCGCCTTCCTAGCCTTCCTTCCCACGCTCAGACCCGCCTGCTGTCTACCCCTCCCCCACGCCCAGGTCGTGTCCCTCCTCCTATTCCCAGCTAGAACCCCAACCCTGCTATTGCCTCCTCCTCCCTAGCCCTCCTGACATCCGGGCTTTGTGCAACATTTTGTGCCTTTTGACTCAGCAAGGCCTGCCTTGCCCGCACCCCACATCACCTGTCATTTCTGCCTCTCCTGAAGTTCACAGTCCAGGTGGCTCCTTGGAGCAGTGGTGCTCGGCCGGGGGGGGGGGGGGGGGTGATTTTGACCGCCAGGGGCCAGGGGACGTTTGACAACCTCTGGAGACGTTTGGCCTTGTCAGCAGGCTCCTGGCACCCAGCACAGAGAGAGGCCTGGGTGCCGCTCAGCCCCCTGCGGTGCACAAGGCACCCCCACCCCTGCCCAACACACACACACACACACACACGCACACAGAGCCCATGTCAGGTGTTCTGGTGCTGAAGTGGAGCGCCCTGGGGAGCAGGCCCCCCCTCCTGTGAACGTGCTACCTCCGCCTTGGTCTGAGTTAACATGATCACACCATGAGCCGTCAGGAATGGCCACCCTCAGCACAGGCCTCTCTGGTGCCCTTCCTGGGGCAAGGCCAGCGTGGGGTGGAGCTGGTGTCTCCATCCCGGCTGAGAGACGGGGAGGAGGCGGCGGCCATCTCTGCCAGGGCTGCGGGCAGTGGTGCCCTCCGGGAGAGACCCCTTCAATGCTAAGGATGAGTCAGGGACACAGCTTCCCGCCTGCCTGCGAGCTGTGCTTGCACAGGACCGTGGCTCTAAGCTGGAGTCCCACGGGAAACTGACCCCGCCCCCACAGCCGGGCAGCCTGGCCGCCGTTCCCCTGAGAAACGGGCAGGGAACAGCCCACAGCACAGATCCCTGCCGAGCGCGGGGCCAGGCTTCACCTTCCCTGAAAAGCGCATTTTCCACTCTCCCCAGAGTGCGCCTACTTCCAGACTTGTGACGGGCAGGAGGCTCGGCCCCGCCCTTTTCAGCGCCTGGGAGGAGCCAGCCGCTTGGAGCCGCGATGAAGGGCCCTGGGTGCTGAGGTCGGGGGTCGGGGTGGATTCAGAATAGGCTGGGACAGAGGAAATTTCCAGACATGCAGACTGTGATGGAGCAAGGACAAAAGCCTGAGTCCGTGTTGACCTCTCGCCTACATAGCAGCCGGCAGCCCCCCGTTTCTCTGCCCTGCTAACACAGCCCTCTCCGGCCTTGACCAGCCCTGCCCTGCCTGGACTGCTGGACACACCTCCATCTGAAGACTGCTGCTGTCAGCTTGAGCTCTGCCCACTTCTCCCAATCTCCCCGCCCCGGTTCAGCAGCTCAGCCCAGCCCCGCCCAGCCCACACTGTTATCTCCAAAGACCTTCAGATCTAGCCCAGGCTCTCCCTGCATCTCGGCAGGACAACTATAGCTCCGATCCCCAGGCCCCTTCTCTCTGCTTGGTGCTATACAAGCCATTAGTCTGTAAGGGAAGTCTCTCTCTCTCTGTCTCTCTCTCTCTGTCTCTCTCTCTGTCTCTCTCTCTCTCTGTGTGTGCTGTGCATTCCCCTGGGAGTGAGCCCCTCCCGGGCTTATTCTTTGAATAGCCCTGGCCTGGCTGTGGCTTCACGCTGTCTCCTCTTTCCCCACACTATGAAGAACACAGGGACCGCAGGGTATGGGAGAGTTAAGGACACCCTGCAGGCTAGACAGCTTAGCATTCACTTTAGCCAGGAGACCACTGCTGCTTAAAATCAGCGTTCCCAGTCTTCTGAGGGTCAAGGACCCTCGTGTGGCTTGGATGACAGCTCTGGACCTCATCCCACAAAAGCGCATCTAGGCCAACAGTGTCATTGTGGGTTTCAGAGAGTTGAAGAACCACCGTGACTCCACCTCTGGACTTGTGGTCAATGCATCCATCCTTAGGTCGAGAGAGAGGGTGGCATTTCGGGCTGGCGTGAGACACGCGGGGGAGATGTTCAGATGACACTGGACAAGGTGCTGCCAGGAAGCAGGGCCAAGGGACAACAAAGACAGGCAGTCTCGTCACTGCAACAGGAGGGCCATTGGCTAAAGTGAATTATCAATCAGTAGTGTTGTCCTGGAGACAGGCATGGCATTCTTGACTCGATCAACCAATAAATATTTATCACAGACCAGCATGTGATTGGCACTGCTGGGGAAGCAGTAGGGTTCCTGTGCTTGTGTGCCTGATCTTCCAGTGTGGACGCAGCAAATAGATAGATCAGCAAGTGCTGGGGAGAGGGGAGAGGGGCTACTGTGCAGGGGAAGACTTCTTTGAAAAGACTTTGAATGGAAACATAAAGGAGGTGAAGGACACGTTGTGTGCATCTCAGGGGGGCGGGGGGGCGGTGGTCCAAGTGCAGGGTCCCGAGGTCAGGGTGCATCTGGCATGTGTGAAGAAGGCAAGGGGATAGGTGTGGCGTGGAGCAAGCAAGAGGGAGGCGAGGAGGAGGGGAGGTCCTTGGATTTTAGTCCCAGTGGGTTGGGAAGCCGTTGGAGGATTGCCAGACAGTTAGGTTCTAAAAATGAGTCTGCACCCAGTGGGAAAACACACAGGGGTCTCCAACACCCCAACTGCAGTTATAATCGGTTGCTTTCCTTGCCTTCTAAGGGGAGTTATTCTTCCTCCGTCTCCAGCAGCGGTCATTAAACATTTTCTAGACAGGGCTGGAGAGGACTCGAGGCTTTGGGAGCCACGTGGTCTCTGCTCTGCCTTAGTGAGTGAGCCCGGTGGTGTTCGTGTGACCAGCTGCCTTTGTTTCCCTGGGGCTGGGGGAGCAGGGGGGACTAGGAGGTTTTCCAAGACCCAAGACTCCCGCTGTGGAACTGAGACTGGGCAAGCAGGGACAGTTGGCAGCTTGCAATAAAACGTTATAGTCCTGTCTCAGTGGAATACGAAAAAGTCAGAGATCATCTTGGAAGGCTGTGGCCATGCCAGCTGCTGCATTCTCAGTCCCCCTCATGGAACATGGACAGCCCGTGCCAGGTGGTTTTCTCAGAGTCCATGCGATCTCACATCCATTTCATACATGAAATGTGGAGAGTGGTACAAGAGAATTTCATGAACCATGAAATATTCTTGAATTTTCATAAAAATGCATACATGTGTCACATATAATTAGGTATTCTATATATTTTACATACCATGAATTAGTCTTCTTTTGATTTTGACAACTTTTTAAAAAAGATTTATTGATTTATTTGAAAGGCAGAGTTAAAGAGAGAGAGACAAAGAGAGACACAGAGATCTTCCATCCACTGGTTCACTCCCCAAATGGCCACAATGGGTGGGGCTGGACCAGGCTGAAGCTAGGAGCCAGAGGTTTCTTCCAAGTCTCCCACGTGGGTGCAGGGGCCAGGAGCTTCTTCCGAGTCTCCCACGTGGGTGCAGGGGCCCAAACACTTGGGGCACCCTCCCAGGCACATTAGCAGGAAGCCTGATTGGAAGTGGAGCTGCTGGATCTCGAACAGGCACCCTTATGGGATGCCAATGTCACAGGCAGCGGCTTTACTCATTATGCCACAATGCCAGCCCTGATTTTGGACAACTTTTTAAAATGTTATGATCATACTTAGTTCATCCAGCAGGCCAAGGTAGCCTGGATCTGGCTCATGGCTGTAGGTTCCAAGGCTTGTTCTTGATGATGGTATCAGCTCAATGCCTTGTTTAAGAAGGAATGCTATAGGGGCCGGCACTGTGGCTAAGCAGATAAAACTGCCGCTTGCAGTGCCAGCATCCCATAGGGGCACCAGTTCAAGTCCTGGCTGCTCCACTTCTGATCCAGCTCTCTGCGATGGCCTGGGAAAGCAGTGGAACATGGCCCAAGTTCTTGGGCCCCTGCACCCACGTGGGAGACCTGGAAGAAGCTCTTGGCTTCTGGCTTCGAATTGGCGCAGCTTCGGCCATTGCAGCCATCTGGGGAGTGACTAGTGGATAGAAGACCTCTCTCTCTCTCTCTCTCTTTCTCTCTGCCTCTCCTCTCTCTGTGTAACTCTGCCTTTCAAATAAATAAATAAATCTTTTAAAAAAAAGAAGTATTGCTATAGTAATGAGTTACTGGAGATAATCAAAGGAAAAAAGTTGCATCTTGCACACAAAATTTCCTAATGCAGCATCTATATGTTGGGGGGTTACTGTGAATCTGTCCCCCTTAGGACACATAGCGCTGCCTGGACCATGTTTCACCCAAACCTGGGAATCACTCCTGCTAACTGCTGAGCTAAAGCCTCAGTGTGACACCTCCTGAACCCATGCAGAGACACAGGAGAGACAAGAAAAATCTCAGGTGCAGTGTTCGGTATGAGGGACCAGAAATACAACAGGCACACCCTAACAGGTAGGGGAAAGGCTGGCTTCATTGTATCCAGCTGCAATTTGAAGCTAAGCAGAAAAGCAGGACAGGATGTGCTACAGGGAACATGGGAAACAAGAAGGACTTTCATGAACTCTTGACTGTGTTAAACGTGCCAGGAAAATGAAAAGGAAAGGGCTTCCTCTCGGGGAGAACAAGATCAGTTCTTGTCTGGGCACTTAATGGGCCAACAGGCACTCAGCAGGACAGCCTCTTCCACTCCTGTCCTGAAATCCTTTCCAACCACTGTTACGAAGTGCAGGGGCACAGCCTACAGCTAGGGGGCAGTGTCCCAAGCCACGGTGACTAGGAGGATGCTCACTGCTGCCCATGTTGGAGACCATAGTTCTCCCCAGTTCAAAGAAGAGGGGTGGCCGTGTGGCACAGTGGTTGAGATGATGGCTTTAAATGCCTGCATCCCATATCAGAATGCCAAAGTTTGAGTTCCAGCTCTGTTTCCAATCCCAACTTCCTGCTAACATGCACCCTAGAAGGCAGTGGCTGGTGGCTCAAGTGGATGCCTGGATAGAGTCCGTGGCTCTCGGCTTCAGCCTGGCCTAGCCTCACCTGTTGCAGGCCCTCGGGGGATGAACCAGTGGGTGAAAAACCACTGTTTCTCTCTCTCTCTCTCTTTCTGCCTTTTAAATAACAATAAATTTGTTGCATTTGTGGGAAAATGAAATTAAAAGATAAGCTTATTTTTTAAAACAGAAGAAAACAAAGTACCAATTGGATGAGACCTTAAAGACATTTTAACCAGTTCTTTTGAGAAATGACAATTCTTCCTCCATGCGCACACACACACACACACATCTGCCCTCAGGCGTTGGACCAGTAACACAGCACACTTCTTTGGCTAACAGGCATCTATTTAAGTGAGTGTTTGGCTGCATTTTTGAGAGGGGAAAATCCCCGCCAGATAAATCCCAGGCTCAGAGTTCAGTTGCTCTCTTGGGGGGAGCTGCCAGGGAATGCTTGTGTCAAGGTGAAACTTCCCCACTTCACTGCTGAGGTCACAGAATTCTTGCATTGCATGGCTCCCGGCAGCACAGAAGTGAGGCTATCTTTCTCTATTATTCTCTCTCTGAAACAATTATTTTCATTTTATTTGAAAGGCGGAGAGACGAGACAAAGATCTTCCATCCTCTGATTCACACCTCACATGCCTGCAATAAAGCAGCAGCCCCAAACTCAGTCCAGGTCTCCTACGTGCGTGGCAGGGACCCAAGTAGTTGGGCCGTTGCCTGCTGCCTCCCAGAGTGCACATTTGCAGGAAGCTGGAATGGGGAGCAGAGCTCAGACATGAACTCAGACACTCTGACCTGGGAAGCCATGTTAGAAGCAGCGTCTTACCCGCTGCCCCAAAGGCCCGCCCCTCTTATTTTTCTGACCTGGCACACCTACATCAAAGAGCCTGCAGCTCACCATGGTGACTGCCCGTTTGCCAGTCCGTGTCCTCACTGGACTGGCCACAGGGGTGCCTGGAGCGAGCATCTCCCTTTAGAATTCTCAGCGGCCAGCCTAATGCCTGGTGTGGAATGGGAATGCAAGCTTGAATGATGACTGAATGAATGAATGAGTCAGTGCCCCCCTCCCCGGCACGGTGTTTAAATATTTTTTTTTGACAGGCAGAGTGGACAGTGAGAGAGAAAGACAGAGAAAGGTCTTCCTTTTTCTGTTGGTTCACCCCCCCAGTGGCCGCTGCGGCCAGCACACCGCGCTGATCTGAAGCCAGGAGCCAGGTGCTTCTCCTGGTCTCCCATGCAGGTGCAGGGCCCAAGCACTTGGGCCATCCTCCACTGCCCTCCCGGGCCACAGCAGAGAGCTGGCCTGGAAGAGGGGCAACCAGGACAGAATCTGGCGCCCCAACCGGGACTAGAACCTGCGGTGCCGGCACCACAGGCAGAGGATTAGCCTAGTGAGCCGCAGCACCAGTAAACATGTTGCATAAGCCCGTTCCAGAGTGCACACGGTGGCCCTGTGTTCTAAATGAAGCTGTCTTGAGGTCTGTCTCTGGATAGTCTAGTAGACGTCTCCGTGTTTTGAACCTACGTGTGCTTTGGATTCCATACTCGTCCATTTGCTGTTGTCATCACAAAATGCCTGAAGCTGGGTCATTTGTAAGACAGGAGGTTTGTTTAGTTCACATAGTCCAGGAGCAGGTGGCCCTGTCCATTTCTGACTTCTGCTGAGGACCTACTTGTCACATCGCAGCATGGGAGGGGTGGCATCACAGAGGGACAGAGCAGTGTCACCAGAGATAGGAACCCAGAGACTGGGGGCAGAGCCAGTCTTGCTCTTGTGATAACAGCCCCCCTCCTGCAGGAACTGGCTGTGGTCCCAGGGGGACTACATTAATCCCTGCTGAGAGCAGGGTCCCCAGGAACCCAATCACCTCCCACTAGGCTCCCCCACCTCTCAACCCTGCCACAAGGGGGCCACGTAGAGGAGTAGACCATATCCAAACCAGAGCAGACACTGCCTGTTGTCCACAAGGCCAGGAAGGAAACTTGGTTACCAAAGAGAAGGAAGTGGCCACCCCCATTCCTCTACTCCACGCCAGCCCGGGCGCTCCTGCCATAGGTCTGCACCCAGCAGCTTTCTGGAGCTTGCCCCCAGGGAGAGGCAGCTGAGCCCCAGGGAGGACTCCATCTGGGAGCCTTGCCGCAGGCTTTTTGTGACTGGGGAAGAGGCAGCGAAGCCCTAGTGGTTTGGCATTGCAAGTTCATTATTGACCCAGCCTGCCCGGGGTTGGGGGGGGGGGGAACAACCCGCCCACACTCCTCCCAGAGAAATGAAAATCGCTCGCACAGGTAACTGACAAGTGTGCCGATGCATCCCACGACAACATGCTGGCAAGTAGCCTAGAGGAAGCAGCAAGATTTTCACGTTACAGTCTTGCTGCCCCAAACTAAGAAATGCCCCGTATCCGTGCCCCATTGGCAACTGACTCCCCAACATCAACAAGAGGGACCAAGTCCCCCAACAGTAACAAAGAAGGGCACAACATCAAAGCCTCAGGGTCTGGAAAGAATTGCCGGGCAGCCTGTCTAAGCCTCTGTGCTAGCCCCTGCACACTGAGGTAGAGATGTCTCGGTCTACACATCTCTCCTGCTCCAAGACTGACAGCAGCTTAGGCGCTTGACCTGGCCTCAGGCTGAGTTGCATTCCCAGAGCCCAGGACAATGCCTGGCACCCGGTGACCTCCCAGCCCAGGTCTGCCCAGTGCACGGCTGATGATGTGGAGGGCGGTAGGGTGGGAACATGGCCCCACGTCGAACAAATGGGCTCAGTTTCCTTCTCAGAACCGAGAGTTCTCTGGTCGCTAGGTTGACCGCTCTGTCGTCTTCTGATTCAAGGAAACAGGCAAGTGGAGAGCACAGGTTTAGGGAGAGACCACAGAGGTGTGGTTGAGCCATCGACACACGGCTAGTTCACGTGCTCTCCCCTGGTGCTGGCTGGAACACTGGACAGGCCCTGCGTGGCAAGGGTCGTGTTCGGAGGACACCTTATCCTGAGATGAGAGGACTCCGAAAGTGACCCCGGGAGTGACCCACAAAGCAGAGTTAGGCTCCAGCGGCCAGGATCCGGGAGACGAAACCAGACAGTGGGGCGGCCAGTGCGCCCCGCTGCCTCCCCAGCACCAGGCGGGTCCTGACTGCAGATCCAAGCAGGCCCTTGCATCACGTGGGAGTCAGTAAGTATCCCAGGAAGACTTTGTAGGACGCGCCTGGAGGGAGCCACCCCAGGGGGGCGGACGAGCTGGAAGCTGTTCTGGGATCAGATGCTGTGTCAGCAGAGACGCGGAGCCATAGGCGGGAATGTGTGCTGGCTTTAAGATGCGGACGTGGAGGTCTGCCTTCTCCGTGCCTCCCTCCGAGACCCACAGAAAGAACTGTCTCCGTCTCCAGCAGCAAGCCAGGAGCCCCCCCCCCCCAACTGCCCCCTAGTGGAAAAGACCCGGAATGAACGCCCTTCCATCTGCTCCTGGTTAATCCACCCCAGCAAAACCTCAAGGTGGGAGGGAGTGAGGAGCGAGGGTGGCACCACCAAGTCCTGATGGTGTCCTGAGTGTGGGGACAGTCAGTAGGGCTGGAGGGCACTCTGTGCCGGTCACCAAGACGGCTGCTCCATGTCTGGCCACCCCCTCCCTCATCCCCAAGTCACTGCTACTTCAATGTTCCTTCTCTTTCCATCCCACTGGCAATGATGGCATTCGACACACACTCAGGGAGAGGTTGCTCCATGACTCAGCTCCCTGAATTTATAATTTTTCCCCATAAGCAGATGGGGAGATATGGATCAGATAGTGGGGTGACAGCGCAGCGTCTACAGACTCGTGAGGTGTTTTTGGAAGAACCAAGCCAAGGAAGGCTACAGGTGAAGAACAGGACTTGGAGGTTTAAGAGACCCATGTTGAGTTGTGGCTGCAGGAGCACCGGGTTCCAGAACCATTCAGCGGTTTAGTTTGCCATCTGTGGGAGGGGTGCAGAGCCCGTCACCTTTATCCTGTGTCACGTGGCTGAAATGAAACAGTGCACGTGGAAGTGGTCGGTGCAGCAGTAGGGCCCTCTATCAATGTCCATTTCCTCGGTCCCTGTTCCCGAGAACAGCACACACTGAAAGGCATGGCGGTGTGTGAATTCGCTCAGGGGCTTTGGTCTTCCTCTGGACAGCAGGTTGTGGGCGGGAAGAAGTGCAGGTAGGAGGAGACCTGGCATAGAATGGCAGGTACCTCCCCTCTGGGCTGAAGCCTCTTTTGACCTGGGAGCCTTAGCAGAGTGTCACAGCCCTGTGGGCTGCAGGAAGTGATGCTTTTCAGCAAGGGACTTGGGTTTATCACGAAGCTTTGCTCGCTGGGTTCCCTAACAAATGTAACTGGAATGGTGAGAACGGCCCCCAGTGGAATGTGAACCAGGGGCTGGCCATCCCTGGGAATAACATCAGACACATTTCCTTTTAAAAAGTATCCTCGGGGCCTAGGACAGGGCCAGGCGCACGGGAGTCACTCTTTCATATTTATTTGCTAGGTGCATGGTGGAATGATTGCCTGCGCTTGGTTCTGATGGTTGATCCAGCCCTGTTAATTTGGTTAACTTTGTACTGATTCACTTGGCCAAGCCATGGGAGAGAAGTATTAACAGCACACCCAGAACGTACTGTTGACATACTCTCAGAGGGAGGGTGTGTTCCAGAGTTGACCACCCCTCTGGCCCAGCTGACTCAGAGACTGCACAGGCTTAAAATGTGCCAATTTGCTGTGGCCGCGCACACGTAGTTCACTTACAATTGTCTGCGGATAAATTGTTGAAACATAAAGAAGGAAGAACTAGCATTCAAATTCAGCCATCAGGCAGCATTTTCCCACTGTAAATCAGTAGAAATCAAAGATGTTCTAGAGTTCTGGAAGACCAGGTGAGCCATGGGTAAGTTTATTAGAAAGTTAAACTTCTTAAATGATAATGCACCTTAATGTTGTACCTGCACACCTGTGGTTTGCGTAAGTTAGATTTAACCCCGCTCTGGTTTTCCGAGTCAAACACTTCTCTAACTCTTCATTTCGACTCAGTAAGCATGGGCTGAATGATTCCCAGTTGCTTATAGCCTGGTGCTGGGTGCTCTGCAATCTTTGTTGAGTCCAGAAAACAAGAATCTACCATCTGCTAAATATTTAACAGCAGCATGTGAGGGGGAGAAGGCTCAAGGAGCTGCACTGGGGATGAGCACGGGGTGATGAGACTTTATCCAGGAATTACACAGGAGGGGAGCACTCAGGTAGATGCGCCTTGTCCAGAGGACCACGCAACAGATGTCAAGATGGTTACTGAGCAGAAGGATGGCCTAGCAGTAGCTATTTAGTGTGATAATGGCGTTTGATAGTTTGGACACAAACACCATTGTCACACTCCACAGCTCTGCTAAGGAAACTCGGCAGCCTCCAAAGTGTTAACCCCACAACTTGTCCACTATGGTCGCCATGGTCGCCATGGTCGCCGGCTGTCATCAGGGAATTTCTCCAGCTCCACGGATGTGACCTGAGCAGAGAAAAGAGGCTTGGTGGGTGGGGATCATCCTGAGTGACAGGAAGAGGTGAAGCCCCCCCGGATGGAGGCTTCGGCAATCTGCAGCAGGAGGTAACACCTGCTTGGGGGGGGGGGGGGGCATTGTCTGAAGTCCTGCTCCCACCGCAGAGGCAGGAACAATTCTGTTTGTAACCATTTCCAGAAAGGGCCGGGAGACAAGGAATCCCTAGAGGGAACAGATTTTCGACAGCAAATTAGAAACAGGAATAATAATCCGACTGGACGGCTGGGTCCCCACCCCTTTCCCCAAGGCATCATCAGTAAACGCAGCAAATTCTGCAGTCCAAGAAGACACGTGATTCTGCGTAGAGCTACAGCACACGGAGCGGCTGAGATGTACTCTTGGTGGCTCCTGTTGGATACAGGGGAAACGCACCTCCCTCACATTTTCAGTCTTACCAACTGCGGTCATTTTCCACAATGGTAATGGGTGGGAGATAGAGAGACAGAGGGAGCAAAGCCGTCAATGTTTAGTGAGTAATGTTTATCTCCTAGCTGGAAGGGAGTTCTCAGAATACATCGCTTCTGGATTTACTTGTTTTTCCTGTTAAGAATGGTTTCTAATGGGTATGGGAACTCCTGCCCACAACGGGAATAATTTTGTTTTCCCCAAACACAGAAGTTAATTTTTCCCGCACGATAACTGAGTTGTTAACTGGACCTGAGCCTTGCTTTCGCCCTACAACCGGCCTGTCTTTCACAGGTGAATAAGGAAACCTGCACTTTTTTCAGTCAAAGTGCCCCATCCCCCTGCAAACCGTGACACCGCTCACCTGGGTTCTGCGGCGCGATGAGCACAGCGGGGAAGTCACTTGGCTGCAGAGAGATGGCCTTGAACCCTCTTCTTTTTTGTTCTTTCAAATACCCCTCCCCTCATTCGCTGTGTTGAGTTACTGCCTGTGGTTCCTGCCCCGGGCCCTGGCTCGCCCCCAGGGTAATGCTGTCATTTGTGAGGTGGCAGCCAAGTTAGACATGCTGGTGGCATCCTCACTGGGCACAGAGGAGGAGCGTGGGCTGAGTTCCAGTTGGTCTTAGTCCCTGCCACGGTTCCCACGCAGCCACACTGGACACACTCGTGGGACACACTGCCTTCTCTTGCCTTTCCCTCTGCACCTGCTGACAAGCTCCCCGACGTTGCCTTTGTCCGAGGAACATAGAGCAGAAATTCTGCACCTCCTGGCCGCTCCGGGGCTGTCATGAGCATCACGGTGGGGCTCTGGAAATATCTTAGCTCTGCTGAGAAGAATCGAAGAGAGGACAACTTGTCATTGGTGAAAAGGATCCTGGGAGGACGGGCTTGTTGGGGCCCCATATTGGGTTCCAGCTCTGCTTGCTTTGCGTTGTGAGTAACCTGCAAAGGACAGGAGGGAAGGAGAAACCTTGAAGAAGAGAGGAGGAAGTTAATGCATTTCAGGTGAACCTCCCCAAACTTCTCCCTCCAAATCAGTGCAGAGATGGGCATTTGGTGCAGGGGTTAGATTGGCGCCTGGGGCTGCCTGCACCTCAGGTTGGAGTCCTCACTGGGGTCCTGTCTGCTTTGCTTTCCAATCCAGCTCCCTGCTAGTGCACATCCTGGGAGGCCGCAGATGGCGGCTCGGATACTTGGGTCCCTGCCACCTGCGCGGTGGATCCCGACGGAATTCCAGGCTTTATCTGGGGAGTGAACCATCCAGTGGAAGCTCTGTCTCTGCCTTTCAAGTCAAAGTGAAAATATATAAAAGTTATTTTGAGAGATAAGCTTATTTGAGTACAAATAACGTGAAATCTATGTGCATGAGGAGTCTCCAAAAAGTTCATAAAATGCATATGATGAGAAAACTATGCATGGACTTCAAAATTTTGGCACCAAAATAAACATGTTGTAATTCCATTGTCTGTGAACTTTTTGGAGTACTCCTGTATTTCTATGGCCCAGAAGTTCATCTCAAGGAAATGTCAGAACCTTGTAGGAAGGTCTATCTATAAGACTGTTCATGGCATTGTATATAATTATGAAAATCGGCGATGACCTGGATGTCCAGCTATAGAAAGCTGATTTGTGACTCATCATTGTCACTGAAACTGATGCTGCAAAAAATAAAACAGGGTTCACACAGCAAGAAATTCAAGATTTGCCGTCGAACAAAGAAGTAGCTTACAAAACAACATTTCCATCTGAGTCCCTTTCAGTGAAACCTTCATATGTACCTGGGCAAAAACATCAAACGTTAACCACGCCTATCTTCAGGTGGAAGGATTATGGTTTCATTTTTTTCTCCTTTTGTGTCTCTGCATTTACCCATTTCCGCAATTCAGGTAGAACTTTTACAATCAGAAAAATAATTAGGATTTTTAAGCTTTCTTTCCTGGAGTCCCTAATAAAAATTCCTTCCTGGAAAACACTTCTGAAATTGGGAGGGTGGAGCCCACCCTACTCAAACACCTCTTGTCACAGCATGGAAAGTTAGTGCTGTACTGAGAGAGGGGCCTCGGGCCAATTTCTCGGCAAATTTAGTGAAATACCTTATTATGCAGTGCAGTGCCATCAGTTACGGTGCTATTGCATCAATCAATAAATACACATTTATGGAATGTCAATTTTCTCAGTCTTTTCAGCAATCTTTAAACATGGCTGAAATGTCCGCTGTCTTTTATTGCATTTCTGACTGTTTCTGTGGGACTGGTTAAAGTCCGACAATGTCCAAGGCAGGTTAAAGAAGGAAGCAGCATATTTCTGTCTTATTCAGATGTCATCCAATAACACGTCACTAATAAAAAAAAAAAAATTGGAGGTGGCCGATGCCAGCACGTACTCTTGGATATTTAAACATTTCACTTAGCCATTCTTCACTCCGCAGGTTTAAAAGGGCTCCAGGATTTTTGAAATGAACAGTCGACCTTAGCTAGCACCAGTTAATACTACATAGAACATTTGTAAGCTGGATGGGAAATTATAACACCTGCTATTTCCTGTAGTTAAAAAAAAATGCTGAAGGCAAAAATATGGGCTATAAATCAGGGTGATCTGCGCAATGGCACAGATCCACAGCTAAGGGAGGCCTTGAGGTCCTGCTTACTTTTCCACTCCCCCTGCATCCATGCAAATCTCCCACTATCTCTCGTCCTGCCTTAGTTCCTGAATACCTGCCTCGTAGCCCACAGAGAGGGTAAGTGTGAAGCACAGCTAAGCGACCTCGCCTGCCCAACCATGACTGCTCTCTCTAGCTGCTGTGGTCAATTTACAATGCAGTTTCCCCACTGAACCCGTGAGGATGGGAAAACAGCTAGACACGGCTTGCTGGGAAAGAAAGGGCATTGAGGAGGAAGTCGCCACAAAATCCCGCCCTCCAGCAAGTGTGCCGCCCTGCAGTATTCCCTGTGCACCACAGCTCTCAGCCGGGACAGCTTAGCGTCTCAGGAACCCGGCACACCCCAGCACCCCCAATTCTTTCTCAGGTCAGATCTGCGCATCAGCGGCTTGTCTTTGCTTTAAGATTGTGTTCCCAGGGGCTAAGAACATTCCAGATCAATGCCACAGGCCGAGGAAACAGTGCCTTAGGAGCTGAGAAGTGCCACCGTGCTGCAGCCCTAAGCCATCAGCACCAAAATGGAGATGTCTGAATAGGCAGAACATGTAAAATGGATGCGTGAGAGGCATCAGTTTGATCCTTTCAGGCTGTTCCAGCCTAAGTGAAGATAAAGGAAGTCACTGTCCCACTTGGGAGTCTCGTCATTTTGAAAGCACGGGGAATTTTCAAAGAGAACGAAGCCCTTCTGCTCTCATTGAAGTTCACTGAGAAGGGGGAATCTGAGGAGCTCCCCTCCGTGCCTCTCTGGTCTGTGTTTATCACTGACCAGGGGCGAAGCGGAACCGCTGGGCAGATTCTCAGCGGCACTGGGGCCTCCATGCACTGGCTTACAAACCAGAGTGAGGTTTACGTTCCCAGGCAACAGCGGCACTGCTGTGCAGGTGTCCAGCTGTTTCTGGTGTGGCCGAGGGAACCGTAGGGGCCAGAGAGAGGCCTGTGCAAGACACAGCCCTAACATGGGCATTTGAGAGGCTGAGAGAAAACAGTGTTTGGCCCCAGGCCGGGGGCAGGGGAGGGACTCCTGGCCACACAAGCCTGGCTCCACTCAGCGCACTGCTACACTCCTGGTGGAAGCCCTCAGTGCTGGCGTTAAATCAGACCAGCATAACATAAATATGGCTTTGTGTGCAGCCACCTTGAGGGTACAAACAGAACTCCACACCGCTTCTGGGCCCCTCCTGTACCCCGTCTCCCCCCAGCTCACCAGGCGGTGAGAAGAACCTTCCAGAAAGCTCCAGCTGCCCTTGGGCTTTCTGAAGAAACAGAATCGTCAGGCAGACAAATTCAGATGGTGGCTCAGCGCTGCCTGGGGTCTTTGCAATGCCCAGGTAAGCGCCCTGAGGCCAGCCTGATCCACCCAGGAGAGCTGGAAGGTCCCGGAAGGGGCAGGAAGCACTTACCTGGGGTCGGTTCTCGGCTTCTGCCAGCCCAGGGTCCCTCCTCTCACCCTAGCTCCGTGGCCTGTGCAGGGGCCACCCTGGGCCTGAGCCCTGAGCGTCTGGCCCTTTAGGCCTTTCCCCTTCTCCCTTTATGGGATTCAGGGATTAAAAGTAAACAATTCTTTCTCTTTCTGATAAGTCACATTAAATGATCGATCCCAACGGGAGGGAGGGCACGACCTCAGTGCACTGAGACAGCGTCACCTTTGGTCAAACACACTGAGCAGGACTGGGTGGGGGTGCACGGCGTGCAGAGGCCCAGGGGTGCAGCAGGCGGCCCAGGTGAGCACCTGCCTCCCCTCGGAGACCCACCAGGCTGTCACCGTCCTTAACTCCTTCCTCCCAGGCAGAGCCCAGCACACTGCCCCATGCAGGGGCTTCGAGAGCCAGCAAGGTCCCCTGGCCATAGAGCCTATGAAATATACCCTGGGCTCATCCGACTTAGGGCTCTTGGGGAATATCTGGAACAAGTCCCTTCTCTGCAACCTTGCCCATGTGTTCACCTGTGAGCGCCAGTCATTCCTTGGGACGCTCCTCCTCACCTCCTAAATGCTGGGGAGCAACAGGGACGGAGGCCAAAGTCATCGTCACAACACACAATTGTGCACGCACACACATGCATGTACACCCGCACAAGCAACAACACACAAACCACCATGGGTGTGGCCTGGGTCCCAACAGAACTCCGTGTTGGCCATCCCGTCTTAAATCTCTACCCATTTCTCTCCCTCTGCAGGCCACTTTGTCATTTTGCTTTCTTAAGGGTTAGAAAGAAATGGCCTAGGACAGACGCTGTGGCGTAGCAGGTTAAACTGCTGCCTGTAGCACCGGTATCTCATATGGACATCGGTTCACGTCCCAATCCAGCTCCCTGCTAATGCACCTGGGAAAGCAGTGGAGGATGGCCCAATTGCTTGGGCCCCGGCACCTACTTGGGAGACCCGGATGAAGCTCCTGGCTTCGGCCTGGCCCAGCTCTGGCTGTTGCAGCCATTTGGGGAGTGAACTAGCAGGTGGAAAATCTCTCTCTCTCTCTCTCACTCTCCCTTTCAAATAAATAAATAAATGAATATTATTATTATTATTGAAGAAATGGCTGTTCCTCTCTAGGAATTCATGGCTCAGGAGTGAGGTCTGGCTGTCATCACGGGCCATAACAGGTGGGGACGGGCGGCCTTCAGGCAGGTGCTGCCCCCCCTGCCTGACACTTGTTTTCAGTTGTCACATTTCTTCTCAGGTGAAAAGAACAAGCAAACTAAGTGCTGCCCTTTTTCTTGTTCCTGACAAAGAGCTGATCAAGAACTGAGCCTGAAGGGTTGGCCCTTTGCCTTGGTCCCGTGGCTGTGCCCCAAGATCCTACGGGAGCCAAGGGTTCTTCCCGGGGTGGGGTGGGGGGCTCAGACCCCTGGCATAGTCCCGCCCACCTGCCCCTGGGAGGGACAGGGTCTCCCACCAGGGGAGAGGGCTTGGCCAGCACAGTTACAGGCCAAAGCTCTGAGAAGGAGGACACATCCTAAGGGGTTGGAGACCCCCAGGCCAGCCCTGTGCAGTGGATGTGGTGTCAACGTGACTCTTTTAACGTCACATTACTGGCAGCACAGCATAGGTGCTGCCCATGGTCTCCAGCCTTGCACCTTCCAGGTCGGTCACTTCTGCTCCCTATGACAACCTTCTTGCTTTTCTGAAAGGCCATTTCTTTTCTCCTTTAAAGCGGAACAGATTCCTCAAGTTCCCCAGGCAGACCGGGGCAAGACGAAGCCCTCCCACCTCCCCACCCGGCAGCGCACACACCCCGGGGGGCACATCTGAAATGTGGTGCTTTCCTGCTGAGACAGTTTTACCTTCATTGAGAAAAACCAGGGAGAAGACAAACGTTGGGTCCCCAGCTCATTTCCTTTAAAGTCCCAGCTGTAGAACTCACGGGGAGCCTGGATTTTAGAGACGAAACCTTTTCCAAACTTCCCGCAGCGAATCACACAGCCCTACCTCAGCTGCTGCCTTTGAAACGGACTTTTTGTTTTTTAGAAGATGAAGGGGAATGCATTCTGGTAGGAGGCGAGAGCTTTGACCCCTGCCAGGGTGAAGGGCAGCTCGGCTTGTCCAAATCCCTGTTGTTTGCACTCAGATACAGGCTGCAAAGTTGGACTGCACCAACAGTGCAAAGCAAAACCCTGTAACTTTCCACTGGCCGCAGCCGGAAGCGGCTCCAGCCCCCGCGTGTCACCAGCTCGCTGGTTTTCTCATCTCTGTGCCATGAGCTGCAGACTTTTTGAAATGGAAGATACAAACAAAAACAAGAAGCAGCGATCTGTTTCCAGAAAGAATGCCAAACTTTTCCCCACGAAGGATACTGAAACTTGGGAACTGTAGCCTGGATCGTATTCAAGATTCTTTGCCATTTGGAGTTTTGCCCTTGGACGTGGGTGTCGTCTGTGCAACACAGCTGAGACCACTTGCTCGTCATTAGCTCTGAAACCGCAGGTGAAACAGGAGATGAATTAATCATTAATGCTGAATAAAGAAAACCAAAGAGGGAGCTAGAGGGATGACAACAGTCAGAGGCTGTCCCGACTAATTGGTTATTTATTCCGCTAGTGAAGCCAGAGACCAAAGGAGGCCAATTGGGACCTAGCACGATGGGACCGGACTGAAGCTGAATTGCCACAGCCCCAGTCTTATTATTTTGGGAATCAGATCACGTTCAGACCAGTGTCACACTCTGAGAACCAGGTGAAAATGCAGAATGTTGACAGTGAGCCCTGATTTCGCCACAGCAGTCACGCCTGGATCACCTTCTCCCACCTAAAGGTCTTCCGTTATCAGAGGGAAGAAGCCCCGAACACTGGTGGTGGGTGGCTCAGAGAGCAAGAGTCAATGAATGGCACCCATTTCCTGGGATTTCAGACACGTGGCGTTTCCTCCCTAAACACTTTACTACTCATCCCCAAAGGGATACAGCTTAACATGAGGCCCATTATCAGAGCTGAATTAACAGGGAAATTTCCTAAAAGCACCTAATAGTTCACTCAATTTCAAATTTCCCAATTGTCTATAGCTTTTTTTTTTTTTCAAGTAGGATCCAGTTCATGTTCACACTTGCATTTGGTTTTTCTTTCCTCATTTCACAATTCTTTTTCATTTTCATTTTATTAAAGAAAGAAAGAGGTCAGGAGATCATCCCTGGGCTGGTTCATTCCCCAAAGGCTCACAATAGCCAGGGCTGGGCCAGGTTCATGCAAGGAACCAGGAACTCAGTTCGGTTTCCCGCATGAGTGGCAGGGACCCAGGGACCCAAGGCCTCACCTGCTGCCTCCTAGGGTCTGCATTAGCAAGAAGCTGGATCGGAAGCGGAGGAGCTGGGACTCAAGCCAGGCGCTCTGATGGGGGATGCGGGAGTCCTAGGTGCTGGGTTAAGCCACTGCGCCAAACACCTGCCCCATTGTACCAGCGGCCCAGGTGCTCCCCCACATTCTGCCAGCTGCTGTGTGTCTGCCCCAGAGACTGGTCCACGCCCCTGGACTTTGCAGGAGGGAAGGCCCAGAAGGCAGGCCTTGTAACCTCTGCCTGGCCTCCCCTTTCTGAGGGTGTGCGAGCTCTCTCGGAGGAGCTCTTCCCGAAACACCAAACAAGGGTCTCAAGGGAGTCCTCACTCACTCACTCACTCACTCATTCATTCATATCTGCTGAGGGCCACCCCATCCCAGGCACTGTTCTAGATACTGGGTAGACAGCAGCAAACATAACCAGACTAAACTGCCTTCTCTCATGGAGCTTGCATCCAGGAGAAGGAGATGAGCAACGTACGAAGGGCAGCGAAGGAGCAGTGCGTTTGGGGGAAGCCTCAAGTCCCAGTGCTGTGAGTGGGCAGGAGGGGTTAACCAGTGAGCCAGGAGGGCCTCACACGGAGGGCGTTCCCAGGCAGGTGAACCTGCACACATGGGTGGGTCTCAGCGTCATCAGGAGGGCTGGTGGGAGAGAGAGGCCTGAGAGAGGGGAGAGGGGACCATGTGAGAGTGTGTGAAGCTCGGAGGCCTGACTGTGCTCCGCTGACCACCAGCCACAGCAGGTGCAAAACCAACCCTTAATTTTAATGACCATGATTTTTAGTGAAGAGCAGAGGAATGAGGATTGAATTCAAATACTTACTCAGGAACCAGTCTGCTTCAAGTTCATGTCACGGTTGTTTGAATCTAAGACTTCAGACTCACCTGCTTGGGAATGCAGAGATAGTAAAACATGGAGAAAAGCTGTGTTTTAAAATCAGTGGAATATAGGGATTGAACGAACAGCACTACCCTTGGAGTTAAAGGGCCTGGGTTGGGACCCCAGCCCACCACACACTAACTGGCTGGACTTGAACATGGTTCTTAACCTTTCCATGCCTCAGTGTCCCCATTTATAAACGTGTGCTGTGTTCATGGCAGTGCCCCCTTCATGGGTCACCATGGGGATTCAGTGAATGAACACGTACAAGCCTGGAACAAGGTAAACGCCCCTGAATGCTATTTTTAGGTCCTTCTGCATCTCCGATGTTCTTATTTCAATTTTTAAAATGAGGAAAGAGCTCAAAGGCACAGCTGGGACCGTGGGGCTGGGACCTGAGGTCCACCCTCTGGGGGGCAATTCTGCTGCCTCTGCAGCTTTGCCTACCACACACGAAGGAAGCCAGGCTCCAACCTCAAGACTCTGCACTTCCAAGACTAGTGCAACCCCCGGGCCTGTTGCCAGGACTCTTTATGACTAGTTCAGAGGGCCCGGCAAGGTGCTTCATAAAGTCCCACCCCATCACTGTGAGCAAATTCCCCCAAAGTGACCCCAGAATGTGGGAGGGGAGAGTGGGCCTCTGCTGGGCCCTCTGCATGGCCTCCTTTCCTGAGGACAAGGGCGAGGGGCCCTTGCATAGGGAGTCCCTGGTGCAGGAGGTTCCGACACCCTGGCCAAAGGTTGAGTCACAGACCACAGACCCACGGGAGAGAAGGACCCCTAGGTCTTCCTCCAACCCTTTGTGACTTTAAAGGAATTCTAACTGCACCTCCTTCTCCCGACCTCAGGGACCTCATTGGAAGAAGCGAAGTCACTTTGTCAAACACCACATGCAGGCAGGACTTAGCCACTGCCTTTACGGATTTGTTCCTGCTCTGTCCAAGGTAGCATTCTCCAGGGCCTTGGGCCAGCATCACGGAACTCTCCCTCTCCTCCCTGCTCCCCAGACTTCCAAACACAGCGCTGAAGTCATCTAGACTTTTCTCGGCTAAAGGAGACACTCAGCTAAATGGCCGCAACCTCAGACGCACCCCAGTTTGGTGGTCTCTGCCATAAAACTTTTGCAGGCTAAGGCCGACTGTGAACAGGGTTAGGCTGAGATGTGCAGGGGCCGATCTCGGTCTGTGTTTCTCCTCAGCGCACTGAGCGTATTCCTTATAGTCCCCACCTCGATGAATGATTCTCCAATGAAACACTGTCCCCATCTTTGATTCTTGCAAGTTGCTGTCTTCCTCTCCTCTTCTCCTTGGCCCCGCCTCCAATCCCCCTCCCTTGTACAGGGAGGCGTTCACAAGCACGCACCTGCCAGCCAGGTGCTCCCTGGGATCTGCCCACAGAGTTCCAACGCCACTTCCTCTACTCGTCTGCCCTCACTGGTCTTCTCTACGCAGCGCATTTAGCCATCGACAGAATCAGCCTGAGATTCACCATGAAGTGAAACAATGTGCAGTGTGGAAAAATTATTTTCTTCCACTTGAAGGAGAGAGAGAGAGAGAGAGAGGGAGATCTTCCATTCGCTGGTTCATTCTCCAAATGCCTAGTGCATCAGCCAGGACTCGGGAGTCCTGCTGAAGTCAGGAACCCAGAACCCCACTGATGTCTCCCACGCGGGTGTCAGGGATCCAAGCACTTGGGCCATCATTCGCTGCCTCCCCAGGTGCATTAGCAGGAAGCTGGATCTGAAGCAGAGGAGCCTGGACTTGAACCAGCACTCCAAGATGGCGGCATAACCCGCTGTGCCACCACACCTGCCCCTGCAAACATCCTTAGAAATAAAATCACCATATTTGCTTCCTGTCCTGGCATAGCTGCTTTGGGGCTCACTTTTGTTTTGGAGTCAGGATGTGGTTTGCGCCTTCTTTTCCAAAGCTTCCTTCTAGATTCTTCCAGAAGCCAGATGTCAAACAAGCTCTTTGTTCAGAGGTCCTAAGGGCTTAGCTGACCCCTGAGAGAGCATCACGCTGTCTTCTTCATCCCTCTCCTACTCTTGGCCCTATCTGACTTCCCTATTACCTGCTCGGGTCCAAATGTCAGCTGGGGGATCCGTGTGGTTAAGAAACAGTTCCAGTCCAGGGGTACTGAAGCCAAGCACATGACGTCTACACTGCCAGCTGCTCACATCAGCTGGGGCAAGGCCTCAGGAATCTCAGACTGAGGATTCAAGACTCTAGAATCATTTATGAATGCTGTGTTTGGGGTCACGGGGGCAGAAACACCTCAGGGAATGGCAAAGTCAGGGCTGCAAACTCAGAGCTGGGGTCTCGGAAGGAACATGTGGCCAGCCCTGCACAGAAGGCCATCCTAAAATCTGCTTCAGAGACTAGGCCATGCTCTGCGGCTCATGAGCACTGGTTCAAGTGCTTCTTGGAGGATTGTGGGAGAAACACAGGCCAGAGCACCCTGCTGTGGGCACAGGGGCTCAGGTGAGACGCAGAGGACTGTGGGAATCGCAAGGCATCATGGGAGTCACACCGGGACTATTGGGAGGAATGTGTGGCAGCTCTGTGCAGTTCTGCATGCTGTGTGGTCGGGAGAGGACAGAAGAGGCAGCCTCCAGGAGCTGCACTCAAAGGCAGTGGGGATTGCAGTTGGGGGTCTTTGTTCTGAGAAATGGACAGTGAGCAGGGGGCCTGTAGCCACAGACTCAGAGCTTGTGTCCTGTTCCTGCCCCTTCCTTGCTAGGTGAACTTGAGCCCAAGTTTCCTGACCTATAAAGTTCAGATAATAATCCTCACCTCCCAGGACACTGGGAAGGAGTAGTGAGATACAACATGTATTCAGAACAATACCTGGCAGATGATAAGAACCCAATACATAGTACTACAATGATGACTGTTAACAAGCACTGTAGAGAAAGAACCCAATGGTAGTACTTCTGTGATGACGATTAGACAAGCATGCAGAGAAAGACCTAGGAGAGACTGTTGGTGGTTGCTGGTGGCTGGTGTGAGATGGTTTCCCACCACCGAGACCACAGGCCAAGTCCTTACACTGCTCCTGCCCTCTCTGGCTGCACTAAGGACGGTGAGCTCCACTGTTGCAAATCCATCACCTTGTGGGGATGGAGTTAGAGATTCGGGGCCAGTCCGAAAGGTAACTGGGCATTCCCCCCGCCCGAGCCTCCCAGATGACCAGGGCAAGCTCCAGATGACATATAAATGCTAATGAGGTGGTGGCACCATACCTGCCCACTTGCGCCCTCCGTCCCTCTCGCCATGCCTCCTCCTGGGGTTTGGGGCTCCTCTGGTGCTTGGCAGGGAGAGCTGGGGAGTTCAGGCACCGTGTGGGGCCTTCTGGATCTCCCTCCTTTCCCTGCTTTCGCAGGGACTGGGCTGGGTCAGAAGGCAGCACACTGGACATGGCAGGCGTGACTCTCAGCCTCTCCTCCCAGCCTTCCCAGGCCTGCTTAACTGGCCCAGGAACAAACTGGTTGGCCTCAGCTGTCTTACCGGCCTGTGATGGGCAATCCCTTTGCACATGTCTCAGTACCACAATATGGAATATCATCATCCACTTGTGTCCCCCTTCTTGGCCCCTTGGTTATTGTTTTGCAAGAAAATACAAAACCGACCATTTCTCTAAGAAAAAAAAAAATCAAATTTGGCCCTTCTACCTTGTTTTCATGCCTTTCTGCACACAAAGTGACTTTTCATTTCAATGGTGAAGCATACACTATGCATCCTGTATTTTTCATTCACTATTCTGTCCTCAGCATATTTCCATGTCAAGGAGTATCTCAACAAATTTTTTTTTAAAAGATTTACTTATTTATTTGAAAAAGCAGAGTTGCAGAAAGAGACATCTTCCATCTGCTGGTTCACTCCCCAAATGGGCACAACAGCCAGGGCTGGGCCAGGCTGAAGCCAGGAGTCAGGAGCCTCATCAAGGTCCCCCGTGTGGGCGCAGAGTCTCAAGTATTCGGGCCATCTTCCACTGCTTCCCAAGGAGCATCAGCAGGGAGCTGGATGGGAAGTGGAGCAGCTGGGACTCGAATCAATACTCATATGGGATGCTGACTTTGTGGGCACTGGCTTAACCCTCTACACCACAACACCAGCCCCAGTACTCTTGAAAAATAACTTTAATTCCATTTTGTTTTGTTGCATTCCATTGACTGATTTTATTATTCACCAAATCCCACAAGTATTTTGATGTAAGTTGAGTACTTTTTTGTTTTCAGAACCTGGCACCAAGAAAAATGAACAGAACTATTCCTTGCATGTGAAATCTCGAGTGACCTCCCTCATTTCAACATTGAGAAGTCACTGCTACAACTCAACCAATGCTGCCTCAGATGAGAAATATCGCACATCTGAGGCCCAGTGTGTGGTGCAGTGGGTTAAGCTCCTGCTTGGGATGCGAGCATCCCACGTAAGAGTGCTGGTTCAAGTTTTGGTTTCTCCGCTTAGGACCCAGCTCTCAGCTAGCATGTCTAGAAAGGTAGTGGATGATGGTCTGAGTGCTTGGGCCCCTGCCACCCACATGGGAGACTCAAATGGAGTTCTTGGCTCTTGGCTTTGGCCTCATCCAACCCTAGCTGTTGTGAGCATTTGGGGAGTGAACCAGTGGATAGAGATCTTTATCTCTCCCTCTTTCTGGGTGTCTTGCTGTCTTTCAAATAAATAGACAAATCTAAAAAAAAAAATATCACCAATTTTACTACATCCACTGGCAAACTGTCTCTCCTCAATTAGAGCTGCAAGATTTTGCAAATAAAAACCCAGAATTTTCCATTACATTTTAATTTCAAATAAACAAAGCTTTTGTCAGTGTAAGTATGCCCCATGCAATAGTTGCAGCATTAAGGGCATACTTGGGCTAACAATTATTCATTGCTTATCTGAAATGCAAACTTCAGTAGGGGTCCTGGATTTTATTTGGCCACTTTATCCCCGATCCAGCGCAGGGGTCTGCAGCTGCCCGACCACACTCACCAGCTCAGCTCCTTCGGAGGTTGAGTCAGGTGCCTTCGGATCACTGTAGTCCTGCAGCACCTGAGTCATTTGGCCTTTGCTCCTGCTCTACAGGAAGGTACTGCCCGCAGGTAGGAGAATGAGAGCTGGAGAAGGAACACAGGCTCCGGTCGCAGGACGGAGCTGGGCAACCAGCTTGGCTGTGTTTCTTGGGACACAGCTCTTCGTCTTTTTGATCTCCAATTTTCTATGTAAATCACTGGAGCAATATTCCTCTCAAAATGGTCTGAAAGAACAGAGAGCTGATTTTTGTTGGAGGTTTTATAAACTGCAAAACTCCAAACATTACGATTTAAAAGTCATTTGGGAGGGGCCGGCGTTGTGGTGCAACAGGTTAAGCCGCTGCCTGCAGTACCGGCTGGAGTCCTGGCTGCTGTTTCCGATCCAGCTTCCTGCTAATGCACCTGGGAAAGAAGCAGAAGATGGCCCAAGTGCTTGGGCCGCTGCACCCATGTGGGAGACCTGGATGGAGTTCCAGGTCCAGCCCTGGTCCAGCCCTGGCTGTTGTGGCGTTTGGGGGGGGTGAACCATCAGGTGGAAGATTTCTCTCTCTCTCTCTGTAGCTCTGTCACTCTGCCTTATAAACAAATAAATAAGAGTTTGTTTTTTAATTAAAACCGTGAGAGAAATTCCCACAGCTCTGGAGTCATAGGCCTAGCAAGTTCCCCAGGCCCATGTGGCCACAGTATCCTCTAGGAGTCACCTCTGCACCTTATCCTAAGCCACCTGCCCTCTCCCCAGCACACGCTGAGTATGAGCTACGTCTCAGGCCCCCAGAGACACCCCAACCACTCAGGAATGGTTTGTCTCGAGGGCTGTACACTGAAGGCCACAGAAAATGGAAATCATTTCCTCCAAAAGTTCTTAGGAAAAGCATCCAAAGAGCTACTTGAATTTTTAAAGCAGGAATTTAATTAGTCCTGGATGTCTGAATTTGTTAGATGTTTAATGTAAGCTGTAGAAACTGTGTTAAAAATAATTAATAACCCAGACAGGAATTTGGAACCAAGGAAAGAGAATCAACAGAATTAACTTCACGTACATTGGCTATTTTGGCTGAGTTTGGGAGCAGAAGGAAATCCCAGCTAGGGCTGTCAAAAGAAAGGGCCTCTGTGGGCGTGTCGTGTAAATTGTGCTGTGTCCGGAGGCCAAGGGGCTTGGAGAGGATAGGCTAGATCTTTCACACGCCCAGGGCAGTTGTATACTGCTTTGAAATTAAAAAAAAAGTCTATAATTTGGGGCCAGAGACTCTTAAGCAGTGCACAAAGCCTAGAATCAAGAAGTGCTGAACATTAGATGATTAATATAAATTAAATCAGAAGACCCCCCCCCCACCCCTCTCCCTGCAAAACTCAGGAGAAAAATATTAGCAATGCAGAAATTAATCACACTTCCTCAGTCGGTAGCGCAGTCATATAATTCAGGAGTGAATAATTCAAGATGGAAATCAGGGAGGGACATGAATATGGAATTGGCAGAAAAATAAACGCATTGAAAATGTCGTTAGCTTCTCTCATAATCATAGAAGTGTAGATAAGGCGTTAATTCTCAGTGAGCAGATAGACGAAAATATAAAACTTGCCCATGGCCAGTATTGCCTGTGCTGTGGGCAATCTGTCATTCTCAGATATCACCAGAAGTGGTAAGGGCCCACTTTTTTGTTTTAGTACAATTTGACAATATCCATCAAAATCGGAATTGTACAGCCTTCTTAACCCAGTAATTCCATTATTGGAAATTCATTCTATAGATATATCCACCAAAGGCCCCTAAGACAGGCACCTAAGCGTAATTCATTACAGCATTGTTTGCAAGACAAAAATACAGGAATAAACTCTGTGTCTATGTGGTAGACTGGGTAGGTCAATAACACAAGAGCAGGGCAGCCATCCATTGTAATACAGTGCAGACATTCAAACAGAAAAAGGAAGGGCCAGGAGCCGGGGTGAGGATGATGTCTTCCCAAACAAAATATGTCAGAATGCATTTGGAAGGAATATGACGGGCATGAACACATAGCCAGGTATTTGCACCTGCGTTTATTTGGGGGTAATATCTGCATGCCTTTTTTTTTTTCCTTGTAGGAGCCAAAAGACCTAACTGGTGGTAGCTCCTCTGGGAAGTGGGCTAGGGCGGGGCAGGGTGTGGAGGTGTGCGGCTTCTGTGTTTGGACCTTTCCCTTGCTGGTGTTTAATGATCAGAAGCAGAGCTCTGAAGCTGTTGATCCTGGCAACCGATGCTGAAAGACTTCGCCCCTCAGCCCAAAGCCAAGGACAAGTGCGGTGAGACATCAGAGGGCGACATCTGTGCCGGCGGTGCTGTCAGAGGTCACGGGGAAGCTGCGAGCGCCAGCAGAGCCACCTCCACCTGCAGACAGAGGCCCTGACACCTGGCCGAGCAGGGCCAGGCAGCACGGTAGCTGGGGGAGATGTAACTTGATCCTGAAGGGAGTCAGCCAACTCAGGGGAGGCAGTGTAGGTGTCTGGGGCGTGAGGCGGATGCAGTCACCTGACCTATGCAGAACTTTTCCCAGGAAGTGAAGGGGTGTGGGAGTGAGGGAACTGGGGAAAGAAGGGCAGGTGTGGGGAGGGGGGAATTGCAGGGCTTGGTTAGGGAGGATGAAGAGAGAGGGAGACCAAGGTCATGGACTGGGCTGCTGGGTGGGTGTGGAAGGGTTGATTTGGGGTCTATTGTAAACTTGGGGAGAGAAGGGTTATGTGTCAGGCCTAAGGGGCATAGTGCTCCCCCCCCTCAGTTTTAAGGAGGGGCCTCTGGGGGGTGTAAATACATCCATAGAGGACTGAACTTCTACTGGCCGGGTTTCAGGGAATCGTTGGCAGAATTCAGGCAGTCATTTAGATAACTTGATTGGAAGACAAATTATAACCATTGGTAAATTAGCAAAGTGTATTCAGAGCTGCTCTCATATGTAGAATGCTCAGTATTATCAACACAATCACTCATGTAATGTTCGCAGGTGACTTACAGGCTGCATCTGTGTGACAGAGCTCATTTGCATCCTTGATACTGTTAGAATGTCAAAATCAAGTGCACTGGGTCTGTGAAGCACTACTGTTTGCTGGCTCTTAGCCAGGTGTTGGAATTTGCCACCCCACCTGCTATGCATAGCAGGAGCTCCGGTGACAATGCCACCCACAGTAAGAGCATTACCAACAATAGTTGGTGACAACAACCTGGGAAAATGGGGTCTTGTGACCCGGTACGTCGTTAAAATCAGGACTATATCTCTTCTGAATGAATAAGAGAGGGGGCACAGATCCTCACTCCAAAAAACATTTTGCAGAGTTATCAGCTGCTTCAGGCTGTGCGCCAGGCATTGGCAGGAACCTGGGGAGACAGTGAGCATCCCTATCTGCTGGCCGGTTCAACTGCAACAGCTCATTCCATCTGACCCCTACCCGCTCCATCTGACCCCTACCCGCTCCATCTGACCCCTACCCGTGATGCAATGATAATGGTGTTTATTGTGTACCTCATTATGAGCCAGGCATTGCGCGAGGTGCCCAATTAAATCTGCATAATACCATTAAATGGGCTTCATTCGTTTTCCCATTTTACCTTTGGGGAAGTAGAGAGATCACTTGCTCAAAGTCCTGGTTTAAGCTCAAACCCAGACCTGAACTAGAGTCTCTGACTCGAAAGATCCCCAGCCTGCGGGTTCCATGGAAGGCCCGCCTTCCCCAGACAGAGCAGGGACTCCCACACCCCAGAGCAAAGGGCCTTAAGCAGCTGCTTCCCACTTGGGACCCAGCCACTCCACAGTCACAGGCCGGTGTGCCCCTCACCTCCCGGGGCCCTGTGGAGGGGTCTTCTTGGCCACAGGCTTCAGGGCAGAATGGAGCCTTCTCCAATGGCCTCGGCTGGTCCCTCTAGGTCCTGTTGACTGGCTTGTGTTGGACAGTGGCTTATGAAGGCATCTAGTCTGAACATTGGTTACCAACTGAACCAATCTGCTCCTTTCTTTGCAAGGGTTTCTTTCGATGTTGACACAGGCCAGGAGGTGGGCAGTTGGTAGCAGGGGTGGAGACTGATAGAAGTGGCTCTGTCATCCTTTGGGTAGAGGAAGAAGCAAGAGAACTCTGGCAGCTGTGCCAATGGGACAGGCAATTGTCATGGTGACTGTGGGCCTTCGGTGGCCCTCCAGTCTCCTCTTGATGCAAGCTTGGAGGCCTTCCTGCTATTTGACCTCAAGAAAAGAGAGCAACTTGAAAAACCCAAGAATTATCGTTCCTTCTTTCCCCCTCTCCTGGCCCTAAACTACTGCCTGAAATTCCACTGTTGGAAATTTGTTTCTTAGAAAGGAATTCAATAGGAATGTTATCTCTGTTATCAATGAAGAAGTTGGACTATCTCCCTCCAAAAGACAACTTCAGGCAAATAGAAGGCAAAATACAAAAACATCAATGAAAAAGTGCTTGGGAGTCAGCCGACGGGGAAGGATGTGAGAATGGATGGTGGTTTGCTTAAGCTGTTCCTGGGACTCCCTCAGTCTTTCACAAGTTCAAAGCCAGCTGTGATGCAGCTTCCTGCCGCTCTCCAGCCTCAGATCTGCAGGCCGATTCTTCAGGGTACATCTCCAGATGCTCACGGTCTGAACACGGCTCCGTCTCTGGGAGACCGTGGTCCCGACTTCAACCCTTTTGGGTCTGAGAAGCTCAGTAGCCGACTCCCCTTTGTTCTTGGGGATCTGAGCCTGCCCATGTCAGTGCAGGCCATGGGCATGCCCGCCCAACCCTGGGGGCTGTCCCTTGAGCTCTGTCCAGGAGACTGGGAAAGGTAGAGTCCTGGGAATGGGACATTTCTTCCAGTTGTCTGGCTCTTTCCAAGGCCTCCCCTTCCCTCCCCACCATTTGGGGGCAGAACCCTCCTGTTCGGTCCCTTTCAGGCCGGGTTCTGGCACCTCTGACTCATGCTCTTTAGCAGCTCAAACTACAGAGTGTGCTGGCCAGCTGTGGCCCACCTCCTGCTTGCAAAATGGGCCAAGGTAAGGAAAAAGTTAGATGTGTAGGATGAAGTGTTCTGAATTCATTTGAGTTGTCTTCAGTGATGCCACACAAAACCTGCTGCACCTTGAGCATCTAGAAGCAAAACCTGTCAAATTAGGGCTGACATTGTGACGTAGTGGGTAAAACCGCTGCCTACGGTGTCGGCATCCCATGTGGGCACAGGTTCGAGTCCTGGCTGCTCCCCTTC
The DNA here is from genome assembly GCF_033115175.1 of Lepus europaeus. Lineage (NCBI taxonomy): Eukaryota > Metazoa > Chordata > Mammalia > Lagomorpha > Leporidae > Lepus > Lepus europaeus. The sequence goes on along the minus strand of NC_084835.1, from coordinate 106,040,050 downwards.
TGATGCAGCTCTCTGCAATGGCCTGGGAAAGCAGTGGAGGATGGCCCAAGTGCTTGGGCACTTGCACCCACATGGGAGTCCAGGAGGAAGCACCTGGCTCCTGGCTTTGGATCGGTTCAGCTTTGGCCATTGTGGCCATTTGGGGAGTGAGCCAGTAGATGGAAGACCTCTCTCTCTCTGTCTCTCCCTCTTTCTTCCTGTAACCCTGCATCTCAAATAAACAGACAAATAAATCTTAAAAAATATTGTTGAATCAGCTGATTTCCAGAAGTGGTGCTAGAGCAGCCCAGACCAGCCTAGCCGAACATCGGGCACTCCCCACCCTGTCTCCATTCCTGCTACTGTAAATGAATCCACGACTTGACTTGGTTCCGAGTCCCACTGCCTGGCTGAGCATCCCTTGTGCTTGGGCACACTTTGAAGCCACGGAGGTCCAGAGGAGAGGCAGCTGGTTCCCAGCAACCTCTCAGAAAACCCAGTCTCCAGCTGCATAGCACAAAACAACTGCTTCATAGATGCTCATGTCATGCTCATGAAGTTTCTCTCTTTCTGGTCGGTGTGTGAGTCACAAGGGGCCGTGAAGGTCTTACCCAAACATCATTTCTCTCCTGACTGATTCCACGTCTTTGTCTTGCAGGGAGCATCTCAGTGGTGCTGCAGGAAGCTGCCCCACGCTTTGGGACAGCATCTTACATGGTCCCCTGATCAGTGACACTGGGCATTCCCTCCCCCCAGTGCTGCCACTGGGCCCCTTATGAGCAGGACCTGTTTTTGTCTGTGCCCCCTCCAAAGTCTGGAACTTGCCCAACCCATTTGTTTCCACTCTGTTAGAGGGGAAATCAGTTCTTAAAATTTCAGTGGCTTCAGTCTCCACAGGCTGGGAACCCACAGGGCCTCCCTTCTGCCCCAGGGCAGTGCTCAAACATGGTGCTTCCTTCTCTCTGCAGTCAGCAGAGAGGTGCTGGGGGGAGCAGGCGGGGGCAAGCGTAGGTAGGAAGATGACCACGAAGGGTTGGGATGGAGCCGTTGGGACAGAGGCCAGCCTGAGCCAGCAGTTCACCCAGGCTCATATCCAGAATGGATGAATGGATGGTTGAAGATTGGGAAGGTGAGCTGGGAAGGTGTGAAGATAATTAACAAAGAGGCCAATGCATTTGGTGGGGAAAAACCCACCCAAGCATGGTGGGTGGCATGGATTTACTTCCCCCTACCCACACCACTGGCTACCTGGGCAGTGGGAGCAAGAAGCCTCCCCTCTCTGAGTCTTGGTTTCCTTGTCTGTAAATCCAAGGGTTTTCAGTAAATCTGTAACACTCCCCTCCATTTACACTCTGCAAGCTGTCAGCTGCTATGCCTATCTGGCCCTGGGCCACTTTTCTCATCACATGCTGGATCCTGGTGTTCTCTGGTTTGGCTGCACTGGACAGCAGTTGTCTCTGGGCAGGAACTCCATGGCCATCAAAAAGAGATTGCTGGCACGTAGATAGGATTAAGTGTTAAAGTGATCATATAAATAGGATCAAATGTCTGATAATAATAATAGATAGAATTAAAATGGAGAGTATGTTCCAACATGGGAAGCAGTCCACACAGCAGACTCATAGAATGACAACCGCTTTAAGTAACACTCTGACCTCAGAATCAGCCTTTAAGGCTTCCTGGTCTGGTTAAAAAGCCCATGAGAGCATTTCAGGCATGGAAAGCCAAGACACAAGCAAAAAGTGTCCTACATGAAGGGTCTTGGTGGGTAAGACCCCAGTCGAAAGAAGCAGTCATCAAAGAAGGAAGTAATTTTCTCTGAAGGGAGGAGGGAACCTCCACTTTGCTTATGGCCCTGTCTAAATGATGATGGAGTTTTTGGATTCAAAAGTCTTCCATAGCCTAGGCAGCTCATGTCAAGAGCCTCAGGTGATAACTGATGCCATATATAAGAATGTTAATTGTTAACAAGAGTTACTGTGCAGTAACTCCCCATGTAGGACTTCTGTCCTTAATTTGTTGTATTATGATAGTTAACTGTAAAACTTGTTCTCAGGTGTTTTTTTTGTGTGTGTGTGTGTGTGTGTATGTGTGTATGCACAAATTGTTGAAATATTTACTTAGTATAGAGTTGGTCTTCTGTGTACAAAGTTAATTGAATATGAATCTTGATGGAGAATGGGATTGGTAAGGGGAGAGGGAGGAGGAGGAGGGATGGGAGTGTGGGTGGGAGGGCTAGTATGGTGGGAAGAATCACTATGTTCCTAAAATTGTACTTATGAAATTTATATTCATTAAATAAAAGGCTTCATTGGGAAAAAATAATAAAAAAAGATGTTGCTGGGTGCTGATGTGGGAAGACCGATGGTGTATGCACCCTGTGAGAGAGGAGTAAATGGAATGTTCCAGAACATTCTCTGATGCCTGTGGGGATTCCACAGTGGGCAGATGAGGTGGGGGAATGCATGTAAACCTGGTTCGTTCTGGTTTTGAAGTTATCTGCGGGCGAGTGGATGGAAGCCAGCATGGAGGCTTACAAGTCAAAGTGGACTTTTCCTCTGACTCAGCTCCACCCAGCATTGCCCAACTGTCTCCAAACAGTGCTGCATGGGTGTTTGTGAGGAGATGAAGAGGGGCTGTCTGTTGACTTTATTGCCAAACCCTGCCTTTTGGAATTGACACAAGAAGGGGGCAGCCTGCACACCAGGCCTGACCATCCGGTCAGCAGACTCCAACCCCTGGACTGGCCTCCTCAAACAGACACTATTGGAACAGGGAGACAGGACAGATAAAGAGGGAGCACCTGGGCTCCAAGCCTGGGGGTATCGGGCTTATCACCAACTGGTCATTGGTTCCCTACCCTCAGAGCTCCCTCTCCTGATAGCTGCTGGGGGAGGAGTCTTTGTCCTGTGCATGGGGACACAGGAACCTTCAGGAAGGGAGCCCCCTGCGTAGCTGTGGCTGCAGGTGGAGGGACACTCTCCCACACCAATGCCAAAGCGGCCGCGGAGTACAAAGCACCAATTATGAAGCCAGCCCACCTGCTCTAGCTCTTCCAAGCTTTGTGACCTTGAATGCATTTTCTAAGTCCTCTCTGGACCTTGATTTTCCCATCTGAAAATGGGAATAACGTGCCCTCTTGGTCAAGATGTTAGGAGGATGAAGTGTTAGAACAAAGCTTGGCACATTGGATGCGTCCAATCAATGGTGGCTCTCAAAGCTCAGCATGGGTAAGAATCTGCTGGAGACTTTGTCTCAATGCACAGGGCAGGGCTCCGTTTGTGCGGGCCCAGGAGCTGGGGTGTGGGTGCAAGTGGTCAGTGCCGCCTGGTCACCGCCTGGGTGGCTCCCACCCTGGGCGGCAGGACCCTGCTTCCCTCAGGGTGGGCACCAGCTGCCCTCTGGGTTGCTTCAGTCTTTGCAGACTTTTGTCTGCAAAGAGCTCTCCAGCTTCTTGCGCAGTGGAGGGCAGCTGTGGGCTCCAGCCACGTCTCCTCCAGGGAGCCTGGCCCTGGACCTGGGTGTTCTGGGCAGGGGTACGTGCCCTTACCTGCGATTCCAAAAGTCACCTTTGGTCCACGTGCAGCAATCTGACTGAAGGCCACAAACCCTGGCCTCACCTGACACAAGGCTCTTTATAGTCTGCGTTCCCCTTAGTGTGAGGTCTTGTGTTTGCTGTAGAAATATGAGTGAGTTTGCTGACAAAGTGCCGCCCCAGGCTGCCCGGGGTGTTACAGAGTGGTGTATACAAAGAACTACTTTCCTAAAATGCAGACCAAACCAAGCCCAAACCCTCGGCACTCCATAACACACCTGGACCCCCCCAAGACTTCTGGACGTGACAATCCTAAGAGCAAAGACCAGGAATTTACCGCAACGTTCGGCATAAAGGAGGATCGATTATTATTTTTGACTCAATGAATGCTTCCGCGTGGAGGACACGGCTCCTGTCTTTTTTTGCTGTCACATTCCCCCTCGGTCTGTGACATCCATGGTAGGATTTGGCCCTTTCATTCCTCTCCCTTGGAAGCAGTTCTGCAAGTTGGGCGGGCTGCCCCAGGCTGGGGAGCAGGTGTAGGAAGACAATGTTGGGAACACCTAGACTCTTGCACCCCTGCCCACCCCCGCCCCGTTTAAGCGAGGTTTTCAAAAAGAATTGTTTCTGGGGCCGGCGCCGTGGCTTAACAGGCTAATCCTCCGCCTTGCGGCGCCAGCACACCGGGTTCTAGTCCCGGTCAGGGCGCTGGATTCTGTCCTGGTTGCCCCTCTTCCAGGCCAGCTCTCTGCTATGGCCCGGGAAGGCAGTGGAGGATGGCCCAAGTCCTTGGGCCCTGCACCCCATGGGAGACCGGGAGAAGCACCTGGCTCCTGGCTTTGGGTCAGCGTGATGCGCCGGCCGCAGTGGCCATTGGAGGGTGAACCAACAGCAAAAAGGAAGACCTTTCTCTTTCTCTCTCACTATCCACTTTGCCTGTCAAAAAAAGAAAAAAAAAAAAAGAAAAAGAATTGTTTCTGGGGATTGAGGAATAAGCTGAAGAGTTCATCTCCAGGTCCTTTTCTTCCCCTTACTTACGGTCAAGCTCCACCAGGACCATGTGCCCGGCCACACCCATTGCTCCCAGCTTGACAAAGGCAAGGACTCCAGGGCAGGAACCTGGGTAAGACCCTGAGGCAGCCCCCACCCCAGCTGAGTTATTAGAAATAGGGGGATGGGAAGCTTCAGACACAGGGTTATGACAGTTTGAGCTCCTGATGTATACAGGTGGAGGCCCCAGGACCTTGGGATGTACTGTATAGTCAGAAGGCTGTTGTAGGAGGCAAACAGGTGGAGAGGGGTGGACAGGGACATGAGAAGGTGCCCAAGCTGTTCTTCCTCCCCTTCTCCCATGAGCCTGTTCTATGTTTATGAATCCCACGCAGACCTGGCATGTGGAGGTCGCCAATGCCGCCCACCCCTCTACCCCCTGGCCAGACCATCTTGCTGACCCACCAGCAGTGACTGCCACCCTGGGGGGCTCCTCCTTCATGAATCACTCCCCCCACCGCCCTGGGACCCCATTCTCTCCTGGTTTTCCCCCCACCTCTCAGGCCACGCCTCCTTTCCGGGCTGCATCTCACCTTGGCCTTCCTGGGTTCCTCGCCTCAAGCTCGCCGCTTTCAGGACCGTCCACCACCGCTGGCACCGGGCTCCCCAGCCCGGCCCTGGCCCTCTGTGTTCCATTCTCTCCTCGTCTCCTTCCCTTGCACGTGGAGATGATGACGCATGTCGCCACCCTCCCGGAGGGGCTGACCTGCTTTCCCACTCCTGCCCAGTGCCCGAATCCTCTCCCCAGGTCGCCTCTTGGCTCGCTCTCTCCTGCTGGAGCTCTGCTCCCACTTCCCTGTGTACAGCTGCACCTCCCACACTACCCGACTCCTTCCTCCGCTTTCGTTTTTTCTCCCCAGGCTTCATCAAGGTTTCACACATCATACATTGTGGTCATTTATGCTGACTATTTGTTTGCCTTCAGAAGAGCAAGGATTTCATTCTGGCAAGGATGATGTTTCTGCTTTGTTTGCATTGCCGGGATTCCTAGCCCCTGCAAGTGTGTGGCGTGTGGCAGGCTCCCTATGCCTGTGTGTGGAATGAATGCATGAATGAATGAATGAGCAGGAAACTGCACTTGTCACTATTCTCACTCGGAAGAGGGGAGCGAAGCCTCATCAAAGGTCAAAGATGGAATTCCAATGTGGACTCCCGGAAGACAGCAGGGTCCAAGTCCCAGAAATTGGTTAGCATGGAGGAGATGAGGTTGGAAAGGAGAGTCCAGCTGGGGCCACGGGCGCTGCAGTGACTTGGGGAATGTGCTGTGGTGATGGCCGCCAGGCAGTGGAGCCGAGGGTCTGGAGCCAGGTCGGGGCCAGAGTAGAGCTGGTAACTCTCCATCTGCAGGTAATGACCTTGGCAGAGAATTGCAGGAGGAAGAGGAGGAGAGGGCAGGATGGGAGAGTGAGCTCCCCAAGGGCAGATTATGGGAATCGTCTACACCCAGGGGAGGATAAGGGAGCATTTTGGGAATGAGACAGCCAGGAGAGTGAGCTGTCCTGGAACCTCAAGACGGAGCTCCAGGGGAGAAGCCTGGGTCGCTGACACTGAACTCCACACAGCAAAGGGGAGGAGGAGGCTGGGAAAATGGCCGCTAGGTGCCCGCACCCAGAGAGCTGCTGGCCGACTGCCCAACCAGCCCCGATGGTCCCCACCTCTGGGCAGCAGCGCCACAGGGGGCGGAGGAGGATTGTCCAGCAGGCAGCGAGCGCACCATTAGCTAACGAGGCTGAGATGGTGGGAGCGGGAGAGAAAGGGACACTAGGAGGACCTGCAGAGGGCCAGCCAGAGGTGTCTCTAGAAGCCAGCTTAAGGGTTGGCATCGATGTTTAACAATGGCTCAAGGTCACAGGGGCCCCGGGGGATTCCTGGACCCCCGTGGAGCATGACCACTGCTTGATTTCCCAATGCTGCCTCTTGGCTTCTGCAGGTGCTGTTTGCCTCCAATCGATCCAGGGTCCAGCCTGTTACTTTTTAACTGGGGTCCCGGGTTCGAAGGCCTCACTGTTGTTTGAACACGCATTGCGTTGGGAAGGGCACGTCCTTGTGGTTGACTCATCTGATGAGCCAGCAAGGGTCGTCTAATTCAACAGGGACTCAGGAAAGGCACATGGGGTCGGGAGGGTGGCCGAGGTCTGACACCGATGAGACAGCGCAATGACTAGAATTCAGAAGACAAATCCCACACTCAAACCTCTTGCCATGGTTATAAACTGCTATCTAATTCCTTTATGGAAAGGAGACTTCTAAAACTATGACATTGCAGGGTTCATGAGCTCCTGGGAGTGGGAGACCCAGCCCTCAGCCTCTGGTCTCTTCGGCCCTTCAACTCTGTTGGACCTAGCCAGGTTTGTGATGGTCCCAGGTGCACCAGCTCTGTGGGGCAAGGCTGCCGTGGGGGAGGGGAGGGCTCTCTCCTAAGGCAGTCGGGACAGTGTAGCTCCCTGGGCATGCTGAGGCAGGGCTGTCTCTGAGAACAGGCTGTCTTTTTACACTGAGCCGTTGTCCCACGTTCACAAACTATTTTGCAGCTTGAAGCATGCCCTTTCCCCTCGAACGTCTCTCCCATTCTACACCCCAATACCCAAATGCCAGGCTTTTGACCTTTATTCCTGTTGACTTAAGTCAAGCATCACCGCTGGCATTGATTAAAATAAAAAAGCTTCTGGAAGGGGTCATGTGCTTAGCCTATCAGTCGTTCACATCTTAGCATAGATGAGCACATGGGCTCTTCCCTCGGAGAGGTTTGCTGGAGGGGACGGTGGACGGGCAGCAGTCAGAGGCCAACGAACAGTGCCTTTGTGCCTGACAGTCTGGGTTGAGAGCACCACTGTGCAAGTCTCTTTAGCTCCCCGTCTGCTAGCTTGCATGCAAACTGGGGCTGCTGGTCTCTACGTCACTGTGTTGATACAGAGCAAACTGGGGCTGCTGGGCGGGACTTACGAGAAGCAGGAGTATGATCGGAAGAGAGAAAACTAAAGAGCCATAAGCTTGGCCAGCAGCAGCACGGGGAAACCCACTCTGCAAAGCGATGTGAGGGCCGAAAACAAATTCCCCATGGCAGACTTTGGCTTGGCTCTGAACTCCCTCTCGTCTGAGTGCCACGGGATCCTGCTCAGCCCTCCCTGCTGCTAGGTACCACGTGGCCGACTTCCTGCCCAGGGGAAGTGGCCTCCAAGCTGGGCCTTCCCAGGCTCCCCCATCCTCTCCACCTGCCGGGTGCAGGACACGCCGTTCTGGTGAGCCACAGAGGGAGGACGCCAGGGGCCCTGGGCGACTGTGGCTTCCAGTTATGAGCAACATCCACGCGTGGCCTTTTCTGTGTCTGCACAGGGAAGGGAGGTCCCAATAGTCTTCAGGGACACAACTCAGAACAAATCCTGGTCCCTGGACTCCAAGTGAAAACCCGGCCCTCCTGGGCCACAGTACTGATCCCGTATGAGTAGGTCAAGGGCACGAACCCTGAGGTCCCCCTGAAAAGAAGGGCACTGGACCAGCCACAGCTGAGGCGGCCCCCCTGGCTCACCCAGTCCGTGGGACATTTAAGTGAGGTGAGCCCTGGCGGGCAGCACGGAGGCTGCTCCCTTGGGTTCTCAGCCAGGATGGAAAACTCCCAACTTGGCTTCCCAACTGCCCCCCAAATTTGCTTTTAATCCTAGGGCATGAGCTTGTCTCGTATCTCCTTGAAGTCTGGTCGATTTGGTTGTGCACTTCCTTGTAGTAACACACATGCCTTCCAGACCCACTGGTGCGCAAGCTGGCCCTCCCCTCGTGGGAGACCGAGGCTTTGCCCAGCACCAAGGCGTGGTGAGTCCTCAAGAGCCTGGGGAACACACGGGACCTCCTCCCACTGCCCTCCACGTCAGCCCTGCTTCAGATTCTACCCGGAAGCAGGGCGGTTTCACAGCTCCCTGGGACAGCCTTGCACAGCTGCCATGTTTGGGTTGTCCCCACAAGGCCTGGGAGGCAACTCCACTCCACCTGGAGGCTGTGGGGATGTGGCTTCCCCTCCCTCGCCTGGGGTTTGCAGGCCACTGGGGAGGGCGCCAGGGCCAACCTGGGAGCTGTAGGGGAAGCCGAAGGGAGACAGCAGCAGCATGGGGCGTTGGCAGGGGAAGGAGCGGCACTCCAGAGTGGGGCGCTGCGAAGGAGCCGGGCACGGACAGGCTGAGCTGGGCTCAGCACGGACTGAGGTCAGCCAGCCATTCCAAGTCCCCACCAGTCACAGCCAGGGCCAGTGCCCACTCACAGAGGACTGACTCTGCATGGCGTCTTAAGCCAACACAGGCCCTGTGTCCCCTGCCTGATGTGTGTCCTGTGAATACCTACCGGACACCTGCCGCCCGTGTCCCCAGGGTCTCGCGGTGGGTGCACATCCTCTCCCGCGTGAGGGAGCAGTGGGGATGCAGAGCGGCTTCTGCTTCCAGCCGAGAGCCTGCTGAAGGTATTCCTCAGAGCCAGCCCAGGGAGAGCCGCCCAACACCACCACCACGTTCCCTGGGGGCCTGGACACTGCAGCAGCGCCTGGGTCACTCCTGGACTGCAGGGAGGGTGAAGAGCTCATTCCCCAGCTCCTGTGTGATGAAACCACCCACTCCATCACCCGTGTCTATCGTGGCTCAGTGTGGCCCCGTGCACCTGCACCTCCCTCGCGTGTCCTCGGGTGCAGTGGACAGATGGCTGGCTGGAAGCCACTCACCACTGAGACAGTCACAAGCCTCCAAGGGCTGACTGCACTACCTTGTTTTGGATGTCACCTCCTGCAGTTCCAAAGGGGGTGGCATTGTTTGGACAACCACCCTGCTGGCTTCACTGCTGAGGCTCACCAGCTCCCACAGAAGTTGAGGGCTGGTTGGATAAAAACCAGAGGTGAGATCCGCCTTGGTAGGCTCGGATCACCATGGAGGAGGCAAACAGGTAAAACGGGAGGTGGACACGAATGAATGATGGTGCATCATCTCACTAGGCTTCAGCCACGTGCTCTGCGTGGACGGTTTTTGGGGGTGGGGGAGGCAGGACGTGCAGTCACTCTCCATCAGCAAACTACAATGCTATATCTTCCTGCAGCAGCTTGCGGCTTGAAATCAGACAACCACAATAGTTGATGTAGAAAAGGCTCCAGCTTCCATAATCCTTTATTAAATATTTGACAAGTGGCACTACTACTTTACAACAACTCCCTTTTGTCACATTACTCCGGCCGGCAGGAAAACAAGCCACAATCTCGTTAGCTCTCTCGGGAGAAAAGCAAAGCAGAAAGGACTTCTGAAACACAACTTTTTTTTTTCTTTTTCCTGTGTGTTATCAAATTCAACCACATTTTAAAGCTGTTCCGATTGTGAAAATGAGCGTTATCCGTTGTCTTTAAAAAAAGGTCAAGGTAGTTTGGTTTGTACCATGGTATCAAATAGTACTTGGTTCCTGTAAGGAAGGGGTTCATGATAAAAAGTTAGGAAACACTGAGAATTCATTTGGAATGCTTGAAACTTTTTTTTACCTTACAAGCCACTGTTCCTCTTCTCCCCCCCACCCCCAGTTTTGAAAATTGATCCTGAATTAAGAAGTGACAGCAAATTAACATCATCTTCCCAGGAACTCTCAGGACACAGCTTGGAGCAAACCGAGCAAGACCGAGTGCTCGCTTTCCTTGGAAACCAGGTAACTCACACAGGTGTCACGACGCTATACAAATATATACATGTGTGTCTGGACAGCACTTGCACGCACGTCATGTCGCTATGCGTTACATACATAGTGGTAGAGAGAGAACAAAGTCACGCAAAGTCAACATGAAGCAAACTGGCCACGCAGGCGCGAGCCACGGCGCACAAGGGGGCAAACCGGCCTATGGGGTGGCAGGACACAGACGTCCGGAGACGTGGGTCACTGTCGCGAGAAAGGCTCCCGATGCCATGTGCGACACAGGGTTGAGGATGCAAGACGCTAGCAGTGGGAGCCAGGGCGAAGCTGCTACAGTCCCATTGTTGCAACAGAAAAAAACGCGCTGCTGTTAACGCGCACGCAGACTGGTGTCGAGAAAGAGGCTCGCCTGGGAATTCCCACGCCAACGGAAAGCTCGGCCCTTCTCAGAAGACACCAGCCAATGAGCTCGTGTCCCCGTGCCACAGCGTCTGCTCCGACACTTGCACACACTCCGGGGGCTGGGGCGGGCGTACACAAGTGTATGCCCACTGCTCTTTAAGGCTTACAGAAATTAAAAAAGTGGTCCAAAGTGTATCACATTTTCTTCCCGGTTTTAAAATCTAAAGTACAAAGTGGAGGCTAGAAGTATGTTTTTTCAAACACATCTCAGTCCTGAAATTGGCAGTTTTGAAGTGACTTCTCAGGGTGTACTCCAATGCCTGAATGAGACAGAGGTAGTGCATGGTCTTCCAGGGTCAGGAGGGAGCAGGGCAGGCAGGCAGGCAACCTGCGCAGCGCTCCCTACTGGCAAGGCAGAAAACAACACCAAACAGCATTCCCTGCACCCTCCTACTTGTCCCGCCCAGTGCAGGGGTACAGTCAGGGGTGAGGTGGAGAGAGGAGAAAGAAAGAGGGGAGCTAGCACAGTGGGGGAAGGGCTGGAGAGCTCATTAACCCAGGCTCACTTCAGAGTGTGTAGAATTTCAGAGGTGGCACACACAACTACTACGAAGCTACAAGACTCAGCTCTTAAACAACTGCTGTTACAAAGCTCCTGCACATGCTGGTGGCTCAAGAGAGCCAGTTACACCTGGCCAGATGCGACAGCAAAGGTCCACGCTGTCCATGCAACGCGGTCCAGGAGGACAGTGGTTCCAGGAGCTCACAAACCACGTCTCCGAATCCGCCAGCACATCGTGCCATGGCCAAGTGGCTCTGTGTTACGCGCCACCTGAACACAGGGAATACCCAGTGTCACTAACAGCTACAGATCACGTATTGTTGGTTCTCACATTTTATCAGACGACTGGCTACACAGAAGCAAGTGGTGGCAAAGCTTTTGGCAAGATGCAAAGAGTGCTGAAGCCGTGTGCACAGTAAGAGCGGCGAAGGCCTCACCCACATCTTTCCAGGGGCAGCAGGTGGCGGGCGGATGCGCCGCACCATGCGAATCCCATGGAAGCAGCCAAGAGCCACGGGTGCTGTGGTGGCTCAGGCCAAAGGCCTCTCCACCTGGCCCCATGGGAAATGACCTGAAGCTGCCGCTGTGCATGTGATCCCAATGGCAGCAGAGGCTCCGGGTACAGAGTCGTGCAGCTGCAGCACCGCAGGGCCAGGCAGCCTCAACCCCGCCCTGTGGGAGGCTGACCCCGCCACCTGCTCTCGGCACATTTTCTCTGCAGTGACGTCACGAAGGCGACAGAGCAAGCATCAGGGGTCAGAGGCAACAGTGAAGCTTCACCAGTCTTTGAGGGCTAGTGAATCTTATTTCTTAACAAACAAGAAACCCCTCCACATCCAGCGATATTCTTTTAACATCAGGTATCATGGGGGGGGGGGGGGAATAACTGAAGCATCCTTTGCAATGACTGCCCCTCAAATACTCATATTGCAACAATCCTTACCTGGCCCTAGCTTCCAAGTCATCAGAGTGGGTTTTCTTTCACATTTTCAGTATTCGGCCTTATGTGCACTGAGCAAATACTCAGCACTTCCCAACAGTACAGTTCACACAGAGTAACAGAAGAATCCGAGTCAGCAGATGGAACAGGATTTCTCCTCCTACAATTACACGATCACTCACTCCCAAGAATCACCCAGGCACACTGCACACACCGTGGGCTTTGGCACGACTCAAGAGCAGACGGACACTGCACCGAGAGGGCTCCGGGGGGGGGGGGCCGCGCTGTGCCACGGGGACACCTGTCACAGGTGCTGTGACCTCCACTCCCCTGCCAGGCGTCCCGACCACCACGTGCTGCCTCTGAGCAAACAGATGGGAGCCGGGTCCCCACCCCTTCGTCCCAGCAGCTGGGTCACATCTGTGACGCCCTGACAGAGCCACTGAAAGCACAACCTTCTCTCTCCCGTGTCCCCTCGCTGCTATGACAGGGTGTGGGACAGCATGAGCGTGGGAGGTTGGGAGGGCAGGATCTTGGGCTCCCAGGCTGTCCTGGGCATCTTCCCACAACACAACACAGCTGTCAGAGGCCCTCGTGAAGGGGAGAGACTCCAAGTGTGCGGGGACCCTCGGGCCTCTGGGGCTCAAATCCAGTCTTCTCCACACTTCAACTACAGCACACGACACACACAGCTCGGGCGGGACACAGCGCCGAAGCATGCGACAGGTCACAGGTGACAAAGCTCGGTTAGATCTACAGCCTACTAGGGGAGTCTCTGTCGTCGAGCGGAAATCAGCAAAGAATTGGAGCGGACAGGTCCGTGAGCTCAGCTTTACACGGGGTTCACACATCGGTAGCCAGGATCGGTTGGGTGGACAGTGCACCACAAAGGCGTGTGTAGGGAGGAGAAACATCATCACATCGAATGTGGGGATACAAACCGACAACAACCCCCTCCCCACCCCCACACGACCTCCACATGGTACATAAAGTGCCTCTGCATCGGAGCGGGTAGAGCAGGACCCGGCCGTGTGGCTACCGTTAGCAACCACGCCCAGGGAAGAGACTAGCAAGGCCTGGGTTCCACGGTGTCAAATCCAGTGGGGCCACGTTGCAGTCAAGTGTCCTGACGGCCAACAGCGCGGAGGAGAGACCGGTGAGAGCAAGGCTGTGCAGTGTTGGAAAGGGTGAGGCGGTTTCTGTCTTGAGAAACCACAGTCCAGCCCTGTCTCCAAGGGGTCCCGGCATGCGTCCTCGTCCTTCCGGGGCCACACGCAACTCGTCACGCTACGTGACAATCCTGTCAGCCCGCAGCTAGGACCCACGCGTGTACAACCACAGATGCAACATCCGGTGTGTTTTTATCCTCAGTATGGAAGAAAGTGATCATGATGCCTACTGCTGAATTTGAAATTCTCCCAAAGTACTCGCGTGTAGACGCTTTCTGGACAAAATAAGTCTTCCAGTTCTAATAAAGGCGAGGGCGGGGCGTCAACGTACTTAAAAAATAAAACTGTCACTGACAATTCAGCCTGGTATGAAATTCAAATACAAAAAAAAAAAAAGTATGCTTGCTTTTCCAAGTACATGAGACATCTTTAATCGTAGTGAAATAAAATCTGAGAATCGGTCTAAATCATCTGAAAAAGTAAACATGAGTTGTAATACTATACCTGTCGAGTGATTAATTCCATTCATTGTCATTAGAAAGTATGCAAAATATTTATTAAGGGTTTTGCCTGCAGAGGCACAACATAAATAGAGTCAGTCCTCCTGAAATGTAATTAGCGTACACATCAAGTGTGGCGAAAGAGGCAGGAGCTCGAGCCGGGACTGGGTCCCCACGGCGGGGCTCGGGCGAGGGCCTGGGCGAAGGCTCGGCTCCGGGAGCCCGGCCGCGCGGCTGCTGCTCTCCCACCGTCTCTGCAAAGTCCGTTAGGCCAACGCGAAAGTGCAAGCGGAACCTGCCCGACGGGCCGCGGCCGGCGGGGGCGGCTTAATCCACCCCTTCGAAGCCCTGGGCATTCTCCACGGCCATGAGCAGTTTCTCCCGCAAATCTTCGAAGGTTTCGTACGGAGGTAAGTCGAGGCGATTAAAGCTGCAAGAGGAGCAGAAAGGGCAGGCAGAGCGCTGCCGTTACCACGCTTGGCCACCATGGCGCTCCTGGTGAGAGAGAGGGCAATGGCCTTCCCCGGGTCTGAGGCCCCCAAAGCGGGCTCCAGCTCGGAGCTGTCACGCTCAGCCCCAGAGAGGCCGCGTCACCTACAGGGGACAGGTGCCGACTCCAGAAAGCCTCTGCAGTGACCGCACGCGCATGTGGGGAGGGCAAGCAGCCCACACACAGGCATGCACACCCTGGGGACACACAGGAGCTCAGCTGCCGAGTGCGGTGAACCAGGGGCGTGGCCATCCCCAAGGCCACTGCTCAGTCCACTACTACAGGATGCCGCTCCTGCTTGGTTCTGGGACCGTGTTCTTGTCCTGACTGCCACCTGCCAGCCGTGTGACCTTGGGCAAGCCACCCAAGGTCACCTCTCTGAAGCTGCCTGCTGAGACACGGGGGAAAACGCTCGCAGGGGTGCTGGGAGGGTCCAATCAGAAGTGGCACGTGCCTCGTGCTCACCAGATCGCCCCCAACTCTGCTGGGTGTCCACACAGGATGTCCTGGGGGACGGCTACATGTCTGGTGCACTCTTCCTGTAGGAAGTGCTACCCTAAGCTCTAAATGACCAGTTTGTTCACCCACTCTCCCCATTTCTGTTTCTTTCCTTCCTTCCTTCCCTTTCTTTATACTTTACTTGAAAGGCAGATAGACAGAGCCACTGAGACTGTGGGGTTCACTCCCCAAATGCCTGCAACAGCCTCATCTGGGCCACGCTGAAGCCAGGAGCCTGGAATCCAATCAGGGTTTCCCAGGTGGGTGGCAGGGACCCAAGTTCTTGAGCCTTCACCTGCTGCCTCCCGGGGTGTGCATTAGCAGGAGGCTGGATGAGTGGTGGAGGCAGGACTCGAACCCAGGCACTCTGATACGGGAGGTGGGCATGCCGAACAGTATCCTAACTGCCGAGCCAAATGCTTACCCCCTGAACAATCAATTTAACACTGGAGTAAAGAACCCAGTTTGGAAGCTGGGAGCTGCCACACACAGACGGTGAGCAGAGGTCTGATCCCAGGTACCGCCAAGCACTGGGTGGCCACAGGGTTTGCGGGAGAGTTCCCATAGCACGGCGAGTTTATAAACACCCTTCATGTGCCAGGCGTGCTGGGTGCGTTCAAGTCCCGGATGAAGTCTGCTCAGTGTCTCGTGCGTCCCTGTCAGCTCCTGGCCCGAGCCCGCCCCGGGCGGGAAGAGCAGCGTTCCCCAGCCCGCAGGCAGAGAGACCTGGAGCGCACAGCCCGCACTACTGCTTGGCCACCACGCACTTCTCCTCACTCACCATGTGTGAGCTCTGGGCAGCTTTTCAGGACTTCCCCATTGCTCTATTGTAAACAGCTGAGGACCATTGGAACCTAAACGAGAAGAGGACAAGCAACGTGAACGGCAGAGCTCGCGGAGCGACAACCCCGAGACAGGGGAGGAGGGGACGCGGGTCTGCCCTGTCCCACCCCTGCTCCGTCCCCACACAGCTCTGCGGTATTTAACGTCTCATGCTGGTGGATGCGAGAGAGCAGCCCATGCTACCGCCACGGACGCACTGCTGCCTGCAGAGTGGCATCCCACCAAGCCTGCTAAGCCACCAGGACACGTGCAGGTGCAGACGCTGGCGCCTCTCAACTGAACCTGGGAAGGCAAACTTCAAACTACCTCTGGAGACAAAATGAAGGAGACCACCACTATGCAGAGCAGGGACTGACTTCCTGTGATTCCACAGTAAGTACTGAGGAATCCTGCCTCCTGGGAGGTGAGGGGCCTTGAAGCGATTGATCGCTTATAACCACACGCTCGAGCCTGCAAAGCCCAGGGTTGAGACACCAAAAATCCCAACTAGAAAGCGAGGGAGGGCAAGACCACCGTCAGGGTTCTCGCCACGGGCAGCTCCCTCCCTCGGGGCAGGAGCGCCGGGACCTCTCTGCAGAGCGCTTCCTGTCCAGCCTGGCGCAGCGACCTGCGAGCCAGAGCGTTCTTGGCCACAGCTGTCGCCTGGCTGGGAGTCCATGGGCACAGAGCTGCTCACCATAAAGTTCGGCAAATCCATTCATAGGTACCCGGGATGTGCCCGTGACAAACTGCAGTAACCGGATGCGCTTCTCGGCGTCCATCAGCAGCACGGCCTGTGAACGGAGGCAGGCGTCGTTAGCTCCCTGCGGCCGACTCTGGAAACCCAGGTACCCTCAGGTGCCAGGCATGCTGGGTGCACTCCAGTCCATGGCAACCCCAGCCTCCCCAGGCCCAGTGAGGGGCGATCGCTGTCTGTCTCCAGGCCAAAGTCAAGGACATGAAAAGCAAACTCTGATGGCGTCAAGGTTGTGGTTCTGTGCTCTGGGCTCGCAGGTTCCTTTGGAGCCCACAGTAAACGCTGGGTGTGCCCGAGGTGCCCACACACGGAGTACTGGGGGGTGAGACAGGAATTCTCCAAAGATGACACTTGGTAAACAGAACAGAAAGCAGAGGCTAGGCCAGGCACCTGGCACAATCCAGGCATCGCCCGGGTCTGAACGGCTGCAGGGGCTACTGGTAATGTCCGTTCGACTGCTATACGGAATTCAGACCTTAGCGGAGGGAGACTTGGTTGAGGATTTGCGGGCTTTTTTTGCTATCTGCCTCTGCTGGCGCTCGAGGTTTTAGTACACACTTAGAAATCGAGACCACTTAAAGGATTTTTCCCCCCGTAACTGAATCATTTGGGGAGGAAGGGGAGTGTGACTTTGTTCATAGTTGGTGTGCCATCTCTCTCTTGGCCAACCCAAATCCTATTTCACTTCCCTCCTCAGCTACCCAGGGCATAGACACTGGCCCTCAGCCGCAAAATCAGGTTTCATTTCCATCTCTGGTTGGAATCATTTAGTTGATTACAACCAAAATGTTGTAATCGATACAAAATAATGGAAAAGACGATTTTAAACAGAGAATGATACACAAAAATGGAGATGACGATTTTTAAACAGAGAACAGCCCCTGGGAAGCCAGGGCCACAGCACGTTCGTATTCAGATGCTCCAGGGTCTGCTCACGCCACGGAGGATTCGTCCCGGGGCTCCTGGAACCAACACAGTCCTTATCGGAGCTGTCTGTCCCATGAGCATCACCTTAGCCGGGGGCCAGGGAAGCACAGTGCACGGTGCCAGGCCAGCCTCACCCCTGCCCTTCCTCCCCCGCACTCCAAGCACTAAGAGACCCCGTCTCCAGCACGGGTCCTCAGGTGCCAGGCAGCCCTCCATGCTGCCGGGGCAGAGGACACAGGGGCAGGCCGGGGCCCGGGTTACCTTCCAGAACCATTGGATGACCGGGTGGTTTGGGCAGTAGCCGTTCTTGTAGATAGAATGCTGTCTCCAGTCGTTGACGTCCACATCCCCAAGACCACACATCAGCAACTGTGGGGGACAGTGACCAGATGTGAGTGACACAGGCAGGCTGGCTGGCTGGCTGGCTGGCAATGCACACAGCACACGGAGAGCAGGCGGGCAGGTGCATCTCACTCTCCCCGCCACACATCATGGATGTAGCACAGGTACAGGGGAACCCAATCCCAGCCCTTGCGCGAGGCCTGGACAAGGCACACTGGCACTGAAGTCCTCCTCCGTCACCTTCCTCACGTCTCTGGTTCTCTCTGCACGCCACCTGGGCTGTTTCCTCTCCTGAGTGCTTATCTTTCAGTCTTACTACTGAAAAATGCAGCCCTGTGACAGCACGCACTCGTCTCTCCCCGCCTGGCCTACGCAGGTGCTGCCCGCCACGTCCTCTATCCAGAGGCAGACGGGCCGGGGATAACTGGTTCTCTGATTTGGCATCTAGTCGGAGGTCTGCTCTTCCTGTGCAGCTCTCCAGCAGGGATGGCTCCCTGGGGACAAACGGACGTGAGAGTCCCACAGCGGGACTCGACGGAGGGCAGAGAGAACTGAACGAGGCGGCCTCAAAGCTGGGTTCACAGGTCTGACCGACTTTGCTGGGCAGGCCTGTGAGGTCACGGCCTGCTCCCTGCCTCAGTTTCCCTCCCTGTAAAACCAACGGCCTCTAGTACACGGTTTCTGCTACATCATCTATCCTGAGGTTTCCAGCACCTGAGAAAGGCTTTGCTGGCTGTGGCTTGGACAACCGGTCAGTGCTTCTCCATGGTCCAGGCTCTCCTGCTCCTGTTTCTCTCTGCGTACCCAAGGGGAAGAGCCGAGCGCTTTTTGGGTGCAATTTCTCATCAGCACCACAAAGCTGGGACAGCTGGTCCTTAACCGGCCTTCTGCTCTCTGCTGTCCTGCCACAAACCACTCAAGTTCCCTGAGCCCTGTCCCACAGCCCCTAGTGGATGCGTCTAGCCCTGGGGACACTGGGGAGGCAGCACAGGAGCTGTGGCCTGGCCAGTGCAGTGACTTTCCTCAGCGGGGGCGCAGGGCCGGGAGCCCCACACAGCCTGGAGGGCCTGTGCTGACTCGGTCTGCTCTCCAGCCCCAGTGCCGCCAACAGGAAATGTACCGTCTACTGCTCTTGCTATTCCTTACGCCCCAATCGGCAAACACCCCCGAGGAAGCTCGGGGTCAGAAGTCACCTAAACTTATTCCCTAGGACACTGGGATCAGAGGGTTTTTCAGCATCATTTGTAAAGCATTGATAGGTACTGGAAACAGCCACACGAACTGTTGATGATACAAACCTCCAGCTCATTTTCATCGAAAATTTTAATCAGGTCAATAGGAAGGAGTTCTGTGAATCCCTGGAAGAAACAAGCAAAAAACACTGTAAACACGTTTTTCCTTGAGAAACATAGAACCTACGGGAAAAAGGAGTATTTACTGATGACTGACAGCAGCAAAGTAACCACAGTTCCAGTAACAGCACAGTCACACGGAAGCTTTGAAAATTATAGACTCTAGGAAGTTTGGGTCCTGAGGAGTCGCTGGAATCCTAGGAAGACGCACGGTACTGCAGGCAGGTGGATTCCAAAGGCCAGGTGAGATGCTGCCGAGTCAGCGCGTCCCGAGACACACAGGCCGCAGGTGCACGGCAGACATGGTGGAGGAACGCAGAGGAGGCTGTGCAACCCAGGGTGGGAGAGGCTGGGAGGACAGTGACCATGATTGGTCCCCAGGTGGTCCCCAACTAACTAACCTGGGGATGGGCGTGGCCTGGGCACCTGCCTCCTGGGGTTTTGAACCTAAATGGAGTATGACACCTGTGACCCTGACATCTGTGCTCACACAGCATGGCCCGGAAGCTTTCTGAGAACTCCCTGGACAAGAGGTTTCTTCATCCCGGGAGAGTGCCTGAAGTGCACCCGATGGGAGCTTCACACAGGGAAGCGGGGACTGGGTACACGGAGGCGGGGCGACCCCCGTGCCATCCTCCCTTATGAAGCAAACTCACTCTCGGTCAAAGCGAAACACCCAGAAATGACAAGTCCATCGTCCCATGCTTGGGGCCTCCAGGCAGGGCGTGGGGGCAGCCCTGACTTCAAACACTTGGACCTGGGAAGTGCTGGCTTCTCTCCCACATGAGGCGGCTGGATTCAAAATAAAACCTCGAGTTGAGAAACTGCCTTTCATGCAGCTGTTACAGAGGAGAATCTGAGGAATTCAGACGGCGAGGTCGGGATACGCCACAGGAAGGGACAGGGAGGGACAGCTCGTCGGGACCCTGCCCTCCCTAGGACCTGTCGCCATGGGCAGCCCTCTCCTGGGGGCCACCCTGGAGTGCCAAGTCAACAGCTCTGCATCAGCTCTGTAAAAAGCCCTCTTTATCAAGTTAAAAAATAAGAGAAGCCAAAGATGAGAGCCTTTAACATGAAAAAAATTAAAAAAAAAAAAAAAGGTGATGGTAAAACAGCCGAGCCCTCTGGCCTGGCAGCTGGTCAGTGTGAGCTGTGATGTCCCAGCCTCCCCGCGCTGCCCCACTCCCACCCTGTGCCTCGGTTTCCCGGCGTCTCCTGCACAGCTCACCTCCAGGAAGGCGTTCATCTGCTTCTGGACCCGGTTCACGAACCTCCACTGGATGACCAAGCTGCAGGGGAGAACAGGGCAGGTTCAGCCATGGACACTGCCACCACCCCCTCCTTCCTCCGCAGCTGCAGCTGCTACCTGGGACGGGGAGGGAAAGAGACCCCCCGCCCCCAGGGACACAGCCGAAGGGAGGGTCGACAGCTGGGACCCCACTGTGCATTCACAAATGCAGTCTGAGATCACTGGAGCATCTCCGAGACATCTCAAAGTCTCACCGAGACGGTCAAAGAATAACTGAGCCCCTGCCTCCCTAGCCCACCAAGGCGTAGCCGGTCCAAGCTGCTTCACGGATGTGACCGCGTGGAGGAGAGAAAGGCCCCAGGCTGAGTAGACAGGGATGTGTCAAAGCACATACAGCCACAGGCATGTACAAATACACACGTGTGCGCACACACACACACACACTCGTGTGTAAGGGGAAATCCAGCACACTGTATTCTGCTCCTGAGGTTTCTTGCGAGTAGCTGCAGTCCCTACACTCCAAGTCTTCCCGGTGATACAGCTGCACGCTGCTACTATAGTATCCACTTTGGCGGGCCAGTGTTGAGCCCTCTTTAACAGTCTCTCTGTGACAATGCTGTCTACGCAGTAGCATGTGCTGCACACGTGTCCACTCTGGGTTCCACTTCGGGTGCGTCACTGTCACGAAGGGCTCTCCCTGCTGTGGTGGCGCCATGACGACGGCCCAGAGCAGCAGCCAGCAGCGTGACCTTGGCTCAACCGTAGGAGGCTTTGACTGGCAGGAGTGCAGGCCTCCCCCACCCAGGACCCTCCCGGGAGGGCAGGTGTCAGGCGGCCTGTCTGAGCCACTACTCTCAGGGAAGCGAGCTGAAACCCTGCCTGGCCCTCACGTTCCAGCCCAAAAACAATTAACCGCGAAGCGCGGTGCCCAACACACATGGGATTCCTCAGACTTTAACCTCTGGTCACCTGTGGCTGCAGCGATTTAAAAAATCTATTCCCGGCCTGCACATTCTGCAGACAGCGCCGTCTCCCAGGGTGTCACGTGCAAGACCGTCCAAGTTCAGGCAAGCGTGGCAATGAGCGTGGACAGGTAAGAACTGCAGGGTCTCACCTCCAGTCATCAGCGGAACAGGCAGCTGTGCCACGGGCTCGCCCTGCCGGGGTCTCCGAGAGGAGCCTCCGACGCTCTCCCTTTCCGCCTAATTCAGCAGGACAGCGTTTTTCTCTGCAGCTCACGCCAAGCGATGCTGAGCCAATGCCCAGCCCATCCCCTGAACAGAAGGGCTCTGGGCAGTTTCAGAGGGGAGGCCGGGGGAACCTGGCTGGCTGGACTGGAGCCCGGGACGCAGACAAGGCACTCAAGCCTCCGCTCTGAGCCACCCGGTGCAGGAAACGAGGCCCAGGACTCAGCGCTGCTGTACTTCCCACCCTGCAGGCTGGCGAGGGCAGCCTGGCAAGCCCTAGGACGGCCCAGGACCGTGTGGTCTGAGCCATGGTCGTGGAAAATGGAATGAAACATCACGCTTATTCGGGTGCCAAATTTTTTGAAATCCATGTCTGGATTTTTTGTAATATGCATTTTCCATGACCATGCACTTCTGGAATATCCCTCATGCAGTTCCCAAGGAGGAAAACGTGTGGCGGTCAGATAAAGACCTTCTGCCTGGTGCCAGCATCCTCGGGTTATCCCACAGCAGAGCCCCAAAAGGACTCAACAGTCTGATTTCCCAACCAAGGCTAAGAGGGGGTTAGGGAAGTACAACTACAGAACAGCTCATTATCCTTGTACATGCGTTCTTCCTGCCCATTTTAACTATTTTCCTCTATATTTATTATGGAAGTGAAGTAGGGAGAGAGAGAAAACATTTCACCCTGGGTGGCCCCCAGTTTCACCCTGCTGGGCACTGACACCAAACTTCAGATGAGATGCCCATATTCTCCAGGAGTGCCTGCCGTGTTACTCAACGAGGCGTGCAACTTCTCCCCGACCCCTTCCTATGGCAGCTCATGGCCGCCGTGCTGCAGGACCAGCTTTCCACCCTGCCACGAACCTCCCACAGTGCACCCGAGAAGAAACTCGGCCCGTGGAAAGCTGGCCAGTCACCACCCGCCCACGGTGCATTCCACTTGGCACACGGAAAGGCCTGCACGTGTGCATACGTACTCGATATATTCCCTTTTGTTTTCATTCGTCACCATTATCTCTGACCCATTGGGCTTCAAGTCCACTTGGTATGTCTGCAACGACAAAGATCAAGCCACAGTCACCACCACGAGGTCACGCTGCATACGGAGCAGGAACATCTTACTATCAGAAGGACGACAAGCAAAATTTGTTCAGATTTCTCAGGAAATGGGTTCTGCATACGAGAGAACCTAACGAGGCCTTGGATTGTTAAGATGGACACATTTCATGATACCATCACCAAAGGCCAGCGATTTCATGGCTTTATGACTCTGGTTACTCTTCATGTAGCAGCACCAGTGGGAAAGGGCGACCCTGCTTCCAGCTCAAGTTCACTCATCAAGAGATCATGTCTAGCAAAGAGCCGGACACGTCCATCAGGACTAGAGACCCCAGTTCTCATGCATTTTGCTTCTGAAAATTACATTTTATAGTTATCAGAAGGGAGGCACGGGATTTATTTGGAAGAGGCAAAAAACATAGGGACTTAAAACAAAGGAGCTGAAGAAGCCAGGGGCTGGGCAGGGAGGTGCTTATCTGTCTGGGACACCTGCACCCTGCTCACCTGTCCTGTGGTCCCTCCTGGGACCCACCCATGGGCACCAGTCAGGAAAGCTGTGCAAATCCAGGCACCACCTTCCCCTTGATGTGACCACGCACAAAATCATAACCAGCATGAGGGGAATGAGGCCGATGGCTACCATTTCAAATAAAATGCTTCTCATTTTCTGCCCCCCAGACTTCCTTGCTGTGGTAAATAGAATTCTCCCATCCACCCCACAATGACAAGTTAGCAATGACAATGGTGCTCAGCTGTACCGAGACAGACGGCTTCTCCCGGCCTCTGCCCCAGCTCTGAGCGTCTACAGGATGCCCAGGGTCTCTGCAATCCACTCTGTCTGTGATCCTAAAGGCATCCACACTGTGATGTGCATATCCCTTTTCAAAATCTCCCTTTCCGAATTTCTACCAGAGGGAGGAGAATCAGTCAGGCAAGCAGGATGTGCACTACAGGAGTGCGGTCTCTGTTGTACGTGACTATTCCGGGACTAATACGCAGAACTGTGTGTTTACAGTGACTATGAAGAAACACCCTCGGTGCTTGCCGACACGGCCTGGCTCAGAACACGCGGCACCTCTGCGAAGGAGATTCGGCGTCGTCATCAGAATGACAGACTGGGGATTATGATGTGGCAAAGCATCTGAGACAGCAAGGTGCAAACCCTGGCACACGTCACTCCTTTGCTGCTTCGAGGGGTGGATGGGGAAGGAGAGCAGAACCGGCACCGGGGACAGCAACAGGCAGCTGCTGCCCCCACACGGCCAGGAAACAAGCAGGGCAGGGACCAGTGCAAAGGGCAGACAGGAGAAGCAACAGAGCGAGAGTCCACAGGACCTGGTTCCTGCCGGGCACGGGGAGCCCGGGCACGGTGAGCGGGAGGGCACGTTCCACGATGATGCCCACGTTCTGGGAGCGGGCAGGGGTGGAACTAATTAGAGCAGAACAGGCGTGGGGTCTCGGGGGGAGAGCACAGCTTCAGTGAGGGGAGCCCTGGGCCTTTCAGAGGCAGCCGGAGCCAGGCAGTGTGGACAGCAGGAGGCAGTGCGGCTGGCCTGCACAAAGCAGGTACAAAGAGGAACAGCCCAGAGAGTACTGGGGGCAGAGGGTCGGCTGCGTCTGCCGGGCCAGAGGAGGAAGCCCACCCTTCAAGGAGCCGGAATCAACCAGGCAGAGAGGTGAGGAAGGAAGGGGGGAAGCTGCACAACTCCAGGCCTCTCCAAGGCAGTGACACAGGCTGCAGGGGGAGGAAGGAACCCATAGGTGGGGATGCAGTCAGTGCCCTGGGTCCTGGGCAGCCCCCTCCACCACACGTGCAGGACACCACAGTGCCCACGGGGAGGGGACAGAGGGGAGCTTTGTGATCCCTGTCCCTGGAGCCTGAAACTTGTCTACAGACTTCACCCAACCCAGGGGGGAGGATGCTACAGAGCTGCCGGGCTCTACCCCTCCCAGGACCCTCACCTGTCATGCAGGGCCCGCCTCCAGCGGGAGGCGAGAGAGGGGGAGGGGGCCGATTCGTAACTTCACCCACAGAACTGTGAAGGCAAGAGACCCGCAAACGCAGGCTCCGCTGGTGGGACAAACTTGCCGTCACCTCCGAGCAGTGCGGGGCACATATGTCTCCCATGTGGCAACCCTTTAAAGTAGGCTCTGTGACCTCCCTCGCTCCAAGGCCACAGAGGCGCGCTCTGAGAGGTGGGACGCCGTGGATCAGACGCCACCCTGGGGACGCCTCCCATGGAGGCATCGTCACTCCTGGGGTCACAGCTGAAGGAAGGCCCACAGACCCTTGGGAGGACTACGCGACCCCAGGCAGGCCACTTCATCCTGAAACGCACTTTTTTTTTTTTTTGACAGGCAGAGTGGATAGTGAGAGAGAGACAGAAAGAAAGGTCTTCCTTTTTGCCGTTGGTTCACTCTCCAATGGCCGCTGCGGCCGGTGCATCTCGCTGATCCGAAGCCAGGAGCCAGGTGCTTCTCCCAGTCTCCCATGCGGGTGCAGGGCCCAAGGACTTGGACCATCCTCCACTGCCTTGCCGGGCCATAGCAGAGAGCTGGCCTGGAAGAGGGGCAACCGGGATAGAATCCGGCGCCCCAACCGGGACTAGAACCTGGTGTGCCGGTGCCGCAAGGCGGAGGATTAGCCTGTTAAGCCACGGCGCCGGCCTGAAATGCACTTTTGACTTCTATCGGGAACCCAGAGACGGAACCAGAGCAAAGACCCAGGCCCGTCAAAGTCGCAGCCACACATTCACATTGCCAAGCGACTATCACACTGGTTCTCCAGGTACCCGAATTTCAACACCCAGGTGTCCGGGAAACAGTCCCCTGGGGATGCGCTTGGGGGCGGGGAGGGGGGGGGGAGCAAGCTGGTTGAGCCTGGACTTGGCTTTCCATGCAACAGCGAGGTGCTGAAGAGCCCTAAGCTCCTGCCGCTTGGTTTTAACTGCCCAGCAAGGCTGGGGCCCGGCCTGCAGAGCAGGGCTCCCGGGGCCGCCGGCATGTACCTGCCCGAAGTTCTCCTCATCTATGCAGAACATGAGGTCCAGTTCGGTGGGGTCATTTTCTAAGATCCACTTCAAAGAGTTGTAGTATTCACTGTCCTAGAGGCACGACACAGAAATTAAAACCGAGGGTTTTTTTTTTTCTTAATTTTAATTTTTTCCCAAAACACCAACGTGACTTCTTTCAACAGTTAAGACCTTCGAGTGCAGAACACTCAGAAACTGCACCGCTCACGGACATGCGTGACCCGTCCTGCTCCACCCCACCGACCCGTCCTCTGCAGTTTAAAATACGAACAAGCACGCACACAGTC
This sequence comes from Lepus europaeus, assembly GCF_033115175.1. Taxonomy (NCBI): domain Eukaryota; kingdom Metazoa; phylum Chordata; class Mammalia; order Lagomorpha; family Leporidae; genus Lepus; species Lepus europaeus. The sequence continues at coordinate 106,014,268 of NC_084835.1, read as the reverse complement.
CCTGCAGGGACGGGGTGTGGGCTGGCACCTGTGCTTTGTGACACACAGCGGAAGCCACAAACCTCCGGGTCCAGAAGCCGACACACAGAGACCCACCTGCTTCCCACCGTCGAGCAGTAATGGCCGACGTGGTCACAGGACCAAGGGAAGGACAGTGAACATTCTAGGCAAATCATGACGGTTTGAACGCACACCCTTTTCTGTGCTTGTGTTACTCTAATTTTTAAAAGTTTTTATTTTCGTGTTTTCATTTTATTTGAAAGGCAGAGAGAAAAAGACTCTGAGATTGAATGGGAGATCGACCTTCCATCTGCTGGTTCACTTCCTAAATGCCCGCAACAGATGGGACAGGGACAGGCTGAAGCCAGAAGCCCGGGACCCGGTCCAGGTCTTTCCCTTGGAGGCAGCGACCCAAGTACCTGATCCATCATTTGCTACTTCCCAGGGTGTGTACCTGCAGGAAGCCGGAATCTGAAGTTAAGGGGAGTCTCAGACCCAGGCACCCCAATGTGGGATGCAGGTGTCCCAAGTCTTAACTACTGTGCCCAGCATCAGCCTCCTGCCATCTGGTGTGGAGGCTGCTCTGATTCTGCAATCCAGAGTAGGTGGCACAAGGGCCCTCTGCACTCCTCTTGCTGGTCAGGCCTCAGGTCTTCACGGCTGGGCAGCTGACAAGCCCTGGAAAGGCCAAAGATCCCCCACACACTGGACCTAACTCACTGACCTGGGGGCTGGCATTGTGGCGTTGCGGGTTAAGCCACCACCTCTGAAGCCGGCATCTCATATGGGCACCAGATTGAATTCTAGCTTCTCCACTTCCAATAAAGCTCCCTGCCAATGAGCCTGGGAAAGCAGCAGAGGGCGGCCCAACCACTTGAGCCCCTCCACCCACATGGGAGACCCAGATGAGGCTCCTGGCTCCTGACTTTGGCCTGCCCCAGCACTGGTGGTTGTGGGATATTTGGGAAGTGAACCAGTGAATGGAAGACACCTCTCTCTCTCTCTCTCTCTCTCTCTCTCTCTGCTGCACATGGATGAGTGTCTTCACAGGTTTATGGAAATGGAGTTCAAGGATAACTTTATTTCTGGGACATAAAAAAACCGCTTGAAGTTCATGCACACAAGCGGTCTTTGAAAGGTTCACTGAAAACATGTACTGCTAAAAAGTCCGCGTGGACTCTCAACACTGCGCGCACTAAAACGCAGTCCTCCCCCAATTCATTTTTCTCAGACCCCTCAGCGTCCTCTGGGACATCAGCCTGGCTGCGGCTGAACAGCCAGCAGAGGGGCTGAGAACACCACGGGTCTCTGCTTCTTCCACCCGGGCACCAAGAGCAGAAATCCCCGGTCAGCGCTTCCTGGTACAATGGACAGAGCTCAAAATCCCGCCACTGCAGACATACAGCAGAGGCCCGGCACTGCCTGGGCTGCACAGGCCCTAGAGCTCAGGTGACGGACGGGAGAACAGAGCCACCCACACCCCAGGGGGCAGACACTGCCCAGGACAAGGACTGCAGCTACTCACCACGGACTCCATGTCGTTCAGGGTTATCTGCTTCCCCAGCATCATTTTGTAAAACGGGCGGATGAAGAAACCTACAACAAGGCAAACACTGGCTTGAGTGTCAAACCTCTGGTACCGATACGGGGCAGAGCATGGAACCAAAGACAAAGAAAAACCTGCTTTCTGACGGAACGAGACAGCAGTGTGGATTAAAGTGGGACCATCCAGAAAGATCCATGCCCAGACAGACAAGGGCCTGGGAAGGGCTGGGCGGGAGGAAGCCAGCAGCAGACAGGGCTGGAAAAGGCCTCACAGCCTGGCAGAAGTGTGGGGTGTGGACGAGGCCCAGGGACGAGGGGGACAGGGCGCTGGGCGGAGGTGGCGGCTGGCAGGGGCACCAGGACTGGATATCTCCGGGACGACAGGGCGCCCCTGCACGAGGGGAGCAAGGCAGAGCATGGGAGCTGCTCCCTGAGGGCAGTGAGGGCTGCCGAGTGGCCTGGTGAGCATCCCAGCTGCGTCCCGCATGCATCCCTGCCTGGGCAGGGCCAGGGAGCAACAGGGAGGGAGGGCAGGAAGGGTGGCGGATCCCAGGCCGGCCTGTGCAGCGCTCTGGGTGGGAGGCCAGGCAGTGAGGACGCTGTTCCCAGCACACAGGTGGCCTGCAGGGGCTTCTTCTCCCCCCCGGTCCACGGTCGAGGTGGCATCACACTCTCTCACTGGGGTACCAGCGTGGGCAGACCTAGAGTCTGGGCCTTGTGCGCCTGCTCCGAGGCCCTAAGCCCCAGGCCCGTGCAGCGCAGCCCGACTCGCCCTGCTCAGCTGCAGACCCTGACACACTTCAGCATCTGGGGAGGCAGAGGGAGGCGGCCGCCACTGAGGGTGGTGGGCACAAGTGTCAGGCACCTCAGACCCTGTGGGCTCCGTCCTGGAGCTCCTGACGTGCACTATGACCCCTCTCGTGGGGCCCACAGCAGCAGGCTCCCACATCCTCTACTGGGACTCACGTCCCTCCACGGGGCCTCGGTGCTCAGCCACGCCCGGCACCGCGTGCGCCCTTCTGCCTGGACCCTGTCGCTGAGATGCCCCGGCTCTGATGTTCTCTTTCCCACTGAAACGCAAAGTGCGCGGAGGGCAGGAGCCTGTCTCACACTCCCCCACAATCACCTGCGGCAGCCAACAGTGTCTCCCCACTACAGCGTCTCCCTACCGCGGATCGGCTTCTAAGGAGGAGCAAGTGAATCTAACAGGAATAAGTAACACAGGGGATGAGCCTGCAAATTAAAGTGCACCCACAGCACATACACACACACACAGATGCACACTACACGCAGATTCACACCACACACAAAGAGTCACACTATACAAAGAGTCACACTACATACACATGGATTCATACCACACGCAGATTCTCACTACAGAGAAAGAGGTAATGTAGTTTCCTCCCAGTCAGAACAAAGTGTTTATTTCTCCCCGCAACCAGAAATGAAATCCTGAGGCTGGAGCACCCGGATCGGCCAGCGACGAACGGCAGCCGTGCATCCGAGGGAAAGCGGAGTGCACGCACCGGTTACGGACTGGAGCGGCCAAGCTCCACGGACGCCGTCAGCTAATTCTCGTGGAACCGCTTTCCAAGCGGCAACACAGATCTGAAATCTCCCTCCTTCAACCACTCTGCCCCGAGTCCCTAACAACGTCTCTGATTCCTCTTCCTCACTGCTGCTTTCCACAGTGTCCTCTGGCGGGTACTGCTTCTGACCTGGCTAAGTCCACAGGGACTCCCTCCTGGGCTGTCACGTGCACACAGCCACGGCGGCTCTGACCGACTTCCACGGCTCCCTGAAATCTGTCCGTTCTTTGTACGCTCTAAGTACAAACAGGGCCACTTTACATCATCTGTCTCAGCAGAGGGTCTAGGGTTACAACAACATTACTTTGAAACTGCTTAATCTCTTCACGTTAAAAAAAATAGTACTTTGGGGGACAAACAGGACAGTGGCAGAAGATGGATGGATTCGATCATTTTTTTAAAAAAATTTTTTGACAGGCAGAGTGGACAGTGAGAGAGAGAGAGAGAGACAGAGGGCGTGCTGCGGCTGGCACACCGCGCTGATCCGAAGGCAGGAGCCAGGTGCTTCTCCTGGTCTCCCATGTGGGTGCAGGGCCCAAGCACTTGGGCCATCCTCCACTGCACTCCTGGGCCACAGCAGAGAGCTTGACTGGAAGAGAGGCAACCGGGACAGAATCCGGCACCCCAACTGGGACTAGAACTCGGGGTGCCGGCGCCGAGGATTAGCCTGTTGAGCCACGGCGCTGGCCGGATTCGATCATTTTAAATCTTTAAACTTTTCAACTAGCTTTTCCATCTGTCACCAAATCCAGTTCTCACAAGTTATTCCAGAAACCAAACAAAATGGCCAGATACAGAATGTTTTGTGCTCCACACTCATGGCTTTAAAATAAATATCCTAACTATGTAGACACCGTGTCTCCACTGCCCCCAGTTAAGATGTTACCAGGGAAGAATATCTCTGTTCTGGGCCAAATGGAAAAATACTTTATTGCATTAAAGAGAACCAGATAGACACTTTTTAAAAACCCATGAGGTGCAAGATAAAACATCTAATGCAGAGCCACACACCGTACTCTCCTATGTATGTTCCATGAAGCCCTAACAACTTACCATCCAAGAGCTTCCCATGAAATACAGCCAGACCCGCGACTCTCCCGATAAATGTGAAATAGGACAAGTGGTCTTCATTACAGAGGCCTGAATTGGGGTTGATCTGCAGTGTGTAGTTGTCCCTTTGGGAGAAGGAGAAAGAAGAAAAGCGCGGCAGTTACTTTTTAAAGACAAATTCCAGAATTTGATGTTTCTTTACCACTTGCAAACATTCTGCACCTCCTGGGAAAAGGCGGGAGCTGGCGCGGTGTCTCATCCAGCAGCTCCTCTCTGCGACCACTCCTGTACGCCCTACAGAATAGCTGGGTCTTTGGAAACCCCTGTCTTAACGTCTTAGGATCAACAAGCGTGTCAGTTTCTAACACTTCACCCACGCACCTCGGGCAGACGAGAAACCCACATGACAAAGGCTGGCTCAGGGATGATGAGGGTAACTGCTCTGGTAGCTGGGGTAGGACTGTTCCTGGGACTCCAACTCTTGGTCTCTGAGCACTGCTCTGCCTGGCAAAGTCCCCAGGGGCATGGGGGGCAGGATATGGCTAGCCACGATGCAAACCTCAGAATGTCTGCCCACACACGGTGCCCCGCCTTGGCCTCGTGCTCTCCAGGCTCCGTACACAGATTCCTGCAGGGGCGGCTTTGGGAAGGCGAGTGTGAGCTGTGGATCTTGCCTCTCACGTTACCCCCACTTCAACGATCAATTTTACAGAGTGGCTTTCTCATGGTGGGAGCTGAGCAGCCAGCACGACCGTACTGGGCAATTCTCAGCTACAGGGGCTGCCTTCCAGATGAGCCATCGGGAGATGGGCACTGGGTGGGAGACGGGGGACCCATGTCTCCTCAGAGCCCGGGGATGCAGCACTGCTATGTGTGCACCTGCTCTGCTGGGAGCTCAGGTCCAGCCCTAAGCCTTGCGGGCTCCACAGCGTGGAGAAGAAACATCTGGCCTTGCTAAATGGCCAAGTGCAGAAAGCACCGGAATCCACTTCCACACCTGGCAACGAGGAGCCTGGTTCGCCCCTTAGGGGACTAAGGTGTGGTTCTTTGTGTGCTCAGACCCGGGTCCTCAAAGCCCTTTCAGGAGTGTGGCTGCAGAGACAGCTCCGGCTCATAACAGGTCTCTTCCGAATTCTGACTCGGGCAGATTCCCCTCCTGGATACTTGTGACGTTACAAGCAAAAACTGCCTCGTTTCTTAGCACGATCGCCCAACATGCAGGCAAATTTTAACTTCCTGACCCCGACAGACAAGGGAAGAGTCGGTTCTGGGTGTTCACAGTGTACGCTGTGGTCGGAACCTGTTCTAGAGCCAACTTCATCTCCAACGGGCCGCTTACTCTTCCATGAGGTTTAAATTCATTCTGAAGGGATTCTGTGTACTTACGTGGCAGAGTACTCAAAGAGACCATAGTAAGGGTTGAACATCTCTTTGGACAGTAAGAAGAACCATTCTCTGGCCACGCCCCCATAGTCCAGGCCTTTCTCCGACTCGAATTCTATCCAGAGTCTGGCTTTCAGGACATCTGGTCTTTTCACCGACATGATCCTCCGGTAGGATTCTTCAAATATGTTGTTCCTGTGAAGCTTCATTTCAAATCTGTTTGGAATATCAGCCTACACACAGGAGACAGAGAGCACGTCACCATATCGTAAACGGACACCTCGCTTCCTCAAGGACAGAGCGACAAGGGCCCAGCTGAGAGCCTCCCCTTTCTGGGTTTTTCCTTGCACACACAGAAGGCCACAGGGTATGATGGAGGGACACATGGAGGGTCTGGCAAGCGGCAGAAAACCACCTCACCCCATGGCACCGATCCACCTGCCAGCACCTGAAATGGCAGTGCTGTCAATTCTGCCTGCTATTTCAATCGAGCTAAGAGCCTTCAGCCCAGGTCATCAAAACACGGCCAGGCCGGGACCGTAGGGGTCAGACAGGATCCACAATGCTTCCCCGTTAGCTGCCGTGGGGATGGGCTGCTGATCACGCCAGGTTTGGGGAAAGCTTCCTAAGTCCACAGCTGATGGACAAGAGGAAGGCACCTGACAGGCTGGGGACACTGCCTGCTGGGAGGAGGTGGTCCAGGGTGGCCTTGCTCCAAGAGAGGATGCAGGCCGAACACACACGGTGCGGGAGCCAGGGTCAAACAGCGACACCCGCAAAGTCACCGCCAGTTACAAGCAGACGGCTCACAAGGCAACACCGGCTCATCCGTCAGCGCCGATGGCCAGAGTCCTTTCCCAAACAGCTCCTGAAGAGCTAAAATCAGGACTTTGGAACAGAGAGTAGAGCCTGAGCCTGAGCCGGGGCAGGGGGGTGGAGACCGGGAAAACGGGGCGAGCAGAGTGGAGGCTCGGCCACCTGTCCCCAGCGGTGCAACAGTGACGGCAGTGACTGCGCAAGCTGGGAAGAGAACTGGGAATACCTAGAGCAGGAGGGGACCAGAGAGTAACCCGGGAGACACAGAGCCGCCACGGAGCACCCTGCCTGGGTGCTCCTATGGGGTTTCTCAGTTTTCCACTGCCTGTGATCACCGTGATTAGAAAACGACTCCCAGACCCCAGATCACCAGGTGTTACCATTAAATGCTGCCAGCTTTGTACTTCAAATTTTAATTAAAATTACACTTCTGAATTGAAAAAGGACCGGAGTGGTGTTTTTTTGTTTTTGTTTTTTTTTTTTTAACGTGCCTCCTGGTTTATTAAATGAGAGACTCATATGTAACTGCATGGGCTGCCCTGGATTTTCTGATCAGAGTTCCGAATTATTTTATAGCCCATAAAAGTCACCTCCATCTTTGTTAGGTATTGCAGAACAAATCCCCGATCCAGGTGACTTGCTACGTGGTATTGAGCTGTTCTCCGTTTTACCGTTTCTGTTAGAAAGCAAGCCCAGACGGAGGCCAGGCGGGAGGCAGGCAGGGGCGGGGCTCGCGCAGGAGTCAGCACAGGTTTCCGTGCCGGGGTCGCCCTGGGAACTCAGACACGGCTGAGCACAGCGTCTCCGGGAGACTTCACTACTCACCGGCTTCTTCAGCTTCTTCCTGAAGTAGTCGTATTTCTGCTTAAATTCTCTGGAATAAGGAACGGCCTGGAAAGAGAAATTGACAATTAGATAATGCAAACGACGCACTGGGAGTTTTATGCCTATGAGCCCACACTTAGAGGCTGTACTGAACCACAAGCCTCAACAGCCCACTTTCCACAGTACCCAGGGGAGAGTCACACGTCTGCACAGCACACGGGAACTCGTGGGACCGACAAGGGCCAGTGAGTGCTGAGGGCGGCTGTCACTCGTGGGGCCGACTCTGCAGACACTGAGCGGGGTCAGGAGGGAGACACTGCCCAGGCTGAACACGCCCCCCATGCAGCTGCTGTCGCACGTGAAAGCCACACGCGAGAGCCATCTTCCAGAGTTCAGGAAAACACCTTTGCAAGGACTTCAAGCATTTTTCTCCCCACTAAGGTGAATCTATCCTCTACTCCCATCCTCCGTGAACTGCTTCACGCAGCCCTCACGTAGGCACCTCCCGCTGTGGCTCGGAGTCAGCAGCTGTGATGCGCTCACACACGGGCCCCAGGGGACCCACCGGGCATCGCCAGAGTCCGGTCGCACCGTAGGAATCCGCAGGGACAGCCACGAGCAGATAGGCAGTGAACGGGCACCCGGGTCTGGAGCCCACCACCGGGCGGACCACATTCCAGGAAGTCGTCAAGTCAGGGGTCAGATCTGCCCCTACCGTGTGCCGTGTGGTGGTCTCGGGTAAGCACTTCTTCCACCCCCCAGAGTGCTGGAACCGCGGGGGCGGGCTCACAGGCTGGGTGGATTCCGATTACCCCGAAGCCCTCCCGGCGCGGCAGGCAAAGCGTGAGCGTTTTCACGCAGTCATTTCCAGCCTTGTCTTTGCTGTGCTGCCATGCAGGCCACAGCACCTTCATGGAACCCCGGCTCCACTACTGGTTTGTGCGTTTTTGCCGAGCACCGGGGGATGGCTGTTACGGCTGCACAAGCCTGACCGTGGCGGCCTCAGGCACCTGCCTGGGTCTCAGCAGAGACTCCCGGTGCCGCTATCACCTTGGGGCAAGGCAGTAAAACATCGAGACCACGGGGGAAAGTCTGCAGGCCCCAGAGTCCACACCTCCCATCCTGTTCACTGCTGACCAGAGAGAGACGAACAATTCCACAAATCATCGCTACCTCCACACAGAAACCACCCTTCTTCCTGACAACCACCACGCCGTGTCCCGCTCCGACATCTCGAGAAGTTCTCAAGACAACTTGCACCGCCTACGGCTGTAGTTTTTCAAAAGAATCGGTCCTTGTTCGATTTTCCACCGAACGCTGCACTGAGCCGTCCGCTCTGTCTCAGGCAATGTTCAGTCTGATGAAACCAGGTAGGAATTCTGATTCGCGGCGCGGCAGCGGCTTTGCTGGTGTCTGGACAATCACCACGATAAGGCAGAGGCTGCAAGGTCGTGTCAGGGGCTGCAACACGTCTGGGGCTCCACCAACTCACTCTACACCCTCCCCCCCACGCCGTGGGCTGAGACCCGCCCCCCAGTCAATCTGTTTAGCAGCTCTGGGTGGGGGCTGCACCGGCCGATTCGCTCAGCAGACTCCTGGAGCACCCGCTTTGTGTAAGGCGTTCTAAGTGCCCAGGAAACGATGCACAAAGCAGGGGCTCAGGGGCAGCGAGGGAGGAAGGAATGTTTGGAGGTGAGAGCCAGAGTGCAGAGTGACACCTGCACAGCACCTGGGGCTCCCAGGAGGGCGCACTCTGCGGCAGAGCGCTGAGCCCCAGGTCCTGAGGTGGGCGGGGTTTGGCTGACATCTTTAGCTATGATTGGCTGGGGTCGAGGAAGGCGAAACCAAGAAAACGATCTCCTTTCCTCCTCTCAGGCCAGCGCTGGGAAGCGTTGACTTCCAGGCCACCCCTGTCACCCGCCGGCTCTGGGCCGCATCTTCTAGTATCAGGGATTTTGTCACCGTGAGGCAGGAGGAGCTGACGGCATGCCCGGCTCTTCCATGTCCCAAACTCTGCCAGCCCAGCAATTAGCATTATTGTGTTTTTGTTCCACCCCCCACTCAATGCTGAAAGAGGACTTCAACGTTCATCCCCGGGTGCACAAGGTCAGTTGCCTTAAACGAGAGCCAACAGGACACTGCTCGGCCTGTGACAGCCGCTGCCAGGCAGGTGCTGGGGAGGCATGGCTGGGAAGAGGGCGCCCGCTACCTCTGGCCTGTGTTCCCCAGGGGACAAGGCAGACCTGGAGATCATCCCGCTCCTCCAACACTGGCTCGCTTCTCTCGCCAGAAGCTGTTCTCGTGTGGAATCAGGAGCATGATTTGGGGCCAGTTCGAGTCCCACCTGCTCCACGTCCCATGCAGCTCCCTGCAAATGCGCCTGGAAAAGCAGTGGAGGACGGTCCAAGTGCTTGGGCCCCTGCACCCACATGGGAGGCCCCAGAAGAAGCTCTTGGTTCCTGAATTTGGCCTGGCCCAGCCCTGGCTGTTGCAGCCATTTGGGGAGTGAGCCAGCAGATGCAAGGTATCTCTCTCGCTATCTCACCCTCTCTTTCCATAACTCTGCCTTTCAAATAAAGAAAATACATCTTACATTAAAAAAAAAAAAACCGCAATTTTTTTTCTATACTGTCTTCCATAAAAGATTCCAACAAGGACCCCAAAGACACCGGCCCAGTGCAGCTTCCAAAGAGAAATACCTGCTTGTTCTTAGCAATGAGCTGACCGACCGTCTCAAAACCCCTGCATCTCATTTACTCACGTACAGTGTAACTTAGACAACAGGCCTGTGAAATGTGCGTAACGCCCCTTTGGGAAACACGAATGACCCCCTTTGCTCTGCACTAAACACGACTTCTTTCCCACGCAGACTGGGACCCGAGGTGCCTGAGCTGGTTCTACAGGACTGAGAGGGGTGACACAGAGTCGGGGTGACACGGCACTCCTTACAGAGAGAGATGTGGACACCTCGGGTTCCATCCTGACTGCCACTCGCAGGGCCAGCTGGTGGCAGCGTGGTCCATGCTGAGCTCCTGAGAGCCTGGGGAAGCACCGTGAGCCCACCCTTGGGAGAAGACAGTTGTTTCAGATCAGCTGACTGCGGGTTCCCGGGGAAGCGCGCGCTGCGACCCCGCAGTGAGGTGGTGCCTGTGAGGACGGCCCGGTGAGGGGGAATGCCGCATGCAGTCACGCCGGCACACTGACCGACCTGAGGCTGCGGGCTTGCTGTCACAGACAGGGCCCTTCCAGAAAAGACAGAAGCACTGGCCTGATTCACAACACCTTCTTTAAAACTTGGGAGAAACGGGAACCCCAGGGAGCAGATAAGCAGAGATTCAGCGTCAGGGGCGAGAGTGGGCAGGACCCAGGCACAGTGTGGAGACGTGAACCCTTCCACAGGGAGACAGAACCTGGCTGACAGCCTGCACGCACCAGGGGGGCCACGGCTAATGCCGGAAAGCGGACCAAGAAAACACGGCTCCCTCGCTTGGGGAAGCTGCAAGAACGCTTCTTCAGCTCCCGTCCAGGACCATAAATGGGAGAGAAATGAAGAGCAAACAGGCCGGTAATAAATCCATACCCCACGCCTGCACCAGAGTGCAGAGGAGGTCCACAGTCACACACGCTGCAGTGCGTGAACCCAGGCGGAGTGGCTAACAGGAAAAATAGGTCAGGACTTAAAAAAGCCCAAGGGGGGATGGGGGAAGATGAGCTTGTTTATTCGTTCTCTCTCTCACACACAGATTATAACCTAACCAGGCAATAAACTATCACTGAGAGTCTACAGACGGAACAAGGGGGAGGGCTGAGGCCTCAGTGTCATAAAGATGATAAAGGAGATGAAAGAAACAAATAGAAGAACAGGCAGAATAATTACAGATAAAGCAGACCTTAAAAAACCGAACGGAACTTTCAGCAATTACTCACAGCCAAGACAATAAGAGGCACAAGGAGCTCAAAGAGGGTAGAGTACAAAGACGCTTATGGAAGAACGGACTGGAAGAGCCAGGGTGGTAACTCACCATCCAGCAACGCAAAACAGAACACTGGGAAAGGCGGCTTGAAAGTGAACCCAGCTCCCAACAGGAGCTGTGGGAGCGGAGAAAGAGAGAGAACAGGAAGAATGCAACACGTGCGGCTGACATTTTTCCAGAAAACAGCAAGGGCACAATCCTCACGTGGAAGAACCCCGCGCTCAAAGCAGAACACACAAGGAGAGACCCACCCTCGGGTACGCGACAGTGAGAATGCAGAACGTCAAAGACACAGAGAACACGCAGCACCACCAGAGAAAGGAGCCGCTTGCTCCCGGAAATGGTGATCAGACTGACAGGAGCCTCTCCGTCACCAGTCATGAAGGACACGCAGGAGGATCGCTGATGCGGAAAGCAAATTAGTTAACCGGATTCTACAATCAGCCGATGTACCATGTAATAGTGAGGTCCAACACCAAGAGACAGCCTCGGTGAGAGGTCCCCGGGCAGAGGCGCTCAGGTGAGGGCAGCGAACCCTTGGGAGGGCTTCTGGCAGCACAGAGGCTCAGCGCTGTGCACTCAGCAGGTGCCAGCGGTGCTGGTGCCGAGCACACGCTCAGAGCCGGCACTGCCGCCTGTTCACTAGGAAGACGGCCTGGGAAACACAAGGGCGCGTGCGGGTGCCAACAGAGGGCAAAGCAAGTTGCTCACCTGGAGGCAAAATGACATAAGAACAATAGGCTGGGGAGAAAGGGCAAAACGGGTACGACTGGAAAGTTTCCAGACCAGGCAGTTACAGAATTCTACCCAATGCGGAAAACAGAGGGGGAAGAATGGCAGTCTAGTTGAGTCCTGACACCACCCGGGAGAGAGTGGAGGGGCTCATTTTACTCTCAAGTATGTGGGTTAAAAATGCTCAGGTGGGGCCGGCATCCCATATGGGCGCCAGGTTCTAGTCCCAGTTGCTGCTCTTTCAGTCCAGCTCTCTGCTGTGGCCCGGGAAGGCAGAGGAGGATGGCCCAAGTGCTTGGGCGTCTGCACCCACATGGGAGACCAGGAGGAAGCACCTGGCTCCTGGCTTCAGACTGGCGCAGCGTGCCGGCTGTAGTGGCCATTTGGGGGGAGAACCAACGGAAGGAAGACCTTTCTCTCTGTCTCCTCTCACTGTCTAACTCTGCCTGTCAAATTAAAAAAAAAAATGCTCAGGTGAGCACTAAACCAAAGAGACAGAGAGTACAACTGCAGGCATGTAGAAGATACAGACTACTCTATGCACCTCACACCAGGCAAGAAGTCAGAGAACTCCCAGAAGGTACGGGAGATAGAAGACGTAAGAGGCAAACTGCATGGAAGAGAGAAAGCAAGTGCAATGGTATAAATCCCAAACAAAAGTGACAGAGCAGCACCCAGCATGCGGATCCTAACACAACTACCTGGATTAGGTGAAACCGGCACAAAAAAAGCAACACAAAAATGGCCAATTCCACACCAGGGGCTCCAGCAAAAGGGACACAAAGAACCCTACCCCAACAGAAGACACAATGCATGCTCCTTTGAAACACAAAGGAGGACATTCATAAAAAATGCCAGACCTCCAGGGAAGTCTCAAATACACTTCAACTAATACGGCCTTGTTCTGACACCACAATGCGGTAAAACAAGAAAAATGGGGGCATTTCAAAAAGTTCATGGAAAATGCAAGTCATGAGAAACTATGCAAGGATTGAAAACTAAAGTGTTTATTTTTAATTCCATGTTTCTCACTGTCCTTATAAACGAGAAATAGACAGAGAAAAGCCTCCCATACTCTCAGAAACTAAAAGTCTGGGGTTGGCACTGAGGCACTGGGTAAGCCGCCTGCAGTGCTGGCCTCCTACATGACCACCAGTTTGAGTCCCGGTCACTCCACTTCCCATCCGGCTCCCTGCTAACGCACCTGGGAAGGCAGCAGAGGATGGCTCAAGTGCTTGGGCCCCTGCACCCACGTGGGAGACCCAGGTAGAATTCTGGGCTCCTGGCTTCAGCCCAGCCTGGCCCGGCTCTGGCTGTTGCAGCCAGTTGGGGGAATGAAGCAGCAGATGGAAGATCTCTTTCTCTCTCTGTGACTGCCTTTCAAATAAATAAATAAAAAATTTTAAAAGAAAAAGAAGCTAAAGAGCTATTCTAACTAACTTGTAAGTTAAGAAGAAAAATCACTTGGAAATGGACAAGTACTAAGAAAAGATGGACAACAAAGGTCAAATGTCTACACTACGTTGCCAGTGACAGAAAAGACACACTCTCGGTGACAGCGACAGCGTGAACAATAACACAAGAGTAAACAACGGATGGAAAACAAATAAAAATCTGTCTTGGGGACAAATCTAGGATGCTACACGATTTTCACTAAGGATCAGTAAGCACCCGCCATGTCCGAGTGAAGGCAGATGACTGGTGATGGGAGTATTTGAAAAAGTCTCAAAATCATCCTATGAATAGACTTCTGCCACCTAAAACCAGCAGTGTCTCAGCTCCGCCTTGTTTCTAAGGCAGTGGAAGGGGAAAGATTATTCCAATAACCAGCTGTGGCTAAGTAAGTGCAAAGGAAGCCACCCGCAGGAGGCAGTGGATTTTAAGCTGTGAAGAGGAAAACGTGGCTGACTGTCTTAGTCCAGGCCTCATTCAGCACTCCGCGTAGGAAACACTGCCCAAGAAGCTCACCACATTCGGCAAGCACACAGCTAAAAGGAGCGCCAGCTACCAAAGCCCATTCGCTTCGCAGTAACTTCTAAGTTCTCCTGTTTGGAGGGGTAGGCGTCTGGCCCAGGGGTAACGACACCGCACCCCACATCAGAGCACTGGGTTTGCTGCCCGGCCCCAGCTCCTGAGCCTCACTTGCTGCTGCTGCTGCGTCACGGCCCAGAAGGCAGTGGTGGCCACGGCTCAGGCCGCGAGTTGGGTGCCTGCCCCTCATGTCAAGGGGCTGGCCGTGGTCCCCGCGGGGGGCCATTGGGGCCATCTGGGGAGTGACCCAGTCGATGGGAGCTCTGTCTGTCCGTCTCTCTGCCTCTTGAGTTAAAAAGTAAAAACACGACTGGGACAGGCAGAGTAAAGCCATGCGGTCAGTATTTTCTAATGTATCTGCTGCCCTCTGCTCAGTTCCTTCTGTCCCTCCGGCCGCTTTCACAAGAACCGCAGTGGGCGCACTCCGCTGATCCGACTGGGTTTCCTGCATTATCTCCTTGCCTTCCTACAGACTGACCCGCGGGGGTTCAATACCAGCGTCTCCCGTCACTGAGTGACAGTGGGATTCTCCCTCCTCCTTCTCCCCCTTCTAGAAGCTGTGTGCTGCAGGACTTCATGCGGTGGGAACTGAGGCCTTTTTTACACAGCACAGGGGAGGCGCAGGGTGAGAAAGGGGCTTAGCGGAGTCTCACAGACCCTAACTCAGCTCCTGACGTAAGCCACCGCGGCGCTGCCACTGCTACACATGTTTTTTAAGGCTGGAAGATATCTAAGGTTGTTAGCACGCATTGACTACCTTTGGCCTAAAGAAACGACAGAACTCTCCGGACACAGGGCGTGGCTTTGCTTCTCATGAAAACAGAAGAAATTCTGAATAGTTTTAACCCACCCTGTTGGGGAGACCACGAGAAAGTGTGCAGTTCTGCTGCCATCATCAAACCATGTCCTTTTCCTTCGTAAGGAAAGCGCAGGCAGCCGAACCTGGCCCGGAGTCTCCCACGAAGAAGCGACAAGAGCAACATGGAGCCACTCAGTTATGCGCGTCCCCTGTCGTCACGGTGCCAGCACAGGAGAGACGCGTGCGTCCCCCCCCCCCCCGAGTCCCGGGCTAAGTCAGAATGCCAGAACACTCACTGGACCGGTGATGGCTGGGTTCTGCAGTCTTGGGTCTTCCCACTGGGTGATTTTGCTGTCTGAAAATGTCAAAGGAGATGAAAATCAGCACAGGAGTTCAAATCCAGTCTGTGTGAAGAGCATTTCAGAAAGAGGCATTTCTGGATTGTTCCCAAATTGTCCAGGTCCCCACTCAGCCCCCAAACAGAAGCTGAGCATTCGCGGGTTAGATGGGAACTGCGCTAAGCACGGCAACCCTCTCCCCACAGCCTATGTCGTCAAAAATGCGTGTCTACAGGAAAACCATCCACGCACACCGTTTTCGGCAAGCAATCTGCTGAAATTTTGACTATAAATCCCTGTTCTTACAAGGATTTATAACTTGATCTTCATATTCATTTAATTTCAAAAAAGGCACTAAGAAGTCTTAGGTTGCCAGAAGGTTGAAAACGTGATTTTTCCCCCTTAATTTCAAATGCTTTATTATTTCCTTATGGTGTCGAAAAACAATGCTTTCAATTAAGAATCCTACAGAGAGCAAATAAATAATTCAGACATGCATCACCCAAATACAAAGAATCAAAGCAGCTAAGGCAGCCCAAAACGTGAGAATTAGATACGATCGAGGAGGAGTCCGGAGAAAAGTCTCCCTTCTGGCCAGCTTGCCGTGAGCTGGTTCCCTTCCCTCCAAATGAGTGGACGTGAACGAGGCTGTTTAGTGCCAGCTACACCGCTACTCGGGGAGGCACAGAACTGCGGTCTGCGCTGTCTGGGGTCTGTGGCTGTGCAGAACTAAGACGACGGCAGATTCCTGAAAACACTGGGGCGGTGCAGGGTGCACTTGCAGAAATGGTATCGTGAGTGCAGGCTGCGGGAGAGCGGAGTTTCAGGAACTCTAAGTGGGCTCATACTACTAATAAAAGGAGATTATCTGTTTGTTTTAAAAGTAAAGGATCTCAATTCTGTTTATTCCCTGGATACTCTTCAAGTGAGCTGATGAACAACTGATGAATTCAGTTTTAAGGATCATACCAGGAATTTAAAGTCTCAATATTATTTTAATGAAAGCAGAGTTTAAAAAAAAAAAAAGGCAGAGTGTAGCGGGTGGGGAGGCCACCTGCAGTACCGGCATCCTATATGGGTGCCGGTTCGAGTCCTGGCTGCTCCACTTCCAATCCAGCTCTCTGCTATGGCCTGGGAAAGCAACAGAAGATGGTCTAAGTCCTTGGGCCCCTGCACCTGTTGGGGAGACCCAGAAGAAGCTCCTGGCTCCTGGCTTCGAGTTGGCTCAGTTCTGGCCGTTGTGGCCACTGGGGGAGTGAACCAGCAAATGGAAGACACCTCTCTCTCTCTCTCTCTCTCTCTCTCTCTCTGCCTCTGTCTCTCTGTGAATCTGCCTTTCAAATAAAGAAATAAATCTTTAAAAAAACAGCTACTACCAAAGCTCAGGTCGGTTCCAGGATCCTGACTTTGTTTTCATGCTGGCAAAAAATTTACATGGAAAGCCCGAACTGTGTTTATAGAGTATCTCGGTGGAAGCAAAAGGCACTCTTGGGTCCCTTACACCTTGGAAACAGAAGGCTTTGGAAAGTTCAAGTTGCTGGATGGAAACTTTAACTTGTGATGGAAAACAAAAGAAAACCAAATGAGGGAGACAGAATACAGCGGAGTGCAAACTGCGCCTTACGAAAGAACTGGGGTTGTAACCACACTGACCAGCGACTCGTGACTCGCCGGCTCCCGAGGGCCTCAGACCAGATCTGAGCTTCGAGCTCTGTCCCTGCCACCTGCACCTGGGCTTCCTAAAGCTGGCCCAGGTCAGCTCTGCCCACAGCGAACCCCTGGTCACCCTCACCACGAAGGGTCCATGTGATCCCGACACGAGCAGCAGGGAACCCTCCTGAACTGTCCCGTTTCTCTCCCGGAAAGCCCCTTGCTGAAGTATTTCTCCGTCAGCCTGCTCTCTCTCTGGGCGCTCCCGGCCATGCGCTCCCTCTTCCCAACAGCTCTGCCGGCACACTCCTGCTGAGGCACAAACTGACCACTGCCACCCTCTCTGGATCTGCCTGCAGAATGTGCCCGAGTCTCCCACAGCCGCAGACACCCTGAGGGTGCCCTGCGGACCTCCTTGGCACACCAGCAGCGGGAAACAGCTGCGCAGTCGCGCACCCACACTTCTCTCCCTGCCTGAGCACTGCTCGTCACGGTGCTCGCCTGGCTCAATCACACCCCGTGCTGGGGAGATCCCCTCAAAGGTTCCCATTCCATGAGATCTCGCAATCTCCCCAAGCCCTGCCGCCAACCACTCCCCAAGCAGGTGCACAGTCCTTCCAACTGGGCACTCCTGAAATACCTCCTGGGCACCTCGACTAGACAATAGGCCCCTGAAGACAGGGGCTATGTTTGTGATTCTGCAACCTGCACCCTTAAAGTGGTCCTAGCGTGGAATGACTGAATGAAGTCGATGGTGAAAACAAAGTCACTTTAAAACAGTCTGAGCTTTTAGAACCGTCCACGCTTCCGTGTGGCTCCAGGGAAGTATCCGGCAGTGAAGTATTGTTGATGCTGAGTGGATGGTGGCCAGCTACATACTTGCTTCAACTTTTCAGTCTACAGTTGCTTCCTTCCACACACAGCATTTCAAATAGAAGGTCTAGAAGGAAGAATGAGGATGGGAAACTCTGCATTTATCCTTTATAGACTCACTGGGGTTTGCTTTCTGCTCTTTGTGCGCCAGATAGCTGGGGCCAGCTACTCAGCTGCCGGGCATACGGGACCTTTAAGAAGAACGACGTCACTGCTGGTGGAGCCGGAGAGTCAGCTGCAGACCTTCCCTAACCTTTCACAGCAGGCCCGAGACAGGCGCTCCTCCATAAACATCAAGCCCAGGCATCAAGAGCTCTGAAGAGAAGCAGGCACTGAGTGTCCCCTGCTTCTGAACGGACTAAGATGGCTGAAGACCGTTCATCTTCAAGAAGAATTCACGAGCTGAAAACCATCCACTACCCTGATTACTGAAAACGCAGTGCATCCTTGCCTGCAGCCCCGTGCCCAGTCCGTTTCCTGGCTGGGCTGGAATACGAGGCCACCGCTTTGGTGGTTTAGTGGCACACGTGGGCCTTCCCTGGGTCCTGTCCCTCAGGCATCAGGGCAGCAAAACTGGGTGCTGAATTTTGCCAGAAAGTTGTTTAAAAGGAGAGGTTTCACTCTGGGCCCCCTAAATGTTATCGCCAAGGTAACTGAACCCCTCTGGCGGGTAGCTGCCAGGCTGATAAAGCCTCTTAAAAAGACAGGTATTCGGCACATCACACGAACTGCACTTCGGTGAAGAGGAAGCGAACTGGACCTTGCTGCTGTCCACCGGCTCAGCCGTGACAGATCACGGAAAATGCGCAGAAACAGCACAGAGAGCGAACGGAGTTCACGGAAGATCTTTTCCTTTCAGTTTAGTTTCTAAGCGGGCGACCTTCTCTCATCAGTACAGGCCATCCTGGCCCTGCACGCCCTCTCTGCCACACTGCTCGATTCCTGGGAGCGTGGAGCTGTCAGACGAACTTGGAGAGGAGAGGCTGTTCCGCCGTGAGGAGCAGCCCAGGTTCGCGGCAGGCAGCTGCCCTCTTCCACCTCCTGGTGAGCAGGAGCGGGGCCGGCCCCTGGGCTGCACGGTCGCTGCTGCTGCCGCCGCTCCAGGAGCCACCCCTACGGTCTGGCCAAGGACGACAACGTCCTGAGACCCTCACCACCAACCCCCAGTAAACTCCAAGCCAAAGCTCAGGCCTATGCGTGCCCCCAGCCCATCACTTTCATGATTTCTAATGTACACCAGGGAAGCCTTTTATAGTAGGGGCTAGTGTTTTTTTTTTTTTTTTTTTTTTTTTTGCTTTTCTTTTTGGCACCCGAAGTTCTTATCAGGTTGACCTAAGCATCAGATCACTGCCAGCCAGGACACCAGCATAAGACAGTGTGACAGCTGCGTGTAGCAGACCAAGGCTGTGCTACCAGTGAAAGCCGTACTTCAACACAGCAATCACTAGTCACACTTGTCTTTAAAAACTGAAACTGGAATGCTTAAAAAAAACTGGGGAAAAGGAGTGCGACACCTCTCCCACTTCAGCACGTAGTCTTAGGCCTGGAACTGCAGATGTGCAGCATACTAAGGAGAACAGTGGGGTACATGTGTGCACCTTGTAGCATTGATGGCAGCAATTTTATGCTCCCTGAAAAATTCTGCCGAGTAGGGAGATCGCTATTTTGATGGATCAAAGACAAAAACTATGCCTATGCACACTAAAATACCTAATTTAACCCAAAAGGTAGCAAGCACTACCGCCCGGTCTGATATATCCAGGGCTTCTCCTTGAGTTTCAACGCTGAGCTCCTGGACTGCGTTGAATCCCACCTGCAGGCACTCCTACCGACATTGTACTCAGCCCCGAGCGCCGTCTGGATGAGGCAAAAGGCGTCAGAGATCCGGACAAATCCTACGCTGCTGGTATGAGAATTCTTCGTGGCTAGACTTCCCAGCAAGAGGCTCCCCTGGGCACTTTTGTTTAATCACGAAAATGTGGGGAAACCCGGTATGGACTTCCTGTCTAGGACCCAAATGAAAACAAAGACCCACACGCGACCATCTCCAATGCAGGCTTTGCGCCTGACATCTACTTGAAGTATTTTTTATTTTTCTGAGCATACTTCTTCAGGAATTCCAGGGCTATGTTTACACAGTCCCACGATGAACATGTCACCTCGAGCGAGGATGACCAAAAACCAACAAACAAAACACATAAGTGAAAAGCCCCCGTGGCTAACCACAGCGTTAGTGTAACTTTTAGTTGAGATGAGAAGCCACACATTATTCAGAGGCACTGGAGCAAATGTACTACAGTTTCAGGACGAGAGCTACACGCATTAGTGTGTTGGGTGCGGGGACACATGGTACGAATAGAAAATAAGGTCAGAACAGGCACGCTGCCGGCCGAGCTGAGGGCTTCTCGCGCTGTCCACACAGAGACGGTTTGACTGTAACGAGGTTGTCACTTCTAATCTTATTTTCTATTACGAGTGTATTTATTAAAAGCGCAAAAGTCAAGGGGCCATCAACCAAAAAAAAAAAAAGTTTAAAAAAATTAAAAGTTAATAGGTCACAAGATCAAATGGGGGGGAAGCTTCACGGCTGCTTTAAAAGCAAACTTGGGGCGAATGCACAGTACCGTAGGCGGGCACTGACTCCCCGGGGTCACTCTCTCCACATAACACCTGGCTGCCTGGACGGAGAGCGAAACGACATAGCTTTCACTATCATATCCGAATTCCCACCTCCCCGCCTTTCCCGGCAACACCCGCGTGGCCGCGGCAGCGGATACTTACTGTGATCGATGTAGAACGTCCGGCCGTCCAAGTGAATCCTTTCTTCCCAGCCAGGCTAGGATGCGAGGAAGGGCGCGAGAGGGGGAGACACAAGCCTGGGTTAGCAACACCACGGTCAAAGGCAGCGTCCACAACCTCTCTCCCTCTTGTCTGAGCGCACAGGTTCACAGTGAGAACCAGCTCAACGCCGGAGCTCCGGCTTTATCGTGTGTTCAGCGGTCTCAGACACAGTCACTGTCTGAAGTACCGGAGACGGGGCTGCGATCTCACCAGCTTCCCACCCAGGGCACAGCACGAACAGGTGAGGCTGAGGCTGCAGCCCGCACCGATTTAACGAAGTATGGAGAACTACAGGGAGGTAGGAGGGAGGCTGACAGAAGACATGGGGCTGGGGCCACGGCCGTGGTGTAGTAGGCCGAGCCCCTGCCATGGCGCCGGCATCCCTCATGGGCGCCGGTTTGCGACCTGGCTGCTCCTCTTCCAATCTAGCTCTCTGCTATGGCCTGGGAAAGCAGTAGAGGATGGCCCTGGTGCTTGGGCCCCTGCACCCTCATGGGAGACCCAAAAGAAGCTCCTGGCTTTGGATTGGCCCAGCTCCAGCTGTTGCAGCCACTTAGGGAGTGAACCAGCAGAGGGATGACCTTTCTCTCTGTTTCTCGCTCTCTGTGCCTTTAACTCTACCTTTCAAGTAGACAGATAAATCTTTACACACACACACACACACACACCCATGGGACACAGTGTCTTCATTCATATTATCAGCAGGCCAAAACACAGGATGGGTCTTAAAAAGTTCACGGAAAATCTATTTTGGAAGCCTATCAATGGATTCCAACATTTTTCACACCAAAATAAACTTATCATTTACTTCCATTTTAAAGTCCTTCCATACTGATACCCTTTGCTCTGAATTCTTGCTACGAAGACTCAGGAACTAAACGGATATGGGTAATGTTTTCAAGGAAGGGCTCCGGTCTGCCCTCGTTAGCTGTCGCCACCTGCTCTGTGCAGCTCAGGAATCTAACAGGTTCACACAACACGCTTTGTCTCACTAGCTACACTCACTCCCTGGGCTCCTTCTGTGTGAACCCAGGAACCAAGCAGATTTGGCGAGGGAGGGAGGCTGGACCGTGGCCCCTGAAGCCTCAAATTCTGCCACAATACACAACAGAGAAGGCAGAGGGGGGCTCCTGTTCTTGGAGAACAATGGGAACTCCCAATCATCACAGTCTCACAGTGCAGCCCCTGTGCTTCCCTGCAAAAGCTTTCCTTTCCTTGCAACTGTGGATGGGCATCGCGCACGGCACACAGGAGGGTTTTATTCAGAATCCAACCTGGACTAAACAGTTCCGCTCCCACAAAGGTCCCCAAAGTAGACGAACTGGTTAACAAAAAAGTCGACTTATAAACAGTCATCGACAAGGGAGGAAAGAACTATCTGCAGGCTCGAAGACCCAAAGAAACTTTCTGAGATGACTTGGGCCTTTCCCTCCCACACTGCTTTCATTATTTCTGTCCTGATGACTAATTCAGGAATATGGACAGATTCCGGGAAAGCGAGGCTACACAGCAGGTGCACGCAGCTTCAACTGTCGCCCGCAGAGATGTCTCCTGCACACCCTAGGGGAAAAGTCTACCTTCCACTCACGGCCAGCAACTTAGAGACCACTGTCACGACTCCTGAGGACCATGGGGACTTCTCTGTGCGATGGATGCTGTGCGCAACACCCAGTGCTACTGAGAAACACAGACCAAGGGAGCCTGGGGACTGGGGAGAAGGCCCACAGGTTCTCTCCATCACCCCTGGGCGGATCAGCGGACATGCGCCTTCAGACTCTGCCCTGTGTCTTCAGGGTACTCACAGGGAGAGGGCCGAGGTCATTGGGGTTTAAAGATGCCTTTGACCGCATATGAACTGGGAACTTCAGGCGTGGATCTTCCTACAAGAGAAACAGACAAGGCAGGAGATGTTAGGAGGGAGCACCGGTGCACAGTCATTGGCTCCTTCCCTTTCCAAGCTGTGTGCTTCCAGGTGGTGAGGCTGGCTGCACGCGGAGCCTGGAGGGGAGCCCACCCTTCTACCTGTACAGGACGCCAGGCTGACCGCAGCTCAAGAAGGAAAGGCCTGGAGAAAGAAGAGAGTATGAATGTCCGCATGGGAGGTTAAGCTCCCCCAAGCCTCCAGCAATGATGTTGCCAGGGACTCCAGAGAGGATGTGTGGGCGACTGCTCCAGAGACAGGGAGTAGGTGCAATGGCTCAACAGGCTCCCTTAGGATCCCGGGCTCCTGGTGAGGGCGCCCAGGCGAACACGCCAGGAGAGGCCACTCCAGCTGCACCCGTGTCTGCCTGGGGCTGCTCCCTCTCCTCCACGCCTTCCTGAGCCAGCTAGAGATCTGGGATTGGGTCTGCCTGGGAGGTCCCGAGGCTGCTGTGTCGTCTACAGCCGCAGTCCTACACTAGAGCCACGTGGAGAAGCCTCAGCGAGTTCTACGATGAGGGTCTCGGTCTGCTGTCATGTTTAAGAGTCTACAAGGAACTTATCTTAGAGACTACGCTTCGTGATATTCCAGAAAACTGCCAGGAGAGAGAAGTGTGTGCCGCGGTATCTCAGCTCACGCTCTATGACAGCCACAGTGCGATCCTGCGATGCTCCCTGGCAGGGGGCTGGGCTCACGACCTGCCCCCTCCAGCCGAGGGCACGCGAGGGGTCTCGGAGAGAAGAACTGGCCGGAAGGCTCTGCAGCTACCCCTCACCGATGCAGACCCATAAAACTGCAGACTGAACTCCCCAGATTCAAAAACCTTGTCAGCCTACAATTGAGAAACAAGCTTCTCAGACACTTGACATCAGCTTCATTCAATGACCTTAAAGTCTTTGTTCCTGTCCAATTACTGAGAGGTTTTCTGCTTCAACATTTTCCCAAGTCAACAGCACAGGCCAGGTATCACTGGGTCACAGCAAAGCGGTAGATGTGGGGAACCGGCAAGATTCAAAAGAGATCACAAAAAAAAAAAAAAAAAAAAAAAAAAAAAACAAACAAACAAAAAAAACACCAAAATTAGGGGCCGGCATCAGCACAGCGGGTTAAGCTGCCACTTGCAATGCAGACATCCCATATGGGTGCTGGTTCTCCCCCCAGCTGCTCCACTTCCAATCTGTCTCCCTGCCAAGGCCCCTGGGAAGGCTGCAGCAGTTGGCCCAAGTGGTTAGGCCCTGCCACGCACATGGGAGACCTGGATGAAGCTCTCTCTGGCTTTGGTCTGACCCAGCCCTGGCCACTGTGGTCATTTGGGGCATAGACCAATGGATGGAAGATCTTTCAGTCTGTCTCTCCCTCTAATTCTGTCTTTCAAACAAATAAATAAATCTTTAAAGACAAATTAACCTTTGTGTGCTGCTTGCTATAAACTTTTAATCAAACAAAGAAATCCCGTGAGCAGTCCACTTGTGATTAATACTGACCCTGGTCTAATGTATTTCTTAGCAAAGATAAGCAGGGGCACAAAATAGGCCCAGCACTCTGTAGTATACTGCGACGTAAACAGTGTAAACAGATACGCCAAGCACACTGAGGACTCAGAAGGCCCAGGAGCTGGTCGTCCGCTCAAAGCACCAAACTCAGCCAAGTCTACTCACTCAGCGCTAACTCTCACGGACCAGGTCAGTCCCAGCCATCAGGGCCCCCGAGCCCTATGCAGCCCACGACCAGGCCATGTTCAGAGAAAGCCTGGGGTATGGCTCCTGCAGGAAAGAGGCGAGGCTTCTGGCTGCTGCACCCACGAACCACCCGTTGTCTCTTTCCAGAGACAATCAGCCCTTTTGTTAAAAAGCAGTGATTTACGGAAAGCTGAAATTGAGGTGCTGGGGGCAGGAAGCCCACAGAGCGAGACACACACAATAAACTCAGCCTCACAGGTCTGCAACACGGGCTTTCCTGGAAACCCAGACTTCTCTGGAGGGGCCAGCCAGCGGCCTGAGGGGTCCTGTTATCTTATTACCCCAACAGTACGCAGAATCATAGCAGCAGCTACCATGAATACCGCGCTGAGGACTAACCAAGTGTACCGGCTGCTACTGAAGAAGCCACCACCGCCGAAGCCCTGAGTAACCTGAGTGGCGAGGCTTCTCCATAGCAACCAAGCAGGCAAAGGGCACCTGCCACTCAGCCGCGGGCTGGGGATCAGCGGGAATACTAACGCGGTCTCAGACGGTGCAGGCAGAAATGAATCAAACACCCAAACACGATCGGGGGTTTCTCCCTTTCCTCGGGAGTAATTTACTGCTTCCCTCAGTCCAGCTGAAAGTGACTTTAATCAGAACGCAAAGATCAATATCCCAAAAAAAAAAAAAAAAAAAAAAGCCAAAGGTGTTTCCCAATTTTCCACCACGTGAAATGTGGGAATGCTGGCCTCCCACCACGGAAGAGCCTATCCAGCATGGCCAGGCCACAGTGAGTTTTACGAGTTTCAACTTTGGTAGAAGACAAAGGTCAAAGCTTGGTTACAGCACAAGCGTCCTTGCTACACAAACAAGGCAGGTGGACGGCACGGCGCTGCCAGTGCACACAGGCCTTGGGCTGCTCCCTTGGCAAAGCCTCCTGGGCAGGGTCCTCTCAGCCACCTGGTGGCCCCCCCGGGTGTACCTGCTGTGGGCCTGACCCCCATGGGGACAAGGCCATCCTTTCCCTGGTGATGTGGTAAGGCTGCATTCCTTCTGGGACACCACCTTCATTGCCTGCACCCGTGAAAGCTGTGTCTCACAGATACCGTCACAGGGAGCTGCACTCTTGGCAAAGTGCACAGGGGGACACGTTGGCCTCCATCTTTGGATGCCTCTGGTTACCGCAGGAATCAGCAGCGCCCAGTCTCATGGGGGAAGCGATCTGGTTTTCACTGTTCTCACCCTGTCCTACAGGTCGGTTCCCCTTTGTCCATCACAACGCTCAAATCTAAGACAGCCCTCCATGTGGTCTCCCCAAAAAACAGAGCAACCCTCAAAGCGACTCCAGACAGATTTGAGGCCACAAACTATCTTCACGATTGTCTCTACCCATCCATTGACCTTCAAGACGCGCGGGCAAGGGGAGGACTAGGCCCTGGCACGGGCCTTTGTCTGGGGAGGGCCGGCCGCGCTCTGTTAGCACATCTGCGCACACACGGGTGGGAACTTGCGGAATTTCCAGTTGTTGCCTTAGGGATTTTCAACAGCAGCGCCAGCAGCCTGATGTGGTTTTAGCAAATTAAAATTTCAAATCAGTCCACAACAAGCGCCGAGGTAAAGAGCGACAACTGGAGATGAAAACGGGGTCTCGCTCGGCAGCAATGCGGGCGACAGAGGAAGCTCGGGCTGTTTAGAACGAGAGCTGCCCAGCTGCAGTTACAACGCAGCTGCGGCGCGAGAGGCTGCGAGAAGGTGAGGGATCTGATGACTAAGCCAGTTCAGATGACTGAAGTCGTAGCTTGCGTTGGCAAGCCACACTGGCTCCATACACTAATCCATCTACTTTTACAATGTTTAACCCCCCCACCCCCCGCCTTTCTGGAGCTCCAGTTTCTGAGTGCGGATCTGAGATTACAGCAGCGCTACAGGAAATGGGACCCCAAGCCAGTCACCCATGGGCTCAATGTCAATGAGACAAAAAAAAAAAAAAGGGCCCGAAAACCACAGTCTATTCTTGTGTTTCCACAGAGCTGCCTGCCACCGACTCTCGTCTTACCCACAAACCGGTAATGGTATCTTCAGACTCAAAGAGGGTTCAAACCAACCTATGGGCTGCTCTATGCCTTAGAAACAGCCACCAGTTTGCCAAATGACGGTCACCAGATCCAAACGCTGAATTCCCTCGGCAGGTGGGCAAATCCCGTGCTACGGGGTGTTTGGAAGTGTGTGGGAGGATTTTTGGCCATCACTACATTGGGGTTGGGGCTGGTGGCGGCTGCTTGCACTCTGGCAGGAGCTGAGGATATCAAGTCCTGCACCAAGTGCCAAGAGTGCCCTCCTGGGGATGCACTGTGCCACCACCCACAGGACTGCAGGGACAGTGCCCTCTAATCCATTCTCAAGGCACAGAACTGCCATCACCCATGGGCAACGTGCGGAGTGACACGTCCAGGTCGCCCTCGCCGGGGACTTTTCCTGCTGTTCCATCAACTGGACCCACTTGAAAGTGCATGCTTAGGGGCCAGCACTGTGGCTTAGCGGGTAAAGCCACCACCGGCAGTGCTGGCATCCCATATGGGCACCGGTTTGAGTTCCGGCTGCTCCACTTCCAATCCAGCTCTCTGCTGTGGCTGGGGAAAGCAGTGGAAGATGGCCCAAGTCCTTGGGCCCCTGCACCTGTGTGGGAGACCTGGAAGATGCTCCTGGCTTCGGATCAGTGCAGTTCTGGCCATTGTGGCCAACTAGAGAGTAAACCAGCAGAGGGAGGACCTCTCTCCCTCTCTCTCTGCCTCTCCTTCTCTCTCTGTGTAACTCAGCCTTTCACATAAATAAATAAATCTTAAAAAAAAAAAAAAAGGAAAGTGGATGCTCACTGTTGAAGCAAGACCACGAGCAGGCCCAGCAGCAATCTCCAAACCCAACGGGCTCTCCCCTAGCATGAGCTCTAAGCAAGCAGCACAGGGACAGGAGGACTAGGCTACATCCTGAGTTAACTCCACCCAGACAACCAAGCACAGGGAGGAAAAACACACCGTCTGTAACACCAAAACCAGCGAGACACAGAACCAACTTCAGTCCAATCATGGGCCCAAGGAGAGTGTGGCATCAAGCACTGATTCTGGAAGAGCGTGCTGCTACGCCGCGGGCAATGCCGCTGGCAACGCCACTGCAGCTTCGGCTGCAGAGAGGCAGTACGAGCACACGCGTGTGCACCTGTGACTCAGGCTGCTTCTCACACATGAAGTGGGGGCCCAGGAAAAGAGCAGGGTGTAGGCAAAGTCAGTTCTGACACAGCGCTCACAGCAAAGGGCTCTCCGACCCACAGCCACAGTCCTGAGCCACGGTCAGTGGAAAGAGAACACAGATGGTGACAAACCAAACGGAAGGGAGTCACGTCCACGGACACACGAGAAGAAGCGGAGGAAGGAGACACATTTCAAGAAAGACACAAGTCCCGGTAAGACTGCAATGGCACGAGGATCCTGGCAACACCGCGTGCTCCTTTGCTTCCTCGGCCAGGGTGAACCGTCAGCACTGCTGCTCTCCGGGAGTGCCGTGACAAAGAGCACCCCCCAAAGATGCCTGTGGGCCCAGGCCCACACCCACCCATGCCCACAGCCCATGGCAGCTGGGCCTCCGCACTGGTGGGGGTCGCACTTCTCAGTCAACGCGATTCTTCCGCGAGGAAGCCCAGGGGTTACTGGCGGACCCGGCCGGGAACACGGAGCCAGGTGACAGCAGCAGCCTTACCCACGTCGTCGTCTTTGTGTTGTGGTCAATGAAGAAGGGCCGGCCGTTGGGCGCAATCCTCATCTCCCAGCCGGGCGGCAGGAAGCTCTGGGTGACTCTGTGCTGAGGTTTGGGGGAGTTGTAGGGGGACGGCTGTGGGGACTGTGGGTTGGAAAGGGTGTCTTTCACTGCCCGACGCACGGGGGAGTCCTTGGCACCCTAAGGAATAACAAGGAGTGTTAGAACTCTGTGTGGCATGGCCCTGCACCTGGGGATGGCTGAACGCTCCTCTCTGGAGTCAGACAACGGGGGAGGCTGCTAAAACACCTGTGTCTCATCTTCTTTAAGCCAGTCTGACCTCAGGTCTCTCTGCTGGCTCAGCACACAGCGTTCAGCGCTTCTCACCAGCATCCCTCGGTGGCCACCAGATCCACACCACAAACCCTGCTCTGCGTTAAGCACTACACATGGAGGTTTTACGGAGCCGAGAGGAACGTGCCCCTGCTCTTAATGAGCTCACAGTCTAATGAAGAATAGATCGGCAGCCTGCGAAACGTGAAGAGAAGCCCCTAAGGTGATGGCGGCGACCACCTACGGCTGCGGAGCTGTAGCCCATGACGTTTCTCCGAGGATGCAGGGGAGGGATCACCTGTTCCCACCCAATGGTGTCTCGACCCCGAGAATGGAGAAGCCCCAAGCTAGCTCCGAGACGAGGTCAAGTTCACAGCTCCAACATTTACTTGTGGCTTCTCCCACTCTCTGACATTGGTGGTATCACGGCATGGTATTACCACAGCACGGACAGGAGAGAGGAAACACAAGCAGGTGCCCAGCCATGACTGGAGATGCAGAGAGGCATTGGAAACACATAGACCCCATACAATGAGAGACCTTGCAGTTGAAAGAAAAAAAAAATGACCAAAGCTATGTTTTGAAACTCAATATGAGCATTGTCACCGAAGAGAGCTGTTATGTGAGTCTAATGAGGTAGAACAGGCAGTCGGGAGCGAAACACAGCGGGAATGGCCACAGTTCTGAACAGAGAGGATGCCCACACCCAGCACCAGTTCCCACGGTCTCAGCCCAATGAGAATGAGAGGCAAAAGAGTCCAGGACGCTGACTGGGCGAGACAGAGAAGCAAGTGAGGCTGTCCGAGCACACCCTGCACCTGCACCACCACCACCACCACACGGAGGAGAGCGCGGTGGCCGTGAGACTCAGGTCAGAGTTGCGAGAGAGGAGAGTGAGTGGGCACAGGACAGAGCGAGCCCAGGTGGGTGAGGGCGCCTTCTCACCTCCAGCGGGGCAGATAAAGTTACTGTTGGCGAGCTGAGGCTACGAGGCCGGCGGATCTGAGGCTCGATTAGGTGGTTGCTACTGTTTGTGGCCGATCCGGAGGAGGCGCCGTCTTCTGCAAGCTGGTTTGGAGGCAAAAACAAGTTAGCTTCGCTCCAGGCCCTCCCCGAGGCTATGGTGGGCAGCATGAGCCCACGGCAGTAGTAAGAGGCCGGGCCTGTGTACAGCGTGGAGGAAACCATTCAAGAGGATAAGGGGGGTGGGTAAGGACAGGAAACACAGGGGGAACAAGGACGGGGCACTGGCCCAGCGTAAAAACCAGCCTCCAAGTAACCCAGGGGGCCGAGGGGCAGGTGCACATGGCAACGGGCTCGGATTTGAAAAACGCACCCTGGGACCAGATTCTTCCTCGGGCAAACACTAAGTCACGTATTTGTTTTTTGTTTAAATATACATATATATATTTTTTCACACATGGGTCCTGGAGAACAGGATGTTAACACCACGGACAGGAGGGAGGCGTCCGCAGCCTGTGATTCGAAGCCGGCTGGCGCTCTTCATACCTGCATGATGGGCCGAGTCCAAGTTGTGGTTCGATTGTTATGATTGACATAGTATGTGCGTCCCTTAGCATCTTTTCTTTCTTCCCAGCCTGAAGGAAGGCCCGGCGTGGTGTGTACATAGGCCACTGACGGCTGTTTGTGCAAGAAATCATCATTGTTTAATGACTGGCATGGGTTTTCTGATTAGTTTCACAAAGCAATGCATACTCAGATAATCTACTTTTTTCTATACAAGGTCGAGTTTTTTTCATTTGTACAGAAAACACCTCAGCAAAGTATCTGGAGGGCGGCAAGATGTTTCTGGTCACTTCAAGTCTCCAGTGAGATGAACTCCATATGGCCATGGGGTCCAAATTCTTACAGGGCTTGCTTCTCACACCCTATGGCCTTCAACACAAAGGTCATGGCTAAGCGGACTGCAGGAAGAGAGAACGAGACGCCAAGATCCATCCCAGCTGCTACGCTTCCTGCCAACCATGGTGAGCGTCCAGCGCTTACAGGGCTGCTCTGAATGCTTCCTCCTCCCTCTGGCTGCCACGCCGTCAGCTCGGGACCCCTACGCCACAGCCTGCAGGGCACACGGAAACCTAACCCGGAGAGGCTGCTCTGGGACACTCACCCAGGGGCACAGAGTCCTGACCACCACCAAGGACACCCGCGTGCCCCAGCTCAGGGCGTCTCCTGGCAACCTGGAGCTGTGTACACAGTCCACCGATAGGCAATCTCCTTCAAGGAAGCCTGGATCTAGAGTCACAGCCAGAGTGGAGTGACCAAGGCTGCAGAAGCCACAAAAACAACTGCTGAGACACGTCTGCCTGAGAGGGGCAGCAGCAACACGTAGTCTGCATGGAGCCATGTTGGAATAAGCATGGGTGTGCCAATCACTGATGGAGGCGATGGGGCAAGGGGGAGCGCCGTGCTGTTCTGGGGAGCTCTGAATGCTGCATGTGAGGAATGGGAGCCCGTGCTCTAAGCAGAGGGGCTCAGAGACAAGAAGGCACCCTGGGAGAACGTTAGCCGAGAGCCTAACCATCAGGAAGAACCTCGTCTGTGAGGCCTTTCTGGTCCCTCGTGGTATCTCAGCAGGTGCAGTTTGCTTGGTACGAGGCTGCTCTGCACCCAGCTTCTGCCTGCGCCTGCCCCACTGCCTTTGTTTACTGCCGGCGTGCCTCAGGGAGGAGGCCGCAGCCAGAGCCCTGCAGGGCACCCCGAGCCAGACGGGCTGCCCATCCTACTGCATGTGCGTGACAGTGCAGTGCAGAGAAAAACCAACTTCAGAATTAATTACAAAGGGGGCAGGCCTTGTGGTGCAGTGGGCAAAGCTACAGCTTGCGGCGCCGTGCTGGCATCCTATATGGACATCGGGTCAAGTCCCTGCTGCTCTACTTCTGATCCAGCTCCCTGCTAATGTGCCTGGGAAAGCAGCGGAAGATGGCACAAGTGCTTGAGCCTCTGCCACCCACGTGAGAGACCCAGAAGGAGCTCCTGGCTCCGGCCTTGTCCAGCCCTGGCTGTTGTGGTCATCTGGAAAGTGAATTAGCAAATGGAAGACTGATCTCTGATTCTGACTTTCAGATAAATAAGTAATTCTTTTTTTTTTTTAAACAAAGAATTCAGCGAGAAGCAGCTGACTGGTTATTTCCAAAACACATTTAATTAGGCAACGTGTGCTTATTCATAAAAAAAAAAAAAAAATTCCACCTTTCTCCTGAAAGTGCAGCCACCCTTCCCTTATTTTCCCAGATAAAGTCCTCAAGGCTCCATAAAGACAGTTCCAAGTCTCTGTGCACCCAGCAGTCTGGGCAGGGTGAGGGGATTTGAAAGACAGCAGCCACACGGAGGTACGGGTTTCACCTTTCCTATGAACATCCGGGCAGTCAGCCCACAGCCCTCCCCTCTTTCCCTCACTGGGACCCTGACACAGAGGAGCCATCGCCAGGCTCCTTGGATCTAGGCATACTCGGAAGGACCAATTCATGACTCGAGTGGTCAGTTAGTACGAGGGCACTTCCAAGAGTTTGTGGAAATGGAAGTAAAAGACAAACGTTTACTTTCAGCACAAATTCCTTTCAAACCACGTATTTGAGAGAAAGAGAAGGAAGGATGGGGTGTGGCAGGAGAGAGGCGCGGAGGAGGGAAGCAGAGTGCAAGGACGCCACCTGTTCGTTCACAGCCAAGATGGCCAGCACCGGGCCAGGTCAAAGCTGAGAGCTGGGGACTCAACCTGGGGACCCGGCCACTCTAGCCAGCACGGCTGCCTCTGAGACCTGTGTAGCTGGAGACAGGCACTGCGACAGGGAGCCACGGCACCCTAACCAGCGCCCGCATCAGGCGGAGCAGAACTGTTCAGAAACCATGCAGGAAGTTTCTTCACGATACCCACTGTCTGTGAACTCTCTGAAGACCCTTCGTGTAGCTTTGGCAAAATACGTGCTTACGACGTGTGGGCCTACCATTGTCTGTATGACAGCAAACGCTTTGGTAAATGCAACTCTAAATGGAATTTATGACTTTGCCCCCTGCCCTATCATTTCCTGGAGACAGGCCATCCAGCCTGCTCTGTAGACACTCGGTTCTGAAGCCGTGAGGATGCGTCTCTGGTCACAGCACGACCAAGGACAGGCGGGAGGCGACCGAGAAACCAACTCCGACCACCTCCCAGACCCACAATCAGCTGGGCTATCCCGCTGATGGAGAACGAGCAATGTGGCACAGAGAACACTCAGACTACAATGCTCATTATCCCTTCCACCGAAGCTTGAACTGGCACGGGAGATTCAGTGGAGTTTACGCGAGGTCGTGTTGTTAACAGTGCGTCTTTACAGGGTTCTCGCCAATGACCACGCAGCACAACCCGTGCTGACCGGGACTTACAACGCTGCCTCCCACGGCAAGGGGGTGGGGCGGGGACTGGCCTCAGCTCTGCAGACGGTGCCGTGGAAGTGAAGTGGCTCAGCCTGGCACGTGTGCACCCTGCCTGCTTCAAGAACCAATCAGGGAACCAAGCAGCATGCCAGGGACTGGGACTGGCTTAATGAACACTCCATGGCTTTCTGTCTGAGGACCCAACACCCTACTGCATCTCACTAAAATGAAGAAGCTGCTTACGTTTAAGTGATGGACGTTTCAATATGCCTTTAAAAACAACCACACGGATGCTGACCAGCACAGGTTTTCCTGCACCCACTGAAACCCTGCTGTGTCGGCTCCTCCTGCGTTGTCAGAGTCCACGCTGACCAGGAGCCCTCCCCAGGCCCCAGACAGGGCACTCGTGCAGCTGCCAGCAGGGGGAGCCAGTGTGCACCGAGTCACTGTATGGGTCCTCGGGTGAGAGGCAGGGCCTGTCCCTCACACCCCCAGAATCAAGGCACAGAAGGACGCACGCAGGGTGCACAGGGCGGCAGGGAGGAGTGGGGGCGGGCTTCAGTGGGGTAAATGGTACAAACCGGTGCACTCGCATCACTGCGTATTATGTAATGGTTACCTCGTCCCCGATGGACGACCATCACACACACACAGGCTGCTGGAGTGGCACACTGCATCTGCACGTGCACACACGTGCACAGAGAGGCAGGAGGGAGATGACCCACCCAGGGCAGCGCCTGCCTGGAGCCGTGTCAGGAGGAGTGGGAGACGGTGTGAGAGGAGGAGGAGAACTCGAGCTAGGAGAACAATCAGGAAAGAGGAAGCCGAGGACGTTCGCGACCAGGGACGGACGAGGACGGCAGAGAAACAGGTGTGATTCTTTCTAAGCCATCTGGGCACAGAGAAGGCAAAGCAGGAGAGGAGGTGCGACACCCGGGAACTGTGGTGGCCAAGCCTTTAAAATCCCAAATCCCAGCCCAACCCACATTTCAACCCATTGATGGGAAGGGAGGGAACACAAGCAAGAGGCAGCCAGGAGGACCACCCCGTGCCTCCCGCAGCCTCGTAACCGTGCAGCCCAGGACAGCAGTGACCGAGAGCGTCCCTGTTGCAGCGTCACAACACTCCCAGGCTTAGCAGCCGAAGGCAGGCTGCTAACCCATGAGACGCAGGAGCGGCTGACACCTGGGAAAGACGCTGGGCTCCTCGGCGCACAGGCACCTCGTCTCTTCTGTCCGGGAGCTCCTCCACAGCTCTGGGATCACCACTGCTCCGCAGGAAGTCAGCTGCTCGTTTAGAGCTCCCCGAATCCGACCCGGGGCCCGGCCACCGGCGTCTGACGTCTACACTGACCACTGCACGCTCCACACCTGCAACTGTCCAGTTACTGTACCAGTGGCCGGCTAGATCTTCCTTTGTGCAAGGCAGGACATGAAGTCCACCCATGTAACTCAACTGCTGCTGGACTTAGGTCTCCAACATCCTCTGGAAAACTGGCTCTCGCACGCGCAAGGTTATTCGCGAGCAATGTGCAGGTCCAGCAAGCACAACAAAGGTGAAACAACGGGAAGGATTCTTCAAGTACTCTGACAGCAGTACAGTGCATGAACCCGCCTGACCCCAGGGGTCAAAGAGAAAAGCCCACGGCTGAAATACAGTCAAATCTAAGTGATGCCCATGTGGCTGTGACGAAGCAGCCAAGATAAATAACAAGAACAGAAATCTGGCTTAGGAAAACACGGATTTTTCTAGATCATTTACAAATCTCAACTGCTCTCCCTGGAACTGCATGCGCATTTGTGAGTGGAGCCCCGGGTGGCAGAGAAAGGCTACCAGGTCCCCACAGGATGACCGAACCCGCGTTGCGAAGATAGTGTGGGAGATGTCAGAGAGGGCAGAGCCCAGCACGGCCGGGAACCCCACACAACTCCACCATCTTCCAGACACGCGACTGTGAACAAGAATTCTAAACAAGAAGGGAAAACTCCCCAGGAGAGAGAACACCAAAAGACAAGAAATCTACCCCACACTGCAAAGCACACTCAGCCAGAGCTGGACAGAGCTTCCATTAAAAATTACAAGGAAACCAAAAATCATCCCATTTTATGCAGTGCCTTTGCACAACCCAGAACCCAGTTCACAGTAAAAATCCTACGCGTCTCTGCAGCACGAAACAGCTGATCTTACTGTTGTTCTCTACAGAGTGTGCTGTATCCTCTGCTACACGAGAGAGTGAACCGCCCCGCGGACTGTGCCGGAATATCTGATAAAGGGTGTCATTACCGTTGGCTCCTCACCACCCGAGACAGTGGACGAACGTGCTCTCCTAGCTGGGGTACTGGGCTGTTAAATGATAATTTACATCAGTGAATTGCACTTGTTGGGGGGGGGGACCCAACTGCTTAGTGAAGCTGGAATCACTGCTGTGGCCGCACCACAAAGGCAGGGGACGGGAGATCACAGTCCAGAGTCCCTGCGGTCCACCCTGTCCACACGGGGCTGACGTCACTGATGACCAGGAGCACCAGGGACCCTGACCCCCGTGCCACCCTCTGCCCACTGATAACCTCGACAAAGCGAGATGCTTTCTGAGGGCACAAACCCGAGAGCCGGTCTGCTTTTGTCCCCGTGGTCAAAAAATGTGCAGACTCTGACATCTGCCAAATGAGAACTCGGCTCAGAGGCCCCGGTCGTCAGTGAGGGCCAGCACCACGCGCAGGAGGGGAGCGAGGGGAATCGTGAGCTCCTGGCAAACACAAATGCCTTTGATTCTGAGCACAGGAAGCGCCACTCATCCATCAGGGGGAATCAGCAGGCTGAGCAGGGCCCCGCAGCTCCTTGTGGGCCAATGACAGGCTTGGGGGCGGGGGCGTACTGAAGCTGTCCCAGAAGACGCTCCTGAGAGCTTAGTTTAACCGATTAACCCGGTGTAGGGCACAGTGCAATCGATTCCTCGGACTGCTTACTTGACTAGTACACTGTTCATCTGCTTCACCAACAGGAAAAAATAAAAACAAAAAAGCCCAGGCCAAGATACCCTCTGAAGTCAGACAAAAACACATGAGCTGGGGAAGGCACTGTGATTTCAAAACCTGTAAATGCAGTTGGCTGTCTCCAAAATGCACACATCACCAAGTGGGGCCAGAGAAACAATCCAGGACTGCAACAGAAAGAGGCAAAGCTGGGCAGGGCCCCACGTCAAACTGAGCCACGCTACGTTAAAGGCACGTTACGTTAAAGGCACGTTACGTTAAAGCCACTTTTTTTTTCTACCTCCAAAAGAAGAAACCAATTTACGTAAGAGTTCTTAGTCTTCATGTGGGAACCAAACATCTCCCAAGACAGTGCTGCTTTGCCTTCCAAAATGAATGACTTATTTTCACTTAATCAGATGTTATTAACCCCCTACACTTCTGCAGTCTGTGGGAGGCTGAGAACCGTACAAGGATCATTCCTTCGTCAACAGAAGTGTCTTTAAAAAGAGGGTGCCTGGCTCTGGGGTTCAAGGCTGAGGCCACCAGAAACGAACTGGAACGCCTGGCCCACGCACGAGCGCTCTTCCCGTTCTGAGGGATCTCTGTGCCTTGCACGTATGCAGCCAAAGGGAACTATTCAGGTACTGAGTCCTTTGAGTCAAGTAAGCACATCAGAGTCGGTGGCAATGGGAGTGAAAGCGAGAGCAATCAAGGCTTCAGCAAAGCCACTTTGGTGGCAGTGACGATTCTTTTCCGTGGGAAATCCACTCTCCCGTGGGCAATTTGCTAGGAAATCAAAGATATCCCATTTTTACGGGGCAAACAGATTTGCATAGGAAGACCTCTTTCTCAGCAGCCCAGGTGATTTTAAATCAAAGCCAAAAAAGCCAGCCAAAGACTGGAAATGAGCGTGGGTTACCGGTGGCAGATGGGCCTGCTCGGCGACGGCGTCGGTGACACTGCAGGAACGCAGCCTGGAGGAGGGCTCTCTCTGCTGGAGGGGAGGCAAAGACAGGCGGCGTCAAGAGGCGTGTCTGAGAAACAAGGCGTCCTGTTGAACCAAATACCTCTTCAGCAATGAGAAGGCAGCACGGGGTTTTGACCGGCCCTTGGGGTTAGCGGCCAAGCCAGGAGGCTCCAGGGGCCCCTGCCACACTCCAGTGCTGCAGTCTCCTGCCCTGCCCTATGATACAACCTCTGGTATATTCTCAGCTGACAAGACAGAGGAACGAGAGGGGAAAACGGTGATGCAGGTGGAGCGTCCCTAATTGGATATCTGAAACCCAAAATGCTCAAAAATTCCACCTCTGACCGCGTGTGATGGGTTGCAGCCAAAATGTAGGTGCATTAATAATGCTGTAGGAAACAGCTTCAGGCTCTGTGTATAAGGTACGTACACCGGCTGTGGTATGTACGGTGTAAGGTACATAAAACCTAACAAATGGATTTTGTACAGAGACTTGGGTCCCAAGGTATTTCATCATGTGTATGCAAATATCCCCCAATGTGAAACATCGGAGATCAGAAACACTTCCGGTCCCAAGCCTTTCGGTTAAAGGACACACGAGGCGTGCACAGCTTTTCAACATTTATCACCGCTCACAGACTGCGCAGGGTTCTGGGTCCGGGGGAACCCGGACACCTTCCCGTCCTACTTGTAAACGAGGAGGGGTGTATAATTTTAGCTTCTGAGTGGAGTTCAAGCAGTGCACACGTGGCTCGAGGGGAACCAAGCAGGCGCGTCGGCAAACAAGCTAGCGTGTCCCACGGGATGCGCCTCTTCCTTGCCTGTTCCAGCCCGTGAGGTTACACACCCCCGAGACCGTAACAAGGATGACTGCGAGGGGTCTCCTTATCCGCAGGCGGATCCCTGGCACAGCCTGCAGCATTTCCTGACTTTCAACACTTTGCACTGACAAGGGGGGTGGGAGGAGGTCTGAGGAGGACCCTGGCGGGGACGGGGACCATCCATATCTCCCCTCACTCATCAGTGAAAGGTCGTCCTATAGTCCGAGAATCCAGGGTGGTCCCGACAAGTGTAACTCTCTCATTTAGCAGACTCAAAGAACACAGTCTGAAAATAACACTGGCTTGCGTCCTGGTCTGAAGGATACTTTGTGCATCTAGAAAAACTGAATGCAGTGGCTCCCTATAGAAATAACTGGGGATGCTAAATATCAATGCTGAATAAAATTATCATTCACTTAGGTGACTAATGGGGTGTAATCGTTACAGTTTGTGTGGGACTTCCTTTCTCTTACAGGTTTTAAATGTCTGGCCTTATTGCTTACATTGTTTCCATAGCAACAGTTTCACCAACTCAAATATCGCATACAGGCAATCTCTTTTATCCTGTCCATTTAGCACTGCATTTACATCTCAGTGCTATTTCTCTTTCTGAAGAACATCCACAGAATTTTAATGTGAAGCCACCATTAATGGAGCGATCACTGTGACCCATGGGCCCAAGGCTGTCTTTCAAAATCACAACACTATAATCAAAGCAACAATGATTTCTAAGTGCCTACTGGGGTTCCGGTTTCTGCAGTCTTCCTATCACTGACATTCGATGCCATCAGTTTTCCTAGGATACCATTCTTAGTGCAGTGACAACCTTTATTAGCTTCCTGAGAAACACTGGGACTGCATTTACTCTTAGGAATTTTCCATGGGCCCTTGCTGCCCATGTACTGTCAAATGCAAGTACCAGTTCTCAGGATTGATTCTGTTGCTTCCCACTGGGACTCAGTGCCAGCTGGATTCTGGAAAGTATTTTTCCAACTGGGAAAACAAGTCAGGGCCACAGTTCTACGATCTTTCTCAAAGAGTCCTACTCTGGGTCTCAGAGGCTGCCTTCTCCCATTCAAATCCGGGCCTTGGAGAAGCCACTGAGCGGTCATGCCTATGAGAAGGGAGTGCAAATCAGGGACATGACACCCCGCCCCGTAGGACTGGCTGGAGGGCCGAGGGCTCCTAATTCCCGCTGTGAAATGCTGTCCTTGGGGTGAAGGTACTGCTACCACGAGCCTCTTGGCTCAGAAAGAAACCCAACAAGGTTAAAGCTAATAATTACACAAGTCGTGGAAAATCCTGTTCCCCTGCACTGTTTCAGAAATCAAGGGAGAGCATCGGCGGTACAGCACAGCTGCCGTCCACGGCGAGAGACTCGCACCTGCTCGGGCTAATTTTAGTGCAGCTCTGCTCCTCCTGGGGTAGGAGGGCTTTGGGAAACATCAGAGTTGACTGGCAGCTGGAAGACCCCTGGTCCTTATTTGCATACCAGATTCTCCTACAATAAAGAATGACAAAATATCGCTGGGCTTTCCTTTCAAAGACCCCCTACTTACGATGAGGGAACTGAACTGCTCCCCGTTGGCGTCCGGAGTGACTTGAAGCCGCCTGCTCAGCTCCTCCGTCAGCTCCTGGGGGCTGGTCCGGGACACGGGGGAGGCAGGCGGCGGGGGCACGGCCAGCCCCAGGGAGTCACCAGCCAGATTCACTTCTTCTGAAATGGTCTCCCAGGGCTTTCAAGGAACAAAACAGTGGGGTGAGTGCCAGGTACCAGGGATCCTCCCCCGGACTCCCAGCCAAAACACCTAACAATGACA
The DNA here is from genome assembly GCF_033115175.1 of Lepus europaeus. Classification (NCBI taxonomy): domain Eukaryota; kingdom Metazoa; phylum Chordata; class Mammalia; order Lagomorpha; family Leporidae; genus Lepus; species Lepus europaeus. Next base: position 105,975,182 of record NC_084835.1, on the reverse strand, counting down.
ACTCTTATTTATTTAAGACAACCCTTAGAGCAACTATAATTAACTGTGATGCACACGCCCTCGACACTCAGGAGGAACACACCTGAGTGAGGAACCGCCCAGTTAACAGGTAAGAAAACTGAGGCAGAGAGAGCAACCTTCCCAACACAACGTCTAACAAGGATGAATTTCTGGAAGAACCAAAGGTGTGCAGACAGCATGGAAGTTCCGATTGCTAACTTGTACTTTTTCCAGAAACGTTCTATGAACTTTCAAAAGGAAAATTATAAACATCTGTAATAACACAAATTTGCATCTTCTTGGGAATGAATCACTTTCCAGATATTAAAACAACTCAGTTAAACGTGTGATACTCGAACAAGTTACAGGTGTCACTGAATTGCTCAAGTAGCATAACCACACTGTCATTTAGTGAGAGGTGGTTAGACCCTGGGGAGGAATAAATTAAGCAAAAATATCTGAAGATTTTCAGGCTAGAGATGGCATTCCCTTTTGTAATAATGTATAGCCACATGTGTTGGTCAAACGTGGTCTTTATAAGCAGTTTCCAAATTAACACCCAGCCGGGCAACTGACCAGCTACACAACCACAGTCTCTACCCACCGGAGAAGTCCCACTGAGACAGGCCACTGAGGCACGAGATCAGCCAAGAGCCAGTGGGACGCCCACCCTGGGACAGCCTACCTCGGGGGCCTCTCCACCCTCGGACGGCTCCGGCTCCAGGTCCTCACTGATGTGCCTGCGGGAGCGGAAGCGCCGGTGTGCTGCCTCCTGGTTGATCTGCCGGATGTTGCTGTCCGACTCGGAGGACACGTCCCTGAGGTGCGGGAGAGGGGTGCCGGGGGAGGAGAAGAGGTATTGAGAACAGGCAGCCCAGCGCTCAGCTGCTCTCCAAACAGAATCCTTCCACCAGAGCAGTGCAAGCGCATTTCAGTCCAGCCAATGCTCATTTTAAAGCAGCATGCACGATATCCGGAGCCTGTGTCAGGCCACGCGCTTCCAAATGTACTCCAAGGAGAGGAAATGAAGTCTCCCACCTGCTCGCCACAGAGGCAAGCCGGGCATCAGGAGGCAGAGGCGACAGGCAAGCTCACGTATGCGGTGACCCAGCAACGCCAAAGCAGCTGCTTCTGCCCATCGGCAACTGGCGAGGACCACACGCGGTGCCCATTCTACGCAGCAGTCAGGAGAGCAGTGCTCCCGACTCCACGCCAGGCACCTGGGCGGCTTCCTCTCTCATTTGGACAGAATCTTGGGATCAGCTTCCTTAACTTCAGGACCTGACCTCCTGACTCCACTGGGGATCTGAGGAGCCCTGCCACTCATGTGAGAGACCTGGCTGGAGTTCTGGGCTCCTGGCTTTGGCCTGGCCCAGCCCTGGCTGTTGTTACCATTTGGGGAGTAAACCATCAGCTGAAGGTCAATCTCAATGTCAATCTCTCTCTCCCTTCTCTAACTCTGCCTTCCAAATGAGATATATAATTTTTTTTTTTTTTTCTGGACAGGCAGAGTGGATTGTGAGAGAGAGACAGAGAGAAAGGTCTTCCTTTTTGCCATTGGTTCACCCTCCAATGGCCGCTGCAGCCAGCGCAACGTGCTGATCCGAAGCCAGGAGCCAGGTGCTTCTCCTGGTCTCCCATGCGGGTGCAGGGCCCAAGGACTTGGGCCATCCTCCACTGCCTTCCCGGGCCATAGCAGAGAGCTGGCCTGGAAGAGGGGCAACTGGGAGAAAATCCGGCGCCCGGACCGGGACTAGAACCCGGTGTGCCGGCGCCGCAAGGCGAAGGATTAACCTGTTAAGCCACGGCGCCGGCCGAGATATAGAAATCTTAAAAAAAAAAAAAAAAATAGACATTCTGCATATTTCTTAGTTACACTGAATATAATGACCAAAACAATACGCTACATAGAGGTACCTCCAGAAAACCTGGATAATAGAGAAAAACTGTACTTGTAAGACTTCTGAAACCACTAAGCAAAATGAGAAGGGATGATACTCTATTGGGCATGTTTGAAAACCTAACACTGCATCTGTGATTTTATGCTGCTGTGGTCAGTTTTACATGACATTCAACTCCTAACCACACAATAATTATAAACTTGTAAGTTAACTTAGAACAAACAACCAACCAACCAACCAAAAAAAAAAAAAAAAACAGGGAGGAGAATGAGCTGGACACACTAGGAAGCACTTGAACCACGTCAGTATGGAAACAGCCCAAGTTGTACAGTTCTCTCCTTTGCTCTGTTAAGGATGAAAACAACTTTGCTTTATGATGATCAGCCTCACCTGAAAATATGCTAAAAATTTGTTTTATTTACTTGAAAAGCAAAGAGAGAGAGAGAGAACACATGCACAAATCTCCCATCTGCTGGCCTACTCCCCATGTTCCATAACAGCTAGGGGTAGGCCAGGCTGAAGCCAGGAGCCAGGGACCCAGTCACCTAAGCCATCACCTGCTGTCTCTCAAGGGAGTAAAGCCAGGACTCAAAGCTAGGAACTCTTATAGGGGATGGAGGCACCCCAAGCAGTGGCCTAACCACTGCACCTGCCAACATTTTCCACCCAAGAGCTTCCTAAACATTCACTCTCGCTCAGCCGGCACTGTCTGAATGCCCACCATGTGCCTGACTCGCAACAGCACCTGAACCGTTATGAGGGCTTGGAAAGGCAGAGGAAGAATGTGGTTTCAATCCCACTACGTCTGCTTTGAGTACGCTTCTGAAGCACACAGGAGTCCACCACCCCAGAGCGATGGACTGACAAAGCTGGGGCGGGCGGGGAGGGAGGCTGGTGTCTTTAGGCTCGATTCTGTCCATGTTCCTTCTCCACCACGCACCGATGCTTAGTGATCAGTGGGAAGCGGAAAAACCGAGCAGCCTAAGGAACAAGGCAACTCTCCTTGAAACGCCAAGCAGGGGCTTTCGCGGGCTTCAGTGACAGCCCAGGATGTTCACACAGGGAGGCAGTGTGAGTGACAGGGCTGTTAGACCTGAATAGAAGTCTAAGTGATCCCTAGTGGGGAGATGACCACTTAAAAATGCGCCTGAGCCAACACAATGGGAGAGTGGCTTGGTTTCGGCGAGGAAACAAGCGACGGCTTCTCTAACTGTCCCTCAGCCGCTGATCCGGCCTGCTTGCTCTTCACTTGACTTTTGCGGTCAGTTACACAAATGACAGGCAAGCCATCGATCAATGAGACTTGAAGCCAGGTCAGTGCGTGAGGGTACTCGCAGTCGCAACCCTGGAGAGACTGTCCTGATGACCTGAGCAAACCGGCACCAAGCCGGGAGAGGACGTGCGGAGTGCCAGCAGTGCCAACAAGGGTGCCAGCAGTGTCTGACGACGCATTCACCTTCATTTACAGAATGCCATCAGGGCATCTCTGTACCACATTTTTAAAAACGTGAGTTTTTTTTTTTTTCCAGTAAAAGGTTTATAGTTTATATCTATATAGGATAAGAACAAATCTAAAAATTAAGGGTGCTTTAAAAGTCACCATCAGGGGCTGGTGCTGTGGCACAGTGGGTTAAAGCCCTGGCCTGAAGCGCCAGCATCCCATATGGGCACTGGTTCAAGCCCCGGCTGCTCCTCTTCCAATCCAACTCTCTGCTATGGCCTGGGAAAGCAGTAGAAGATGGCCCAAGTCCTTGGGCCCCTGCACCCACATGGGAGACCCGGAAGAAGCTCCTGGCTCCTGGCTTCGGACCGGCGCAGCTCCAGCCGTTGCGGCCACCTGGGGAGTGAACCAGCAGATGGAAAATCTCTCTCTCTGTCTCTACCTCTTTCTGTAACTCTTTCAAATAAATAATAAAATAAATCTTAAAAAAAAAAAAAAAAGTCACCACCACCAGATAGGGAAGCCTGGTGAGCTTCTATGGTCACTTTCTGTTCCAAACTCCTAAGTAAAGGCCTAAAACTGGGCTAGAGAGGGCGCTACACCATGTGCCTGGAGTCCCGAGAAACCGGCACAGTGCGGTCTTCCACCTCCGGCAAATGTGCCTCTCGGGGGCGGTGCTGTGGGGCAGTAGGCTAAGCCTCCGCCTGCAGTGCTGGCATCCCACGTGGGCGCTGGTTCATGTCCCGGCTGCTCCTCCTCTAATCCAGCTTTCTGCTGAGGCCTGGGAAAGCAGTGCAGGATGGCCCAAGTGCTCAGACCCCTGCACCTGCATGGGAGACCTGGAAGAAGCTCCTGGTTTCTGATTGGCCATTTGGGGAGTGAACTAGCAGGTAGAAGACCTTTTCTGTCTCTATCTCTCAAATAAATAAATAAAATCATTTAAAAAATAATGTGTCTCTCTGAGTCCTACTGTGTGCCAGGTATGGGTGGGGGTGTGGGGAGGAGACGTGTGAATAAGAAAACACAGCCCCTCCCACACAGGCTACTGTAATATTATGTGCTCCGGGCCTCGGGGTGAAAATGACTACGAAGAAGAGTTTGTTGTTCCCCCATGTTCTGATATTTCTGCTGTCCCAGGACCAACCAGCTCATGTCTCTGCTGGGCAGCCCAAAGCTGGTGGAGGAGAGGGGACACACACAGCTTCTGGGGAGCCTGGGGAAGGGGCAGGCTCCAGGTATCTGGTTCTAACATGCACCAACATGCTCAGGACCTAGGGACAGACAAAGTCTGCAGGAAGCAGCTGGGCATGGCCAGGCCACTGCGTGAGCTGTGTGCAGACAGCAGTGGGGGTGAGTCAGATCTTTTAAGAACGTTCCAAGTTACTGGCAGCGCCACCCTCTGTTTTTTGGGGGGCTGAAGCCTGAGGCAAGTCTGCAGCACACCAGGCAGAGGTCAGAATCACCAAGGCTATCCTAATTCTGTGCTTAGCACACGGTAACCACTCTTTGATTTCCTCAAAGACACCTGTAATAGAGATACTTCCTAACAACATCAGTTTTCCTTGGAAGGGTGCTGCAGCCTTTTGGGAAAACCAAAAAAAAAAAAAAAAAAAAAATTATTGTTGAATTAAAACAGCTCCTGAGCATAACAGTGGAGGGTCCAAGGCAGACACAGCTGGGGGGAAAGAACCCCAAAACGTTCAGAGCCGATACAGAGGCTGCTGTGAAACCAGACTCTCCTACCTGACTTCCCTCTTGCTTTCTAGGAGTCAGGGCCAGTGCAAAGGAGCCTGCCCTCGCGTTCTCCCCAGAGCTCTGGGGTCACCTTCCCTGGCTCAGCCTCCCCCTCTGGCGCTGCCCCCTCCCACACCAGAGAGGACACCCGCGCCACTGGCCTCTTCCTAAGCTACGTGTGAGCCCGGACCTGGATGAAGACCTGCATTTTCCCTGTTGCCTCTGACCTGCTCATGAGCCAGCGTTACGCAAACAGCATCTGTTGTTGTGTTTGGTTCTGAGACACTGACATCACGGACGGTAGTTTTTAAAAACTCTGTCGTTGAGATATGACTGACAGACAAGAACCTGTAGTTATGCAACAGGTACATCCTGATGTGTCTGGGGATAAGCACACGCTCACCAAGCGGTCATAAAGATGCTATGTTTAGAGACACAGGTGAAGTGTCTACACTGTCTCAGGGGTTCCCTCAACTCTGCGGACAAAGTAGCAATTACTCCCAGTTATGCCAAACATGCAAACTGCAACTCGCATAGCGCCTATTAATGAGGCTGAACATTTTCCCAGGTACATGAGTGTGGCTTATTCATGAGCTGCTCTGGTCACTTTTCTACAGGGGTCACAATGGACTGTGGTCACCACCGAGCGCTATTGTCCCTTTCCGGAGCGATCCAGCCGAGGCAGACAATGGTGCTCTGCTAGGGCCCTGCTGCCAGGACTCCTCAGATCACTTCACGCAACCAAGCCCAAGGTGGGTCCAAAGTCACTTCTACAGATCAGCTGCACCACTGGACAGCTCCTGCCAGATTTAGTAGCTGTGGTCACTGATCTAAGCCCAACAGTACAAGTAAGTAAGCAAACACAATGAATCAGCTGAACTATTTGTCACTCACTCTTCTCGGACAAAAAAATGATTACCAAGAAGAGCTCAGTGTCACACACACGTTCTGGTATTTCTGCTGTCCCCTGCTGGGCAGCCAAAAGCTGATGGAGGACAGGTCAAGTCCAGAGAAGCCACGTGGGGCCAGTGCTGTGGTGTCGCGGGAAAAGCTGCTGCCTGCAGTGCTGGCATCTCATATGGGTGCCAGTTCAAGTCCCGGCTGCTCCATTTCTGATCTGGCTCTCTGCTATGGCCTGGGAAAGCAGTGGAAAGTGGCCCAGGTCTTTGGGCCCCTGCACCCGCAAGGGAGACACAGAAGAAGCTCCTGGCTCCTGGCTATTGCTGCCATTTGGGGAGTGAACCAGTGGATGGAAGACCTCTTTCTTTCTGCCTTTGCCTCTGTGTAACTCTGCCTTTCAAATAAATAAATTAATTAAAAGAAAAAAAGAGAACCCACTAAGGGCCTCTGGAGGATGGGCCATTTGTTGCTCCCAATTCTGCAAGCTTTCCCTCTCTAAACCTAGACCAGCCGACTCACCACTCTGCCCAGCCACAGTCACACGCAGAACATCTCTGTCACATCTTAAAAAAAGGGGGAGGCTTGTAAGAATACCACCCAACGTGCTACTTAACTCCTAGCACTTCTCATTTCATTTTATATTTTTATTATTTGAGTCAGAGACAGACAGCTTCCACCCACTGGTTCACTCCTCAAATGCCCACAACAGCTGGGCTGGCGCAGGCTAAAGCTGGGAGTTGGGAACTCAGTTCAGATCTCCCACACAGGGAGCAGGGACCCAGCTATGTGCACCATTATCTGCTGCCTCCCAGGGCCCATGCTGGCGGGAAGCTGGAATAGGAAATGTAGCCAAGTCTGGAACCCAGGTATACCAATGCAGGATCTCCACTGGGGATGCAGGTGTCTTGACTGCCAGGCCAAATGCTCACCTCCAAATACCACTTTTTAAAAAGCATCACTAGGGTTTGGTGTGTGGCGCAGAGGTTAAGCCATTGCGTGGGGCACCTGCACCCTCCATAAGGCTGCCTGGTTTGAGTTCTGGCTCTCCTGTTTTCAGTCCAGCTCCCCACTAATGTGTGTACCCCAAGAGGCAGCAGATGATGGCCCAAGCAATTGGGTCCCAACCACACATGGGGGAGACCTGGACTGTGTTCCTGGCCTCCATCCTTGGCCCCCGCCCAGCCCTGATTGCTGTGGACATTTGGGGAGTGAACAGTACACGTGAGTGTTCTCTCTCTCTCTGTCTCCAAAATGAAAGAGCATCACTAGCCAATTTCCTTCAGAGTCTCAGCTGGAGACCCATCTCGTCACCTAACACGCACTGTCACCACTGACAACTGCAGAATTCACAGAGGAAGCTCAGAACGTCTAGAACAACGTTCCTTTGGCCCTAATTCGTGGTTGTTGTCCTTTGCTGTAGGTCAACAGCTTCCGGTCTTCGTGTACATCATTTCACAACAAGCTGCTTCTTGTAACAGCTGAGGTTTAACTAGTGTGTATTTACTGTCATCAAACGCAAAATTGCAGAGGGAACAAAACAGTAATTGGTTTGCTGCATCTCTGAGGCTGTTGAGGAATCAAAATCAACAGTAATTACTGATCCTGACTGTGCAGCCCTCCCATGTGTTTCTACTTAAATCCCAGGGGTAACGTCTAAAGTTCCCCAAAAGAGTTTTTCAGAGGGCTTCCAATTTAAATAATTAAAAGAAGTTTAAAAATCCAAAAATTTAAAAGAAAACACAGAAGGGCAAAGCCAGTTTGCTTGCTGTTTTCCATTCTGGGTCAGCCGGGAAAGGAGGTGGAAGAGGACGGAGGCAATGAGATCAAGGAGAAAGCCCTCTGCTTTTTGCATCAGGAATGCTCAAGATCAAGACACACACAGAGTGCAGGAGCTCACACTGAAAACAGCAGCATCCAAGCAGAGGCAAGAGCCCTCCAGCTGCCCTCTGCACAGGACGACCGGTCTGCCATCACACTCTCCAAGGAGGCAGAGACATCGTGCATGATGCCAGCACCGGCTCTCGCTCAGGGCACACTCCTCTCCCAGCCCCGTCCCGGGAGTGGCCCGGGCGAGCCTCCCCTGCGGAGCCTGCTGGCACAGCCCTGACGGCCCGGGATACTCACATCAAGCTTGGTCGGTGCCACTGCGTGGTGCGGTTGTTGTGGTTGACGTAGTACGTTCGGCCTAAGTTGTCCACTTTTTCCTCCCACCCGGGGGGCAGAGGCGGGGGCGGCAGCTCCTCCTGGTGCTGAGAGGCCGAATCGTTGGAGTCGACCACTTCCCACCCATGCTGCGGGAGAAAGTCGCACGGGGATGAGGACGGTGCTTCCTGAGCCGTGAGCAAAGGACAGGCACGGCGCGGGGCGGGTGTCCCTCCGCCTGGCTCCACTGCACACGAGCAATGGCTTCACGTGCCCCATCTGAATGTACCCAAGGTAAGGACACTGGCAGACCACGTGAGGATGTGGCTGCCCCACCAGCACCGGTGGGGTGGGTGCCAAGAAGGTGGTACAGGAGAATGAACAGGAATGCCCTCTGGACAGCTCACTCCAAGTCAGCCTTTCTACAAGACTTTCCGATGCCTGCCGCCCCCTGTTGGCCACCTGAGTAAGAGACCTGGGAGCTGAAGCAGCTCCAAGTACTAGAAGGAGCTCTGCGGGCCACGCCCACTGCTCTGTGCACACGGGCCTCCCTGGACACTGGGGTTCTAGGGGACAACACAAGCTTCACCTTTTCTACCAGGACAGACTCAGCACGGGTTCTCAGGGACACACTCCCAGGCAGGGGCCCCGACTGCTCAACACTGAAACTTCACCCACAGCCACGGGAACAGGGGCCCCGCGGCCCACGTACCTCCATGTCGTCCCTGGGCTCACTGTTCTCCTCGTCCTGGGCCCCGTTTTTGGGCATGTAGGCCATTTTGAGCCGCAGGAACCCCTTCACACGGGATTTGTGGCTGCACAGTGGGAGAGAAGTGGTCAGAGAAGAAACGACGCGGCTCCCCGCTCGTGTGTAACGGTGAGCGCTGGAGTCGCGCTCCGGGCCTCCCACACCCGCCACGTCTCACCTCCTCGGCCTAAGCAGAAAGTCCTTAAACGTGTAGGGTCGCTCCATGGTTGGGTCTTCCGTCTGCGGGAAGAAAAAGTCAGTCAAGTTTTAGTGCTCTTGGTAACTTCATATTTTAGATACACCCAATGGGATGGCAGGGAATACATTTTTGCATCTTTTTTAAGATTTATGTTATTTATTTGAAAGGCAGAGTTACAGAGAGAGGAGGAGGGACAGAGGATCTCTTCTGTCTGCAAATGGCTGAGCCTGAAGTCCATCCGGGTCTCCCACGTGGGTGGGTGGGCGGGTGGCCTAAGTACTCAGGCCCCCCTCCACTGCTTTCCCAGGCATATTAGCAGGAAGCTGGATTGGAAGTGGAGCAGCTGGAACTTGACCCGGAGTTCCTGTGGGAAGCTGGCAGGGCAGGCACAGCTTAAACTGCTGCACTGTAACAGGAGTCCCCGTTTTCACATCTTAGACCCCGGCAAGGGTGAAACATGAGCTGGTGCCCCAGCAGGGCCTTGTCTACGTAAGATCCACTAGGTGTCACTGTCCCCATCGGGGTTAGGAGCCAACCCCAGCAGAGGACAAATGACAAAATTACAGTGGCCACTGCCAAGGGTAATTTCTAACGGCAGGGTGCAGCCTGGGTCTCACAGAGCTGATTAGCTTTGGAATCAGAGATCACTGGTGCCCTGTTATCTCACGGCTCAAGGAGCCCGACGTGCAGCTAACAGCATCGTGCCCGTGAAGCGGACACTTTCCCCAGCAGAGCACCGGGCCACCGCGGGAACACGGCAGAAAGCAGATCGCCTGCAGAGACCGCCCCGGAAAGCGCCACCCTCAGCCTTCAAATGCGGCTTAGTCACAAAGCTGGGAGCGTAACCGGGATATTCGCCCACATGAAAAGAAATCGGTATTCATGCTTCGTTATGCAAAGCTGGTTGGCTAACAAAGCGAAACTGGGAAAGTAGTGTTCCTATTAATTTTAGTCCTTGATATTGTAAGACCTCCAGTAACTAGACCCTTCAATTAAATACAATTCAAAGTATTTACTTCTGTAGCAAGGGAGATAAACCACAATACAATAAAATACTGTTACGGCAATTTATTGAATCAGGTGGGTATATACACACGCATGCTACCTGGCTTTGTCATTCCTAAATTCCCAATGGCTTCCTACTCTTGGAATAAAATGAAAATTTTTTCCTGTGCCCTACAAAATCAAATATGATCCGGCTTTTCTGACATCATTATACGAACCAGTCTCTGTTTGTTCTCTATCCTCCACCTCATATGTAGCATGCAGCAATCACATGTAACCGTGCTGCAGGGTCCAGGCCCAGGCTCTGGGAGGTGCCTCCAGACTGGACCACAGTGGTCTCCACTTCGCCACTGAGGTCTGTGATCCCGGGCCACATGTGCCAAGCTGCTGTCCTAAGTGGCTACCGCCAGCCCCACTTATCACCCTCACCACCCCCTTCTATCTTCTATCACTGTCTGACATCATGCTGTTCACGTATTCACTGACGAGTCTGCCATCCATGCACTTCCAGAATGTACGCCCACGAGGTCAGAGTCTAATTCGTTCACCAGTGTATTGCTGGTGCCAAGAACACCACCTGGCGCTACAGCAGGCTCTCCTGGGCAGTTGGCTGACCAGCACGATCTACAGTAAACCTCAAGGCCCTGAAAACGCACCATGGCTAAAGTCATTTCTACTTTCCAGACTGCTCTCACTATGGTGATGAAGTAAACGGACAGTAGGGAAATATCTTTGATTTAAAAATGCATTATAATGGAAATTTTATTAACAATGAACACTACTGCTATTATTTCTTTTTTTAAAATCCGGCCAACAAATAGTTTTAGTAAAAGCAACACCATGTGAAAGACTTGTGGCTGCGACACAGAGCCTGCGTGGGAGGGGCCGCTAGCATCGCAGCAGGCAAGTGCAGCGACATCTAGAGGTCACACGTGGGAGACCTGGGGTGGGGAGACACTGCCTCTGACCTGGGGGGTCACACTGTTTCCGGATATGTGGTCCCACACAGGATGACCAGGAGGTTCTTGCAGGTGGACAACTGCAGGGAAAGGAACAGCGGGGACAAGGCCTACAGGGTCCTCGGGGTAGCAGAGACCCAGCACCCATTACCATCCTCGGCCAGGCCCACACTTGCTCGTCTCTTGTGGTTATCATTGCTGACTCAGTGGCACGTGATAAATGGCAGGGCATTATCCATGACACTAGTCCTGCATGGCACTCGAGCCCGAACAGGGCAATGGCCTTGGGGATAACACCATGAGATTCTTCTTGGCCTTTACCCAGCTTCAACATGGTCATTTCTCTGAAGAACAGCCAGGTGGAGGCTCCCAGGATAGCACAGGGGGTGTTCCTGGGGGGATTTCAGCTCAAGCAAACTGCCAGCCAAAATGAGCCTTCCAAAGCAAATCTTTTGGATACACAGCGCTCTCAACTCAGAGAGGGCGGTCACCAGGACAAGGACTGAGATCAATGATTTTGCGAGCAAACGGAAGAGGAGGGCTTCTCAGACTCCCCAAACCCAACACCTGGCTGCACCCAAAGTCCAGGCTCAGTGTCCCCCACACGGCTGGCTGACTGTACAAGGTACACATGGATGCTGGGACACAGGGCTGAGTCTGGCTAATTTCTGGGCAGCCACTTTCTCCCTGAACTCCGGACTCCTCACCTGGATAATGCCAGGGGTGGACAAAGGTCTCCAATGTCCCTCCAAGCTCCATGATGCTGAATTCTGCACATACAGGAGGAGCTATGACCCTACCTCCGGCCACCAACACAACGGAGTGAAATAGTGCTGGCCTCCTGGAATTGTCTTCCAGTACAGTTAAGGAACCTAGCACCATCATGCTGAAAATGCCTCACTCTGGGTAAACAGATTCAGAATCTAGCCATGACTGTCTTAAGTAGCATTGGCCTGCAATCGGAGACATTAATGTCACCAAAATGGTTTTCTGCTGCAGGGTACCGGCCACCGGCCACCGATGCAGAATCTGTAGGTGGGCAGGGGTGGAGCACCAGGGCAGGGCAGAGGAAGACCAAGGAAGAGGTGAGACTACCTTTGGAGGCATCCTAGGCAAACACCTACCAGGAGGCATCCTAGGCAAACACCTACCAGGAATTGCATTTGCTTTGTTCAGACAAGTCAAAGTCTAAACAATCAGTGGACAGAAATCAGAAATATTGCATAACAATGCACTGAATTTAACAAATGAGAAAATGGCGATTTAAAAATCAACCAGTGCTGGGGCTGGTGCTGTGGCGCAGCAGGTAAAGCGCTGGCCTGAAGCGGTAGCATCCCATGTGGGCACCGGTTTGAGTTCTGGCTGCTCCACTTCCAATCCAGCTCTCTGCTATGGCCTGGGAAAGCAGTGGAAGATGGCCCAAGTCCTTGGGCCCTTGCACCCACGTGGGAGACCTGGAAGAAGCTCCTGACTTCGGATTGGTGCAGCTCTGGCCGTTATGGCCAATTGGGGAGTGAACCAGCAAATGGAAGACCTATCTCTCTCTCTCTCGCTCTCGCTCTTTCAAATAAATAAATAAATAAATAAATATCAAAAAAAAAATCAGCCAGTGCAGTTACAACTGGGTGGTGATGAGACAGAATCAGCAGAAGAGGAAGCTGGAGGGGCACAGCGAGCCTCTTGCGTCACAGGCCCCTACAGCCTCATCCTGCCACAGCCCTCCCCGCTGGGGGGTGGGGGCGGCTCCCAGTGAACACCGTGGATGGAACCAGCAGGATCTTGCATGGCAGTGCCGGATGGAAATCTGGTTCCCGTCTATATGGACATGCTCCTTTTACAAAGAGAACACAGGAAGGAAGACTACCTCGATTAAGGTTACCCGGCAGCTCTCCCATCTCCCAGACGGATGCCAACAACTCCTGAGAAGGCTTGATCTTCTCAGACAACTACTTCTTTTTTAATGGAAGGAGCTGTAATTTTTAAAAAATTTTTTATATGTCTTCTTTTTTTTAAATTGATTTCTTAAGAACTTTGAGATACAGAGACAGGGCTCCCACCCTTGGTTTACACCCCTAGCGCCTGCCACACCTGGGTGGCTGAAGCCAGGAGCCTGGAACCCCACATGGGTGGCAGGGAGCCACCTGCTGCTGACTCATCGCTGCGCCCTCCCGGGGTCTGCACAGCAGGAAGCTGGAATCAGCCGAGCCAGGTATTGAACCCAGGCTCTCTGATGTAGGCATCTTAACCACCAGGCCTAAAGCCTGCCCCGCTGAGACTTCTGGGAGCACGAATTGTGTTTCCTTAATTCTCTGACCCGTCCTGAGCCGGATGTGCTCTCCCCTGGTCCATCCTCCTCCTCCTCAGTCCGCTTTCCAGAACTGAAATGGAAGAGAAAGAGCAGAGGGGAGCAGCCCCGTGGGAACGGGGCAGAAGACGCAGGCCCACCGTTCTGGGACTCCCTGGGGCCTACATATCCCTTTAACCTCCCCAGACGACGCCGGAGGACTGTGTCGGCTCCGGGAATGGAAGCGGATCAGAATTATAAGTCGACGCTCCTTCCCCTAGAATCACTGCTGGACGCGGCTCACGGAGTCCTCGATCACAGCCGGGGGAGGAGGTCCTTTCTCCCTCACCACGCCTTCCCTCACCTGCCCAGGGGACGAGGTGCAGCTGGTACCTGCCTGCCCCGCCACTGTGGTTGGCGACTGAGGTGGGGACTTAACGCCCGGCTCCCAACGCCCCTTCCGTCCTGCCTCTCCATGCCCAGGGCCTCCTTCACCAGCCTCCCTGGCAGGGGACCAATGTGGACTCAACGCACAATGACCCACACGGCCAGAAGGGCGCCTGATGAATCCAGGTGCCCAGCTCTTGAAGGGACCACAGAGAGTCCACAGGACTTCAACAGACGAAGGTTCCATTATGAGGGCCATAACATTTCCTTCCCAAACATACACACACACACGTGAAAACCACACGGTATTACTAAAATCATTTCCCAGCACCCATGAGAGTTGACGCTAAGTTCAACGTGGCAACTCCTGCAGACCAGAGTAGAGGCAGGGATATTTTGTTTGCTTGTTTGTTTGTTTAAGACTAAAGGCTCATAATATCTTGAGCAACAAGATGATGCCTCAGTCCTGGTTTATGTCACCATGGAGTAAAAGGCAATTGTTTTGCTGATACCAACACAGGTCTGAAAAGTAGTGACAAAGCTTACATCTTTGCAGCCTGAGTTCGAGGATTCCCAATTTCAGAGCCATTTCCTATTACATAAACAGTCTTTGTATAGTCTTTAAGAGATGTGTATCTTGTGAAGATTTATTTATTTGAAAGAGTGTTTTAGAGAGAGAGAGAAACAGAAAAACATCTTCCAACCACTGGTTGACTCTCCAAATGGCTACAATGGCTGGGCCCAGTCTGGGCTAAGCCTGCAGCTCCATCTGGATCTCCCAAGCACTTGGGCCATCTTCTGGTACGTTCCCAGGTGCATCGGCAGGGAGCTGGATCAGAAGCCTGTGAGGCCGACACCCCATAGAGGCACCAGTTTGTGTCCCGGCTGCTCTACTCCCATCCAGCTCCCTGCTAACGGCCTGGGAAAAGCAGCAGTAGATGCCCCAGATGTTTGGGACCCTGCCACCCACAAGGGAGATCGGATGAAGCTCCTGGCTCTGGCCTGGCCGAGGGCTGGCTGTTGCAGCCATCTGGGAAGTGAACCAGCAGATGGCTCTCTCTCTTGTCTCATCTCTAACTCTTTTAAAAGTTTATTTATTTGAAGTCGACTTGAAGCATGGGACTATGGTGCTCCAACGCAAACTACTCTCTTGGCAGCTGCAGGGCTGAGTCAGCTCATGGTAAAGGACTCGGTCCCTCTCCAGGCATCCACTGTCCCTCCCTCTTGAATCTGCTGCTCTCCAGGGCAGACCCAAGCCTCAGCACCCCCACCTCCTTCCCTGAAAGCTCGCCAGTGCCTCCACCTGGAATCCCAAGCTGGATTATTGCTGCTACTGACTTGGTCTCTGAAAAAGAGCATTCTTTGGGGCCAGTGCTGTGGTGCAGCGGGTTAACACCCTGGCCTGAAGCACCGGCATCCTATATGGGTGCCGGTTCTAGTCCTGGCTGCTCCTCTTCCAATCCAGCTCTCTGCTATGGCCTGGGAAAGCAGTAGAAGATGGCCCAAGTCCTTGGGCCCCTGCACCCGCATGGGAGACCTGGAAGAAGCTCCTGGCTTCGGATCGGCGCAGCTCTGGCCATTGCGGCCATCTGGGGAAGCAGCGGATGGAAGACCTCTCTCTCTGTAACTCTTTCAAATAAATAAAATAAATCTTAAAAAAAAAAAAAAAGAAGAAGAGCGTTCTTCCTTTCTCTGTATGCCTCTGTATGCCCTGTCCAGCCTCCGAAAACCACGAGCACTGAATCACGCAAACCAGGGCTTCCTGGAGCAAGTTGTTTAAACATTCACTCCTGCCTCTTAGGGCGTGCCAGTGACTTCCCTTGGCCAAGATGCGGTTTCTCTGTTAGGGAAAAGGGAGGCTGTGGCCATTCCTTAAAGAACAGGCCAACCGGAGGATCAGGGCCATGACCGGAAGAGTACCACCAGAAGACCCAGCCGACACGGAAGGCCTGGAAGAACAGGGAGAAGCCCCAGCAGGCAACCCCCTGAGGCAGCTCGGAGCCTCAGGGTTTTATCCGGAAACAAACAAAACTATTTCAACGCTCTCACTTCTGCCTCCCACCCTTGGCAAGGGAGTGCACTTGAGATCGTTCTTCCCCAGCTCCCCTGGGGAAGCAGGAGCAAGCTGCCAGCCGTGACATCCCCTCACAACACACCTCCACACCTTTCTGGGAAAGACGCAGCCTCCCCTGGTACGTACCAGGGGTAAGGGCCACGATGCCAAAGCCACGGCACACGCAGGTGGCTCAAGTCCCTTCAGTTCACAGACTCCTTATGCTACTTGCTCATCCACAGCATTAAAAAAAAAAATGCCCTTTTGAGGCAGAAAACACAAAAAGATTTTGTTCTTCCAGCTGCCACTTTCATCCCTTTGTGCTGCCCAGGGGAAGGAGGCCAGGAGAGGGGAGGAACGGCCTGGAACACCAAAGCTGCAGCACGCGGTGATGTTCCTTCTCCACGGCCTCCGTCCTGTCCTCACCTCTCCACGCTGCCTCGTGTCGTGGGCTAGCCTCAGTGAGCAGTCAACAGCCTTGGCAGAGCAAACGGCGGCACCCTCATACGCTGGCTGGCTGAGGCCAGGGTGGCGCGTGCAGCCCGAAAAGCTCCCTCGGAACAACCGTGCCCCTCCCGTCTCCACTGGGAACGACACAGCCAGAAACCAAAGCCTGGGGTGCACTAGCTCACACAGAGCTGCCCGGGCTCACCTGAGGGCAGCCCACATCTAGGTAGACCTGCATGGTGAACTCGAGGCACAAGTGTGCAGACTGCAGGAGGGGCCCACAGGATACACGGGTGCTTTGTAAGGCGTGGCGCTCAGAGGTCGAGCAGCTGAAGAGTGGAAGGGCAGGGCCGGGGACCATGGCACAATGCTCAGAGGATCCAGAGGCCCCTGATAGAAGCCACCCGCTACCCCTTGAGAGAACTTTCTAGAAAGGAGGCAGGGCCAGAGTATGCATTCTTCATTTTAGCATCTGCACTGTGCAGGCACCCACAGCAGGCAACCCAGCACGAAGCTGTCCTTACCGGAAGGTGGCTGAGGGGCACGTCCACCTGGCCCAGGAAGTCGTCTCGCGTCTGTTGAGAAGAGAACAGAGAGAGTTAATGCCTCCACTATCAATGTTCTGTTCCAAACAGACAAAGGCCCAGGGGCTGAGCCTGGTGGCACTGGGGAGGGTGGAAGGCAGGAGGCCCAGGTGAGGTACCCAGGGCTCATGTATGGGTCCTCCGCTGTCCGAGACCCTGGCTGACTTCCACTCCTGCACAGAGCGGCGAGGACTCATCTAGAGTTGGGAGTGTGTGCCCAGCCAGGGGACACACATGCAGGGCCACTCACTGAGGGCTGGAGGCAGAGCTGGCCCGCGTAAAGAGGAGACGGTACAGAACTGCTGGAACGTCTCACAGGAACTGTGAGCTCAAGAGTCCCCGAGGGTGGCCAGTCCAAGGAAGGTGACCGGAGTTCCCGAGGGCAGCCAGTCCAAGGAAGGTGACTGGCTAGTTATCAATGTACATGTTAAGCAAAACCTTGTCCATCCGACGAACACACTATTGCAGAGCCCTCCCCCTGGGCCTGGGTCTTGCAATCCCTGGACACACTGTGCCCATCCCCCACCCCCCAGCTCCTATTTTCCTGGCTTTACGAGGACCCACATGGAACTCACTTGGAGACACGCACGAGTCCCCTCTTAGATTTGGGAGTCACCTGGGAAGCCGTGACCCAGGGCACTGGCCTGGCCCACAGGGTGTCCGCCAGGCCTTGTTCACACCATGTCCTGCTCACCCAGTGCTTGTGGCCTGGCCTCTGAGGTTTACGTGCCCCCAGCTGCCAATCAGAACGACCCCTGCCGCCCTCATGTGGCATATGCAGCTGCTTCCACCATACTGCAAGCAAGCCCCTAACAGCTGGAAAGCCCTTAGTGTGCTCAGATGTGTCCCATGGTTAGCTAAGGAAAACCAAAAACGTGAGTTCCAGTCTTTGCTCGGTGGGAACCCTGGTCTCTGCTGCTTTCCTGGCAAGTTTCCTAATGCTCAAACACGACTTTCCAAAGGTATCCGAAAATCTGCCTCTTCTCCCACGTACAGAGGAGCAGCCGCCGGACAGGAACAGGACTGGCAAGATGTTCAGGCTGAGAAGCGTCCCTTTAGGTAACCATTTGATTGACTGCAGAGCGGTGCGTCACTACTGGCCGAGATGACACCAGGCCCGGTCCTTCCAGCGGGTAGCGCAGTTCTTTATTTGTTCGGCTATTGTTGCTGCCACCCAACCCTGGAGACACTTGACCTAGCATGAGGCTGTCAAAGGCAGGTGCCCATAAGCTCTCTGTGTCCCTGCGGGCAGCTCCCTCAACTGGCTGAGAGCTGGCCCATTCCCCAGGACGCATACCTGTGACAGCCACGCAAGGAGGTGGTGGTGAGCCTGCCCATTCTCCAGCTGCTGGGTTTCCTGAGACTTTTTAAGCAAGTGCAAAGGTCAACTAACTGTACCATCCCCCAAAATGTAATTGTGCCGAATGTTGACCACAAATCGTGTGTCTCCCTAATGCGAGCAGAGTTTCACTGCCCCACGCCCTCGCTCCTCCTCTGGAGGGGACAGGACACAGGATGCCACCCGGAGGAGACAAACTCGCTCAAAGCTGTTTCACAATCCACGCTCTCTGAAAGGCTAACCAAAAGTGTATTTTGCATCGCTAACCAAAGTGTATTTTAGCAACAACCTGCAAAGCCCATGTGTCTGTGCTGTGTCACTGGGGAGACTGAGTATTCAAAGCCAACAAGAATGGTTAAGCTTTGCCCGGACCCCAGCAGACAGGCGCCTGACACGATTGGTGGCGAGGCCTCCCTCCCCTTGGGCTCATCCCACTCAGGCTGTGCCAGGGTGCAGCCAGACCTCACAACAAGCTTTGCTTTAGCAGCAGGTGCAATTATTCCGCCCTTCTCACTGGTGGGCAACCTGGGTGCGGTGTGCCCTGTGCAAGGCTGCTGGCTGGGCCAGAGCCTGCTCTCACCCCAGACTTTGGACTGCATCTCAGCAACTGGCAGGGAGATGGGCTGGGTGCCAACTCCGAGCTTTCCTGGGCTCTCGACGGTGCAGAGCGGGAGGGCTTCTGATGGTGGCACAGACAGGCAGGCAGACTTGGAAGGTTCTGGTCAAACACTCATTTGGTCCTACCTTCTGCCCCAACTGCCCCTCTCAAACAAAACAGTGTCCTGGGAACACTTCACTTGCATGAGGGTTCCTGATTACACACACACACACACACCCTAATCTCTCAACAGCCTAAGACTAACCTCTCTCTTACACACACACACACACACACACACACACACACCCTAACCCTCTGCAACAGCCAGAGACTAAGCAACCTCACCCGTGGAGGAACAGCAGGATTTTACTGGTTTCCATCACAACAGGAATCAGGCACACAGCTCCCACAGCTATGGGTCCAAGTGACCTGCTGTACACTTGCGCCTCACTCCTCTAGGGAAGATGAGGCTGGTTGCAAACATCCCAGCTCTCCTGGTGCTCCTTGTGGAGAGGAGGAGCAGGAGAGGAGTTCGCAGGGACACCTCTGTGCGATGGCCAGAAAGGGGCCCCACTTGGGGCCCTAGAGAAATGGCGATTTTGCCATCACAGTATCTGGAGACCGTCACTGCCCAGAGTGGCTTCTTACACCAAGGTATAAACACACGTTAATCAAACCAAGGTTTAGTGATTTCCATTACCAAACTATTTCCATTAAACAGTGTGAATTAATTCCAACTCACACAGTGCATATCAGCATTTCTTGTGGCTATTTTAAGTTGTCAAATGCTGTCAATTTCCATCTCCATCACCTGCCACACTGTTCTCCAGGCTGGAGATGTGCAGGTAAGTAAGGACGTAAATCCACCCTCTGACAAGCCAACAGACACTTTTCTAACGAAACGACAATGTGGAATGGCCCCTGACACGTGTTGTATCGGGTGAGACAAAAATCCTTACTCTTTTATTGGAAAAGTGAAATGAACACACAGATCCAACACTGCCTCTCCCAGAGCTCGCTCACCAGACACCGTTCAACTACCGCCCTCACCACTGTTAAAAATAACAATTCTTTTTTAAATAAAGAAAAAAAGGGACGAGAGAGTGCACCGTGTTCGTGTAGGGGTATGCCAACGCCACCATGACCTGAAGCCCGGGGACCATTGCAATAGCACAGTGCAACCTGCCCTGGCCCCTGGGCACTTCCCCCGCTCCCTGGGGGCCCAAGTCAGGATGCCGGGCTTCGCTCACAAAGCACAGGCGACTCAGCTTCTCACAAAACACACCCACGGCAAAACCCAAACAAGCTCATTCAAGAATACATTGTCCTAACATATATATATATTTTATTTGAAAGGCATAGAGAGACCTTCCATCTGCTGGTTCAGTCCCCAAGTGCTCATGAAAACTGAAACTGGGTCAGGCCAAAGCCAAGAATCTCGAGCTCAGTATGGGTCTCCAGGACCCAACTACTGAAGCCAACACCAGACACGGCTTGGGGTGCATCTCAGCAGGGAGCTGGGACTTGAACCCAGGGACCCTGAGACGGCATGAGGGCACCCCAACCCCCGCACTCAACGGCCACCCCTACTCTTGACCTTGAGGTTAGAGTTGTATCTGACTGATGGGATCCGCACCTCCTTGCACCCCTACAGCTACACCCTGGCTCCTTTTCAGATGGAGGCGAGGGTGACGGGTGACGGACAGGCCAGGCGAAATGAGAACTTCCCACTGAAGCTGCAAGGGTGGGAGGGGACTGCATGGGAGAAAAGCACCAGAGGAGAGGGAGGGGCGCCTGCAGGTCACGCTGGGGTCAGGAGGGCCACCAGGAAAGGTGCTGGAGACCACCCACGTGGGACGCGGCAGCTACGCCCCAAGCCTTTGTATGCCATGAGCTGCCATCTCTTTTTTTAAAAATTAAATTTAAGAGGAGAGAAAGCATCAGTGCCTTCATTTCCATTCCATACATAGATGAATGTGTGCACTAAGTTATGACTTGAGATTAATTTCTATGTTTGTGTCACTACCCAAAGAATTCAAAACTAACGACTCAACTACTGGAAATGAAAAACACTCAGTACTATCACTTGCCTGGGCATTTATCATAGACATCACTTCCAAGACAATCACCTTTAGGATGGCTTGAGACTGGTACTAGAGAAGCATCCAGAACCTACAACATAAGCTGGAGCAAGAAGCTGTGTGATGAGAACCAGGGTCACCATCACAATGCACCCTGAAACGGAGCCCCGACAGCCAGTTCGCCCGCCCACCACACGACGCAGGACAGCTTCTGCACCGGCCACTTCTTGCCACCCCACAGTTGGGAGGACACTTGTATTTTTAGGCTCATTTTGGAGGTATGCATTTTGGATCATCTGAATGACGAACGGCATACGTAACGTTAACAGCAGCTTTTAGATCAAACGTTAACAACACAGCGACTGCTGACAGTGTACTGTCAGGTGTCACACCTGCACGTTCAGCACCACGCCGGCCTTGTCATCACAGACAGGAGGGAGGAGTGTTCTCGCTTCTCCTTCCACCTGCCAGGCACATCAGCCTCCATCCACCATGAAGGAACAGAGGGCGAGGCCCGCCTTCGCACACTCCATGCGTTGTGTAACACAACGGTTCACCTCCTCGGGTGCCGGGCTGGATTTCAAGGTAAATGGCTTCAACACACGTCACCGAGGTCACCAGAATCCAGTACAGTCACCGGCATTCTATCAAAAATAAAGCAACAGTTGCAAGGATGGCACACTCTCCGAATACACCGGCTCCTACCCAAATTAAACTCACAGGCACAACACCTGGGTCCAGTGAGGTGTGTCCGTCACTGGTCCTTATTTATTAACAGCAAGCGAGACCTCCATGCCAACACGATGCCACAGCAGGCTCAGGACTTGTCCACGTCTCAGTTAAGCCACGCAGGGACGGCAGGCAGAAGTAAAACCTGCCGGCTGTCTCTGTGATTAGGAATGACTATTTTGAGGGATGCTTTTCCCGAAATACAGAAACCCAAAGCAGAAGGCATGGAGAGGCAGACAGAGCCAAGGAGCACCGTGCTGGGAAGGACTCAGCAGCCTTGTACTGATCCGTGCAAACTGAGTGGGAGCAGCCTGCGTGCTGCTCCAGCCACCCAGACAGGACGCCAGGGGCAGCGGCTGCCTGATGTTGCCGCCTGCCTCCCGCCCCCGGGTGGATGGAGGTGGCTCAGGTTCTCTCCCGTCTTCTCCCTCACTGCATACGAAAGCCTCATGCAGACATGGGACCAAGAGACTCACAGGAATCACAACATTCCCCAGAGGGTTAAGTGGCTATCGGGAATCTAGGACCCAGGAAAGTTCAGGGGTGCGAATGCTGGGAAAGAACTCTGGTGACCGGACACACACCGTGAGCAGAACTGCTGGGCTTAGCATCTTCCCACGTGAGCTCCTCCACACAGGGGTCAGATCCTTTCCCTCTCAGAGCGTGTCCCACCTGGGCGACCCACAGGTGCTCTGTGTGGGCCCACAGCTCCAGTGCACGACACCAAGGGGGAAGGAAGTGGTGGATTCCACCAGAGGTCAAGGTCAGGGACACAGAGCTTTACAGTCTTCCTGGGTGGGGAGGGCGGGGGGCGGGGGGAGGTGGCCAGAAGCCAGTGCCACTGAGGGCCTGCCCAGCAGGGCGAGTGGAGGCACGGCCGGGTGTCTAGCCCCCTGTGCCCAGAAGACAGGCAAGGACAGACGGCTGGGACAAG
This sequence comes from Lepus europaeus, assembly GCF_033115175.1. Classification (NCBI taxonomy): domain Eukaryota; kingdom Metazoa; phylum Chordata; class Mammalia; order Lagomorpha; family Leporidae; genus Lepus; species Lepus europaeus. Next base: position 105,952,717 of record NC_084835.1, on the reverse strand, counting down.
GGCCTTATGGGTGCTGAGGGGAGGGGAGCGGCTCAGCCCTCAGGAAAAGGAAGGCTCCAGGCCCATGCAGAAGAGTGGCAGCCAGTGGGCATCGGTTCTCTGTGTGCTGGGGTATAAGGTGAGGGCTGCCAAGGGCCCAGCAGGCACCCCCTGGGAACCTGCGAGACAGCCTCGCTAGGGACAGAGAGGAGATGCGTGGTTTCCCGAGCAGGGCAGAGGTCCAGCACCTCGCCTTCCCTCCCACAAAGACAGGCCTGCTTGTGGGCCCGGCTGCAGGGACTGTGCGCTCCCAATCCTCTCTGTTCAGGGGAAGGAAGCAGCCGCGGCCTGTCCCTGGCAGGTGCGGGGGCCTGGCCGGGCGCCCCAGGTGCCCGGCACGATGACTACTCGGAGCTGCCCAGTGGGCCAACGCGCCCAGGGAAATGCCACTGGTGTGTCTGGTAAGGCCACTTTGTCTTTGTGGAACATGCCAAGGCACAGCGACCTTAGGCACGACAGCGATTCTAAGCGTCAACCTTCTGTGGCCTCCTTGGGAAAGGAACGCTATCTTGCAGAGTAAACTTGAAAAATGTACTCTACCTGCTAAAAACAAACATTCACGTCTATCCTACTTCCCACAAAGCCAAGTGCCCCGAGACTGAACCTTAAAAGTTAATTTAAAAGGAAAATGTCACCGGGTTCATTTAATGACGCAACATTGTTTAATTTTGTGCTTCTGGTTTTATGGCGCATTTTGTTTAATTTCTTGAGATTTTAGGACAATCGTCTCAGGGTTAAGTGTCTCATTTCTTCTCTGGAGGAGTTTACCATAAAATTTCCTGCAAGCAATTTTAATAATGGATTAAGCATACAAAAGGCGGGGGCGGGGAGGGGGAAGGAATGCAAGATGCTCCACTTTCTCTCTGAATTTAGCTATCAAAGAATCCATCTTTTTAGAAAGTGCACGAGGAGAGGTTTTTCAACAATGTTTGGGAGGTCTACTATGCAAAAATCATTTAAAAGCATAAAATCTTTCATAAAAGGCCATTAATAGAGTTGTTATCAAAAGTTTCCCTTGGGGCTGGCATTGTGGTGTAGTGGGCAAAGCCGGCACCGACATCGGCATCCCATACGGGCCGTGGTTGGAGTGCTGGCTGCTCCACTTCCCAACCAGCTCCCTGCTGACAGCCTGGGAAAAGCAGCAGAAAATGGCTGAGCGCTTGGGCCCTGACGCCCATGTACATGAGAGACCTGCAGGAAGCTCCTAGATCCTGGCTTCTGCCTGGCCCTAGTGCCAGGTACTGTGGCCATCTGGGGAATGAACCAGTGGATGGAAGATCTCTCTTTCTCCCTCTCTCCAAACTCTGACTTTCAAAATAGATAAATCTTAAAAAGCAATAAAATCTAAAAAAAATTTTCCTCTGAGACTCCGGGAGTGCTGGACACTCCCTCGCTGCAGGATACTGAATCTTCCCATGGCAGCAGCAGCAAAGAGAGATGCCTCCTTGCTGCATATTCCAGGGGGTGAGGAAACGAGTCCGGAGTAAAACATCCACGCTTTGTGAAGAGCTCAGCAAACGATCCCACCTTGACTGTGCGTCACTCAGAACTCGGATTTCCAAGGGCTGGGTGAACTCGCACTGACTGCGTAGACAGGGCTGCTGTCTGCTTCCCACAGTCTCCTGAGGGGAAGGGGGGCCTCCTCTTCCTCCACCACTTCCTCCTCCTCCTCTTCTTCCTCCTCCTACCCTTGCCCCCTCCTTCCCCTCCCCCCTTCCCCTCCATTCCAGTCTCAACGTCAGTGGATGGGTGTCTAGGCGGAATGGGCAGGGCTGCAGGGCAGTGAGAACCCGGGCTCTCGGCCCGGTTGGCCCTTAGAACCGGCAGCGAAGTTCTAGCACCAACGGTGCACGGCCTTGGTGGCAGCGGTGTAGGGCTGGGTATGCTGAGAAAGCATGGCCTGGGCTGGCGGCCAGCGGGTTTACCTCTCACTGACGCCACGCATGAGAGAGAACGCTGCCGTCTCCCGCAGCCCAGAAGGGCTGCCCCTCGCCCAGTCCCCTCCCCGGTGTCTCTGCTGCTGTCCACACGAGGGGCGGCCCATTCACAGGGGTAGGTAAAAATAGCCCGGCATGTGGGTGACACAGGGGAGGGGTGCATTTCTGGCCACCCCTGTGTGGAACCCTAGCCCGCTGGCCTCAGAGAGCTGGGATATTAATAGGAGTGGGACTCACAGGTGCACAGACAAAGCACAGGGATTTCGCTGGGTGGTTGTGGCCAAGGGATGTCTGCCTGCTGGAAACTCCATTTTGAAACAGAACTGGAGAGCGGGGTTCCGGGGTGGGTGGGGGGCTCGGACGTCATGGAGCAGAGCGAGTATCCATCCTATGCTTTCTAAGACGTCATCTCCGGCCTCTGCCCAGTGGATTCGGGAGCAGCCCTTGTCCTCCTGTTATACGATCAAACATGTGTCCTGATGTTGGCCAACGTCCCCCCCAGGGGACGGGGAGGAAGAAACTGCTCTTAGCTGAGGACCAACATCCGGGGGAGCACGGGCTGTCAGTCCAGCTTTGGGCTACTCTGTAAGAACATCCCAGTGATCTGGGTGGACTGTTTTTTTCTTTTTTTAAGATTTGTTTTTTATTTATTTGAAAGGCAGAGATATATAGAGAGGAGGAGAGAGAGATCTTCTATCTGCTGGTTTACTCCCCAGATGGCTGCAACAGCTGGGGCGGGCCAGGCCAAAGCCAGGAGCTTCTTCCAGGACTCCCATGTCGGAGCAGAGGACCAGGCACTTGGGCTGTCTTCTGGTACTTTTCCAGGCCATTAGCAGGGAGCTGGATTGGAAGTGGAGCAGCTGGGTCTCAAACCGGCACTCATATGGGATGCTGGTGTCACAGTGGAGGCTTAACCTGCTATGCCACCATGCCAGCCCCTTGACAGTTCTTTAACTCCATCCTCTTGGAGCACCAGGGAGGAAGGAAGAGCAATGGGAATTTCAGGGATCTGAACCATGTCTGTCCCACAGGCACTGGAGTATCATTTGTTCCTACTCTGTCATGTTGGGGGCCAATCGCCCCACCCTGGGACAGGAGGCCTTAAGTACTTAATAGAAGGAAGTTATTTCCTCACGCCCCAGCAGGTTCCTCTGCAGCTCCCAGAGAACTTATAAAGGGGGGAGGGGGGTGGGGGTGGAAGGAATCTGCAAGGAGAGCTCCACGCACAGTCGACTTCAGGGCTGCCAGGAACCCCTTGAAAAGCTGAGACATAAGCTGAGCTCCTTGCTTGACTAAACTGGGCTTAAAATTTACAGCAGAAGCAGCGGGTGCCACGGCTCACTAGGCTAATCCTCCGCCTGCGGCGCTGGCACCCTGGGTTCTAGTCCCAGTCAGGGTGCCAGATTCTGTCCCGGTTGCTCCTCTTCCAGTCCAGCTCTCTGCTGTGGCCTGGGAAGGCAGTGGAGGATGGTCCAAGTCCTTAGGCCCTGCACCTGCATGGGAGATCAGGAGGAAGCACCTGGCTCCTGGCTTTGGATTGGCGCAGCGCGCCGGCCATAACAGCCATTTGGGGGATGAACCAACGGAAGGAAAACCTTTCTCTCTGTCTCTCTCTATATAACTCTGCCTGTCCAAAAAAAAAAAAAAAAAAATTACAGCAGAAGCTGCGGTGCCCACAGCAGGGCACCATGCTGTTCAGCGTGCTCCTGGGAGCACTCCGTGAGCCTGCCATCAAAGCCACGAAGGCCCAAGGAACACAGGCGAAGGGAACGTGAGTGAACTCTGAAGAACAGTCACAGGGCCATTGTTGTGGCAGAGTGGGTTGGGCCCTCACCTGTGACGCTGGCTGGATTCCCGGATGTTCCACTTCCAACCCAGCTCCCTGCTAATGGCCTAGGAAAGCAGCAGAGGATGGCCCAAATGCCTGAACCCACGTGGGAGACCTGGAAGAAGCTCCTGGCTTCAGCCCAGTCTAGCCTTGGCTGTTGCAGCCATCTGGGGAGTGAGCCAGTGGATGGAAGACCTCTCTCTCTAGCTCTGCCTTTCAAATCAATCAATCAATCAATCAATCTTGAAGAAAAGTTAAGTCTCAAGGAGAAAATGCACCCAATACACCCTTCAATGTCATTTCAAAAGTCTTCAACAATCAAACCACCCAAGACAATGAAAACTTGCATACCAAGCATCAAGCTTTCAATGTCTCAACACAGGGTAAGCCTGGCAGAGAGACTAGTACAATTAATTAATCCCTGGTGACTTTCACTAAGAATCTCGGGCTACGCGCCCAATGCCCATGTGTGCAAGACGTGGACACATGTCCATGCCATGTGGAAGACCCAGCAAGCAGGCACGTGAGGCCAAGAGAAGCGCTGCCCACGCGGACAACTCTGTACCCTCACTCCTCAGCGAGGACTGTCCCATAGCAGCACCTGCTCGAGGCGCGTGTGTTTGATGGAAATCACAGGCATGGGGAGAGAGCCCTCGCAGGTCGCAGGACTGCGATGCACGCGCAGCCCGGTGCACCAAGTCCTCCCTGGTCCTGACTCCCTGTCTGCAAAGAGGGGCGAAGACAACTTGCACTTCCTGTTTGGTCAGCTGTTGCACCCGGGCGCCTGGGCAAGCTGCTTCTGGGAAATCTTTTAAAGTACCCGTGGAGAAGCAGGAGGCGCAGAGGGCGCCTGCCAAGACGGGCCAACTGGAAGGCAGGCAGCTGTTTTCAGAAGGGCGGTGGTTCCGTCAGCCAGGTCTCCCATCAGAGAACCTCCCGTGCATTGCCAGGGGCTCGGCATGCCCGGTTGGAGAAGCCTGCCCTGCTCTGTAAGGGCAGCACACATGGGAGAGCTCCAAGAAGCAGAACAGAACGTGATAAAGTTAATTATCCCTTCAAAACACAGGAAGCAGGGAAATGTCAGAACCGAAAAGCTTGGCCGACACCGAAAATGGGGAGGCTTTCTTGGGATTCTGAGACAGGCCTCCCGGTTTTTTCTTTACAAGATGACCTGGTGTTGGGCAAGTCACCAACTCAGGAACAGTCGCTGCTCAGGGGTCCGGTTATGTACGTGCCGGTGTGCTGGAACATTACGCCTGTCATTGTGAAGAAAATGGTACCACACACGCCATCGCAGGCTATGGAATCCACAGCGTGACCGGGGCCCTGGCAGCCCTCAGCCAGGGGGCTTCAAACACACGCTGAGGTTCTCAGTGGAAACCCCAAACCCCCATCACCCTGCCAGACGCACACCACTGGGCACTTCTGTAGGTCACCTGCAGGCTCAGAACCGCAGGACACAGAAAAACGACCGACAGCTGCAGTGGGGCCGGGGCCAGGCCAGAGTTCCCGGGTCATCCTAAATATTAATGAGAATCCTGCAGTCAACTCCACGCCATGTCAATGACTTATTTTTAGTTAACACAGGAGTTACAACTTCCCTCACAAACATCTTTGCATAGAACTAAGGCTTCAGGGAAAACACACTGTGTTTTTATGGTGCAACTTCGCAGACACCAGAGTGGAAGGCACAGAGCTGCCCCAACAACCGAGGGAGCGGGCGGAACAGTTCAGGCGCTGACTGTGACCCTGGGCAAGCTTCCTAACCAGAGGAGCAGTAAGCACCTGGGAATGAGAGCCTATGCCATAATGCGTTATTACGAGAACTGTGCACAAAACCAGTTCTGTGCTCACCCAAACTGCCCTTCTACAGAGTTTCTCACTAGGGAAAAGATTCACTGTCCTTGTGAGCTGTCCACATTTTTTGTTTTAGATTTTCATTTATTTGAGGGGTAGTTAGAGAGGGGGAGGAAGGGGGAGGGGGAGAGAAAGAGAGGGAGGTGGGAAGGAGAGAGGGAGAGAGGGGGGGAGGGAGAGAGAAGGAGAGAGGGAGAGAGGAAGAGAATCTTCCACCCGCTGGTTCATTCCCCAAATAGCCGCAATGGCCAGGGCTTGGTCAGGCTGAAGCCAGGAGCTTCTTCTGGGTCTCCCGCGTGGGTGCAGGGGCCCAAGCGCTTAGGTCATTTTCCACTGCTTTCCCAGGCCACAGCAAGGGGCTGGATCAGAAGAGGAGCAGCCAGGACAGGAACTGGCACCCACATGAGATATCCAGGCTGCAGGTGGAGGCTTGGCCCACTATGGCACGGTGCCGGCCCCGCTGTCCATGTTTTCACAGCCATTAAACTGTGAGGATGATTTCCACGCCATCTGCATCCTTCCTTTGATCAAAGCACCCAACTTCATCAAAATCAAACCTCAGTGACCACGCTCACGGGCTGAACGCTGGTCACTGAGCAGGAGGGGCAATTGCCACGCAGTCAGGGCCTGGGGGTCCAACGGGCGTAACGAAGACGAACATGAGGTTTAAACTGCTGCCCTCTTTTCTCTCTCTTCCTCTGAGGCCTCTTTCCATTGTGCAAAGGAAAGAGAACCAAACAGTTCGGAGACTCCGGGTCGCCAGCTCCCCATGGAACACAAGGGCACGTCCACAATGTACTTTTTTGCATCATAAAATTGGGGGGGGGGGTAAGACTCTGTGGTTCTAAGGTTCTTTCTCTCCGTAGAGTTCTCAACACTTACAACTTACTCCGTGACACTGATTCCATTTACCCTTTGTGTCAACTTTCCACAAAATATTAACCTAATAACCTGGAAGCCACATACAATGTGCATCTAACTCTCCGTTTAAGACCCGGGGGAGCAAGCCTGGTGAAGCCCACAGAGCCGCTCAGGGTACCGTGCATGGCAGCACCCTGGCACCTGACACAGCCAGCATACACTGGAACTCAGGGGCACCACACAGATCCAAGTGGGGTCTGCCTGCCGCGTCCTAAAACCTCCCAGCGCGTCCTCTACAGACGTCCTCTGTCCAGGCCCGACGCTGAGGCCTGAACAGAGCTGAAGCCAGCACCGAGCCCAACTCTGCAGCCTGACATCAGTTCTACGCTCAGCCCACACCTTGATGCATGGTGGCGTGACGCAGTTACCCAGCTTCCTGGAATGACAACATCGTGACGTGGCTAGGAGGATGAGTGACACCTTGAGGAAGGGCCCTGGGAGAGATCAGGGTGCTGGGTGGGAAGTGGTATTCATTCTGAATTCTTTTCCCAAGGGTGCAAAGCGCACGACAACCTTCCACTGGAGCTGGAGGTAGCAGCCCTTAGCACTCCCGAGATGCAGCTGTCAGCCATAAATCAACAACAGTCGGCTTGCAGGGTGTTCTCAGTCTGCAGACAGCTTACCTCCCATCATCCTCATGACAACCGTACAGGGTGGATACCACGCCTGTGACACAGAGAGCAAGCTAAGGCACAGAAAGGTTGAGGAGGCTGTCCAGGGTCTCAGAGACAGTAAGCAGCAGAGCCAGGAGAAGCTGTGACCCATGATGCCAGCACGCCCAGCCTCGGAGCCACGGAGACCCCAGCAATGCCAGCATGTCGCCGACTGTTTCTGGGGAACTAGTCGCTGGTGCGTGGTGAACGGGCCATGTATGCACGTATGAAGGACAAATTACACAGCTGAGCTTCATTTCGGATGCTGTCTTGAGGAACGCTGCAAATAGTTAACCACAAGACTCTTTTTTTTTTTTTTTTGACAGGCAGAGTGGACAGTGAGAGAGAGAGACAGAGAGAAAGGTCTTCCTTTGCCGTTGGTTTACCCTCCAATGGCCACTGTAGTTGGTGCGCTGCAGCCGGTGCATCGTGCTGATTTGAAGCCAGGAGCCAGGTGTTTCTCCTGCTCTCCCATGGGGTGCAGGGCCCAAGCACTTGGGCCATCCTCCACTGCCTTCCCGGGCCATAGCAGAGAGCCGGCCTGGAAGAGGGGCAACCAGGACAGAATCCGGTGCCCCGACCGGGACTAGAACCCAGTGTGCCGGCGCCGCAAGGCGAAGGATTAGCCTATTGAGCTGCAGCGCCGGCCGATCATGAGACTCTTATAAGCACCAGAAAGCCTTTTCTAAGTTCCCCAGTATCCCTACCTCAGTTCATTGTGCACACATCAGGGTGAGGCAGACCCAAACACGTCTGGGTCAGGCCCTACCTGCGAAAGCCGTCCCTGTGCGGCCGAATGGACTCTACCCATCGGTACAAGATCACTTAAGGCACTGACAAAAACCACAGTGATGGTCAGCGCTCCAGAGGCCAGTCTTCATACTGAAACGGAAATCACTCTCAGCACACACAAAGGCACTGAGCACGTTTGGATTCACAGGTACATACTGTGTTTTTGTTTTGAGGTGTCAATCAGAGAAAACCAACCTTGGTGTCTAGAAGTCAAGACATGTATCGCAGCTGTGCACAGCAGTCAAGCTCAGACGTCACGCCTCGCTCCCTGCAAAGGGGACTGAAGGCGAAAGAGGAGACCCGGACAAAGGCACTGACGCCGCACCCTGCATCGCTCAGCACGCAGGCTGCACAGTGCATGAACAATCAGCAGCTTTGTGCAGGAGGAATCTGGTGTTTTCCCCTTGAAATCCAAGATAGAATTTTAGTAAAATAGAATCACAGACCGCAGGGCCAATACTGTTCAAATGAGACCAAACTCTGTTCAAGCACAGGCTTCCCCGACCTCATCACATACGAAGGTGTGCACGCGTGGGTGGAGACGTCCACGCGACAGCGGAGAAGCCCGGGCGCACCCAAACGCTTGGAGGGCGACCGTCACCAGCCCAGCGTAGCAGCTCAGTAATCCTCAGTCATGTTACCATCGTTACTAGCCAGGGCCCGCAACCTAATCGTTTATTTATCTTTTTACTGGAAGAAACATGCTACGCTGCAATTCAAGGAGTCAAGGGGATAAAAATACAGGGCGGTGTTATCATATAAAACGTAATTTAGGAGCTTGCTCTCCATCCAAGGTGAAATGGTATCCCAAGAAATGGCTCATTTGTCGCCATGCGCTCCTCGGGCCCAGACACAACAGTGTTCCATTACATAGGGATGGCACAAGAAGGGGGCCCCATAAATACACCAATGTTGGCTTTGCAAAGGAAAAATGGGGAGACGGAGGGAAGGGGAGAGAGACTTCAAGGCAAGGTCCCCAACACCTTGAATGCATGCAGTGAGGTGGATGCCACTGGGGGCCCTACACTGAGCAGCACAAGTGTGTTCAGAGAAGACAAGTCGCTGGCCCCAGACCAACAGCGAGGAGGGCTGACCACGTGGTGGGAGATCTGGAATTCAGCCTCAGGCTCATCTTGCTTTCCTGCACTGTCCCTGAGGATTCCATGAAGATCACCAGGGTCCCAGAGAGCAACTCAACATTAGACTCCACTCCTGGACTGCTGTCAATACTAAGCGTTGTAAGTCAGAGATTTTCAGATTCTTTTCAAGTACATACAAGGAAAGTGATCTTTTTTTTCTTTTTCTTTTAAAGGAATAGTTCCATACGCTGCACTACAATATGTGACATTCATGGAAACAGTCTGAGCTGGTATAAACTCACATTACCCCAAATGTCAGAACCCAGTATTTAAACAGAGCTACTGTGGGTAGACCGGCTGGGTTTTCTTCTCACGCTGGCTCAAGGATTTGGGCAACTCTCATCAGACTTGCTAACAGAGAGCGGTTCACTTTGAATTGTCTGCCTTCAAGGTTCTGAACAGCTCTGTCACTGGAGAAGGTAAACGGATGGTGGCCTCACGCGAGCACACCAGGACAGTGCGACAGACATGGAGGTGCACCTGTGGGAGGGGCCCTGAAGAAAGACCCAGGGATCACCTCCTCTATCTCTCCGCGCCGGCTGCCCCCCCCCCCCAACACAGAGAATAGGCTCGGGGCTCCGACACCACTGGTGCCACTTTCTGGCTCTTGGGATGGACCGGGACCTCCTCCTCGGGCAGGCAGGTTTTACGTCCGCATCTCCCACAGCACTGGACAGCAGCGCCGACGCCTAGGATGCTCTCGGTCACCACTGCACACAGCAGAACCTGGACTCCCTGGGCCTCTCCTCTGGATGCCGCCCCCGCAGGTGCTGAAAACGGGGTACAGAAGGCTGAGCGACGGCCCACAGAGATGTCAGCGCCAGCACTGGGCGTGTTGAGCATCTGCCTCTCTTTCAGATACAGAAAGAATTTCTAAAAAGCTGGAGTATGTCTGAAGCTCAGCACTGGCCACTGAGGCTACTTTAGGAGTGAACCAGCTGATGGCAGCTTTCTCTGAACTAAAAACATTAAATGCAATTCAAATCCCAAGTCGCACTGAGGGGGCTCATCCTCCCTAGACCACTAGGGTGGACCCTGCGTGCAGCTGCAAGTGGCCTTGGGGGGGGGAGGGGGCGAGAGGAGAGGAGAGGACAGGCTCACAGGGTGAGGGCAGGCAGGGCTGCAAAGACCAACCTGGTCTGCAGGCTTAACTGGATGCATAATGAGAACATCCCATCGACATAAGCACCTCTGGCACAAGGAATCTCATACTTGCAGCTGCTGATTTTTTGAAAGAGCAGTCATTTCTGCTCATTTCGGAACTACCATATTTTAATGTAGGCAACTTCCTAAGAAGAAATCTGTGTGAACAGCTGCTTGTTAAAAAAAAATTAAGATATCGCATCTGGGGCCATTTGGTGACAAGTGTCCCCCACGATCCGGATGCAACTCATTCTAAAAAACGTGGAGGCCAAAATGACACCAGGCTCAGTTCAACAGTCTTGGTAAGAAACCCCACCAGGGATTATGCAAACCTCGTCCATCTCAATGATCTAAATTAACTGAGAAACCACCACCAGGAGGTGGAGAGAAGGGGAGCCCTTGAGTTTATTTTGGGAGAAAGCAGCAAGGAGAAAGAGCGTTTTCAGGGTACAGATTCCTTATCAGATCTCTCATGCGCTGACATGAAAGGCTGGTGTAGAAGTCAGAGAAAATGGGTGTTCATCGCACCAAACGTAACTGTATGAAAAGCAGCCTAATATCAAAATTTTCTTACTCAGAGCAAATAGAGCTCATAAAATAAATCACGACAACCTGTTATTTTAGACCAGAAAATACACGAGTCAAAGGTAATAAGCTGTTTTGCAAAGCCTAGGTTGTGTTGACTAAAACACAAATTTAAACAACACCAGCAGTAAAAAGCAGATTATTATTACCCCATCAGAGCACCTAGCTGATGGACTCTTTAGCAAGAGTGACGGGAAACAACCCGTGTTGTTAGAACTGCTGTGCCTTTTAACGATGCGGAAGCAAATGGTAATTATCCCATACACAACACTTGATGTCTTCCTGTTATTCCCAAGGGGAATTTATTACTATTTTAAAGAGACAAGTTGTTTTTTAAATTAAAAACCAGCTTGAGTGGTGCATCAACTACACTGGCATTCATTTTGCCAAGAACACAAGCCATTCCTCATCTTAGTTTCAAAACATAATTTTATTAAGAAACATGATCTCACGGTTAATGAGGAGTCCCAGGATGCCAAATATTTTCCCAACTGCAAAAACAAACCGATGCCCGGCACACAGGAGGCACTTCTGATGCATCTTGCTCTGAATAATTTTTCTTGAACTCTCAGACAGGTTTATCGGATCCACGAGTCTCAAAATTCCTGGCTATTACACAGTGGACATGATAAGCACAGGAAAATAATTTGAGAGGAAAAATACTACTTTGGGTACTTTGCACCCCCAAACAGGTTAAATTTGGGCTCTCAGTAAGCTAAACTCACAACAGAGGACAGAAGAGTACATGGCTGTCTGTCCATGTATTTTGAAGATAGATATTTTATGAATCCAAAGATGGCACTTTCCAGATGAGTTCTAATGGCAGTCATTCCCTAAGGACCTTGTATGTAACCTCAGTATTCAAAGAGTATCAGTGTTAGGGAGTTTACTTTCTATATTCTTATTTGCACTAAAAAAAAGATATATAATAAACACACTCATTCAACATTTAAAGAGAAATTAATCACATATAAAACATTATACCAGACCACATGGGGATGAGAAAATGCATAAACTAATCCCGGGCCTCACAGGAGCTTAGAGGAAAGGATGTAAAAGGAGACATATATAGAAATATCTATAAATACAGGAGAGAGTAACATGAGCCACTAGCAAGGTAAAAATAAAGCATGTGGGAGACAGAGGGGAGGAGGCCCGGCCTGGGTGGGGCCGGGGAGGCCCAGGCCCTCTCCCGGGCCAGGCCAGCAGAAAGCGCTATGCAGAGGGCAGGAGGGAAAATGGCAGCCTCGGACAGGGCTGCCTGGGCACAGGGGCCCGGAGCGTTTCCAGGGAAGCCATGGAGCCGACACAAGAATGGAGGCTGAGGTTCAGGAAGACGGCTCGGAGGAGCAGCCCTGGCATCACCAGCCGCTGAGCACACACGCGCTCCAGTGCGCCAGGCTCCTCCTGGGGGCCAGGTACCCGGGTACCAACTGTCCTCTCCCGGCAGCCGAGAAAGGCGCCAACAGCTGGGTGGCCACATTCTCACTCGGTCCTTTCAGGGCGACCACAGAGGACCTCCTCTGGACGCCGGGCCAGGCTCGCTCTCGTTCCTCCCACTTACAGGGTTACAGGCATGAGTGGTCATCATGACACCAACAGCACCTGGTGTCTGCAATCGGTTAGAACCCAGGCACGACGTGACCACTTGGTCTGCTTCTTCCGAAATAAACTGAAGAGTGTGTGTATGTGTGCAGGGGGAGGTATGGCCAGGCGGAGGGAAGAGAAAGGGAGAATCGGACAGATTTCATCTTGGTTACTACCAGCTGCTGCTGCCAAGTGTTCACTGCATCTATGAGAAAAAGAAGAACCCGGAAAATTCCAGATCCACTTCCTGACAACCACCAGCGATGGCACCTTTGTCTTTGGTTTTACCCAGCGGTGCTTCAGCATTGTGTGTATTTATTTTTTTTTTTTTAAGATTTATTTATTTGAAAGGCAGAATTAGAGAGAGGCAAAGGCAGAAAGAGAGACAGACAGGTCTTCCATCCACTGGTTCACTCCCCAAATGGCCATAAAAGCCAGAGCTGGACCGATCCAAAGCCAGGAGGATCCAGGATCCAAGGGCTTCTTCCAGGTCTCCCATGTGGGTATAGGGGCCCAAGGACTTGGACCATCTTCTACTGCTTTCCCAGGCCATCGCAGAGAGCTGGATTGGAAGTGGAACAGCCAGGACTTGAACTGGCACCATTATGGGATGCAGGCACTGCTGGAGGCGGCTTTACCACTACGCCACAGTGCCAGTCCCTGTGCTTCAGCTCTAAAAATACATTAGGTTAGTGTTGTGGCACAGTGGAGTAGGTCACTGCCTGTGATGCCAGTATCAAATATGTTTTTTTAAAGCTTTTATTTAATAAATATAAATTTCATAGGTACAGCTTTAGGAATATAGCAGTTCTTTCCCCCATAGTGGTCCTCCACCCCGATTCCCATCCCACCTCCTACTCCCTCTCCCATCCCATTCTTCATTAAGATTCATTTTTAATTATCTTTATATACAGAAGACCAACTTTATACTAAGTAAAGATTTCAATAATTTGCACCCATACAGACACACAAAGTATAAAGTACTGTTTGAATACAAGTTTTACCATTAATTCTCATAGTACAACTCATTTAAGGACAGAGGTCCCACATGGGAAGCAAGTGCACAGTGACTCCTGTTGTTGATTCAATTAACACTCTTATTTATGATGTCAGTGATCACCATAGGCGCCAGCATCCCATGTAAGCACCGGTTTGAGTCCCTGCTGTTCCACTTCCAGTTCAGCTCCCTGCTAATACACCTGGGAAAAGAGAAGATGGCCCAAGTACTTGGGCCCCTGCCACTCCCAAGAGGTCAGGATGGAGTTTCAGGCTCCTGGTTTCCGTGTGGCCCAGTCCTGGCCATTGTGGCCGTTTAGGGGAGTGAACATACGGAAGCACTCTTTCTCTTTGTCTGTCCCTCTTTGCCACTTTGCCTTTCAAACAAATCAAACTTAAAAACAAGGAAAATGAAAAGACAGTGCACATTAAAAATGCATCCTATCAGCTTACTAGGAAATATGAAATACAAAGACGAGGGCCGTCTTTCCTAGACAAAGGCTATGCCGTGGACCAAATCCATTTACTGTATGTCAGGAAGCTGGTGCAGTGCAGGAGTTAGCCCAACTCATTCCCAAGGTTCAGAAAAGGGCCTGCTGACATGGACTTAGACAACTCAGATGAGGTCACTTAACACTGAACTCATGGGGCTGGTGCTGCGCCGGTTCAAGTCCTGGCTGCTTCACTTCTGATCCAGCTCCCTGTGAACGTACCAGGGAAAGCAGCAGAAGATGGCCCAAGTCCTTGGGCCCCTGCCACCCACGTGGGAGACCCAGATGAAGCTCCTGGCTCCTGGCCTGGCCCAGCCCTGGTTGTTGCAACAATTTGTAGGGTGAACCAGCAGATGGAAAATTTCTATCTCCCTCTCTTTCTGTAACTCTGCCTTTCAAATAAATCTTGAAAAAAAAAAAAAGTAAAATAAAATTAAAAACTGAACTTATGATGCAGGATCCACTGCACTACATTGAGGCCTTTTTTAGTACAAAACTACTATTTCCCAATTTTCAGTTCTCTTCCCCTTCCTTGGCACCAAGAAGGCTACACCTTCCGGCCTCCTTGCCGTGTGCAGGGCGATACTTCCAGCTGTGGCCCTTGCGGTCTGAGAACATCCACTTCAATTGCCTCCAAGGTGAGGCTGTGAGAAACTTTTGCGTGACCACGTGGATTCCCACACCTGCTGACCCATGCTGGCGGGTACCGTGTGCAAGGAATGAACCTTCGCTGTTACACCATCGCCATTTCGGGGTACCCTGATACGCCTCTTTTTCAATGCCCCATCAGCAGCAGCCTTCCCAGTGGATATCCAGAGGGATACGGGAATGCTAACGTCGTGGGCCAAGGACAAGAAGCTGCAGGACAGACACTCTGCGTCTGCACAGTTCCTCTTCACCAGACAGAGAGATGGCAGTTTGGGTCCATATTCCAACAATAATAATCCTTTGCTTCCAAGTCATATTGGGATCATATACTGTCTCATTCTAACTTGTGGCACACACTGTACAGAGTCTTTTCTGAGAACATTACCACATGTAAACACTATTTTCATATGCAACAAGATAAGGGGTCACTTCGCTATTTTTAGATGCTCTCCCAGTTCTGAGCTTGGCCACTGCTGTTTGTTTATATACATTTGGAGTAACCTCCAAGCCTTCGTGATGCTAACTGCTTAATGTTTGCCAAGAGGGGGACTTCCACAGCCATAGAAACACCTCAAGCAGGGAATGGGAAGTATAATTGATTTTCTCTCTCTCTTAAGAAGTCTAGTCAAACAACGGGTGTGGATCTATTTTAGACTGCCCTATCAAACAATGAGTGTGGGTCTATTTTTACAGCAAATACTTTGCTCTAATAGGATTAGCAAAAGAAATCTGGTCATTGTGCTTTTCTATTGAACTTCCTGATTGCCAAATCACAATAAATAGTTGGTGCATTAGTCATTACTTTGCTTCTTTTCATATGTTCCCTCACTCACTCAACAGATAATTTTGTGCCTGCTTTGTGGAAAGCATGGAACAGGCTGCTCAGGGAAAGTGTGACCCCAATCCATGGCTGTGTAACAACATGCTACTAACTCAGAATAAAATATGTCTGCTGACTGGACACTCGGTAACTATGTTTTTTTTAAAAAAAAAAAAACAGTAAAAACAGATGTTAAATTTGTTGCTTTTAATTATTACCTGGGAACCTGATGGGTAAGAATTAAGTCAACCCAATTACTTTTAGTAAGGAAGCCATGAGTATTCATGGCGGAGTTAAGACCTTAATTCATTCGTGCAACTCAGTCAGAACTGGAACATTTGTAAAGAGCCGCACAGATATTCCTACTTGGCACACACAGATTCCAGGGGGTTTTATACCTCTGACAACCCTAAACGCGCAGAATCCACAGAAGACTGTCTCCAGCCTTGTTCTCTAAAGACTCGCAATAAATACTTGGTGGCAATGAGGTGTCAAGTGGAGGCTTCCTCCCCCTAATTACTAAAGGCTTCTCTTGCTTCAGCTGCTCTGCGGCTGGGGGACTGGGCGTCAGCACGTGTTTCCCAGGCTGTGTGCAAACCACACGACTGCTTGTGATCTCAGCTCAGCAGCACATTCTAGCACTGGAAGATCCAGAGGTCAGCAGACAGCATGCATGTGCATTCCAATTTGTTCCTTTTTTCATTTTATTCAAAACAGATGACATCGTTATAGGCCACATACCCCCGGGGGATGCCACCCAGCCAGCAGTCAGGGTGGAGGGCAGTTCCGAGACAGAGAGCTCTTTACCGCCCCTCACCTGCCCCTCAGCCTCTCTCATTCCATGATGCCTGTGGCAATGCAACTGAGAATTAAATTGCTAGAGTAGAAACCATGGCTCTGAGCTAACTGACGCACAAAGCATAGACACCACCTGCAAAGGCGAGCAGCTGAATCTGGCCTTCTTGTCGCTGTACCAACAGCAGGTCATTCACGCATTTCTACAAATGATCTGGTTAATGGAATATGCAGATTAACTTCATGGTCCTGCAGCAGAAATGCTTACCTTCTCAGGATAAAATATCAAGCATGTAATGGATTATACTTAACTGTAATGAACTCTACAGACCAGGGCCTTCTCTTTGTCTGTATACTCGTATTTGCCTCTCTATGCACTGTCAGTGTTACTCTGCAATCCACACTGAGGATGCGATATAACTGTACCAGCGTGTGCCTCTGGTCCTTCTGTTTTTTTTTTTTTTTTCTTTTTCTTTTTCTTTTTGACAGGCAGAGTAGACAGTGAGAGAGAGAGAGAGACAGAGAGAAAAGTCTTCCTTTGCCGTTGGTTCACCCTCCAATGGCCACCGCGGCCAGCGCACCGCGCTGATCCGAAGCCAGGAGCCAGGTGCTTCCTCCTGGTCTCCCATGGGGTACAGGGCCCAAGGACTTGGGCCATCCTCTGCTGCACTCCCGGGCCACAGCAGAGAGCTGGCCTGGAAGAGGGGCAACCGGGACAGAATCCGGCACCCCAACTGGGACTAGAACCTGGTGTGCCGGCGCCGCAGGCAGAGGATTAGCCTAGTGAGCCGCAGCGCCGGCCCCTTCTGTTTTCTAATTGGCTGAGACACAAACCGCCCGTTATCTGAATCTTTCAGTGTTTTGGAAGCAAGAGTCCGAGCTCTGCGCACAGCAGAGAAAGGTTCAAAACACCTTTTCACTGGGATCTCAAGACAGACAGAAAGAGGGAACAGAGCCTCTGTGGCCCCCTCTGAACACCAGACTTGGTCAGCAGCTCTTGCACAATTCCATAAAGGAAGTTGCTATCACCGAACATTTCTTTTTCACTTTGCAAACGGTAAGCCAAAGCACTTAGCAGAACACAACCTGAGCCCGTAAAGCAGGGCTAAATGCCTCACTTCCCTTTCCACACGGAACAAAATTCTGCCATAAGACTAGCGGCCTCGCTACCCCACTTCCTGTTCATTTTCACATAAAACAGTCCTAATTTCCACAGCATAGGCCTTTTACAATTTTACTGTGTGGCAAGAAATTTTATAGGTTTTCTTAAACTACCAGACTACTCACAACCAGTCACATTTCCATTTGATGCATTTAAAAAAAAATCCCATAACTGAAAATAAGGGAAAAAAAATACAACCCAGCCTTTTAACAAATATTTTTCCCTCTCTTTAATGGTCTGGTAGATAAAGCTATGCACACTCACTTATCATGCCTTAAGGTATTTCAAGACATTTTTCCCCAGTGAACCTTGAAGTAAGTAGTAACATGAGCTTTCTCCACAGCCCACTATGGAATTTTTCTCAAAGTTAGTAGGGGAACAGCAAGATTTCAGTGAGAACTACTGGGTGGGCAGATTAGTCAGGCATGAATTAGCAAAGTTCTCCTGTAATTTGATTTTAAAGCTTATTTCCTTGTAATGTCTGAGATTACGCCCAGCTGCAAATGAGTCTGGAATATGAACTCTGCACAGGATGACCGTTGCTTTTTCCTTAGTTTATTTTAATTGTTCTGCAAGAATGCAGCCCAGCCCGAGTTGGAACAGAGGAGTTCTGCTCCTGGCTTACCCATTGCTCCTCTAAGGCAAACACTGCCAAAAACATTTATACAAGGAAAGACTTTCAGACGGCCTGAGCGCCCGAGAGGCAGTATGAACAGGGATTCAGATTCTGCTGTTTAAAGTCCGGGCTTGATCACTCTCATTTGTGTAATTCCACGGTGCTTAGAAATGTCTTGTAGCAGAGAAACATAGGAAGTGAAGGCCAATGTCACCGGCGTCACCTAGGACACTGCCCGTGGTTCCACGTGACAGTTTCCATGGGCAGGAAGCACACGTCCACCTGTCCACCAGCAGTAACACAGCGAGGCCTCCACCTTTGTGCTCGAGGATTTGTTCTGCACCAATGCACTTGAGCTCCATACTTCACACACAGCGCCTGAACCACACTCTGCCTTGTTTGTCTCTAAGTCAAGCATGCAGATGTCTGAATTCTTTGGCAGTGGGCAAAGAGGAATAAATGGGACCGGAATTTCATGCTGGGTTGAGAGTTCCTTTTGTTTGTTTGTTTGTTTTACCATATAGACCTTTCATTCAGTGCCTTAGCATTTGTACACGGTAAAGTGAGGACAAAGTTAAACTTGAACAATATCAAACTGTAAGAGCCTAAGGAAAAAAAAAAAGTTAGAGAACTGTTTTAAAATAGCTCTTGGGGTTTCTCAAACATTACCGGCAAGGTGAAGCACACGGAATTCCTCTAGAGTAAATATCAGCCTGCCCTTGTCCCTTCGGGGCACGGAAAAAGCTTACACAGTTAGGGTCAGAACAATCCAATGTTCCCATGCATCTCTGAGCTTCTGGGAAAATCTCTGCTGGCTACCACACACGATCCTCCAATCAAGGAACTCTCCAAATGCAGAGAATGTGCAATAGGGGTGCCTCAGGGGCGGGGGAGCACCAAGGTCATCACTACAGCCCCAACATCCAGCATGGCGCCTCATGGTGACTGACCCGTGGCTGCTCATCCAAACTGACTTGTCTCAAAGGCGCTGCTGTGTGCTGCAGATCAGCTGTCAATGCAGACTTCCAAGCTGCTAGGACTACCAACGTGGTGCAGCCCTCGGCCTCTGAGGACTTAACTCGGAGGCACCCTGGAACAGTTTTCTGGTAAGGGTCATCTTATCAACATGATCCATGGTGGAGACCAGATAAGGATAACTCATCTTTCATAGGACTCCTTCATAGGACAGCAGCCATGGACAGAAATGAAAAGCAGACAAGTTACCAGGATCGGAAGGAATATGGAATTTTCTATAAAGTATTTTTAAAAATACTAACATAAGGCCAGCGCCGCGGCTCAACAGGCTAATTCTCTGCCTGAGGCGCCGGCACCCTGGGTTCTAGTCCCGGTTGCTCCTCTTCCTGTCCAGCTCTCTGCTGTGGCCCGGGAGTGCAGCAGAGGATGGCCCAAGTCCTTGGGCCCTGCACCTGCATGGGAGACCAGGAGAAGCACCTGGTTCCTGGCTTCGGATCAGTGCGGTGCGCCGGACACAGCAGCCATTGGCCATTGGAGGGTGAACCAACGGCAAAGGAAGACCTTTCTCTCTCTCTCTCTCTCTCTCTCACTGTTCACTCTGCTTGTAAAAAAAAAAAAAAAAAAAAAAGCTAACATAAAATCCGTCTTTCAGAAAAGGCCTGCAAATTTTTACAGATCTTCAAGTTAGCTTCTTCACCTGGCACCCTGCGTGGTGCTGATGACCTTGTGGAAACTGGAAGAGCATCCACTTCTATTCTATGTCTGCAGCGCTTCTTTGACACTTAGACTGGCCCGAATGACTCAGAGTGGGTTCTGTTCGGGTTTCAAGAGTAGCACTGATGTTCTTCACTGTCCTAGACGGACATGCACCCACGTGAGTGACTGTTTATAAACACTGGCATCGTCTGGGTAGGAATATGTATCAAAAATGCAAAACGATCCAGTTCTACTGAAATGTGTGCAAATAAGTAAGACTTTAAGGAATGGGAACTCTGCACAGCTATTTAGAACAGGGGTGAAATTCTTTCCACAGGTGAGCAGACCACACCTTAACACACAATGTTCTACTTATTGTGTAAGACAGCTAACAGCCTAGTGAACGTGTTGTTTAAATAAGAGTTATAGGTTACAGGGTTGAAAATGAGGAGCGATGGCTAGAAATGTACTTCATCTACATTTCCTTACTTCTAAAGTTCTACTTCTGTAAAACGGTCTGATTCCAAGCGGGTCTCAGGAACAAGCTCAGACTCTGTCCACGAGTAGGGAGCCTGCCTCATGGACCAGCCTCATCTCAGACTTCTCCCGGACAAAAGTGAGAAATCCCCAGTGTGCGTGAACGGGGCTCACGGCTCATCCTGTGGGCTTCACGGATGACCTCTACACCTCCCTTCTGTCCGTCTGCAGAGTGCGCTGAGGCCCGGTCTCAGGGAAATGACTGGCGGGATGGGGAGTAATCTAACAGGAAAATCTGGAACAGAAGCGCTATCAATCTTTCCGATCTGTGTGTGTTTTCAAATGGTCCTAACAGCAAACTTCGAACAGTGAACCCTACTGAGACAAGAAGGTACACCGACCTCCGACCTTCCTGACGGCAAGATGACATGACAGGAACACCCTATATTAATTCCTGTAACACAGCAACATTTAGGCAGTCACAGAAAAACTTGAAACACCCAAGGGCACTTTCCTGGAACTGCCACAGAAGGGCGGCCTTTTCCTCCTAAGAACCTCAGGGCGTATTTGATGCATACATTCAGCCAATGCATGACACTAGGTGGCAAGTGACCTGATTCTGAACCAATGAGTGCAAACGGGGGCAAATAAAATACAAGAAAGAACAAACATATAACCCAGAAAATTGCTAGGTATCTATCTTCGCAAACACCCTGCCCATTTACAGACTTCTTGTGGATGTAGGGTGGGGTGTGAAAATAAAGTCACGTTTCTAGCCAGAAGACAGGAAGCTGAAATTCATCCAAACAGCTCTGCTGCCATGTCTTACAACACCATGTGACCACTGCAGGAGTACAGGGACTTAAAGAGGCACTGAACAGGACGGGCAAAACCAAGATGCACTGCTAGGGTCGCTAAGCCTGAAGACATCCAAGGAGAAGAAGTGAAGTTAGTGCAAAATTCAGCGACCTAGCAACTAACCCATGGAGCCCCAAATAACCGTCCCCTTACAACGTTTCCAGGACTTCTTTATAAGAGCAACGTGTTAATCCGAGGAAAGCTACCCATGGAGATGTCCTGCATCAAAAGGACAATCACCCAAGGACACCAGAGCCTCGGACACGGCTGTGTGCGAACTTGGCTGTCATGGGATCCTAAGGGAACTTTCACAGACCTAAAGGGGGTAGTCGATGATAAAAAAAAGTGCAAACTCAAAAACCCCAATTCTTATTTTTATATTATTTTTTTTTTGACAGGCAGAGTGGACAGTGAGAGAGACAGAGAGAAAGGTCTTCCTTTGCTGTTGGTTCACCCTCCAATGGCCGCCGCGGCCGGCGCACTGTGGCCAGTGCACTGTGCTGATCCGATGGCCGGAGCCAGGTGTTTCTCCTGGTCTCCCATGGGGTGCAGGGCCCATCCTCCATTGCACTCCCTGGCCACAGCAGAGAGCTGGCCTGGAAGAGGGGCAACCGGGACAGAATCCGGCGCCCGGACCGGGACTAGAACCCGGTGTGCTGGCGCCGCAAGGCGGAGGATTAGCCTGTTGAGCCGCGGCGCCAGCTAAAAACCCCAATTTATAGCTGCCAAGACAACTACATATAAACCGTTGGTGACCTGTAGTACAGCTCTTTTTGTCATATATGCTTCTTTTTGTCATGTTTAAGTAAGCAAGTGGGTTGACACATCTGAGGGTGACATTCACTGTCATCCTTAAGGCAAGACATCTCCAGGGTACGGTGCCATGTGCTGTTTTACAACAGAGCAGCCTGTACGTATACACTCTTGATTTTGGTCGAATTCCAAAAACAGACAGACGTACTTATCTTTTCAAATAGCAAGTACATTTCGTGAGTGCAAGGGCAATTGTTTCCAATCTAAATTCCCCTATCACAGACACGGGCAGAACCAGGCACACGGAAGGATCTTTAAGACACCGTGAGAGACATTTTCTATGTGAAGAACACAGTGTGTCATTCAAAGCTGGGATCCAACTGTGTCCTAAGAAGTCTTTCTTTCCAATGGCCTCAGTCTTCTGCTTTGCTTTGTTATACTCTTACTCAATTTACAATATTCAAAAATCAGAGTGGACTGCAACTTGATATGTAAAGAAACAATTCAGGAATCCACTTCACCTCTCTCAGTGTGGACACCCAAGAGTGGCCAGACCCCCTGGCTCCAACGCTACAGGGCAGGCCACACAACAACTCTCTCCGAGTATGCACAGGGCACGCCCTTGGAACAGCAAAGTCCCCAGAGACCAAGTGCATGGCCTGCTGGGTGATGAGAACAAAGCAGCAGCAGAAACCCAAGTCCACACTGCAGCCAGGGAGTCCTTTAGTTCAAGAAGAGCACAGAGCTCCCTGGGAGCCTTCTAGGGGACTGTGTAAACAGAGCAGGGCCGCCACCGTCAACAACCCGAGTCCCTGTGCCCACTCCCCACCCCCCACCCTGGCCAATAGGATGATTGTGCAGGGTCAGTAACGAACACGCCTGTAAACATGTAATACAGTCCAAGCAGCACTGTAAGATCCGAAGTGCTGCAACAGGGTAGGAACGGCAAGTTCTTCACTGCTCAAGGCAGACTCGATGTGTGAATCCCCGATTTATATTTCGTCTCTCACCCTCCCTGACCTCATCGACAGCTTGCCCGATGGAGTCAGCGGTACACAGAATGAGAAAGGACCCAGGGGTCCTGCTGCTGAGCGTCTGTGTTGAAAACCACCTGGCCACGGACCAATCTGCAGATCAATGTTCATTTTAGCTACAAAGAGCAACTATAAAAGACGATCCTCAATTACAAAACCAAACCAAAAAAGCCGATTCTTTCAGCTCTCATTTTGCCACTTCACATCTCAAACTGAACCTTTACAGTGAGTTCTGTGACATCAACTCAGAGATGCTTTACGATCAAATTTCAAAGGCAGGATAACTGTATTTGCCTACAGCCTCTCTGCCAAAGAGTTCAATTCCTGTTCGTTCCACCCCTTGGCAAGATAGACCAATGTGTACCGTTCATTTGACTCCTGAATCTGAAAATATTTCCAAAGAGTACTCTGGCCGTATGCAGTCATCTCTTGGTGCCCACGGAGGCTTGGTTCAGACACACAAATGCAGGCGCCCAAGCCCATTACACAGAAAGGCACAGTCTGCACCTAACCTATGCAATCTTCCTGTACACTATACATCATCTCGATCCCTTACAATACCTCATACAATGTCAATAGTAAGTAAAGAGTTGTAATGCTACATTGTTTAGGGATCATGATTAGCAAAACGTCTGCACAGGTTCCTACAGGTGCGATGTAAAAAGGTATTTTCAATCTGTGGTTGGCTGTGTATGCAGATACAAAACCTACAGACACAGCCAACTGCATTCAATTCTTAGGTTGTCATAAAAAAGTTAAGTCAATTCAGACAATTTTGGGCAGCACAGGATTTCAGAGCAGCTTATGTACTCACAATAAAGACCAGTATTTACTAATAAAATAATAAAAATACTTTTTTTTTTTAAAGAAAAGATTCATTTGTTTGAAATTGATGGCTCAAGTGGAAGGCTTCCTGCCACCAAGCGGGAGACAGGGACTGAATGCTTGCTCCCAGCTTCAGCCCTGGGCCAGGGCCGCTGAGGGCACTTGGAGAGTGAACGAGGGGATGGAATCTCATTCTGCCTCTTTCTCTCAAATGAATTAATTAATATAAAAAGAGCCAAGAACTCCATAAATAAACACAGATCCTTACCAAAAAAGCCAAGGCACCATTAGAAAATGCATGGATTTGAGCAGAAATTCTACAACTCCATAACGTTCAATTTCACGTTACAGCCCAACCCAGGGGTGGCAGGAGGCCATCAAGGAACACACTCAACTCACATGGGTTTCACAGGCTTCGAAACACACCCGTGTGCATCACCGCACGGGTGGCTTCTTGGGGTTCACTGGGTTCACACACCACGTGACCACTCACTGGTCCTTAGGGCTCCGGCATCAGAGGCATGTGATGGACAGACACTTCAAAGCTGGGGCTTGCAAGCAATAGAATGGGTTTCATTTGTGGCAGGCAGCTTGGCAAACATTTAGCACCTCATTCTCTAGCAGGGATCAAGTAAGAAAATTCTTTGCTCAAAGTACCTGTTTATGTTTTGGAAAAATGATGTTGTTCTTAAACTTGAAATATATTAGCACGTGTACAGAGAGTCTGTATGTGATGTGTGCACAGAGGGGGAGAGCATGCACAAAAGTGCCCATGAGAACCCTTACAAGGAAAGGCACAGGAGCTGGCCTGCCATGTGCCTCCACGTCTGGGCACACTGAACAGAGGTGGCCATCACCTACTTCCCATACAGCCTTGCAAGGCCAGTGACATCACGTCTGTAGCTATACCCTCTATGGCAGTAGTGTGAAGATAGGTTTACAACTGAACAAAATAGCTTGCACACTCAATTACATAAAGACCTTTCCAAGAAAATTATTTGATAAGCTACCTTTAATTAAAATTATTTGATAACCTATCTTTAATTAAAAAAACAAAACTGGACATGGGGTGGGCATTGTGGCACAGCAAGTTAACCTGCCATGTGGGATGCACACAGCCCATACAGGAGTGCTGGGACCAAGCCCCACCTCTGCTTCTAATCAAGCTCCCTACTATCGGGCACCCTGGGAGGCAGCACGTGGTGGCTCATATACTTGGGCCCCGCCACCCGTGTGGGAGGCTAGGATGGAATTCCTGGCTCCTGGCTTTGGCCTGGCCCATCCTGGCTGTTGCTGGCATTGGGAGGAGTCAACCAGGGGATGAGAGACACTCCCGCATGGCCTTTCAAATAAATAAAAATAATACATAAAAAAAAAAACCCTGGATATAAAATCAGGTTGACTCTAAGACTAGATACTGCCACCACATGCCAATGCAATGCTGGAGGAACCAGCACTACTTCTCCTATCATTCTCCCCGCCTACCTCCGACAAAAGCAACTCCTGCCCACAAACCTTTTTATCCCATGAAAACATCTCTCACGACAACCACCTGCACCTGCGGAACAAAGGCGGATTGTTCACACCACCAGCACGGCCCCTTCTCTCTCTCCTCGCCAGGTTTCCACCACACATCTTAACTCTTCACTTCCAGGGTTGTCCCTCGAAACACACTAGCTAAATGTCACTTCTCAGGGAATAAAACAGTCAAGATGACTCGGAGAGAATTTCACTGCAAAGACTCCACTTCCAAACAGGGTCACACTCTGCCCATACCAGGGGTCACGGTGAGGGGGCCAGACATACTATCTCCAAAGGGATCCTCCAAGGCACAGCATGGAGCATGGTGTCAGCAGAGGCCTGTGGGACCTCTTCCACAGGGGGACTTTTGATGGCCTCATGGTCATTAAGGTGCACAGAGGGCTGGTGTTGAGATCTTCAGAGCTCTTCTCAAATATACCCTAGCTCCTCTTCTGGGCAACAGTAGAAATGGACTCCACCCACTGAAGGCGGGGTGGTCATGTGCCTTGCAATGACCAATCAAATGGGAACAACAAGTCAGGCGACCTGCACTGACCAATCAAATGCGAGCAGCAATGGTCAAGTGACCTGCACTGTCCAATCAAATGCGAGCAGCAATGGTCAAGTGACCTGCACTGTCCAATCAAATGTGAGCAATAGTCAGGTGACCTGTGCTGTCCAATCAAATGTGAGCAGCGAGGTGTGCGGTTCGGGGGGCAGAAGTCTTGAAGGGCAGTGTGCGAGGCACCATGTTCCTTTCCCCTGCTGCTGAGATGTTGTGATGTGCCGTGGGTCACCCAGGGTGCTCTGCATGACCACAGCGAGTTCTGCTTTTCTGTGCACACATGGTGTACAGGAATCATAGGCAAGGACAGAAGCCTCCCGAGTGTGTGCAGCGCACCCGGAGTTTGTTTCTCCGAGTCTGCGGCACAGTCCACCCTGGGCTGAAACAACGGCAATCCCCCACTGGCAAGTCTTGCTCTCTTTTTAATACATTATTAATTAAGACATGTCCATTTCATGAATGCTTGTGCAGTAACGTGACTACAGCAGAATGGTCTTTGTACTCTGCACTTGCTGAGCTCTTAATTTAGTGAAGCATTAAGCCTTTGACAATGATATAAATTAAAAATGTCACTTCAAAAAATAAGGACGGGGGAGGGAGGGAGGGAGGGAGGGAGGGGAACATGGAAGTATCATTACATTCTCAGAATTCTACCTATGAACTACACTGAAATCTGTTCTTTGCATGAGTATGGCATTAACATGAGAATAGATGAGAACTGTGTTGCCGGAATTATGATGCTTTTGGTGTGACCCCAAGATTCTAAGGTACTAATTCCTTCAAAAAAAGGGAAGAGAGTAAATAATTGGTTCTAAAATAAAAACGTTAACTAGAACATTTTTTAAAATCAACTCCAGCCACTTTGCCCTGCCCACTGGGAACACTCAAACTCAACTGAGGAACCCAAACGTTGAGAAAGCTGCAGAGGTCAAGTCCCAGTCAGATCAACTCATCACTGAGGTCAGCTGCACGAAGGACTCACTGCTCATTTGTTCAATCATTTGCTGTTTTTTTTTTTTTTTTTAAATTTTAGACCATCTGGATTGATCCAAAAATGTACTGATATACCCTTTAATTCAACCTACGATTTTTTGCAAACCTTTTTTCCCCCTCCAATTGCTGCATTCACTTCAATTTCTTGGAGCATGAGTTCCAGTGGTGTCTTCAAATCACACAGATAAGTCACCAGGACTGAGCAGATGGGGGAGGGGGGGTGGGGAGGGTGGTACAACTCCTCCTTAGAAGAAGCTCCCGCCCTCCTCCGAGCTACAGAACTGGATTTACAGCTAAGGACAAAATTTTACCCAGAGTAACAAACACTCCTGGTTGCCAGCTACCCAACTGAGAAATGGAAAGAAGAAAAGCAGAGACCGCCCCACTCACTTGGGTATCTTGATGGAACTGCAGAACCAAGGCCTCTGATGACTACAGTTATGCCTCTTCACCTTTTTAGTTTTACCACTGCTCCAATAGGTCCAAGAGCTGTAATGCACTGAGGGAAAAAAAGGCAGGTGTTTTTTGCCCCTTCCAAAACCACGCTGCAAAGGTAAGGGGCCGTTGTTGCTGGCACACTGTCAGCGCCTCGCTGTCCCCAACACTGTTGCATAAACATGCACAGCTGGGAGAGGAATAATTACTCGTGAGGCAGAGGTTGAGAGAAAACATGAAAACCGTGCCAGAATGGGCGGAAGGCCACAGAATAAGAAACTAAAGCTACTTCCGTAGGTTTTTAAGTTCCGCACAGCACAGCTGAGCGAACGTATTTTACTCAAAGTACTGCCACTTCCATTGGAGTTGTCCTCTCTAGATGTGGGCATTCAGCAGAGCAGGGTGTGTCGCGTGAGTGCAAGGTCGTTAATTACACACTAAGTCCTATTTTGATGAACTTTTCACCAAGTTCCATGGTTCAACTCTGAGATACTTCTTACATTGGTGGCTGAAATTGAACCGGGATTACTTCCAGATGGTGGGAATATGAGCAGACCTGGTTTTCTTATTTTTCCTACAATGAGCACTACAGTTGGATGCAACAAATAAGGCGGGAGACCCAAGATACACCTCAGTGCAGCTGCCTAGAAAGGCTCCTGGACCAGCCTATGTACCCGAGACCACGAAACGGGAGCAAGCCCCAGAGACCTGGGTCTATCAGTGCCCACCAGATCTGCCTTCCCTGGGCTCTCCTAGGAACACCCACCAGCTTTTCTTTCTTTCGTAAATCAAACCCATCACCTAGGACCCCAGCTCAAACTCTGCTCCCCTCCGCCCCCACCCAGGAAGCATCCAGCCAGCCCTGGTCCCCAGCAACCCCCTTCACAATGCAGGAAGCAGGTGGCAATCCCACTGCAAACACAGACCCCACCAGGTGGAGGCACTGTCTAACCTCAAAACCGATGCCCACAGCCCCGACTTGTGCACTGAGCAAGGGACTTGGACGGGCCGCTGAGCGAGCCTCAGGGAGGGAGGGTGTGGGAGTCCTGCCAAGGACACCCATCCTGGCTGAGAGCAGAGACAAGAAACTGGGAGAGGCTTTCTCCCCACTTAGAATCTGTGTATTTTACAATTAAGTGCGAGACACAGTCTACTCTAAACAGACTCTCCGAAGGCTTCCTATGTTTACTCTCGGGCCCTCGTCAGAAGATGCTTGCTCACTGTTGACTCAGAGCGTGAAGCCAGTTCTTGTCAAATCAAGCGGTGTCGACTGTGTCACGGAGCATGTGCGACAAAGAGGTGATCCGCGCAGAATCCTAGCTCACAAACGGCTTCCTAGTGGAATGTGAGCTTCCCCCAGACTCTCCCTGACACCTGCGCCCCGGGAACAGCCGGATCCACCTGCTTTCACCAGCTTCCCAGGGGCGCTCTGCTCCGGCCGGCCGGTGGCTCTGCTCCTCTGGGACGCCTCCTGTGGGAACACCTTCTCTGCACAAGCAGCCCCCAGGCACCCCAGCTGTGAGAATCTGTAGCTTTTATTTATTTCTGTCTTCCCTCTGGGTGAATTTCACTGTATAACCTATTCATATTGTTTCCCACCCACTTCTGTACCTGCCCCTTGTCCTAGACTGTACGCTGAGGGCAGGGGTCACGTGGCCTTGAACTCCCTCAACTTAACCAATGCATCTTAAAAGTAAAAGTAATGAAGCAAATAATCATTCTTTAAACTTAAAAAAAAATTTATTTGAAGGACAGAGTGACAGGGGATGGACACACACACACACACACACAGAGAAAAGAGATCCACTATTGGTTCACTCCCAAAATGACCCCAATGGCAAAGGCTGGACCAGGCTGAAACCAGGGGACATGAACTCCATCCAGGTCTCTATGTGGGTGGCAGGAACCTAACTACTTGGACCATCAACTGCTGCCTTCCCAGGAGCATTAGTAGAAGGACTTAGATGGGAAGCAGAGCAGCTCAGACTCCAATCTGTGCCCCAGTATGGGATGCTGGCATCACACCACACTGCCAGCCCATGTGAATAGTAGCTTGTTTGCAAACTATGCATCTGATAAGAGATTAATGCCCAGAATATATAAGGGGCTCAAGAAAGTCAACGATACAAACAATCCATATAAAGAATGAGCAAAGGATGAAATGCAGATGCCAACAGCCACACGCAAGGAGGCTCCGCTCCAGAGCACTGGGCATCAGGGAAACGCAAATAAACACCACTATGAGGTTTCATCCTACCCTAGTGAGAATGCTATCGTCCAAAAATCAAAAATTAACAAAATGCTGGCAATGATGTGGAGAAAAAGGTACCCTAATCCACTGTTGGTGGCAATGTAAACTAGTACAACTATTATGGAAGACAGTACGGAGATTCCTCAGAAATCTAAAACTAGATGTGCCACATGACCCAGCCATTCCACTCCTGGGTATTTACCCAACGGAAATGAAATGAAATCAGCAAATGAAAGAGCTATCTGTACCTCCATATTTATTGCAGCTCAACTCAAAATAACTAAGATACGGAAGCAACTCAGATATTCATCAACTGATGACTAAAGAAAATGTGCAGTGTGTGTGTGTGTGTGTGTGTGATATGGAATACTACTCAGCAGTGAAAAAGGACATCCTGTCCTTTCCAACAAAATGGATGCAACTGGAGGACATTATGCTTACTGAAATAAGCCAGGCCCCAAAAGATAAATGCCATGTTTTCTCTGATATACGGTAGCTAATATATAGAGTAAAAAAAAAAAAGAAAAAGAAAAAGAAAAAGAAAGACAATGAATGATATGGACACCTTGGATGTGACTATTGTTCATAGCCCTTTTCTATGTTCCTGCTGAACGGTGCTGTCTCTTTTTCACTCGTTGAACTCTTTACTTGGTTGACAATTATGCTTGTGATTAAGGAAATTGAAAGTATATAGTCGCAAAATCAAAAGAAAAAAAGGAGGGAGGGAGAGGGAAGTATCCTTAGAGTCTTAGAATTCTGTCTATAAAATACACAGATTCTGTTATCCTTATAGTAAGACAAAATAAATCACTCTAAAAAGGAAAACCTCTCTTCAAAACATCTGGAACCTAGTTTGAGAGAGACAGATCCGCAAACCTACAGAGGTACGGGAGCTTCCCAAAGTCTGCAGAAAACACACATCACTGTCTACTTTCGCTTTCTCACGAACTGTTTGAAGACCTTTCCTAGCATGATGGAGTCAGGACAGGGCAAAGGGAGGGTGCACAGGCGGCCTGTGAGGAAGGGGCTGGCCGGAATGGGGGGGGCGTCCTAACCTGGGGTCCGGGCACAAGGCAGAGCCAGTGCCCAGCGCCACAGAAGGCAGGGAAACGGGAGAAGGCTTCAGCGTCTGGTAAAAGAGGCCCACTGAGGGGCCGGAGCCCAGCAGAGAGGGGGAGTCCCGGTCTGCAGTCCAGGAAGTCACATCTTTATCACAGGGGGTCCCTCAGGAGGTGAGAGGAGCTGAGTCGGTGAGGAAATCCTGGCACTCACCAGAGGTGGGTCACGGCCTGGCAGTGGGCAAGACACAGATGGGCAGACGGAAGACACGAACAGGGTGAGGGGCTTCCAGAGTTGGTGATCTTCAGACGGCTTTGCTGTACTGAGCCGTCAGACCCCATATTCCAGAACAGACTGCGTTACGCCTGGCCAGCGTGCAACACCCAGGTGTGCAGTGGAGAGGGGTAGAGGGGTCAGATGCCATACTCCAGAACAGACTGCGTTATGCACAGCCAGCGTGCAACACACAGGTGTGCAGTGGGGTCTGCAGGGCTCCGTCCCCTCCGAGGCTCACGCCTGCGGTCCTCCTATTCGCGCTCTCACGGCATCACCTGGTCCACACCGACTTGTGCGGATCTTTTCATGCAGGTTCCAAGAACCAGACAGGAATTTGGATTTTGAAAAAAGATCAGAACAGAAGGACTCTGTAATTTCTCACACAATGACACGGGAGGTAAAAATAACTAAGGCACAGAGAACAGATTCCTGAGGCTGCCAGTTTTGGGAGGCAGTGATCAGAACCTATGAGACTGAGGTTTTTCAAAGTGGACCAAGGACCGCTTGTACTGGAATCATTCAGGGTGCTTACAAAACCGAAGGCCTGACCACAGCCCAGCCAGTCCACCCAGCAAAGATACTGCAACTATTCAGAAGCAGATTAAAACAGTAGCAGAAAATGGCAGGTTTTTCAAATAGCACATATAGATTCTCAAATATATATATGTATGTATATATATATATATATATATATATATATAAAACGCAGAGTCTACCTTATCATACTTTACTTATACTAAATTAGCACTAGCTACCAAATAAAAATGAAATTCAGGTCAATGTCTGCAAAAACAGAAGTGGCCTTGGGGACAAGGTCCGAAGTCCCAGGTTTTAATTACTCAGTTTATGCCCGCTATAAAAGTCACAGCACAGGCAGGTAAGCAAGGTACCAGTCAGCAATTAGCATCTAGCACCACAGGCACGGGAGACGCACTGTCACAACGGCAAGATCTCCTACCCCAACCGGACGCCAGGGCATCAACCCTCCCACCCACGGCTGCAGGGTCTGCTCCCTACCAACTGACCACCTGGAACATTCCATCCACCTACACAGCCCTCCCAACCTCTGCCCGGGAACCCAGCTCCTGACCTCCAGGCAAGCGCCTGCCTTTCTCTACTGCCCCAGGGATTACCTAGGATGACTGTCCTGTACTTTATCACTGTGTATGTTTTCATCAGAGGTTTTTCCTTTTCTATTCTTAAGGAAAGAACCTACATGATACAAAGTTCAAATCAAAGCTCCCAGAGCAGGGCTGGCTCAGAGAAGCCATGGGCGCCAAGAGCACCCCGGCCAGCCGAGTCCTTGGCTTCCCCGTATCAGGCGCTCTCACTGAGCCCTGCCCCAAAACTCCCCTTCTCACCTGGCTCGGACCTCAACGGGAAGCTCAGCCCTTCCGTCCCCCCCAACCCCCACCCCCGACCTGGGGGGAAAACCAAGTCCTGCCACACAGCAATGCTCAACCCACAGCAGGTCACGGTGCCCGCCACAGAAATGCATCCAAGCTGCTAACCTCGGACACCCAACAGTCCAACAAGGACACGCCCAGGACCCAGCAGCAGGTGCAGCTCCAATTTCTTCACAACACAGGGATGCCTCGACTACATTTATACACCGTCTCAGGTCCTCGGAACAAGACTGCGGATCAGCTCGAAGCAGTCACCAGTCCCAGGGCTAACACTACAATCAACTGCATTAGCACAGCCACAGGTCTTACAGCTACCGCATTTGTTCCTTACTCCTGCTGCAAGCGCCACCACCTGACAGGCAAGGAAGCGACTCAGGAAAGTGACCAATGTGTCACAGAACCTATTATTAATGGCAAGAAGTGGACATTAAATGGAGTCTTTTAGTTGGTCAGCACTGTCCAGCAGAATGAATTTAAAACCTCAAATAATTTTTTTCTAT
This sequence comes from Lepus europaeus, assembly GCF_033115175.1. NCBI lineage: Eukaryota > Metazoa > Chordata > Mammalia > Lagomorpha > Leporidae > Lepus > Lepus europaeus. Next base: position 105,920,084 of record NC_084835.1, on the reverse strand, counting down.
TAACTTAAAACTGATTCTCTAATAAAATGCTAGTAGTAAGGTGTTAGGAGAACCACCAAGCAGCTGTTCCTGCTGGTAGTGGTGTGAGTACACACGCATGCACACACACACACGTGTGCCCAGGAGGACTGCATACCAGCTGATTCCCGCAGAGCTGCACAGGAACACTGCCCCCCACTGTGCACGCTAAGTGCCTGCTGCCAATGCTACCGTGCAGCCCGCTTCCACAGTCGCTGCTTTTTAATGCTTTTCTGCCCCAACTCCATTCATCCCCACATGAAATACCTCCAACCTCCAAGGCTCAGTGAGGTCACAGGTGAGGAGTGAGGCCCCAGGTTGTCCAGGCTGCTTGTGAGCAGGAAGTGAGGTCACAACTGGGGTGGGGGGAGGCTGACACAGGTGCCAGGCCTGGTTCCCTGTGGGCAGATCCAGAGTCAAACCGCCCGGGGCTTCCTCTGCCTTCACCCTTGGGACACAACACCTGACCACGGTGCTGTCTTCACAGCTTACTCAAGACACGGAATTCTTTGTCCACCACCACCACCACTATCACCACCATCAATCTTTCTGGCCTAGATGTGTGCAGGTGGCTAATCACAAGACGTGGGGGGAAAAGCCATTAAAGTTCGCAGGTGTGATTCATGACTGATCCTGCTTTGTGTTTCACACACACACAAAATATATAATCCTGCTTTATAGCAAACTTAAATCATACGCAATGTGAACTGAATTATAGAAACCAAATCCAATCCAACGTATAAAACCCACTCCCGAGTACTGTGGCCGTAAGGGCCTACAGGCCACGGCGTCTGACCTGACACCGGCCAGCATTTCAGAGGGAACCACTCTGTCAGCACCCATGGATAAATGAGATCCACAAAGAGTCGGGTCTCTGTGTAGGCCCAGGCCACCAACTCCTCCCGGCAAGGCCTGATGAAAAGCGCACTTCCTCCTGCTTTGAGCTGAAGAATCCACTCCGTCCACTCGCTCGGGCCACGGCAGCTGTTTGTCAGCTGTCTCGGCCAAGTGCACCCCTGAGCTATGAGCTCTGCCATCCTGTGCAGGGCTCCCCTCCTCCGGCTTCCGGACAAACAGCTGTCACAGCTCCCCACGGCCAGCCAGGAGGAGGTGGTCCAGGACAGTGGTAGGAGAGTGCCACACTTCCCCCAGTCATTGGTCACAAGCTCCCCGCCACTACCAGCTTAGGGACCGAGACCCACGGCGGCCACGTGCTGTCTCTCCTGAGTGTGTGGACTGAGGGGCAGGTCAGGTGGCGACTGGGGGTTGACCGTCCCAGCAGGCTGCTCCGTCGCCTGTGTGCGCCTCTGTGGGGAAGGGCTCGCAGGCTGGAATTCCATGAGTGAAGTCGAGCTTCTTCACCCAGTTGCTACATCCCCGGAACAGATACTTAGAAAAGGCAGGAGGTGTGAGTGAGCTGCCGGTCCCTCAATGCCCAGGGCACACAGTACCAGCCCAGCGCCACTCCCATGGACAGAGGGCCAGCCCGGGCTCCTGGGCAGGGGAAACGAACTCTGCCTCTCAGTGGGGGTGGGATCACGCAAACCTGCAGCCACCATCACCCTGCCACCCCAACCGCCCCGTTCTAACTTCCGAAGGCTATGCCAGCACAGCCTCTAACTGTGGTCCCTCACACGGCGCCCACGGCCGGGGTGAGTACATCCACCACGCTCCCTATGTGGCCTATGAGTTCCCTTCTGTCTGGGAGCCTCCACGTCACTTACCGTCAGACAAGCCGACACACTCAGAGACGTGAAGGGCTCCCACTCCTCCCGCCCACTGTCCCTCCCCTCACTCACTCCAGAATCCCTCGCAGCTCTGCAATGCTGTCACTCACGCCATTCCCTGCAGCCAGCGCCTGCCGCCTGTCACCCATCAGGCCCCGGCTCGGGCAGCTCCCCAGAGGGATGAGCTTGCGGTGGCCTTCCCAGAGCCGCCCTGTGAGTTCTCAGCTCAGTTTCCTGTTTACTCCCCTTGCCACGCTGATGAAAACATGCACAGGGCTGTTTGTTAGGACCTCTGTATCATTCGGAACAATGCAAGTCTGTCAGCCCCGCAGGTGCACGGCCACATGCGCCACGTTCCCTACTCGCACCTCAGGAACCCTGCACGTCCCCGAGCATATAAAGAACTTGGAGGGTCAGCGGCCTCACTCTTAGGCTGACAAAGATGGCAACACCGGGCAAATCACCAGCCTCAGTGGACTCAACTTAAAAGGGTAGAGGCTGAATTAAACAATCTTAATTTCCTTACAGCAATACCACTGGACAACTATTACCCACCTGTGTGGGCTTAGAAATAAATATTTCTATTCACTGCTTTGTGAGAAAACTTCATCATCACTAAAGATCTGTTTTCTAGTCTACACTATCGAACGCTTTTAATATTGTGCAATCTTAACAGAAACTAAATATGGGAAGACAAACTTTCCATGATCTTATATAACACTTTGACTCACAAGGATAAAGCCTAATATATGAAATCATTTAGAAGCTTTTTTCTGTTTTTCATAAATCTTGAATTTATCTTCCGTACCAGGGATGATGTCCAGTCTGTAACAGATGCAGCCGTAAGCCTGAAGTTGTAATTTGCTGACAATCTCATTTCAAGCACTTCCAAAATTAGCAACTAATTCTTTACACTTACTTTATTAATAGACTCCTGAAATTCAGAGATTAGATTAGAGAGAAGCACATGCAATGTTAGGTTGAGAAAATACACAAAATGAAAAGTAAAAGATGTATCTGAATGCCATTATCATCACCACCAATGAGGGAAACTACTTGATTCCTAAACATTTATTTGCTATTCAATAGCAAAAATACTCACCTGGTATGTGCAGTAGACAAAACTGTGGATAAAACTGATCCACAATTGACCATACTCCGGGGCTTATAGTTTGGTTTTCATAGTTTATGGATATCTGAAGCTTCTCGGAAAAGCTCAAAAGTCATGAGTTATTTAAAATAACCCTTACTTTTTTTTTCTTCCTTGCCAATACTACTCTCTAAAGGGTAAGTTTCCAACTATAACAACTATTTGGGTTTAACAGAAACCAGAAAAAAAAATCTTTTTGAGAAATACATTCAGAGGAAAGGTGGCCATTACCAAAAAAACAATTTTGGTTTTGTCTTTAAAAAGGAAGAGAGAATACATCACCAAAGCCTCTGAGTCCTTTTAAGTTGGAGTCTTAAAAATAAAAGTGCTGATGCCTGGTAGTCAAGTGAATCATAGAATCTTTTTAAAGAATCTTTTTATTGATTTTTTTCACGGTTCTTCCTAACAGTTCAGTAGAAAATTCATTAGCCCTAAAAGGGTATGGACAAAATCCAGACGGCACTAAAAAGTGAAGATGAGCCAAAAAGATGTTTGCTGATACTAGTGCCGCAGAGGGGTTTACTGCGTACCCTGTCCCTAACCATTGGGAAAGAATTTACACCTGCTCCTCCAGAGCGAGGAAAACAGCTGAACAGTTCAGCTCCACTCTGCCACGCCGTGCTCGATAGCTGGTTTGCATTATCCCTGGAACTCTGACAACAGCCCGGCTCCAGGGGTGCCGCACGGGGACAAGGGACAGTACAGTCAGCATGGAGATAGGCAGACAAAGACAAAGAGGTCACCACAAACTTTACCCAACAAGGGAACTACTCAAGACCCTACTCTCAGTCTACCTGGTCCCTCTGTACGCACACTGCCAAAAAGTTTCGTTAAGCACCTCCCAAGTTCTTAGCAGGCTGGGAAAGAGGGGGTGGAGGTGGGCTACCAGACGGACAGCCAGGAGACAGGAGAAGTGGGCTGACACACAGCAAAGAACATGGTGTTCTGAGAACCATAAGCCAAGTGCAAGTGGGAGGGGGTCTTGGGAAAGGTTACTTTCTGGAAAATCTCTATCGTGAAAAAACTACACATGGAATTCAATTTTTTTTGCAGCACAACAGAGTTATCCTTTAGTTCCACTTTCTGTGAACTTTCTGAAGCGCCCTCATGCACCTCAGTGGGCCCTGACAGCACCGTTAAAGGGCGAATGTTTATTTACATAGAGAGCGATGAGATCACCCAACACTCCACGGCCACGTGGGTGACGGCGAGGAGAAAGGCTGCTGGCACGGGCTTACGACGCTGTAGCGCAGAAGGCAGGAAAAACAGCAATGCCCACGGGCCAGCGTGCAAAGCCGCACTCTCACCGGGCAGTACATCTGCAGGAAACTGCACAGAGCGTGGACGGAGCTACAGGGGGGCTGCTCTGTGGGCGGGGGCAGGAGGAGCAGCGGCCTGGGCATCAGCCCCCTGAGGTCCAAGCTCCGCTTCCACCTCCCAGTGAGCCCAAGGATGCACCATTGCACATTTCCTGCTTGGAAAGGAGAGGCTGGCCCAGGTAGGGGCTACTGTCCTGTCTGTCTTCAACGCTGTCACAGCAAGGAGGCCTCACACCACTTCTCCAATGGTCATGACAATGTGGCAACCGGCCAGCTCTTTCAAGAGGCGGCATCTCCCAAAGCCACGAAAGCCAGCTCGGCTGCCATGCACAGCAGGATGGAAAGGCATTCCTGCAGCAGGTGCTCCTGGCCAGACAGCTCCTGCACGGCGGAGGGCTGCAGTCCCACTCTCACTTCGCATCTTGCAGTCAGAAACAGAGGAGAACATTCTAGTTCTAAGCTACCTTGGGAGCTAAGCTCTCGGGAGCTAAGCTCTTTCATACGCACTTGGCCAACATTCTGCTGGAACATTGTGTAGCTTGTAACACACAGGTGCTGTACCACTTCACCTCAGACTATTGAATCGCCCCTCCCTCCAGCAAGGAGTACCACAGCGGCAAAATGCAGATGGGGGGGGGGGGAGAGAACCAAGGGGTGTCATTCACACCAGGGTCCAGTCGTGGGCAGTACCAACTTGTGAAATTAGGTGCACCCAGCCCCGAGTGCACGTCAGAGTGGCCTGGAGTACCAGCTGGGGGCTCAACCCTGCTTGCTCCCCTACCTCCGCAAATCCACCTCTCATCACAGCTCCCTTTAACCTGCCAGATGATCAGAATCAGTGAGACGCTTTTCATCCAGTCTGCATTATGTGTGGCAGGTTCTTTCCATTAAGAGTTTGACCTGTTAATTAGTATGAATATCGCTACGTTAATAGGGGCTAACAATCTAAAGACCAGTAGCTTGTACTGGGCCAAAGATCAGTACTAATCCTCTCCACTGCTCTGAACCAGTTCAACGCCATTCTGAACACACGGGGGCAGGGGGAGAGGAGCCCCTGGAGCCGGGGGAGCACCTGCAGGAAGCTACAAGAGCTAGAATGCTTTTCTGAGTTTTAAAGCCAGGACTATGAAGCCTCGGATCTCCATTCTCCATGGATGAATCCCAAACGTCTCAGCCCTCGGACAGACTCAACCTCCCACTCTGTCCCTGTGTTCCTCCCTCCCCCCACCTTCCCCCACAACAGGCAGATCTTCCTGCATCTGTTTTGCTTGGCACCCCACACCAGCATTCCGACAGATGTCACCTGGCCACGGAGAGATTGCGACACGCCAGGCAGAACAAGAAGCCTGTGCAAAGGACAAACAATCCCCGGCCAGGTTCCTGTAAGGCAAGAGCCCTTGAATTCACTTAGTGCAGCCTGGCCACGACCCCGCGGGGCAGGGAGACTGCAGGCTGCTCACGGGGGCGCTCGCTCTCTTATGCAGGTTCCTCACCCTTCCTGAAGGTGCACTTTGCTCCCCACCAAATGCAGAGCCTAGGCACAGCCTTATCTGCTCAGCCCAAAGAAATGCAAGGGTAACTGGCCACAGCCACATCGTAATACCCAGGGGGTATCAACACACAGCACCAGGCCCGACTCTCCCTTTGTTTAAAGCCATGTTTTAAGGAATGCTTTCTGTAACTGGGACAGAGGAGCGTCTACTTCCTTGGCAAGGACCTAAAACTTCTCTGTCTCTGCTCATGCCTTCTCCAAATGCACAGAGATGGGGTCTCTGCCCATCAGGGGAACCCGTGATGAACCGGGGGAGAGGGAGGGAAGCAGATGCAAAGCCTCTGCCCCTAGACAAGGCTGCGGAAGAGCTGCTCTCTCTCCTTGGGGGGTAAAGCGTGCAGGAAAAAAATGAGCTATTTTAAAAGCTGTGGCTCTGCTCTGTAGCCCACGTATTATTCATCAATGGACAATCTGCCTTATAAGAAATGCAGCCTGCAAATCAGAAGCCAGCTCTCTGGTGCAAAGCTGCAAAAATACATCCACCCACGTGCTGGCATGACACAGGCAGCGGAAAGCGTCTTGAAATAACACTCCCTAGCCCCATTTCCCAGGCACTGCAAAGTGAAGGGTGCAGGCTAATGCTAAGGTGAGGCGACCTACTGAGAACTCTGGGGGACCTTGGCACCTGCAGGAATAAACGTGTGTGGGTGCTGGGTGGGTGTGGCAGGCAGACGGAGGCAGCAGCACGGGCCAGGGACTGGGCTCTGCTGCCTTCTGTGACCGCGACACCCTCCCTAGCTGGCTCCCCGGCCTCTACCACACAGCAGCCACTGTGGCCTGCAGAGACGGGAATGGGGCCACGTCACTCCTGTGTTCAGCCCTGCCCGTGGTCCTCATGGGCTGCCTGTCCCCCACCATTCTGATCGGACCAACTCCACATCCCACACCTGAGTACCCACTTTTGTCATGTCACCTCCTTGCAGGTGCCCTCCTTCTCTAGGTACATTTGGTGCTCATGGCCTCTGAACCTGCTCCTCCTGGCCATCCCCATGGCTTGCTTATCATCATCTCCAGGAAGTTTCCATTGTCCACTCCATGTAAACCCTGCACTGGTCACACCCCACCCTGCCGCACCCTGTCCCTCCTCTTCTCCATAACCCACCCATCACCTGACCCAATTTTTATACCTTTATTCCGTCCACCTGTCTTCCTGGTACCAGAATGTCGGCTGCACCAGGACAGAGGTTTTGTTTTGTTTTTTTGCACAGGGCTGGGTACTTGGCACTCAGGAGGGTGCCAAGCAAGCAGGGGGCACCACTGACTTAACAGCTGTGTGTCTCCTAGCAACATCACCAAGTTTTCGTGGGGCTCCAAGGACCCAACTGGGGAGTCCCATGCCATCACCCAAGCAGCATACGCAAGCTCCATGTGTGAGAAGGAGGTTTCAGAAAAAGTGCACAATGACGATGGCATGACTCAGCGTCCCACGACCGGCTCCCTCACCCTGCCATCTGTGCTTTGCAGAACACGCCAACAAAACGAGAGGCACTGGCGCAGAGATCAACCCTCAGAAACATCCATTTTTTCTTACCAGGGTATAGACAGTAGGTGTGGAACTCTATTTTTACTTGGTTGCCTGAGCTCTTCAAACTAGGGCTTGTGTTTGCGATCTAAAGGCAACGGCGAGCCAGGAGAGGGGACGACAACAGATTTGTCCCTCATCTGCTGAAACACCACACAACACACGCAAGCTTCCTTCAAAAAACCCTCGGTCCATACTTGGCTCAAAAGCACTGGCCTTCTCCCGCCCCCAGATGATGGTGTTTCCCGTAAGCAGCCAGGGACTCTCCTTGCCAAGATGAGCTTGTTTCTCCCCAGGAGTCCCCTCCCAGAAGCTGTCTCGTCCGTTCGTCACGTCCACCTCTGGCTTCAACAGAGACACAGGAAGACGTTCAGAGGTCTGTGGCCGTGTCACGGTCCCTGACTACGCACGTGCCCCACGCACGGGGGCCTGGCTGCCCCTTTCAGGGCTCCGTCCGGAAGCCCAACACTGCGGTCTTCCAGTGGTTCTCAGTGCTACTGGGTTGGATCAAGAACTCTTGGAGAGCAGCAAGCCTGCAAAGGGACTGGGCCCCCTTCTGTAACTCAAAACCCAGCTCTCATCTGTGTGCAGTTCCTCGGTTGACAACAGGTGCCCAGGATGCTTGCAATGTTGATGAAGTTACAAATCTAAGCGGAGCCATGATGAAGAGACTCTCACGCTCTGCTTTTAAAGTAGGTTTGCTTTCCATAAACTTAGCAAGAATAGATGGATGGAAATGTTTCTAAGACTACTGGCCGGGGATTGGCACTGTGGTGTAGCCAGTAAAGATGCCACCTGCAGTGCCGGCATCCCATATGGATGCTGGTTCGAGTCCCAGCTGCTCCACTTTCAATCCGGCTCTCTGGTATGGCCTGGGAAAGCAGTAGAAGATGGCTCAAGTCCTTGGGTCCTGCACCCACGTGGGAAACCTGGAAGAAGCTCCTGGCTCCTGGCGTCGAATCAGCACAGCTCCGGCCATGCGGCCATGTGGGGAGTGAACCAGCGGATGGAAAATTCTCTTTCTCTCTCTGCTTCTGCGTCTCTGTAACTCTGCCTTTCAAATAAATAAGTAAGTCCTAAGGAAAAGGACTGCTGGCTCCCAGTAAAATAATTTGGTGATACTGAAGGTCTAAGCTGACAGAACTTTGAGAAAACAAATGTGTTTTAAATCTCTCCTTCAGTGTTTTTGCCCAGAATTTTGTAATGTGAAATTTTCATTTCAATGTATTTACATACATACATACACACACATACAGAAGAGGCCAACTGATACTTCTGTGTGATTAACTTACGCAAACTCTGTTGTCACCACAACATGCCTACTGAAGTTACAATTAAGTCTTTTTGCATTTCCAGCTCTATTAAGGATTAATCTCCTGAATTCAGACTGCCATTTAACTTGGAGCTTATGTTATAATTCATAGCAGAACTGTCCTTAGCATTCTTAAAAACTCATCTTTCTGAAGTCTTATCCATAAATTCCATGAACAACAATTTCAACATACTACTTGTAACCACAAATTCTCCAACGGTAGGTATTAGGGTTATTTTCCATTGCAACATAAAAGGGACAAAGGCATGCAGCTGGCGGTGGGGGGCGGGGTTGCTCCTGTGTTTGTGTGCTGACCCCACACACATCTGCCTCCCGCTGCAGGAGGGGACCCGTCTACTGCCTACTGGCTGGAACATCTACTACGACATGGCGCACCTATGGGTGACAACACGTGCACAGAAATGCAGACCCAGAAAAAGACAAGGCTGCCTGAGAAATGTCTGCTAATCGCAAGGAAAAACAGCTGCTGTTTTCCTTATTTGTCTCTCTTTCACGGTTCAGAAATTTAAAACACGGAGACTCTGGACAGCTTTCCATGGTGACTCCCTGGCCTGCGCCCGAGGTCAGGAGTCTCGTCTCCTTCACAGATCTGACAAGCAAATTTAACTCTTTCTTATTCTGTGACGTGAAAGGTTTTCTGTGACATTCTCTTAGCGTTTAGTTTAGGCCGCAGATTTAGTCTACAGCTGGAATTTTTCCTGATGATTACAGCTGCATTTAACTGAACACGGTTTATTTTATGACAGGTATAGGAGTAGTTTTTCCTTTATTAGGCCTAATGAAAATGCATGTAATATGCAAGTGCATAGAATATATCTAACTAGGGTCACATAACACAGACTAAGGCTTATCATTTTCCTATGCATATACGTCATTTCAAATGAAAAGTTATGCAAAGACATGTTTTTTATACTCTTTTTTTTTTTTTTTTTTAGTTCTTCAAGATAAAATTTTGACTCCACGTATATAATCAGTGAATAGAGTCAAACTCTACAAAGACCTTACTGGTCTCTGCCCACGATATAAGATGACAAGGGTGACAGGTGTCCGTCTCAATCCTGGGTCTCTGTCACCGGCAGTCAGTGGCAGGTCTTCCTTGCTGTCCTGGCCCAGGCAGATGTGCGGACAACAGCTCTGTGGGAGGCAGTCCAGCAAAGAAGGAACCCAAACTCCACACTTGTTGGAAGAGAAAGGGACTGTTTGAGTTCACGACCACACCCCCAAATTCTTCAGCAACCCATTTGACTTTAAAAAAAAAAAAAAAAAAAAGCAAACAACAATCTGTTGAAACTTGCTAATCATAACTAAGGCAGTTCATGGGAATACACAGCCACCACATCCTTGGGGGGAGGCACTTCTACTTGAGCTCCCTTCCAACTGACCTATGACACAAACACGGCCATCTTTCAGCACCCAGCTCTGGTCCTGCCTCTCCAGGCCTGGGCACTGGCTCCCAGCACTGTGGCACCAGTGCCTGCTCCCAGGAGACAGGCTGGGGCTGCTCCGGCCTCCACCCGGCTGCTCCAGCTGTGTGCAGGCCTGGGAGCTCTCACAACCTGGCTGCCCACACACAGGCATTCCAGCACAGAGCAGGGCAGCGCCTCTCACGCGGCATCACTCGAAAGTAACGACCTCACACTTGAGGAATGAAGACCTCCTCTCCCCCAGCAGCAGCTCAGCTCTCGGGGTGGACGCCGGGCCCGGAGGCTGAGGCTCCAGGTGAGGAGACCTGCGTTCTCTATCAGAATCCTGGCTTCCGACTCCAGCTTCCTGTGCTTGTGGACCGTGCGGTGCAGTGCCGACGTCTCAGGGAGCTGAGACTGCCACGCGTGTGGGAGACCTGGATGAGTTCCGCTTGGCTTGGCCATTGAGAGTGCCTGAAGAGTGAGCCCAGCAGGCGAGAGCTTTCTGTCTCACTTCGCCTCCCGAGTTAAACAAAACGCCATTCACTTCCAAAGGACAAGTAAAGCTCTCAGCGGCAGGCTCCTGGTCTATGGTTACGCTGCCAGCTCCCCACAGCAGAGGGCCTGGATCTGAGTCCCTGCTCTGGCTCCCGACGCCAGCTCACCAATCCCCTCGCTGCCCAGGCATTGGGGAGGTGCTTGGACAGCGAACCAGGAATGGGAACGCTAATAAAATTTTTTTTAAGAAGATTTTATTTATTTGAGAAGCAGAGTTACAGACAGAGAGAGGGAGACACATAGAGAGGTCTTCCATCTGCTGGTTCACTCCCCAGATGGCTGCAATGGCCGGAGCTGAGTAGATCTGAAGCCAGGAGCCAGGAGCCAGGAGCTTCGTCTATGTCTCCTACGCAGGTGCAGGGGCCCGAGCACTTTGGCCATCCTCCTGCTGCTTTCCCAGGCCACAAAGCAGAGAGCTGGATTGGAAGAGCAGCAGCTGGGACACAAACTGGTGCCCATAGGGGATGCGGGCACCATAGGCAGAGGCTTAACCTACTGTGCCACATCACTGGCCCCATAAATTTTCTTTGATAATTTTTTTAAACCACAGATCTCAATTTCCTCATCTTTTAAGAAACTAGCTTCCATAATAATCTCTAAAGCCACTCGCAGCCCTGCAAGTCTACACATCCAAGATTAAACATTGGCGGTGGCACGCAGGAACTGGAAACGCCCGCTGAATGTATGGGAGCTGCAGGAACAGCCCTTGCCAATCTAAATCCAACCCAGGCTGCAGCCAGGCCTTGGGCACCTCTGCTGTGGCCTCTGTGTGCCCTCATGATACCCACTGTGACACACAGCACAGCAGCCGGACTTCTAAAAGGCACAGGCTAGAGGTGCCAACTTCAGTATCCAAAGTTTGCAGCCGTAATGTAGTATCTCTTTGTTCAAGTGGAAAACACAGGCAATGTGGCCACACGGAGCAGAGTCTACGGTCGAGTTTTCCCAAGCTGGCCAGGGTTGGTAACCCAAGAGGAGCCTCCAGCAGGGGCAGAGCCCTGAAGAAGGGCAGAGACCCGGTACTCGGGCCCTGCAACTCCGAGGCCTAAGTCTGCTTTTAAATAAGGCTGGAGCCCGACAGACACATTTCAGTACTTCTGCTCCACAGCCACTTTTGTCTGCAGCTCTAAATTAAAAAAAAACCTGGACCAAGGCAGTGTTTTCCTTCAAGAAGTAAACACCTAGCTGTGAATTTACAAAGAATATGATCGGAAGTTGGGCAGCTGGCCCAAGTGCCTGTGCCCCTGCCACCCACGTGGAGACCCGGATGAAGCTCCTGGCTTCTGCCTTACCCAGCCCTGGCCTCTGCGGCCGTCTGCGGAGTGAACCAGTAGGCGAAGCTTCCTCCCTCTCTCACTCTCTCTCCGAAATAAATAAATAAATCTTAAAAAAAAAAAAAAAAGAATAGGAGAAGAAACTCTCTAAAGAAGCAACAATTTATAAGAAGCTTTAAAACTCTCTTAAGCGAGTGGATGAGCCATGACATATGCAGGTCATGAGATCCACTGTAAAAGCCTACCAAGCTCTCCACTGACCATCGGGCAGAAAGAAACTCCACCTACCAACTCTCTGATTGACCGAGTCCTCAGCATGCTTAGTAACACGCCCGGCCCAGTCTCCCCGAAAGAGGTAAGGTGACGAAGGTGACGATGACAGGGGCTGGAAGCACAGTCCTCTCACTGGGTCTACACAAATTGCGCTGCAAAAGGAAGCTGCGCCAACTTCAGGCACCTGCGGGAGGCCTGGGTGCCCGGGTGATTCCTCCCTGTGTCCTGCTTCCTGGGGGTGACATACTCTCAGCACAAGCTCGGGAAGGTTTCAGAGAATAAGTAACTGGGCAGTCACTGAAGGGGACTGGTGCCAAGTATGCGAGCACTAACCAGAGTGTGGCAAGAACCCTCAAACCAGGGGAAGAGGGCCCCTCCCGCACCATTTCTGATACTATTATTTTTTTCATGACCTGTCCTTCAGGAGAGATTGCAATGATTTCCTCAAAGCATCAGAGCTGTCTCTGTTTCAAAAAACATCAGCACGTAGAAAGCAGGTTTCTTCAACCCAACCTACTCCGTCCTCCATCCTGAAAAGGCATCTTCCTGTGAGAGTGTGGAATGCAGAGACTGTGCAAGTGTGCACAAACCCCACCAGCCCATCAAGCACTGACCCCCCAGGCCTACTCCCATGAGGCCTCCTGTCTCACTGGCTTACGCACGTCTCGCTCTGGACCCTGGCTGGCCCAAGTAAACCACACAGGGTGACCAACAGATTCCAAATGGGAACTCCACGGACAACATTATACATAAGTGAATTTCTAAAAACCTTCTGATAATCTACTTGCCCAGAAATTCACAAACATTCTGCACAATGTACTTCAGCTAACATTTTCCACATTCCTTCCCTTTTGGCTTTTTCAGTCTAATCTGGAGTGGGGTACATACAGCAGGTGCACTCTGCTTTGATGCTGTCTCTCGCACAGGATGTAGAATGTTATGCTACTGGGTGTGAATGAAAGGAACTAAAAGATTGCAGACAGGATTTTTAAAAAACTTCTGCATGATCACCAGCCAATTCTGGATTGGGTTTCCCAAGCGCCTTTCAGCATTTATATAGGAAACAAGATATTCTGATACCCGTGCACTGAATCATCAGTTTTAAATCATCTATGAATTTCCTGCCTTCCCCTATTATTCAAATGTCTTGGAAGAACAAGAGTTAAAGGGTTTTGATCATGCTAACTTATCTTGGCAGTAATACTATGCTGTTAATTACGTATGTGATCACTTCCAGTTATGCAAGTAGCATTACCACCCGAATAGGCCCCAACATACAGAAACATTCAATACTTACTCCATTTTAAGGTAATTCTTTCATGACTCTTCTGGTATTGTGAACTTGTACGTAGGGATAATACATTTTGTATGAATATGTGCAATAAAATTGGAGGTTCACTTCAATGGCCAGCCACTCTGCCTTCAGGCTTAGCCATGAGAAGCAGCGGGCACACCTACAAAAACCCTCTAAAAGGCAATGTAGATGGGGAAGAGTCTCATATACCTCCCTTCCTTTCCTATAGTTTTTAAATAAAAATTTTTTTTTATTTATTTGAAAGGCAGAATTACACAGTAACAGGGTGAGACAGACGGCAGGAGTTGGGGAAGAGGTGTAGATACGTGTATTCCATCTGCTGGTTCACTCTCCAAACAGCTACAAGGGCTAGGGCTGGGCCAGGCACTCTAGTGGAGACTCCCACATGCATGGCAGGAGCTCAGGTACTTGGAGCACCTTCTGTTGCTTTCCCTGGCACACGTGCAGGGAGCTGGGTCTGAAGTGGAGCAGTCAGGACCTGAAGTGGTGCCCATATGGGATGCATGCGTCACAGGTGGCAGGTTCAACCCACTGAGCGACAATGCTGGCCCCACTGCCTCATTTTTAAGTCACCCAGGGCAGAAATCCTGTAAGACAGCATCATCTTGCATCTCAAAAGTCTCAGCCTATAGAGATTTATACTCAACCAACAACTGGAACAGCAGCCAAGACAGCAAACATAACTAAAGGTCCTTTTCTCCAGTTCATGGCTCACAAATTAATGATGTGCGCCATCCCAGGCAGTGTTAGGGCCAAATACTTAGGAAAGATGAGACGCCAGCAGGAAGGACATCAACACTAAAGCCGACCCACGCGGGATGCCAGAAATGCACGTTGCCCTGTGTTTGGCACATGCTGATGACAAACAGGTAATGTCTTCAGGGAGAGACGCATGTATTACAGAGACCTGGCTCACAAGCCAACCACTTCCACAGGCGCCGCATCACTCAAACCGGACTGGGAGTCCAGGAGCCGGAACATTTTTATGCTCATTTCTGCTGACCAGGGAGCAGGCTCAGAGAGGGGATCTAATCCTATCCCAACACCAAAAGCCAGTGAGCTGCAGACTGGCTCCTGGGCCCCCCTGCCCCACAGCTCTTCCTCTGTCTACAGGCCCCAGAGCAGTTACCATCCACAAACTGTTCGGCAAAAATACAACATCACAGGAAGTATCAAACTGCATTTTGGCTTAACACATGCTTTTCAACTGTGCAGATACACACGCGCACACACACACACTTTTGCATTACATCTACGTGATGCCACCACAGTATCTCATGGTATACACACAATGTTATTGCTGATGACACTATAGGCCCCCTTCATGTGAAAGAGTGAAATCACACCATTTCACACGACAGTGAGCAAGGCCCAGGGAGATGGAGACGATGCTCCCACAAAGGGATGGTCATAGGTAGCGAGGGAAATAAGCAGAAGCGTTCTTGAAACAATCGAGTGCTGTAGAAACATGAGCCGTCTCACGAGTGCTATCTGTGTTTACAAACACGTACCAGGGTCAACCCCGGGCACCACCTACGTCACTTTTCAAAACATCCTTGCAAACACTTGAAAACCGTAACACTGGGCTATTCTCATACACGACACACTGAGAGAGGTGACTGCTCCATCGGCGAGAAGGAAATGAAGAACTCCTTCAGAAACCGAGTCAACGAAAGGAACCTACATTTTCTTCTGGTCCATTACAATGACACTGTTGCTAGTTTTAAATAAAAGGGTGGATCATACACTTGATGTTCACGGAGGTGTTTTTTTTTTTTTTCTTTTTTTTTTCCGGGTAAAAAGGAGCAACCAATTAGTAGTAACATCAACAATTTCCTGAATAATAAAAACATCTCCTCCAAAAGAGACAAACTAAAAATCTCTCCCCCACACACAAAAAAATAATGTGGGTATTTCTCTATTGTCCAGTAAACTGAATGCTTAGCCATGAAAGATTTGCACACTACTTCTGTGAAGTGAATGTATATCAAGGCACACACAGCAGAGTGTGGGCCTGGGGTGTGAGGAGGGAGGGAGGGAGAATTCCTGTCTCGGGCCCTTCTCCCTTGCTAGACATGGCAGACTTCGGTGCCCTGGAGAAACTGAGACGGTCCCTAAACCTTCCAAGTCGCCAGGGTGGTGCTATCGACACAGATCTGAACCGGCTCTTGACACGGATGGGATGGGAAAACCGGCTCTTCGGCTTGTGCCAGGTGCACTTCAGCAGCCATCACGCACAAGGTGGCATTCACGGGGGCCACGAATGCTGGGCAATGCTGACCCAATTTTCTCCAAGCCCAGAGTAGTCAAGGGGCTCACAACGAAACCAAACCGAACCAAACAATTCAGGCAGTCACTGAATGACTGCTAATCAGACCACAGACTGAACTGGTAAGACCTAGGACCCCTGACGTATTTAAACTGATGATAACTTGAAGAGTATAAGAACCGACTTTATTAACTAATGGTGACAGGATGAAAAGAAATCTATCATCATGAGGAGTCCCCTGCTGTATTTTTTCCTACCAATCAGGTTGGCTAACATTTTTGGAGTCATGTTGCATTTCAGATTCAGCCATTGCAGCCTGTTTGTGAGCCTGACCTCGCGGGAAGGGCTGAAGCCCGCTTAGAAACGGGAATCCTGCATCAGATTCTCCAGTCGAGAAGGAACTTCCACACGATCCCAAAACCAGGCTGTAATCGACTTCAGTTCATTTCTCATGTATACCTCATCACGCAACGCCCTTCTGACCGAAGCAGCAGATATCTGAAACGCCAAAGCGCCCTGGTGGCAGCCAGACTGTAGACGCCCAAGCGAATGTTTGCCTTCAAGATAAATGCGGCCGGCCGTGGCAGCTGCTGCCTGCACTCAGCTCCCCGTCCACAGAGCTGCTGAATGGAGCGCGCGGGTCTGCGGGGCGACGGGTTCTGTTTTTGTTTTTTAAAGGAAAAAGCATTTGCTCAAATGCAAACCAACGTCCCGACCGTGAAACGATTTATGTAAGTGTATACATGAGAACAACCATTTACTAGGAGGGCTCTTTAGTCCAGAATTTACTTCTCCTAATTGCTGGACTCTGTGTTCCACCATGGGGACTGCACACTGGCACCGTCCTTGTAACAGACACACGATTTTCAGCTTCTTCTATTTTCCAGTGGTATTAGAAATTGCGAGCCAAATGAGACTTGGATTGCGAACAATCCCTGCACCTGACAAGCGAGGTGCAACATGATCTATGCTTCTGTAATACAACTGAACCCTTGGGGAAACTTCAGGAGTGGCTTCTGTCCATCTTCAAGGGTCGGTGGTCAAGTTCAGCACGGAAGGACTCGTGCTGCCGAACAAAAGCTTCCAACTGTCCTGATGGTCACTCCCCGGGGTGGGGGGTCTGAAAACCACTCTAATACCTAATTGCTACAGAAATCTGTAACACTGTGTAAATATTGGAGTGGATCTGGACCAAGACAAAGGACGAAGCTATTTCCGAATAAGTAAGCTTAAGATTATAAAATCCTAATGGAAAAAGGGAAGAAAAAAAAACAAAAAAGAAAAATACATTTGTACCTAGCATTGGACGGCACCTTCCAAACAGTGAGAACCAGTGATGGAACAGGGATAAAGCTCACTTGAATGACAGAAATATTTCCAAACAAAAGGCAACACAATTCTAGCTAATACTCAGCCACCCACTTGGAAGATAACTTGCAAGTGAAACCCAAACAAAAAAATCCCCCAGGCATTTCATAATCACATCCTCAAACTCTCAATCACATGAAATTCGGTGTTGGTGGGGAGGGAGGAATCCAATTTGAAACACAGGGAGCTGGTTCTTCCGGGCAGCGCCAGTGAGCCGCCGGCCACTAGCCAAGGACTGCGCCTCGCATCCCGCTCCCCGCAGGAAAAGCGTCACCCGCGTCACCCGCGCCAGCAGGCCGGCAACTCTCTCTGCTCCATGTCACCCACAGGCCACAGCCGCTCCAGGGTGGACACGGCCACAGCCGGAGCAGGGGCCCTCCCAGCTTGGAGGCAGCAAGGTCCCCCGCAGGGACCCCCAGCCTCGGCCCAGGAGCCGGTCTGCTTCAACAACGCATCTCCTCCTGGCCCACCCTGCTCCTGTTCCTGCTCAGTGCTCACAGGACAAAACCCAAGGCGATGAAGGACCCCAGGGCCGCCCCCTTCCCACCAGGCGCTGCAAGGGAGACGCACCTTCCGCCTCCAGCCCTCTGCGGCGCCGCCTGCTCCTCACCCCGGAGGGCTGTGCCAGGCCGCACCGGAGACACGCCGGGGAACCAACTTGTTTTTTTGGCAAATTAATTTCAAGTAATAAATTTTCCAAAATTATTCTATACAGAAGCGAGAGGAAAGAAAAAAAATAGTATGCTGTGCTTGAATTTCCAAAACAGGTTTCTCCGACTCTGAGGGCCTAGAGACAGGCCACTTTCTGGAACGCTCACTCGCCTTGCGGGCCTCTCCCGCACACTGGGCCGGATATCATGGTCCTGGCCCCCCGGAACTCGAGCCCTGGCCGCGCACTTACCACGGCCCCGGCAGGACCAGGGCTTTCGGCAGGGTCCTCCGTGGCAGTGGCCGGCGCCTCCTCGGGCTCCCGGGTGACCAGAATCCGGAAATGCTGCTGCCCAACGTTCGGCTCCTGCCTGATCTTAAACGTGCAGCCCTGGCCCTGTGCAGCCCTCTCGGCCGAGTTCGTCCTGCGGATCTCCGGGGCCATCCTGCCGGCCCGCGGCGGTGCCTCCGGCGCGGCCCTGTCTTCCGTGGGGCTCCCTCGCCCGGCCCGCGGCTGCGTAGGGTACGAGGTGCTCCTCTCCAGCCGGATGCGGGGATAGCGCACCAGCCTGTCGCCCTTCGTGCCCGTGAAGCCGAAGTTGAGGTCGCTGCCCAGCCCCGGGCTGCCCGCTGGGGGCTGCTGCAGCTGGAACACGAAGCAGCGCTTCCCCCCGGAGCTCCCGGCGGCATCCGGAACATGCTGCAAGGACCAGCGCCGGGGCTCGGCTGCGCCATCGGGGCCCAGGGGCAGCAGCCGCACCTGGCGCACGTCCGCGCTGGATGCGCGGTGCTGGATGCGCAGGCCGGGCCCGGATTCCTCCAAGCCCTCGCCGCGGCCCCGCACTAGGCGGCCACAAGTGCCGTTGACCAGCGGGCCGGGGTCCCGGGCGGCTCCCGGTGGGGAGCCCCCAGACACGTCCCTCTGGGTGGGCTCCGGGGCTCCACTCGGGGCCAAGGCCCTGGCGACCGCGGCCTGGTCCCCGTCCTCGCTGTGGCCGTCGGGGCCCTCGGGCGGCCCGCACCCGTCGGTGGCCCCGTCGGCGGCCTTGCGCTGCAGGGAGATCTGCACGGACGAGCTGCGCGTGGGCCGGGCGTCGAGGCCGGTGAGCAGCTGCGGGATGAACATGGAGGAGCTGCGCTTGAGAGCGCCCACGCTGTCCTGCAGGCCACCGCCGCCGCCGGGCGCGGTGCCGTGCGGGGCGCAGGGGTGCGGGCTGCTCCTCCGCGGCAGCGTGTGGAATGCCATGAAAAAGTCCTCTTCTCTCTCCTGGTCTAGGATCTCGGATTCGGGGGCTGTGTGGCTGCGCCCAGAGCCAAAATGAAACCGAAGCCGATGGGCCATGGTGAGCCGGGGGGCCGGGACGCGCTGGGCGAGCGGCAACAACGAGCCCGGCGCTTCCAGAAGTCAGGCACCGAGGGCGGAAACTCCAAGAAAAAGTGTCCCATCTGCCAAACCGTTAGCACTGCGGCACCGGGAGCGACAGATAGCAGAAATAACCCAAGTGGCAAGCGGCATTCCAGGCATGATTGGATAAGAGCAAGGAGCTCTCATCCACGCTGGGCCGAGGGTAGGGTGGCCAGGAGCACATGACCGCGCGCTCCCCCTCCAATGCCAGCTTGTGGACTTAGTGCGGTTTCCCCCTTCTCCTCCTCATTTTTTTTTTTTTAAACAGCTAGGGCCTGAAACAGCACCTTCCCAGCTGTTACTTTTCCATCAGCAAGGAGTGGCCCCAGCAGGGAGCTCTCGCAGCTGCCTAGGGCAGCAAGCACCAGGACCCTGGGCTGTAAATCTTACTGCACCGTGCTGGCAAGACGCTTCTCTCCCAGCGGAGCGGCGCCCTGGGACTGTCCGGAGGGCGCCGGGGGCCCTGCACTGCACACAGAGCGCCAGCGGGGCTTTCCCAGCTCCCACCACCCCAGGCAGCCACAGTGAAACGCGGCGGGGGCTGCGCGAGGGGGGAACCCCTTCCCCAGGCGGTGCACGCTGTGTTTCTGTTATTTATGATATCACTACCCTACGATGCCGGAATGCAAACTCATAAAACGTACTATAAATACGATTACACGCCCCCACTGAATCAGGGTCCCTCTCCTGGGGAATAATTAGACCGTGATCTCTAGGGAACAAAATAGCTCCGTGGAGAGACAGAGGGGCACAACTCACTCTACGGCCGTTTGTGGGCCCCATCCGCCTGCTGTCAGGACAGTTTTCAATTAAAAGGCCTGTGTGTGTGCATGTGTGTGTTCACCTCATTTGTATTATGATTATCAGACAAGGAAGTAGCAAAGGGCAGGAATTCAGCTGGTGAAAATATCTGCTTACACACACCAGGTAGGAGGGGGGAAAAAAAAACAAGGAAAATTCAAGCCGTGGTGTGGTGTGCATGGGGTTTCTGCGGTAATTTAAATACCATCCAGAAGAAATGCTTTTAGGGGAGCTGTTTTCCAGTAAAAAGTCGGCAACGTTGCCACAGTTGGGCTACAACATGGAATGCTGATATGTGTGCAAGGAGCCAGACGGGACCTAAGAAATAAAAGTGCACATTCAAAAAGCTGTCATCAGATTTGCAGTTTGCTGGGAAATATTCTGAGCGCTTTACACTTAACTTTTCTATGACCCAGAAACATCAGTTATTTAACAAAGGTTTATTTAGGAGGGGGTAAAAAAAAAATTAGGAGGGAAAAATGCCAAGCTGTGAAGAGTGACAAAAAGTTTATTTTAAAATCTGCAAAGCATGACTTTGTCAACAGCTCTGGAGTCCAGGGCGTGGAGGCTTAACCCTGTGTTGACACATACAGCCCAAGTGTGTTCTCAAAGCATGGGTCTCACACGCCCAAAATGACCTCTCTGCGAGAAATGGGAGCTCGTTCGTTTAAGGCTGAGACTTCCAAGCGCTGCTACGTGGATTATCTTTGCTGCATTAATGGCCCACAGAGAAAAGAACATCATCAATGGAATTCTCTGCAGAGCAGCAACACTACAGATGGCCTTGGGGGCAGAGGTGGGAATGAGTAAGACACAACCTTCCAAATAAAGCCTGGGGTCACTCAGGATCTCCGCCAATCTGCCCATTCAAAGCCCATCCTGAAGACTGGGGATGCAGTTTCCCACCCATGGAAAGGCTGTCTCCACCACAGGCATTATGGTAGACCATGGAAATGGAAATAGAACTTTTAAACAGTGGATTTCTCGTAACACGAGAAAAATAATGAAAAGTCATCATACTAAGGTGAGGATTAGGCATAGACATCTCCCAGAGTGCAGGGACCTGCTGCTACCTGACTACTGCTAACCCTAACCTGACCACGGTCTTCTGGAGAACACTCCCAAGCATACGGGATCAAGTATCCTCCCAAAGTCTTTAGCAAGGGTCAGTTAGCTGGCTGTTGCACCACGGGGCTGAGACCTAGGAGACCAGAAAGTTGGCCCTGGCACTTGCTCTGACTGATGCATTCCGTAATCTGGAGCGTCAGTTGAATTTTGGAGAAAGAAGGGTCCATAAGAACGTTCCTTCTCATCAATCAACATACGTAAGCTTCAGGAAAGGTAGGCTGCAGTCCAGCCAAGAGCGCTGGGTTGTAACAGAGGGTACTGGAAGGCCTTACATGATGGTGTTCACTGTCACAGAGGGAACACGTGGTTCCCAGGTAACTTGAGGGGTACGTTCTGGTTAGTTAAGAAAGCAAGCTGCTTCAGCCAGGTTTTGCTTCTAAAATGAAATCGCAGATTTCATAGACATGAACATAATATATACACACACCAATCTATATATAAAATGCTCATTTATACCATTTATATGCCTTGGGCATATCTTTGGTTTTTTTAAAAGCACTAAGGTTCTCTCTTAGGAAAGTACCATTTTAAAAATACCACTTCATTTCACCTGCTAAGTATAGATTCACATTATGTTACATACTGTTAATTAATTTTTGTTTTCCTAGAATCACCATAAATTTACTATTAATGGCATCACAATGTTGTGGTCTGGCTTCCACGTTTAAAACCCCACAAGGCTGGCTTACATGCCTGATGGCCTCTTTACCAATCTGCCTACATCCGGTACATATTCCCAGCAGCACCGTGCTAAGCATACAGACTGAAACCATCACCAGCGAGTGTCACTGATACTCACTGTGATGGAAACACACATGTCCCATAACTCCACTGCCCTAGCAACACAAAAACAGAATGTTCACCAGCAGTAAAATAAAAAGTCTTCCCTTGGGTTGTACATAGTGTTCTAAGCTCTACACAGATACAACATTTGAACGATGCTGCTCCAAAACTTCAAAGTGGAGACCCACTTACCAGTCTATTTTCGTCGAAAACTTCAAACAGGAGTCTGTGATTAGACGGGTTTACCTGCAAGGGATGCACACAGTACTTCAAAAATGAGCAAAATCCATTGAAAGAATAACGCATTATAATGCACTGAACTGAGCTGTGCAATATCAACAATTAACTTGCTCTTCTGGAAATTCCAGAACATTGATATTATCAGTCTCTGCATTATTCTACCCCTGATACTCAGGCCTGTCAGAAGAAGAAAAGGCTCTTGGCTATTTTTTCTGAAATAAGAAAGGACAACTCTAAACACCGTTCAAGAGTTCCTAATCTCTACAAAAGGCATTCCCACATCTTCACAAAGACCCCTGCCTGCAGGAATCCTCCTGGCCTAATTATAGCAATGGTAATGATAAAAAGCAAGGAAGAGAATGCTCCTCTCACTTATTTGCATTTATTTTTAGGCACTCTCTCCTGGTTAAACACCTACAATATGTGATTTAATCCTCACGGCAACTCCATAGTGTTTAGCATCCCAATTTGACATGAACCCATGAGCGTCAAGCAGGCTACCC
The DNA here is from genome assembly GCF_033115175.1 of Lepus europaeus. NCBI lineage: Eukaryota > Metazoa > Chordata > Mammalia > Lagomorpha > Leporidae > Lepus > Lepus europaeus. The sequence continues at coordinate 105,897,495 of NC_084835.1, read as the reverse complement.
AAGTCAAAGCTAGCGTGGCGGGCAGCCAGGCCCCACGCAAGTCTGGCCTGTCTCCAGGACCCAGGTGGCAACCTTCAGAGAGGGCTGGAAATAAGGGATGCTTCTCCTCTCAGCAACCTGTGGCCAAGGTCAAAGCTACTGCACTTGCAGTGTCATTTTTGCTTATTTCTTGTTCTTTACCAAAACCTAACCCAATTGGTCTTGGTGCTCACGCACATTCGGCATCATTTAGTAACAGTGAGCACACATGAGACGTGGTGCTGCATGTTCTGATTCACATCATCGCACGTAAACCCTGGAAACCATCCTGTCCCATCTGAGTACTTAGAGCCTTTGGGTGACATTTCCAGGGTCACAAAGGCAGGAAATGGTAAAGCCAGAGCTGTGACCCAGGCAGGACGACTTCCAAGGCCCTGGCTGTCTCAGAGAGAGAACGGAACGGCTTCACGTTTGACCACACGTGTGCAGAAGGTTCGGCTTTCTGCTCTGGCCCCTTGGCCTTTCCACAGCCCACTGACCGAGCCAGCAGGTGGACAGTGGGCTTCTTGTCTGCTCCCAAGCCCGGTGAAGGGCCGAGCTACTGACCAATGCACCCGCAGGCTGCAGCAGGAGCTTGCACAACAAAGATGTGTGGAATGAATAAAGGCACACACTCAGGAAAAGAACAAAGAAAAGAATGGATATCTACAGCCAAGATTGGTTGAGAAAACTTTTGAATGAACTACAATTTTCATAAATGTGGCCAAAGTGTTCTCCAGAAAGGAATCAGGTAAGCTGGAGTTTCATGAGCAGAAGCCCGTATGTCAGACTTAGCTAACGTCCAGTAACTCCTATCAGCCCCCAATAGCTTTGGAGTCACTCCCAGGGTCATTTAAAAGGAGGCCAGACATAGGATCTCTCCAAAACTCTCTCAGTGTCATAGCTGATGAGTTTAGCACTTCCACAATCATGGCAACAAACAACAACCCCAAAAGCTCACAAAGCAGAAATTTCAGTCGATTCACAAAATTCATGCGTTTCTGTATACAGCTGTTCTAGGCTGTAAGTATCAAAGGTGGATGAAAGTTCACCTCATTTGGTGGCACTACATTCCAGAAGTAATTTTAGACTATGTGCCTACCTGCACACTAAATATTTGAATTAGAAAAATTTTCCTCCCTAACCAAAACACAGTTGGTTCTAATCATGTTGTGACTATTGTCACTCTACCTCTAAAAAAATTTCTAACTTACGTCTCGTGGAAATAAATCTGTGGTTTTAAATTATATCGTATCTAATTTTTCAAAGAAAAGTTTGATTTGAAAAGCGAAAACATGGCATTTGGATAACTTTTTAGAAACAAGTCCAGAATTTGTGACCGCCACTGTCACTTAGATTCCAGCGCCCATCAGGAACTTACCCTACCTTCTCATCTTGAAAGGAATTTCTCATTAAAAATTTAGCAATTTTCCCTCAATATAAATCTATCATGATAATATATCCACCCAGATATAATAACACTTGTTACCACAAAACGGAAAACTTACTCTGAAATAAAATTCTTCATTCCACTTTGGGTTCAGCGTCTGGAAGAGAAATCACCACACAGTATCTTTAACGGTCTGGGAAATGCTACAGGTATTCATGCAATACTGGCTACCCACTTGCTTAAACATTCTTCTTGATAAATAATAGCTGAGATTGTTGAAATGCCAATAAGAACTGCATTCAGCTTACTACTTGGGAGTATTCCACAAAGCAAAGGAGATGGGGAGAGAGGATATTTATGAAACAGCGGGCTCAGAAACAGGAAGCCATAAATCACCTGCTGTCAGCACAGGACTCACACCAGGGACCTTCAAAGAGTAAATACAAAAACTCCCTTCAAGGGGCTGGCACTGTGGCACAGCCCATTAAGCCACTCACATGGGATGCTGTTCCACTTCTGATCCAGCTCCCTGCTAATGTGTCTGGGAAAGCAGTAGAAAGATGGCCCAAGTGCCTGGCCCCTGCACCTATGGGGGAGACCCAGAAGAAGCTCCTGGCTTCAGCCCCGTCCAGCCCAGCCCAGCCCAGCCCTGGGCATTATGGCCAGATGGGGAGTGAACCAATGGATGGAAGATCTCTATGTCTTTCCCTCTCTCGCTCTAATTCTGCATTTGAAATAAATAATAATGCTAAAAAAAAAAAAAAAAACAACTCCCTTTAGGACATTAGCATTGGTGTCCTTATTCCATTAAGAAGGAAATGAACCGTGTTGACTTCCCTCCACCTGCTACAAAAAAATCTGTTTGGGAGACCAGTTAACTAGGCAGGAGACGGCTCGAAGTGATTACTGATAAGTTCTTCACATTTCAAAATTCATGTAAGGAAAGTACTGATGATAAGGTTTTGTAATGAGAAAAAATAAACCTGCTGTGTATAACCAAAAGGGAATTACATTTTTTTCTAAAATAACTGGCAAAAAATATATATATCAACTTATCCATCAATTGTCCTCTCCATTTATCCACCTATCCATTTTGCTACCACTCTAAGATACACACTTGCTAAGAACAGAGCAAGGACCCTTTTGTCTTCAACATGGACAAAAGAGGATCTGACTTCCTTCAAAATCAAGAAAGAGCAGAATCCAAAAAGGAACACACACGTGTGTGTGTGTGCATGTGCATGTGTGTGTGTGTGTGTGTACACGCACAGGACCCACCAGTAAACCATGCCTGTTCACATTCGGGTGTAAAAATCCGACACTGAAGAATCATCACCTAATCAATAGCTACAGATTCTTGTTTTTTAAGCCAAAATCTTATTCACCTTTATGCACCTACTTCCTTTAACATACAAATACAGGGAGAAGGAAAAAAAATCAGCACTGTGCACCATACAAATGCAAAACACAGAACTCACACTGGCATTTATAAAAATCCGCACTTTCCCCACCCACAACTCCCCAGTGAATCCAATCCTAAAGAAAGGGGTCTCACAGGCTGGGATATGAATGGAGCAGGATGCTTCGAGAGAGAGGAGCCAGGTCAGGGGGGAGCGGCCGCCAAGCCCCCTTGGCGCCGGGGGTCGGGGGTCAGGCGGGGTGGGGAGCATGGAATAACAGGCGAGAGAAGCAGACAGCATGGGAGAGCACGGTGACAGCGGGGAGGGGATGAGGATGTGAGCAGCACAGGCATGCATACTAACCGGAGGCTGGCTGCCGAGAGAAGAGAGGGAGCCCCTCCACCGTGGACAGCGAGGGAGGAAGAGGACCTGCCCTCGGAAGGCAGCAGTCTACTGCAATGTCCCCGCTCAATGGCTCCTGGGTGCCCTGCTCCGGTCCTTGGCTCCGGGTCCAGCAGGCAACCAGGCCCCCAGCTGCCTTCTCTGCAAGGCGCCCCGCTCCCTCTCCCCGGGAACAAGTGACAGCGCCTAACACGGGGAACAATGGCCTCCGTCCTCCACCGGCATCCCCCTCTGCTCGGAACACTGGCTCCCGTTTGCAGAACAGATCTTCAGTGCCAGCCCCAACGCCAGGCGGAGGACACGCCGCAGTCGCTGCTCCTCACAGCCCTGCAGCGCCTGCCAGCCAGTAGCACGGGAACCGTTTTTAAAGCCCCAGGCTGCTGGGAGGACCCCTTCATTGATCAAAGCCTTAGACCATCTGACCACTCCCCGCAGGAAGGCGTGAGGCACAACACCCCAGAATATTGCCAAAGCAGACAGGGAACCAGTGCGATGACACAGCACCTGCATCGTCAATAAAGTCCCCGACAAGCAAGCCAAGCCAGCGTTCGCGTGCATTTCACTGATATCGACAAAAACATGCAGATGGGTAAATTAAGATGTAATTAGAATTACTGAAACAATTTTTTAATGAAATCAATGTACATAAGACTCAGGAAAATAAAACCTGTATATATGTACACACATCCACATACGCTTCTTTGTTATCAATCTGCTACATGTTTGCCCATAGCTATGCAGCATTCTGCTTTGGCTTCCTCTGCTACGAGATGAACCATTTCTTCCTTGCCTACCAAGTGCATAGACCATTCCAATCCAGTCAACGTATGCTATTATTTTAAATGAAAAACAAAAACAAAAACAAAAAAACAGCCAACAAGAACAAAGGCTAGTTTTGCGTTCTTTGAAAGACAAAAATTTGTATTAAGAAAATTTAATACAAAAATTTGTATTTGTATTGAGAATTATCTTGAGAATACTGCATTTTTTTTTTTTTACAGTCACTTAAGTAAAAACCAGAATCTTGGGTTAATATAGAAAAGCTCTGGTCTATGGAGAGTTCTCAGATTTAATATTGGAAGAATAAATCAGGACTTAAACAAAGTCTAGTTAAGGAAGGCCACCTACCTTTTTAATTGTTTTTGTCTGTACCAAAGCAAGTTCTCTATTCTCATCTGCTACGTACAAGGAAAGTTTCACATACGGATCGCTGTAAGAAAATATTGCAGATTTAATAGAGTTATACTTTTCATTTCAAGAATATTACAAAAAGAAAACAGCCAAACCTCAGTGAAAACACAAATATCAATTAAAATTCTGGCTAATTCCAGAAAACAAAGCAGTGACATTTTATTATGCCTACTAAATCCATAAACGCTGAAAGTAAGTTTCAATTAACAAGAGTCAATAATATCTATAATTAAAAGAATGAACCCTGAATTTAACTTTACAGATAATCTTCTCTATCCATTCAAGTATATTCAAAATAGTCTGCCATAATTCTTTTTTCTAAACACAGATTCTGAAAAGCTTTAAGAAAAAAATATAAAAAGGCATACAAATTTTTTTAAAGATTTATTTGTTTGTTACAGAGAAAGAAATCTTCCATCTGCTGGTTCACTCCCCACGTGGCTGCAATGGCCAGAGCTGAGCCAATCCAAAGGCAGGAGCCAGGAACTTCTTCCGGGTCTCCCATGTGGGTGCAGGGGCTCAAGGACTTGGGCCATCTTCTGCTTTCCCAGGCCATAGCAGAGAGCTGGACAGGAAGTAGAGCAGCCAGGACTTGACCCCACGCCCATATGCAGTGCAGGCACTGCAGGCGATGGCTTTACCTGCTAGGCCACAGGGCTGGTTCCTAGTTTACATCTTATTTATGTTCATATTCCTACTGTGCAGGTCAAGATTATTTTTCTTTTGGTGGAGATAAAACAGCCACAGTTTACCTAAACCAACACCTACCAACTTACAGATTAAAAAACGAAGCAAACACACCAAAACTATAAAAACTAGAGTCTACAAAGTCAAGAGAGATCATGCAGCCTTTTGAGAAAAGTCTAGAAGAAATTTCAGGTCTCCTGATGACAAGTCCCAGAATTCCTTGCATACAACACAACATCTTTAATCAATAATCCTTTGGGAGACTGAAAACCATTAGTAAGACATGTGTTGGAAGGATTCGTACTGGGGGCTCTCTAGGGACAGATTAGGTCCACTCACGCTGTCTGGGATCACTCATCCTGGGAAACCTAAAATCTAGCCAAATTCACTTTGTTAAGAATTTGGAAGAACTTCTTTTGATCACACCTGAAATCTGGAAAAATCACAAAAAGGACTCTCACGCATTCAATCCCCCAATTTTTACTCATCTGATATCTATAGCCAACGATTTAGTGCTACCAAGCTGCTGTGTTCAATTCATGGCAACTTGAAAATGATCCTTTAACAGCTATACATGGCTATGAACCCTTATTTTGCAAACTTCCAGACTGTTTCCACAGATAAAATGCTAAGACTATAGTATCTGATAGCTGAGATAATAAATACGCCATAAATACCTTTTTAGAAGATAGGACTGTAATCAATATCCAAGAAACAAAAATCAAAGGTCAGTGGAAATTTTTCAGTACACAGATAATATTTATTGCCCATGAAATGCACTGGAATGGAAGCTACAAAACATACTCTTACATAAACAGCAACAGGGTTTGCTGTTTGTCTCCGTGCACCTAGTCTCTTGTTCATAAACGGCAAAGCTTGATTTAGTTAGATTAGCTCACCAGACGCATACACTCTCACCGGGACACTTTCAGACTCAGGAAAGGTCAACCGAGGGCCAGCTCCTGGTCCAGGTCTGGGGTCCCACGAGCGCCTTCCTAATGGGAACTCTGTGGAGCTGCAGGCAGTCACTTCCGAAGAGCGCTCAGACTTCAGCCTATGAAAATCACCCGTAAGAGAGGGGCAGCGGGAAGACGTGCACTGGGTCTGAATCCCGTGGGTCTGCGGTGAGAGGCCTCCGGATCTGATGCAGGAGCTCTTGATCCAGGAACCACCCTCAGATCACTTTCTGGGTGCTATCTGCAAAGAGCACCTCTTAGCTACAAAAACTCAGTTTTCGATTTCCAGCCACCAATTTACTGGTTAAAAGACGCTCACGGCCTGATTTTCCCTGCCACCTCTACAGTAAGCACCCGTGTGCTGGGAGGCGTGTGTCCAGAGCCACGTGCAGCCCCCATACAGAGAACAGCCGTGCTCAGCCGGCAGCTCTTACTCTGAGGCCCTGGCCAGGGCCCAGGAGCCGGGGCCGGGGCCAGGTGAAAGACATGGGGCGGGGGCTCCAGGGGACAAGAAAAGTCTTGTCCCAATCTCTGGGCCTCCTCCACCCTTGCTGCTGGCACACGACGACCACGTGATCCTGAATGAAGCGACATTGACCATTCTGCACAGTTAGCGAAGGATCAGAGAAAAGCGCGTGGCAATACCAGCACTCAGCACAGCGCCAAACACACAGCACCGAGGTGCCCTCGGTGAAAGCCCCCACAACGGTCCTTCTCTGGCTGCCTCTCGCACTGGACTCTGCCCCGAGGCTGCTGCTGCTCTGGTTACCTGGTTTGACTTGACACCAATTCCCTCGGCTACAAACTGGACGCCGGCACGTTGAGGATTCACGATTCCTCCTTGCTCACGCCACGTGGGTGCCCCGTGGGGATCGGGGTGGGGGGCTGGCCATCGTGTTCACACCAAAGTCAGCCAGGATCCACTCTTGGCACCCACTTACTAGCCCAGTCCGACTCAGGGCTACCATTACAGATCCTCTGAGAAAGCCAGCGCTTTGGACAGCATGTGGCCTACAATGAGGGAAATTCTATCTGCAAACCTCTTCTTGCCTCTGCTCAGGGAAGCTGTGAAAGCACCACATTCTCTTCCACCTCTCCTGCTCCTGGGATTCAAACCTCCTCTGACGCTCCGAGTGCTGCCCACAAGCACACAATGACACTGGCCCTGCCCCACTGCAAGCAAGCACAGCAAAACCAAACAATGACAGTGACAGAGGACGTCCAGCACCCAGGAGCACAACAGTCAGCAGCAGTCATGACCTGCGGGCACAGATGCCCATGGCCGGCATCTGGCCGTGTGCACTGACCAGGTGTCCAGGTGGTTTCCACGCACGGACCTGCCCCGGGAGCACTGACAGAGACAGGCCTGGCAGTACACGTGGGCCAGGAGGCAAGGCACGAACAGGTGAAGGCTTTCAGGGCAGAAGGAGCGCAGACAGAGTGTAGCGATGGCCTGGGGGCTGGGTTCTGAGCAGGACAACGCTGGCAGGCTGCAGTCTGGAGGGCTCACGGGAAAAGGCAGCCTGGGCCGAAACTGCAGAGCCAGTCAGTCCCGTTCTGGCTCAAACTCTGACTTCGCCTGCTCAGAGCTGTGTGCCTATAAGCAAGTCACACGGCCTCTGCTGGCCTCCCCATTGCCATCTGTGTCCTGGAGTTCACAGCAGTGCTTCCGTCATAAGGAGGCGCAACTGGAAAGCTTAAGATTCAGTAGTGCTTGGCATATGGTGAGCGCTCAGTAACCGTTCGCAGGGTTGTTGGACTCCAGAAGGTCCGAAGTCAGATTCAACACAAGGAGGTAACTGCAGGTGAGGAACCAAAGAATGAGACCGGTTTCGACAGAGAAGTGTGAGGGTCCTCAAGGAGGACTTGAGAACCAACCCAAAAGCAGACGCAGAGGTGGCCGTGGGTGATGACGAAGGGAGGCAGAGTGGAGGAGGGCATCCACGCAACCTTGGGGTGCCCGGCCTCTCGGCAAGCTGGGTCATGGCCCCAGAGAGCCTCACCCTGCTCCACGTTCAAGATGAGCATTTGAAAGTAAGTCAGGGGCTGACGCTGTGGCACAGCAGGTTAAAGCCCTGGCCTGAAGCGCCGGCAGCCCATTATGGGTGCTGGTTCGAGCCCTGGCTGCTTCTCTTCCAATCCAGCTCTCTACTATAGCCTGGGAAAGCAGTAGAAGATGGCCTAAGTGCTTGAGCCCTTGCCTCATATGGGAGACTGGGAAGAAGTTCCTGGCTCCTGGCTTCGGATCGGTATAGCTCCAGCCTTTGCAGCCACCTGGGGAGTGAACCAGCAGATTGAAGACCTCTCTGTGTCTCTACCTCTCTCTGTAACTGTCTTTCAAATAAATAAATCTTTAAAAAAAATAATAAGTAAGTCTGCAGGGGCCTCTCCAGTAGTGGAGGTCTGAGCGCTCCACTAACGAGTTAGCTCTGCTGCACCTAGAAACCTGAAAATTCAGCCCGGCCTCTAAAGCCACATGTTCTGCATGGGCAGAGCCCGAGGTGGACCGGGAAAGGGTCTCCGTTTCCTCGGAATTTTTCTCCACTACTCCGTGTCCTAAGGAAAAACCACTTGGGAGATTCCAGCCATTCCCTGACAAGCAAGACGCTCGCCTGTACACAAAAGATTACACCTCGAGCCAAAGCCAGAAGGGTGACCTCACCTGATCTCAGAGACAGGAGACACAGAGTGTGTGAGGTCGCTGGCAGGAAGAGAGAGCCCCTTAGCTGAAGCAAATCACCCAGAGGCCACCGATTGCCAGGAGGCTCGGCACAAAATTCCCCAAGAACCTGCACTCTCATGAGAAATCTTGGCCAAGAGTCCGCTCAGACATTGCAAAATTCCCAAGAGAAGAGCTTCCCGATTGCTCTCTTTAATCCTCAGTATGGAGCCCCAGTACTGAAAACCACTTGCCCTCAGACAGCCTTTGCTTCAGTCATCTCCAGTCTGCAGCCCGGGCCTGCAAGAGCTGGAGGGAGGGAGACAGCATGGTCTTGTTCAGGCGTCACATTCCACCTTCGCTGCTGGGGCAAGACAAGCGGCTGGGGTCACTTCTCAGGAGCTGCAAGGGAGACTTCCTGGGTTTGCCCACTGCTCAGCCTCCTGGGACACACGACCAGCACAGTCAGCAATGGGCTGATCCTTCATCATCTCCACCTGACTCCCCGCCCGGTTCTGTGTTCTTTCAGAACTATTATTTACCCCCCTACACACCTTCCCCTCCCCCAAGATAAAGGCTTTGCTGAGAGCCACAGGTTCTAAGTGGGGGTAGGGCAGGGAGGCGTGGAGGGGGAAGGAGGGTGGAAATTGGCCCCAGTGGCCAAGTGTTCCAATGACTTCTGAGTGTGGCCGTGTCTGTGCGCCAGAGAAGTGTCTTTCCAAGGTGGCTGGATTCAAAGGGACCATGAGGAAGGCCCCATTTCTAAGCGCGCCTCACCACCAGGACCCTGAGCAGTCACCATGCGCCGGTTGAAGGGGAAGGTGTTGGATGTGGTGCTTACATATCACGGGCCGTCTGTGAACGGACTGTGTGTCTGCCTCCCAACAGCCAAGAGTGCAAGAGATCAGTTATGCTGCCTACCGACCCACTAAACCTCGCTGACCCAAGGTTCCATGGCAGAACCCACTTCCTACAGGACAACACCTCCCACTTTTCCCCTCTCCGTCAGTGTTACAAAATCACTTATACATACCCTCAATAAGGAAGTGATACTTAGAAACACTTCCACATAACAAGAAAAAATACCTAGAAAGTGTAAGCAAAGAGGAACACAACACCTGCAGTAATATAGAAACTGAAGTTTTCATCTAACAAATTGTCGAAGCCTGAAAAAATGTTACATTAACACTTTCTAAAGAAAGGCAGGCATTCTCATACTCTAGTCCTGGAAAGCCAAATTATTGCAAGTTGTTTTCTGGGAAGTAGTATGGTTCAAGTGTCAAGAATATTCAGAGTTGATGCTGTTTTATATAGCAAATGCATTTCTAGGGATTACTTCCCCCAAAATAATCAGAGATGGAAGTATATGTGTATCTATGAAAGGTATCATTACAGGAACACATGTGGCAAGAACAAATTATACAGAATCTTCCAGTTCAATAAGGAAGTGATTAAATACATTATGGTATAATCATGTACTAGAACACTGCAAACCATGAAAATCATATTTCCAAAGAATATTTTTAAATGAGAGAAAATAATCATGGTGTAACAGGAATAAACAGGATCTTTTCATATATATATATTTAAAAATATATATGAAAGTGACAGGAAAAAACAGTTTTTAAAAATTTATTTGACAGAGTTATAGACAGTGAGAGAGAGACAGAAAGGTCTTCCTTCTGTTAGTTCACCCCTCAAATGGTTGCTACAGCCGGTGCGCTGTGCCGATCCAAAGCCAGGAGCCAGGTGCCTCCTCCTGGTCTCCCATGTGGATGCACTTGGACCATCCTCCACTGCCTTCCCAGGGCATAGCAGAGAGCTGGACTGGAAGAGGAGCAACCGGGACTAGAACCTGGCGCCCATATGGGATGCCGGCACTGCAGGTGGAGGATTAACCAAGTGAGCCACAGTGCCAGCCCCAAAAATGCAGTTTTCAAGGTTAACAGTTGGGTAGGCATTGTGGCATAGTGGGTAAAGCCGCCACATTCGTTCCATATAGGGGCTGGTTCTTGTCCCTGCTGCTCCATTTCCTAGCCAGCTCCCTGTTCATGGCTTGGGAAAAGCAGTGGAAGATGGCCACAGTACTTGGGCCCCTACTATCCCAGAGGAAGCTCCTGGCTCCAGACTTTGACCCCGCCAAGGGCTGGCCATTGTAGCTATCTGGGGAGTGAGCCAGCAGATGGAAGATCTCTCTCTCTCTCTCTCTTTCTGTAACTCTTTCAACTAATAAATAAATAAATAAATCTTTTTAAAAAGTAACATTCTCTAGATGATAAGCTAGTGAATTAGGTTTATTTTCTTTATAGAATTTATTTTTTCTGAATTTTGAACTAGTTTTATGATTTAAGAAGTTATGGTAATATGGTTAGTGCTCTTCAATCAGGCACTAAACCCTGTTTCATGGCCAGTTCATACCTCAATCGCAAACACACAAGGGCTTCAAATATTTTTCCTACTCAGAAATTGCCTTAAATAGATGACACTGAAGATTTTTGAAATAAACACACACATTACAGCCTTCAAGATTCACCAAAAGGCACGACGTATACTTTGAAACACATCACTTGTCACCAATACTGACAATAAGCCACTTACTTAAACTTAAGATTTTTCAACAAATGCAAAAGAGCAATGGGTTAGACTGCTCTCACTCTTACGCTATCAAAAGCAATTCGCAAGTTGGTCCTAAGCAGGTTAAAAAAAAAAAACATTAATCTGTGAAATGTTTTAAAAACTACATTTTTAGATACTGCAGGTATGATGGTTTTGCAGTTTGGAACAACTAGTGATCCACCTGTATCCTAAAGCCTTATCAGTCATTAAGTCTTGCAATCTCTAACCAGTACCGCCTCCCTCCCTCCCTGTATCTCCTGCCATTTACCACCAGTCACCTGGGGGTCCCAACCTGGGGTCGCAGAGACTCCTGAGAGCAGGGGTCCACTGCGTGTGCACTGTCCACCACACACTCGGGTACTCACACAGCACCATTTGGATGTGCGGTGGCTCTTGGAGTATTTTAATCCGAGAGCTGGTTTCAAAACAAAACGCGCTCAGTCAAGACCAATGTTTTCTTATGCTTCTGGTGGTCTAAATATTGCCCACTATAAGTCACTAAGCCAGAAAATTTCACAAATAAACTATTAAACTATCCATACAGCAGCTGCCAAAGAAAACGGCCGTCCGTGCCTGGCTGGATCCCCAGCGGGCTCTATTACGTATTTTCCCCGTATGCTTCTGAGTGCAACCGGCAGAGGGTGAGAAAACAGCTGTTTCTTTCACACTCTCAGTGCTTTCACAGGGAGACGAGAGGGCAGAAGGGAAGGGGGCACAAACAGCGCTCTCTCTGGGAAACAGGTTCCTCAGAGTCGCTGGGTGTCCATGTGGCACCAAGTCAGTGGGGGACACCAGGGTGGGGAAGGAGGAGGGAGATGGACACAGAGGCCCTCCAGCTCTCCTCCAGAGAAACCAAGTGAGACAAGAGTGTCTCATGCATGCTTGGCCTTTCTGGGAGCTGGCTGCTCCGATAAATACATAGGGAGCTCATAAGTGATGACTATTCCAAGTCAACCCAACGCACAGTGGTGGTAACTTCAGTTTCGATGGTCAAGCACCTCCGGTTGCCCAGCATCATGCTTGGTACCATGTATGAAGGCACTTCATTGAAAAGTGTGCATAAAAATGGAATCTCAAGATGTTGTGTGTGGTTTTTAAATTTTTTTTAAAAAAAAAAATAAGATGTATTTATTTATTTGAGAGGCAGAACAAGGGAGAGAGAGAGAAAGGTGTTTTGTCTGCTGGTTCACTGCCCAAATTGTGCAATGGCTGGAGCTGGGCCAATCTGAAGCCAAGAGCCGGGAGCTTCTTCGGGGCCTCCCGTGTGGGTGCAGGGGCCCAAGCCCTTGAGCCATCTTCCACTGCTTTCCCAGGCCACAAGCAGAGAGCTGGATCAGAAGAGGAGCAGCTGGGACATGACGCAGTGCCCGTATGGGATGCTGGCACCGAAGATGGAGGCTCAGCCCATTAAGCCACAGCAACCCTCCCCCCCAGTTTGCTTTTAGCAAGAAAAAAAAAATTGAGATTCAACTCTACTAGGAGTCTTGCCAGAGTTCATGGAAAATCTGTAGCATGAAAAAACCATGCATGGATTTCAATTCCATTTTCTGCAGATTTTTTTTTTTTGAGGTGCCCTGGTATTCACACCAATTCTGATGCCCACAGCAAGCAACGCAGGGGGACTTTTGGCCCCTGGGTTGTCTGTCTTGGTGGGCTTCTCTGGGCGCCATGGGGCGCAGCACATACTTCTCAGGGTCACATGAAGGGCGACCACAGGCCTACCTGTAATTCAACTTTCCAGCTGGTACCACTCTGCTGACTGCAGCGGGGAGGGGGTGGCCGGAGAGTGAGCAGAGTAAAGGCAGGTCAAGTCTTGCTTAGCTAAAAATACATGGAGTATTTGTCTAACAGGCAGGAACAGCTACAAGCTCCCTGCAGCAAGAGCCTGGCAGGAATTCAGTCCTAAAGGAAACAGGTAGAGAGAAGAATGCCGAGCCATTCTATTTACTCCTGAGCGAGCCTGATGGGGGACCGACCTACCAGACCTGCTTATCCACTTCCCTCTTGGTTAGAAAAACAAAGTCAGGCTAACTAGCATTTCATGAAACCCAAGTGCAAAGATACCTTCCTAATTGTTTAATTATATTTCTGTAAGTTGGCTCTCCTTCATTCCCTATCTATAAAGTAACCAGCCCATAAAAAACGCACAGAGATGTTCCAAACTGCATTGCAATGAAGCACGGGAACAGACTCCCAGAGGAGTTAGTGGCCTGTGACCCAGAAAGCCTACTTGTTGGCTCATCTCACCCATGTCCTTACGAAACAAAGGGAAATAGCATCGTGGAGCAGAAGAACTTTGAACTTGGAGCCAAGGTGGCGCCAACCCTGAGCCGTGGCTAACCAGGAAAAAGGGCAAGTTGGAAATTAAAGAGCTACTCGGGGACTTCAGCCTGCGTTAACTACACAGCGAAAGGGATGCTTTTAATTAATTCTGGAAGAGTCAGCTGTCCCCAGAGCGCACTGTGCCCTGGACTGCCACTGTCACTGCCGGCTCAGGGGATGTGAGGACCGAAGCCAGGCACGCAGAGGCACAAGTGCCCCTCGTCACTGCTTGATGGGCACTGCCGGGCAGCCACGTGTGCCGAGTGGTCAAGAACAAAGGCCAAGCAGAGGGAGACCCCTTTGAGATCAGGAACACCACCACCAAACACCTGACCAGTGCAAGGTCCGCGGTGACCTCCCGGGGGAATGGCGGAGTTCAACGGTTCATGGCTATGCGGTGTAAGCCAAACACCACCCTAAGCCCCTTGTACAACCCTTCAATGTACTTAGGAATATTCTAGACCTTTCAGCAAGGGCAGTGACAACAGAGCTACAGGGACTGGAGGAACTCAAGGAACTGACCCCACGCCCAGCTCAGTTCTCACCCTAAGTGCCTGCCTTTCTTCTCACAGGTAAGATCTATGAGGCAGGGAGGCTCCCTCCCATGGAGCTAACAGGAGGTGTGGCAGTGCCGGCTGGGGTGGGGAGGGGAGACACCCAGTCAGTAAACACACATTCCAAGGGGCACCACCAGAGCCAACAGGCAATGGTCCTGAACTTGGCACTGGCCTGACAAACAGGAACAGAACAGCTGGTCTTCAATCCTTCCCTGCGTCATGGGCTGACCCGAAAGATATGGGGAAATCCTAACCCCGGGACTTTGGAATGTGGCTTATTTGGAAAACTGGGTCTTCCAAGAAGTAATCAAGCGAAAATAAGGTCATTAGGTGGCCTCTAATCTAATCCGTCTGGGCACGGAAAGGAGAAAATCCGATGCAGAAACACACACGCGCACACACACTCTCAAGGGAAGACAGCCCTGCAGCATCTATGACTCGAGTGCGAAGAAATCCCGAAATCCAGGCAGAGGTTTTCATGCTATGCCTTCCCATGAACCTCGTGAAGACCCTACGTGTGAGCCAAGCAACGCCAGAGGCTGGGAGAGCAGGGAGAATTCTCCCCAGAAGCCCGGGCATGCACGGCCCTGCTCACGCTCCCACGCCACGCTTGTGGCCTCCCGGACTGTCAGACAACCAGACCACCGGCTTCTGTCCGCAGCCACCTGCCTGTGCCCAGGGAAGCTAACACCGGCTAAAGCCCGCCTTTATCAGATACCCTCAGGGTCAAAGGTGCTACATGCTTTCCCCTCATTGCAGAAAGATGACTCAGTGAGTAGTCTCACATTACATAACACCGCTAACAGGCTCCGTCCAGCGGGGGCAGGACCCCCAGGACCCTGACCAGATGCTCGTGTTGTGCAGAGATGCACAGGCAGAGTTAAAGCAGGTGCCGCACGGAGGCCGGAAGCACTCTCCAGTCCGTTCCTGACAGGTTTCGCTACAACCCCAGACAGACGATCACTGTTTTCAGGGCTTTCTGGCTTTTGAAACTGCAGATAAGGGACTGTGGACCCGCAGGGAGTTCAAAGGAACACTTAAAACCTGTGTAGCCCTCATGCCAGCCTGCCTACCACGTTCACTCAGCCTCCTACCAATCCACAGGTCAGCCCCGGAATACCCAGGACAACAGTATCCCCTTAACTTTCTGAAAAATAACTTGCAACCTGCAAATACATCCTTAGACATTGACTGCTCCCTGACTCTGCGTGCTGCGCAGTACCACCCACACCAAGCCTTCTCCACCCGGGATTTAAAGAGACGGAGAAAACAGTCACATTTCTCCGTAGGAGGCGCCTTCAGAAAGACCATGGGAGACCAGGATAGGCACCTGGCTCCTGCCATCGGATCAGCGCAGTGCGCCGGCCGCAGCGCACCAGCCGTGGCGGCCATTGGAGGGTGAACCAACGGCAAAGGAAGACCTTTCTCTCTGTCTCTCTCTCTCACTGTCCACTCTGCCTGTCAAAAAAGAAAAAAAAAAAAAAGAAAAAAAAAGACCACGGAAAAGGCACGTTGTGAACAAATTTCAGTTTTAATTTCATTCTTTAAAAAAAAAAAGAATTTTTATTCGAGAGAGAGAGAGAGAGAGAGAGAAATCTCCCACTGCTGGTTCACCCTCCAAATGTCTGCAATAACTGGGGCTTGGCCAGTCCCAAAACCGGGAGCCTGGAACGCCACAGAGTCACATGGGTGGCAGTGACCCAAGCATTGGAGCCACCACCGCTGCCTTCCAGGGCACACAACAGCAGCAAGCTGAAACACGGAAATGCAGCTGTGACTCAGACCCAGGCATTCTGATGTGGGGCCACCAAGTGGACCCTGGTGGTCCCTCTATCAAATGCCTGGCCCTTTTCCATGAATTTTGTTAACGTTATTTATTTGATAGGCAGAATTACAGAGAGAGGGGGAAGCAGAGGGAGAGAAAGAACTTCTATCTGTTGATTCACTCCCCAAATGGCCACTAAGGCCAGGGCTGGGCCAGGCCAAAGCCAGGAGCTTCGTCTGAGTCTCCCACGTGGGTGCAGGGGCCCAAGCCCTTGGGCCATCTTCCACTGCTTTCCCAGGTGCATTAGTAGCAAGCTAGATTGGAAGTGGAACAGCCAGGACTCAAACCAGTGCCCATAAGGGATGCCAGCGCTGCAGGTAGCTGCTTAACCTGCTGTGCCACAGCTCCGGCCCCTGCTTGAATTTTTGGAAGTGTCCTTATATTACCACAGGAAGAAAGAGCCACCAACAGAATGGGAGCTGCTGGGTTAGAATGCCCCGCCTCCGAGGCTGGAGGGCAGAGTCCAGGGTGCTATGCACATAAACAAATGGTAGGAATTCACAACTGGCACCCTTGGGCTCACATATTATGAAGAAGAAAGGACATTATGGGGAAAAATGAGGCTCTCGTCAACATTACAAATCACAGTTGAGGGGCCCACATTGTGGTAGATGTTGAGGGGGGTGGGGAGGTGGAGGAGTTGGGGTGGGGAGAAGCAAACCCCTGCATCCAATATCAGAGTGCTGGTTCCAATCCAGCTCCCCACGGATACACCTGGCAAGGCAGCGGAAGATGGCCCAGGTGCTTGGGTCCCTGGCACCCACGTGGGAGACCTGGATGGAATTCCTGGCTCTTGGCTTTAGCCTGCCCCAGTCCTGGCTGTTGCAGCCCTTTGAGGAGTAAATCAGCTGATAAAAGATCTCTTTCTCTCTGTCTCTTTAAAAACGAATCTCGGTTGCCTTGCCCTTCCCCTCCCCACCGCCCAACCTCCTGTGAATGACAAGTCTCCAAGGCTGGATATGCACCATGGAGCTTTTCACCCCTGTGTGATTCATCAAAACTGGATTTCCACTTGGCACCAGTGGTTTCAGCCTGGTTCAATCTGGAAGGAATCTGAAATTTTTAAAAACCCTTCCTTAAATTCCCGTGTCAGGTGAGCCTGGGTGCTGAAGGGCCTGCCAAGGAGCCCTGGGCAGGCTTCGGGTCACTAACAGGCTGGCTGCTGCACAGGCCACCCCACCCCCAATCCCACTACCAGAAGCATGCTTGAGCATTACAAAGGTAGACCACAAGATCCCTTGTTTTATGGCTCTCTGAGGCTGCTTCAAGAAAAGCTCGTGGAAAATGGGATTAAATGACAAAGTTCATTTTGGTGCAATTTTTAACTTTTAGTAGTATGTTTTATTTAACCCAGCTACTCAACATATTATAATCTACCACTCAGGTTAAACTTAGCAATGAGATATTTTACATTCTTGGTTTTCATGGTAGTTATTTGAATGAAGTGTGTGTTTTGGTGCAAAAATGCTTTGAAATCCATGCATATGAGGGGGCTTCAAAAAGTTCATGAAAAACGTATACTCTGAAAAAACTATGTGTGGATTTCAAAACAGTTTTGCACCAAGATAAAGTTATCTTTTACTTCCGCTTTCCACACTTACTCTCTCCTCTCCTACATGTTTCTCCCTGTCTCTGTGAGCTGAAGAGGAGGCTGTTACAACACCACTCCGTGAAGGCACACAGGTCAGACCGAGAGTTTTCACATGGACCAAAATGCACCTCTCCTGCACTGGACAAGCAGACAGCACGGTCCTTCTGCTTCTGCCCTAGCTTTGGGATTTCTAACGGGCGGTAAGTGGAGAACTCAGTGGAGAACACTTGTCACCCTGCCGCATCTGGGGCTCCCCATCCATCAACCTGCTGTGCTCAATGTTTGCAGCTCGGCTTGGCCTGGCATCACCTTCCTCACTGGCGCACATGCCTTCCTGTTCTCTCCCCTTCCTCATCCTCTTGGCAGAACAAACCCCTCCCCCCCACCTGATTCTCTGCTCTCTGCATTCCTGTAACTGTTCCCTCAGCCACTCCCTTCCACTGAATCAAGTGCTACTTCTCTTAAAGAGACCAAGTCACTCACAGCCACCTCTCTATCCTAGCCAAGGAACCTGCACACACGGGCCCTCAGTGAGTATCTCCGGGTTGCCTGACTTCCTACTGATCGCCTCAACAGGTTCACTTCTTCCCAGGGTTCTGCATTTTGAAATATTGTCTTGGCTAAGTTGCCAGAATGTGGAATTCTCACACTTGCTAATGTACAGTCAGGTGCAGACTCTAATTTCACACACATTCTGGTTTCTTTAGCCTCCTTTTCTTCAATGTGGGAAATGTCCCCGAGTGTCACGGGTTATAAGCTCAGACTCAAAGCAACAAAATGTCCCCTTCCCCAAATTTTCAAGGTGAACCTCATTTCAGCAATAATATTCCTGATACCAAAAACAAAAACCATGAGCCACTATGATGAACTAACAGCACGAACATTTAACATTTCAGAATATTCGTATGTGAAAAACAAAATACTCACATCTAAAAGACACAAGCAATATTAACATGGGAGGATTATATAGGGAAAAAATAATAAAACAGTTAATTCCAGAACTCCTAATGTGATTGACAATGATTACTTATGAACTAGAAACAGGGTTCACTTCATAAGCTGGATTCCAGGCTCGCTGTGTCCAGTATTCATTTTTGTTCTACTTGAGGTTCTCAGGGTCACTTATGTGACCTAATGATGATTTTTGCCCCAATCCTAAAAAGGTTCCCTTTCAAAATAAAGATCCATAAGCTTCAACCTCGATTCAAATTTTCACACCTCCAACAAACTCTTGACCAGCTCTTAACAAAGGCCAACGACTGAAGAGCATTCATTGCGCGGGAACTCGGGCTTCTGTGCAGCTGACGTGGAAGAAGACGATTCAACAGCAGTGACCATGTGCCACTTGTGGACTTACTGTGGGACACGGGAGCTCGCCACCTCCTGGGTGAGCGGAGCAGTGCCGGGTTCCCACAAGCACCGAGAGCGCACATGTGGGCCTCCTCGTTCAGCAGGACCGACACAGGGGAGCTACACTGTGGGTCTGCTTGCAACTCGTCCCCTGAGAAGTGAGCACCGAGCCCTAACCGGGCACATGCCAACTGCTGCCAGGGAGGGTGTCGGTGTGGGCATGACTGTGGAGTGCAGCCGAGGATGAGATTTGCATACTGTATGTGCTAGAGTCCTCGTGCCGAGGCAACTCCAGAAAGTAACCAAGTCCTACAGAGATCACAAAACCAGAGAAGCATTCCCTGGACTGGAAAGATGTCCGTGCGCACCTGTCACCTGGGACCTGGTTAAAATGTAGATCCTGATTGGGTATAAGCTGACCCCCAAGAACATGCAGTTTTTAAAATTTTGTTATATGTTATATATAATTTCATTATATGTTAATTTTTAAAGTAACTATTTATTTTCATTTTATTTGAAAGGCTGAGATAGAAAGAAAACAAGTGAGATGTCTCCCAACTGCTGTTCACTCCCGGTACGCTAACAGCCAGGGCTGGAACAGGCTGAAGCCAGGGTTTGGAACTCAACCTGGTCTCTCATGTGGATGTCAGGGACTCAAGTACTTGAGCCGTCCCCTGCTGCCTCCCAAGGGAGCCGGAGCAGGAAGCGGAATGGGAAGCAGAGAGGCAGGGGACGTGACCAAGCACTACGATGTGTGTGCGAGTGTCCCAAGAGGCGACTTAACCACTGGTCCAAACTCCCACTCCAGAATGCACATTTGTAACCCACTCCTGGGAGATGCCAATACTGATGATGGACACAGTAAGGCTCCAAAGCAAACCTGAACACAGCTCCCTCGGGGAGGAGCGGCAGGACTCAGACGGACCCAGTCCTCAGCCCCATGTGTCACTCCCCAAGGCTTCATGGTGCACCCTTTTCACTTGCCCTCCCTGGCTGGGCTCACCCCCATCCCCCACCCCGGAGCATGCTCGGTCCACCCTGCTCCACCCCTGCCTCCCCTCCACTGCCACCTGCCATGTGCCTTCGACATTTATCCAGATGGAGCGAGACTGACTTGCAGTTCTCAGAGCAAACCACGCTGCTCCCTCTGCCTCCGCCTGGCCTGCACACGATCTCAAGAAATAAAAACGCTTGACCACCTCTGAAAAGCCTTCCTAGCCCCCCAGCCCCACTGCCGTTGGCAGAAGCCTAGAAATCTGGCAACTGCTGATGTCTGTGTCCATTGCTGCTATCGATCTGCTATTCGCTTCGGGTGAATGGGGCCATGTCTTGGTCACAGGTGTGCCACATTCCAGTCACACAGCAGATCCGATGGTTCTGGGGGTCTTAGGGGCACGGGTGTGAGGTGGGATGCAGGAAAACATCACAGCCTATGTCGTCAACCACACAGACGTTGCTGGCGAGACAGCAGCCATCTCTGTGATTTTAAGGTGGAGCACCGCTTAAAGCAGCACTCGCCAGGACACAAATACAACAGCCACATTCACCATTTCTTGTTTATTTTCCTGACGTCACAACTAAAACAAAGAAATCCAAGAGCAGTGGAGTTGAAGCCGAAGAAGGTGAAGGCTAAGCCGCTCTAAGGGAGTCTGAACAAGAGGCAATTAATAAAGGATTAAGGCTAAGTAAAACCACAGTGGAACACGGCAGCACACTGGCTGCTAAAAACCAGAATGGCCAATTAGATAGGAGAAAGCCACAGCGGGTGAGACATTCCCTCTGCCAGTGAACAGCTGTAAGGAGCTCCACGAAGCTATTCCCCTATGGACAGCTCTTGTTCGATCTCTCTCTCTCTCTCTCTCTCTCTCTCTCTCTCTCTCTCTCTCTCTCAGATGCAAGCAGGCCAAAGTGCAACCCTTTGAAAAAGCATGTAAGAAAGTCCGGCAATTAAACTCTGACCTTGAAGTGGTGAGCAGCACCACCCCGCCACCTCCATGCCACCAGGGCATGCAGGTGGGCGAGGCCACACGCAGACAGCGCTCCTCCAAGCACCCGCACTGGCCAGCGAAGCAGCCACAGCCTCCCCTGGCCAGAGTCAGGACCAGGGAGCCCTTGCAGGCACCTGCAGGAAGAGCGCCTCGGGGAGGCCTCCCTGAGCTCTGCCCAGCTCCCCTCCGCCAGTCCACGCACACTGCTGGTGACAGGCGCTGCTCCAGGCACCTGCAAAACACCAGGGAGGCACAGAGACAGAACGCCCAGCCTCTGAGGAGCTTCCACTGCACCAAGGGCACACAAGGAGCCAACAGCACAGACCATGAGGTCAAGTGCACAGAGTGCCCACGGGGAACATGCTTAGGAGAGCAGCAGCTGACCCAGCAGGGTAGACGCTGCAGGCTGCAGGAAGAGGCTGATTGGGAGCTTTTCTGATTCTGGGCAACCTGTGATTCTGAGCAGTGACTCCAGGGAGAGAAGGTATCACGCCCTGGGGTGGCAGAGGGGTCGTCCCTCTCACAGCGTTAATGGCTGCTCTGGTTTCCTTGATGGAAGGCATCATTACGACCTAATTGAGGGCATGCACTCTGCAGGAAGACACACCCAAGTTTGTTTTCTAGCTCTGCCACACACAACTCAAAGCAATCAGAGGTCTCGGTCAGCTAACCTCAGCAAGTGGCGTCGAGGTGGCCACGAGCTGGGCGACAGAGGCGCCCCACGCCCTCTCCTCCAGCACACGGCCAGCACCACCCAAGGGCCACCACTGTCAGTACTGCCTCGATTCAAGCCATGCTAAGTCCCAAGGGCTTCCCCTGTCCCTTGGGCACGGTACAGGCCCTTGGTCTCGCGCAAAACAGAAGCCAGGCCTTTATTCTCAGGGGCACTGCAGTGAGAAGCTCAGGGGCACTGCAGTGAGGTGATGGAGTATCTCCCATGTGGGCTGTCCCTCCCCATCAGTACTTGTCCCACAGCGGCAGAAGAGTAACACACGTGCCAGGTTGGTTCATAATAAATCGAGGCTGGGCAGAACATGAGAGCTCTGGTTCCGGGGGTCATTTATGCATATACAACTCTGTCCGACAAAGGACGGAACTGGGAGAGGCAGGGTCCTCGGGCTGTCAGTGGGAAAGCTGCGAGGTCAGCCCTCGGCTTCTCCATGTAAACTGGCAGTTCCCAGAGGGCAGGGCGCTTCCCTCAGTGCGAGGCTTTCCCAGCCTTGTGGACGTCCCGGGCTTCCAGCCCTGCCTGGAGGAGACAGTCCCCTCCAGCACCCGGGATGAGGGGAGCTACCTCTGCTCTTTGTTCTGCTTCAAGATCTACAATGATGTGGGAGCTTGTAAATTATTTTCTGCTTTGTTCTCTGCCCACGTGCGCCTTTCCGATTCTCTAAAAAAGGAAGCGCAGCCAAAGTAGATGTGTGCATAAGCACAACGACAAGGTGACTTCACGGTGACGCGGGTAAGGCCCAGGATTAGAACAAGGGCAGGTGGCTGCGGACAGCTCGGGAGGCTGGGGCTGCTGGCCGGCCGCTCCCTGCAGGTGACAGCGCCCTGCTGTGTGTCTTCTGTCTTCTCAGCCCTTGCCCCACCCCTCTGACATGCACACCTCTCGGCTCTCACCATTCTTCTGGGTGCTGTGAATGCTCTCTCTTCTCCAGAAGCAGAGAATTCCCCTGGCACCCACACGAGGAAAAGCACTCCCCCGAGGGTGCGGGGCTTGCCACCAGACACTTACAGAGAATGTCTGTGAGGAGAGCGGGCACTCAGCCTGGCAGAGAAAACACTAGCGTCTCTCCTTGTAGTCCCTGGGTTCATGTCCCAGCTCCTGACTGCAGCTTCCTGCCAAGCCAGACCCTGGCAGGCAGCTGTGATGGCGCCAGGAATGGGGCTCCTGCCACCCTTGGGGAGACCTGGACTGCGTGAATGAGAAAAAGAGACGTTTTCTTAAAGCAGCTAACAAAATGAGAGGAGCTACGTTTCCAGTCTCATTAATCCTACAAATCAATTAAGCTTTGTCTCTGATCAGCATCGAATGCTTCAACACTGTTAATGTGTTTTTAAAAAAGTAAACAAACCAAGTGAAAATGAGAATGAGAAGGGAGAAAAAAAATCAAACTTAAAAAAACGTTTAGAGGTTTGCAGTGTGGCACAGCAGGCAAAGCCGCCACTTGTGCTGCCGGCCTCTCCTGTGGGGGCCAGTTAGAGTCCCGGCTGCTCCACTTCTGATCCAGATCCCTACTGATGCACCCTGGAAAGCAGAAGATGGCCCAAGTATTTGGGCCCCTACACTCATGTAGGAGACCCAGAAGACGCTCCTGGCTTCGACCTGTCCCAGCCCTGGCTGTTGAGACCATTTGGGATATGAATCAGTGGATGGAAGATTTTGTCTCTCTCTCTATATATATAACTCTGCCTTTCAAAGAAAGAAATAAATCCTTAAAAAAAATTAGGTCAACTGAAAAAGCAGCACTCCTCAGTGTCTAGCACAAGAGACAGTCACCAGATATTTACTGTGATTAAAAGAACAGTGAGAGGGGCAGGTGCTGTGGCGTAGTGGGCTAGGTCTCTGCCTGCGGCACCAGCATCCCATATGGGCACTGGTTCATGTCCCAGCTGCTCCTCTTCCGATCTGCCTCTCTGCTTATGTCCTGGGAAAGCAGCAGAAGACAGCCCAAGTGTTTGGGCCCCTGGCTTTGAACTGGCTCAGCTCCCACTGTTGTGGCCATTTGTGGAGTGAACCAAAGGATGGAAGACTTTTCTCTCTGTCTCTCCCTCTTTCTGTCCATAACTCTACCTCTCTAGTAAATAAATAAATCTTGGAAAAAAAAAAAAAACAGTGAGAATATAAACTATTTTCCAGAGACGAATAAGGCAAGTGACTTAACACAGTTTTTTCCATGAACTATCACAGTTGCACAAAGGCAACCCCAGACAGGACAGCACACAAACATTTAAACCACAGTGGAGAAACCACTTGCAGATCAACCTCAGACTCAGCTGTGCCCCTAACAACCCCAACAGAATCAGGTAAGACAGAAAAAGAAGAATATATTAAAATGCCAAGCAAGCGGCTGGTGCTGTGGCATAGCGGGTAAAGCCGCTGCCTGCGGTGCTGGCATCCCATACGGGCGCCAGTTCAAGTCCCGGCTGCTCCACTTCCAATCCAGCTCTCTGCTATGGCCTGAAAAAGCAGTGGAGGACAGCCCAGGTGCTTGGGCCCCTGCACCCACATGGGAGACCCGGAAGAAGCTCCTGGCTCCTGGCCTTGGATCGGCGCAGCTCTGGCTATTGCGGCCATCTGGGGAGTGAACCAGCTGATGGAAGAATGCTCTGCCTCTCCTTCTCTGTATAACTCCAACTTTTAAATAAATTAATCAATTTTTTAAAAAGTACCAAGCACACCATCACTGACAATGAAGCAGCAGACCTCCTTCCAGTCCCAAGTCCGTCTGTGTATAGTGAGCCTGGTACACCTTGGCCAAAGGAGACTGCTGGGCCCTGTTAATGGAACTGAAATGTTCACACCCCTGCACTGACAAGGGTTCCCAAAGGTCACAGCCCCAGGCCGCCCAGCCTCCGCCCAGGGATCCTTGGCCACAAAAGCCCTCCCGCGGGTGACGGGTTCTCATCACCCGCCTTGGTCAGCCCAGGCTGTTTCTAATGGCATGTGACCCTCCTGCCTGCCACGGGCCACATGAGCAACAGAGCAGCGAGCGAGGCAGCTGACATCACTGACTGTGTGCTCTCTGACTTGTCTCCACAGAGCCCCACTCACTCCCCTGACTCCGTCCCACCTGTGTCTCCACCTGGGCTGAGCGCCCCCCCCCCCCCCCGTCAACTGCCTCTGGGGGCGACCGCACACCCAGGAACGTCTACCGGCTCTTCCACTCTCCAGGAGAGGAAAGCCAAGCCCTTCTTTCCAGGGATGATGTCAACCAGGCCTGGACCTTTGACCTTTCTCCCAGTAACTCCTCGGGGATGAATCAACAGCTGGCTCATGCCCCCGCGGACGGGACAGCTCACGGGTAGCTGACAGGAGCCGTGACTGCTCTGGCCGATCCGGCAGGAGGCAGGACCTGTAAGATCTGGACCACGGCCTCTCGGCAGAGTCAGACTCCAGGAGGCGAGCTGGCGGTCACCTTCAGTCCGGACCCACACGTCCCGCCTGGTGGTGGAATGCCACCTGGAGCTGCCCACACAGCCCACTGCCCACCTGTGTTCCTGGGTGCTGAGAACCCCGGCCAGGTGAAGAGGAAGCACAAATATTTACCGTGGGTGAGGGAATGCCAAGTGCCCTCTGGAATTCTGAGCCACTGGGGACGTGGTCCAGAGAGCTTCTGAAAACAACCGAGGAACACGTGCCTCTGCCATCACCCTGCAGGTGAATGAGCTCAGAAAGCTGGACTACAGGCTCGCTCCGAGCTCACCTGCACGAGGGAAGCCCTGTACTGACCAGCCCAGTGTATCGCCATTAAGGCAACCCCCAGGAGAGGAAGACGGCCGCACGTGGCCTCACCTGAGAACCAGTGTGGACAAGCCCTTTGCAGCACACACTGTGTGCGGTCGCCCCCAGAGGCAGTTGACGGGGGGGGGGGGGGGGCGCTCAGCCCAGGTGGAGACACAGGTGGGACGGAGTCAGGGGAGTGAGTGGGGCTCTGTGGAGACAAGTCAGAGAGCACACAGTCAGTGATGTCAGCTGCCTCGCTCGCTGCTCTGTTGCTCATGTGGCCCGTGGCAGGCAGGAGGGTCACATGCCATTAGAAACAGCCTGGGCTGACCAAGGCGGGTGATGAGAACCCGTCACCCGCGGGAGGGCTTTTGTGGCCAAGGATCCCTGGGCGGAGGCTGGGCGGCCTGGGGCTGTGACCTTTGGGAACCCTTGTCAGTGCAGGGGTGTGAACATTTCAGTTCCATTAACAGGGCCCAGCAGTCTCCTTTGGCCAAGGTGTACCAGGCTCACTATACACAGCCTCGCAGGGAAAGAAGTGTCAACAACCTAAGCCGCCTGCCCATTCCACTGCAACCAGCATTACCCGACAGGGCGCAGGGCTCGCCACGGCCCCCACTGAAGCCACACCGGGAAGACAATGTTCATGCCCAAGTAGAGAAATCCATGTAATTCCACTCCTGACTTCATGGTGCACCTTTTTGTCATATTCTTCAATGGCAAGACAATGCCCTGAATCAGCTGTTTGAAATATTAACCTTTAGGAGCCAGTGTAGCGGGTAAAATCACTGCCTGGGATGCTGGCATCCCCTAGTGGCACCAGTTCGAGTCCCAGCTGCTCTGCTTCTGATCCAACTCCCTACCAATGCACCTGGGAAAGCAGCAGAAGGTAGTCCAATTGCTTGGGGCCCACCATACACGTGGGAGACCTGAATGGAGCTCCTGGATCTTGGCCTTGGCCCTGACTGAGCCCCAGTGTCACGGCCATTTTGGGAGTGAACCAGCAGTGGGAGATCTCTCTGTGTCTCTAACTTTATCTTTCAAATAAATAAACGAAATCTTTAAAAAAAAATTATGTGCAATACACAGCCCCCAAGCCGTCTTCTTAAAATTAAACCAAATCTTCCTGAGAACAGCAGCCGTGCCAATCTTTGGCGCGACACGCATCTGTCACCGGTGAGCGTTTCCGTCCTCGCCTAATTACATAAGAAGGATTTCTTGGTCCCGGCATCTTGATTCCACTGTCATCCTATTCAGATTCCTGCGGATTTAAAGCTCACCTTGTCCTCCTCACAGCCGTTAAACTCCCTCTTAATACTGTGTAGTTGTCTGGGTGGCAGAGTCTAACCCAAACACGTGCAGTAAAGCATTCTGTCACAGAATTATCTCGACTTAACTGTAGGCCTACCTCTTTCACACTGTTCCTGTTCTAGAATTAATATTAGGAATGCTTTGTTGAAAGTAACCTGGCTCGTTACTGCAAAGGCGTGGCTCCCGATCAGATGTATTTCAGCCTCCAGCGACACACATGTACACCAAGGAGTTAACTAACAGTCTGTGACTCACCCTCCAATGAGACATGGAAGAAACACAGATCACGTGCTAATTAGAAAGAGTATTTGCATGAGTTGTAAGGCTGAGAGGATGACAGCAAAACCTAAAGGAAAAATTCGCCGAATACATGCTAGGCTTTGATTTGTTCTCCTAACAACAAAAATATAATAAACACATTTAGCATAAATCACGTTAGTCCAACACCGAGCAGAACACTTCTATCAGTATCAACCCCAAATTCAAGTCTAAAGCATAAGTCGTTCTCTATGCAAACCACATACGTCATGCCCTAAGAAGGTATTTCACTGGAAGCCAGCACAGCTGGTGCACCCCCTCCTCCAGGGGAGCACTCGGAGAGAACGGAGACCCAAAACAGAACAGGGAGAAAAACACAATCCTTTCCTCTCAAACCAGTGCTGTCGGAACCAGCAAGTAACATTCACAGAACTGAGTGGCTGACATTTTCCACTACTTTCAAAAATGAAACAGAAGGGGCCACTGTGCTGTCATTTGGTGGACGCACACTGTACACGGTTCTAAACACCGCAGGCACACAGGAGAAGCGAGGACCAGACAATGAGCAGATTCTGCCTTTGTCTACCGCACTCTCTGTACAGGACTCAGGCTAACCCCGAGCCCCAGACAGCAGAGAGCCTCAGTGTGCGCTGGGACAATGCCCCTTAAATGAAAACAGCCCGACGCCACGGTCAGATCCTGCGCCCACAGCCAATGGTCCGAGGCCCATCGTGTACACACGCCACGGCGTCCCGTACTTACCTGATCTCCCTCCAGGCTCACCAGAAACCAGGCATCCGCCCCGTGGAAGAGTCCCAGTGCTGCCGGGATTCTAGCTCCGAGACCCTTGGGCTCCCTGCCCTGTCTTCTCCCTCGCCGGCTTTAGAGCGGCGCCCGCCCGCACCTCTCCTGATCCGCGGGGAGCACCAGCAAGTTTGAACACAACTGAGCAGGAATGCAGCGAGCTTGCTACTTATACTGATGATTCACTTCAATGACAGCTAGGAAGAATTGCTTGTTGGTGGAAAAAGGGAGTTGGGTCAAGCTCCACCCCTATCATAAGGATTAAGCAACCCCGCCCAGCTCAGCAATCAGCTTAAATCATCACGCGGTGCCATAACGTTGTTACCTGCGCTCATTCTGCAAAGGACAATCCTGCAGGGGTGGAAAGACACACCCAGGGCACACAGATGGGCACCGACCACAGGTCACGTGGCTCTGGGAACAACTGTTAAGTCTGGCAGTCTGGCTGGGCTGTTCTGCTTAGTTAAAGCTGTACCCAGGGCTGGCATTGTGGCATAGCGGGTTAAGCTACCGCCTGCAGCACCAGCATCCCATGTGAGCTCAGGTTTGAGTCCCGGCAGCTCTGCTTCTGATCCAGCTCCCTGCTAACGCGCCTGGGAATGCAGTGCATGACAGACTAAGCGCTTGGGCCCCAGTCACCCAGGTAGGAGACCTGGATGGAGCTCCCAGCTCTGGCCTGGCCCTGGCCCTGCCCCAGCCATTGCAGTCATTTGGGAGTGAAACTCCAAGAGGATGGGAGAGCTCCACACCCTGCCCCCCCTCTCTCTGCCTTTCAAATAAACAAACACGCTGTCTCCATCTGCAGAGACAAACAGGCAGTAGAGGTCTGTGTTACACCCTTCCCAGCCAACTCAGCTTCTACCAGGCCCGCACAGGAGGCCCCACCACCGGGCGGGCTGCAGATCACTACTTCCTGGCTTGGGAAGAACTGAAAGTCTTGCAGCGGGGTGGGTGGGGTGGGGTGGGAGGCAGAACAAGAATAACTACACAAAACAGAATTAGTAGGGGGGGACTTGTGTCCTGGGAGAGACAGCCTCCCCCTGGAACTCCACACTCCTAGTGTGCAGCTCCAGGCTTCAGGCTCCCAGCTGTGTGACCTTGGGGCGTGGATCAAGGGTACCGGGAGAGGACGTGGAGCACCGCCCTGGCACTGCGTCCTTACTGGAAGGGTGCAGGCTGGCAGCCCGGCTGCCCTTCCCGATCTCCCCAGGCAAGTCCGAGTGCCCCGTCTCTGCCCTTCTGCTACTCCTCTTTGCCCTGGCTTGAAGCAGTCACACCTGCTGTTCAACCCTCGCGTCGCCCCACCCCCAGATGAGGCTGAAGCGGGAAGTGTCCCCAGTCGCGGCAAAATGCGAACTTTCTACTGTGACTGGAACTTGGTGGCGTGCTCAGCTCAGCTCGCTCAGGAAGCATTCCTGTGTGTGACTGCTGAGAAAGCCCCTGGAGCAGACCTTCCAGTTCCTGTAAGTGTCAAACGCTGGCATTCCCAGAGTGGGTGAAAAGACAAACAGATGGTGTGTGTGTGTGTGTGTGTGTGTGATGCACGTGTCTGGGAGCATCGCTGAAGGCTCAGGGGAGCAGGTGGGCACCTGCACCCTCCCAGAAAGGCTGGGGTTATCAGCCAGCCTCGGTGTCAACGCCACAGGAGGGAGGTGCTGTTTGTTTTTCTTCAGCAGGTGAAGACACACCAGAGCTGAACAGCAGAAGCTGAGGAGCAAGAACTCCACTTTCTTTGATTCTATCTAAAATTATAAAGTTAAGCTGCAATGCTTCAGACTTACATGTTGGATGGAAGGTTGAAATAATAACAGGGCCAGCGCAGGTTAAGCCACAGCCTGTGACACCAGCATCCCATACAGGTGCTGGTGCGTGTCCCGGATGCTCCACTTCCAATCCAGCTCCCTGTGGGAGAGCAGCAGCAGATGGCCCAAACGCTTAGGCCCCTGCCACCCATGTGGGAGACCCAGATGGAGTTCCAGGCTCCTGGCTACGACCTGGCCCTTAGTCCCAATAAGTCTTAGCTGTGGTTGCTGTGGCCATTTGGGGAGTGAACCAGCAGACGGAAGATCAGTCTCTCTGTAACTCTACCTTTCAAAAAAACAAACACAATATGCTACAAGAATAAGTTCATTAACAACGTGCCAGCCCCATCAGATGTCACCTGCGAGGGGCTGAAGTGCATTCTCCCGGAAGTCGTGTGTCAAAGGCTAGACCCACAGGTGCTCAGGCTGCCACGGTGTGGGAGACAGGCTCTTTGAAGAGGTGATTAAATTAAAAGAGGTGCTTACATTGGTTCCCAATTCAATGGAACTGAGCCCTTACGGACTGGCGAGAAGAACACGGATGGGCACCAAGGGAGCGGGAGAGGCCTCAGATGGAACCACACCTGCAGACCCCCTCACCGCAGTCTCCAGACCCCCAGAACCATGAGGAAGAGCATCCGTGGCACTGAAGCCACCTGGCCTGTGGCACTTGGTTATGGCTGCCCCAGGTGACGGATACGCTAGTTAAATGACTGTCTCATTCAAGAGGAAGACAATTCAGATTTCTGATAGGCATCAGTACTCCCATAATCACATGTAGCAGGACTCTGCCTTGAAAAATCTAGAAAGACTTCATTCTGCAAGAAAAAGAGAAAAGGCTACCCTTGACCTTGCCAGCTCCCACACTGCCACCTCCACGTGAGGCGAACTTACGTAACCAGGGGTTTTTATCACTTCCTGTCATCGACATCATCCTGCCTAACCCAACCAAGTCAGCTTCTGCCAAGTCCACACGGAAGTCTGACTGCGACTCAGCAGTGACAGGTTCAGGACGAGACTACAGACGTCAACCGTGGAGGGAACGTCCCAAGTCCTAGTCTAGGCCTCTTCTGGGAATAAGCAAAGCGGGCCTACCCAAGGCAGCACACAATCCAGAAACAGATGCCAGAGTAGATCCACCCCAACACCTAGTACCAATCTGACGGTGCCACCGCATCCCTACCACCCCACTGAGGACAGCCTGTCACCGTTCAGATCACTCTCGGATCCCCCGGATGAAAACTGTTCCTACTCAGAACACGGTGTAAGCAGACAGAGATAAGAGACCAGACAACCGATGGAGCTCCCCCAGGGCCTGAGACTAAGCCTCAACCAAGGCACCGCTAACATCTGGGACTGAGTAACTAATCCTGGGTGCACCTCAGGGGTCCATGCTGGGCACTGCAGGGTGACTGTCAGCACCCCGGGCGTCTGTCCACTGCTGGGAAGCTCCCCCCAGCTCTGACAGCCCAAAGTATCTCCAGAAGTGGCCACGTGTGCCATGAGAGGCCAAACTGCGCCCAGCTGAGAGCCGCTGGTTCTGTGGGACAGGACACAGTGCAGAAACAACAGGAGCCGGAGGCCATGGAGGAGAGGGGATGGCAGCTTGTGAGAGCAGACTGCAGGAGGAAGGAGAAACACGCTGTGGACAGGCCAGGAACAGGTTCAGGGACGGGAGACTCACGGCGTCTCCAGCCCAAGGCTGCTGTTGGGTGCTGTGCTGTTTTCCCCAAAGATGTGGAAGAAAAATCCAGAGGCTGAGAGTAAAGGGGTTACAGCAGCGTCAGACACACCACGCCTGCAAGGAAGAATCAGCGTGCAAAAGGGAGCAGAGCAGGGCTCAGGCAACAGATGTCAATCAGGCTCCGAGGGAAGAAGAGCATGGCCCCTGCAGTCGGAGGACCTGGGGGTCCACATGAGATCAGGGGCCATGACGCTGTGTGTGCACAAGGACGTCACACATGTGCTGCGGTTTCCAAGGTCACTGTGGTTGGCAGTGGCGCAGAGAAATCCAGAGCAAGGGAGAGAAACCAGGCAGCTTGCTGGGAGTCCAAGGGACAGACTGAAGCCACAGGAGGGCACGTCGAGGGGAGGCAGACAGAGAGACTACAGTACAAAGCACGGGTTCAAGACGCTCATCCCCTTCAACTTCTTAATTCCAAGCCAAGGAAACTGTCCCAGGAAAATAAGCACAACCACAAGTCACGCACCCCGGACCAGGCAAAACCATAGGACGGTAAAGGACATTCGCTCACAGGGAAGACTGATGACATACATCCTCCAGGGATACCTTACAACCTGGAAAGCACAACAGAACGCGAAGTAAAGCAGCGTGAGCTATAAAACTGTGCGTGACACCCCAGTATTTAAAGGACAAATGTAGATGCCTCGGTGTACACATTTTCTTTTTTTAAAAAGATTTTGTTTATTTATTTGAGAGGTAGAGTTACAGACAGTGAGAGGGAGAGACAGAGAGAAAGGTCTTCTGTCCATTGGTTCACTCCCCAAATGGCCACAGCGGCTGGTGCCGATCCGAAGCCAGGAGCCAGGAGCTTCCTCCTGGTCTCCCATGCAGGTGCAGAGGCCCAGGCACTTGCGCCATCTTCTATTGCTTTCCCAGGCCACATCAGAGAGCTGGACTGGAAGAGGAGCAGCCAGAACTTGAACCAGCGCCCATATAGGATGCCAGCGCCACGGGTGAAAACAAGATCACAGGGAAACGTGAACAGGGTCTTAGAGAAGGGAGCCGGGGAAGCTCAGGGTCAGGTCTCATCAAGGTCAAGGGGGCGCCTGCTGGGGAAGGAGCCCCTGGATTGGAAGCACGGGAAGCTGAGGGCGCACTGCAGTTAGCAAAGGGAGTGGGGAGGGGGCAGCAGCCCCGCCCCGGCTGGGGGTGGGGGAGGAGATGGGCGAGGGGCCCTGGGAGGGCCCAGCCAGGCCTACCCCCAGGACTTCGGCTTCCTAAATGCCAACCTCAAGGTCATGTCACAAAGTCATGGCATTCCTTTAATTCTCTGACCGAAGATCTCTGAATGGCTGTTAGCACGTCTGACATATTACTGCAAGTGTCCCTGGATACTGCCGACGGAGGAGACCAGCGGGGCGTTAGGGCGGGCTGCTGGGGTCCACCACAAGGGGTCACGTGGGCTAAGTGCACTCCAGTGTCAAGCAGAGGAAGCTGCACAGAGAGGCAGCCAAGTTTTAGGAACCCATATCCAAAACAAGTAAGCGAAGTGTGAAAACCAACTGTATTCAAAAGAAGATCACACTAAGGACAGAAAATCTGAATTTCACAGTAGACTCCAGAGAAGGCTCCGCTCAGTAATTTCTTAGTAAGTTTTCAATCTTAAAAGGATTTGTAAATTAGTGAGATCATCTTGAGGTTTCTTTTTTCTTTGTTTATTTTCCTCAAAAGCTACCATGGACTTACCTATACTCTGTAGCCTTCAAAATTCATGTTTTAGGGGCCAGCGCTGTGGCATTGAAGGTTAAGTCTCTGCCTGCAGCGCCAGCATGCCATATGGGCACTGGTTCAAGTCCCAGCTGCTCCACTTCTGATCCAGCTCCCTGCTAAAGCACCTGGGAAAGCAGCAGAAGATGGCCCAAGTTCCTGGGTCCCTGCACCCACGTAGGAGACCTGGAGGAAGCTCCTGGATCCTGGCTTCAGCCCAGCGCAGCCCCACTTTTGCAACCATTTGGGGAGTGAACCAGTGGATGGAAGATTTCTCTCTCTCTCTACTCTCTACTTCTGCCTTTCAAATAAACAAATAAATCTTTTAAAAAAAATCATGTTTTAGAGGCAGGCACTGTGACACAGCTGTCAGCCATGGTTGTGGAAATGCCTGGGATAGAATTCGCCTCTGCTTCTGATCCAGCTTCCTGCCAGTGCTCACTCTGGGAGGCGGCAGGTGCTGACCCAGGTACTGGGGTTCTTGCCATCCACGTGGGAGCCAGACGGAGGTCCCAGCTCCTGGATTTGGGATGATCCAGACCTAGTTGTTGTGGACATTAGACAGCACCAGCGGACAGAAGATCCCTTTGCCGCACTCTGTCACACTGCCTTTCCAATTAAAAAAGAAAAAAACCCATGTTTGATATCGCAGCACCTGGGTTGGAGTGTGGGCTCCTGACCCGAGCACAGCTTCCTGCAAATGCAGAACCCAGGAGGCAGCAGGTGAGAGCCCAGGTGGTGGGGCTCCTGCCACCACAGGGGAGACCTGGACTGCACGTCCCCCTCCTGGCTGTGCCAGCTCCGGCTTGACCGTCGTGAGCATCTGGGGAGTCAATCAGTAAACAGAATCTCTCTCCTCTCCATCTGTGTGCCCCTCTTCCTTTCAAATAAATGAAAATTAAAAAAATTAAATCAAGTTTTAAAAGATTACACATTACCATAAATGCGTATTATGAAAACTTGGTTTAAAAGCAGGTGAAACAGGCCGGCGCCGTGGCTCAACAGGCTAATCCTCCGCCTTGCGGCGCCGGCACACCGGGTTCTAGTCCCGGTCGGGGCACCGATCCTGTCCCGGTTGCCCCTCTTCCAGGCCAGCTCTCTGCTGTGGCCAGGGAGTGCAGTGGAGGATGGCCCAAGTGTTTGGGCCCTGCACCCCATGGGAGACCAGGAGAAGCACCTGGCTCCTGCCATCGGAACAGCGCGGTGCGCCGGCCGCAGCGCGCTACCGCGGCGGCCATTGGAGGGTGAACCAACGGCAAAGGAAGACCTTTCTCTCTGTCTCTCTCTCTCTGTCCACTCTGCCTGTCAAAAAAAAAAAAAAAAAAAAAAAAAAAAAAAAAAAAAAGCAGGTGAAACGATATGGCAGTACTGTTTCAAATTCATAAACTATTTTCATACACAAACAGAGCCAAAGAACCGGAAGGAAATAAAACAAAAACGTTAACCAATTCCATCCCTCTGGCTGTTCAGATAGATGGTAGACGGATGCTTTATATTTTATCTGTCCAATGTCTAAACCTGCTATACTCAGAAAAAAATTGGAAATGTTATGAATCTGCCACTGCTTATTTAAAATGAGTAACCCAAGGAACAGAAACCAAAAGCTGGGGTGGGGGTGGGGGTGGGGGACATTAAGTTTCTCTGTTCTGTTCAAAACCAGCTACAGTGAAGAGGAACTAGGACACTCGGCGGGGGAGGAATACATTGAGTGATGACACGGGGATGAACCGACACAGGCGAAGGTTTTTACATAACACAGGCAAGACCGGGTGGTCAGGACACGGAGGCTGGGTTTTCTCACAAGGTCTGGGGACAAATCCTCCCAAGCTGGGTGAGCCTCTCTCGCAATGCTTCACCAAGCAGGACAGCGTGTGTGAGACACGCTCTGAAGGCTAATCCGTCAAGTCCCCAGGGACTTGATCAGAGCACCTGCAGAGAAAACGGCTGCCTCGAGAAGGGGGAAAGGTCTCCATAATGTGCACGAGTCACTCGGGAGATGCGATGTCTTGCTCCTCCTCTGCTCGAGCACTGATTGAGGAATCGGCTCAGCGAAGCTCATTTCTTAGGGAGGATGACAAGGGTGACAGGAAGTGGATGGAAAACACCTGTTCAGGGCCAGCCTTGTGGCTCAGCAGGCAGAGCTGCTGCCCACAACGCGGGGTCCCATGTGACCACCAGTCAGAGTCCCAGCTGCTACACTTTCAGTCCTGCTCCCTGCTAATGCGCAAGGGAAAGCAGCAAAAGATGGCTCAAGTGCTCGGGCCCCTGCCACCACGTCGAAGACCTGGATGGAGTTCCTGGCTTCTGGCTTCGGTCCGGGCTAGCCCTGGCTATTGAGGCCGTTTGGAGAGTGAACCAGCAGATGGAAGATCCCTCTCTCTCTCTCTCTCTCTAATTTTGCC
The DNA here is from genome assembly GCF_033115175.1 of Lepus europaeus. Lineage (NCBI taxonomy): Eukaryota > Metazoa > Chordata > Mammalia > Lagomorpha > Leporidae > Lepus > Lepus europaeus. The sequence continues at coordinate 105,862,065 of NC_084835.1, read as the reverse complement.
TTTCAAATAAATAAGTAAATCTTAAAATAAAATAAAATATAAAACCCTGTTCAATGACGTGACTAAACCATAGTTGGGAAGATGGTAAATCTGAGACTCTGGGTTGAATCTACAAAGATTTGCATCTGCAAAATACTTACATTTATGAAATGGCTGTTTCTAGTGCTCTCTTTTTTTCAGGGTAATTACTCAGGATCCTGAACACATTTCCACTTGGAAGAAACTGCTCGCCTGTACTCTTAACCCTACAAGGCCTCCTGAGCCCTGGCCTCTTCTTAGAGGTCCCTCTCATTTACCACTGTTGCATGCACATTCCTGGCTGGAGCCGAGAGGCACCTCAGAGCTGCCAGGACTTGGATTCTGTGCCCACACTGGTCCCCAGAGGGCCCTTCTGTCCCAGCGCCCACCAGCCAGCCACCTGTGCAAGATGAATGTCTTCACTTCTGCTCTGTTCTCGCCAGCAAGTCCCAAGATGGACCTCCGCCTCCCCATCCCGACGTCACCCCTCTCCTGGGCACGGCAGCAGCCTCCTCCCTGGCCTCCGGCTGCTCCGCTGTGCACCGAGCACACACTGCCACGTCCACACGGCCCTGGCTCCTGCCTGTCCCTCACCCTCACTCCCCACACTCCTTTCTCCCCCCTCCACCCCTGCTCCCTCTTCCATGTGCACGTGTGTGTGTGTGTGTGTGTGTGTCTTCCTGCTGATGGGAACCCCACTTCAGGAAAGCAGCTTGGAAACAGGTAGCCAGAGCATTTAAATCCGGGTATTCCTTGATTCAGTAATCTCATTTCCATATGAAGGTATTCCAAAAAGCTCAAGGAAAAGGGGAATTAAAAGTTTACTGTGGTTCCCCCCCCCCCCAAAAAAATTAAAATCCACACATAGTCTTCCCATAATACACACTTTTCATGAATTTCTTGAAAACCTCTTCCTATGATCTGTAACAATGACAGACAGACGAATACCCAAGATGCCGAACTTCAGAGCCACGATGCAGGTAGGCGAGGGAGCCAGCGCAGGGGCCGGCATTCTAAACACTCAAAGGCAGCACAGGCCAGGCCTAAACAGAACTCTCCTCCTTCATGGCTGGGTTTCTCCTCGCCTTTCACACTGGGGTTCAGCTACCAGCTTCAAAAGCAAACACACGGCGGAATAGCAGTCCCCGCTTAAATCCTGCCATCAGGGTGCACCGAGCCTGGCTTGAAAGCTGCCGTCTATCATCAAGACAGTGCTCCAAAGCCAAGGCTCCCGGGGTCTGGAATTGGTGGAGAAGCACCCCCGGGCCTGCGGCACAGCCTGCCACAGGTGCAGGAAGGCAGCGGAGACAACCACGCTTTCCCAAGGTCAGCAATGTCCCTCCCAAGAAGCGGCTTCCCACAGCAGCCCTCCAGGACGGGCCAGTCATGCTGCAGAAACCTGTCTGGGGCCACAGGGCACGGCTGCTCTTTCCTCAATCCTCACCCCAGGGGGACGGAGGAAACTTAAAAGGCCCCAACCTGGCCTGAGGAACTGGAAGATGACACTGGGAATAAAATCACGTTCATTTACGCTCTACTAATTCAGAATTATTTTTATGATCTGCAGAGTCCAGCCTCACGTTGCCATTTTTAGACCCTGTGACAACAGGCTGAGGAGGAGGCTCAACCTACTTATGGCAACACATTTCAGAAGCTCTGACTCATAGGTAAACAACTAAGCTAACCGTGCTAATAATTTATCTGTTGGTTAAACCGAATACCTCTGTTTGGGTTGCTCCCTGGAGGCCCTGCGAGAACCAGAACCAGCGAGAAACACCTAACAAGCTCTGTGTCGAACTCTTCCACTGCAAGCCGAGGACAGCCCCCAGGGAAGCAGACAAACAAAACGCTGGCACCAACTCCTTCACATGGGGACGCTCCCATTGCCAAGAGTCTCCGGAACCAGTGAGGAACCAGTACCTCCCTGCCCTTCGCGTCCCTGCACTGTGGCACCCGACCAAGCGGCAGCTCCCGGTGGCCAGTGGCCGGCCCTCAGACAGGGAGCGCCACTGGGGGGTGGGCCTTGGGGGCTGCAGGCCCAAGTCACTGAGATGCTCGCAATGGGGTGGAGGGGCGTGGGGCTCAGGGTCCCTGCCGTATCAAGTCCCTCGGGCTCATTCTGCCTAAGACCAGTAGCCCCAGATTCCTAATACACCTCGGGATATTCCTGCTATTGTAGAAGCAAAAACTCCAACAATGCAACCCCCTACACACACACACACACACACACACCTTGTTTAAACCAGGATACATGCCGGCGCCGCGGCTCACTAGGCTAATCCTCCGCCTTGCGGCACCGGCACACCGGGTTCTAGTCCCGGTCGGGGCACCGATCCTGTCCCGGTTGCCCCTCTTCCAGGCCAGCTCTCTGCTGTGGCCAGGGAGTGCAGTGGAGAATGGCCCAAGTCCTTGGGCCCTGCACCCCATGGGAGACCAGGAGAAGCACCTGGCTCCTGCCATCGGATCAGCGTGGTGCGCCGGCCGCAGCGCGCCTACCGCGGCGGCCATTGGAGGGTGAACCAACGGCAAAAGGAAGACCTTTCTCTCTGTCTCTCTCTCTCACTGTCCACTCTGCCTGTCAAAAAAATAAATAAATAAAAAATAAAAAAATAAACCAGGATACATCCAAAAGTTTGTGGAAAAGTTTATTGCAGCACGCCCCCCCAAAATTGAAATTTTGAATTCAATGCATGGTTTTTCTTAACGTGCATTTTCCGTGGACTGCCTGAATCCACCTCATGTACTTTTGCACCAATGTTTCCTCACAAACATTCTGATATTCCCCTCATATCCCTACAACCCTACCTGAGGTAGAGAAGAGAACGGTCCTCCACGGAAAGGCAGGTTCAAGGTCCCGCATCGGTTATGAAAAAGTATTGTCTCCAGCACCCCGGAGAAACTGTCCACAATGGGCTATTTGGCTAACTGACGCTTTTCCCCTTGCACAAGGTACTTTTGGTTTTCTCTAAGAAAATTAACTGGAATTGTTTGTTTTCCAAAGCTCGACGCAGTCAGTTATTTGTCACTTGTCACGGTTGAGAAACGATCCGGGTGTGCAAGTCGGAATTTCCAGGTATTCTCGTGTTATCCTTGGAGGCACTTAAATCTCCCTTCCTGGAGGAAATATTTCTACCCGTTTCCATTCTTAGTAAAAGAAAAAAAAATGCACAATAAAGCTTACAGAGCAGGGAGTAGACAGCTGAACTGGAGTGCAAAACCTTCCCAATGCAGAGAGCAAGCGGGGGGGGGGGGGGGCGGCCCATTAGGAGGCTCCTTTGTGTGCGCAGGGCAGGTGAGAGCACCCCACATTCTGGTCCAAGGCAGTGGGTGGGGCCACGCGGCCCCTGGTGGTGCCCAGGTGGGACGGTGGTGGGTTCCTGCCTGCATATTGGCCCTGCAGTATCTGCCCAAAGGGGCTGAAGGCGGAGGAGTAGATCACCCCACTTCCTGTAAACATCCACACACCACCCACCTCCAACCTCCGCCAGCCACTCTGCTCCCTGCCACTGCTGTGGCACACCTGTTCCCTTGCCTTTTCTTGGTGACCTTAGTGTCAGCACCTTAGGGGGTGTGCAGGCCTCTTGGGGATTTTTATCTGAGGACAGAAGGTGGTGACTCAAAGCAAACACAGCTCCACAAATGTGCCAAGCTGGCTACACTGGACTAAAACCCTCAGTGCCATCTTCACCCTGACTGTGCTAAGTGGAACCATGCCACGCACCTGCGTTGCAAGTTTCACTGAATCCTGAAGCCAGCGCAGAGGGGAGCTTCTGTCACTCCTCTGAGAACCAGCAGCCCTTTTTCAAGTACGAGCAATGGGAGGCATTAAGGAAGCCTTGACAGGGAGGGTGGTATGGGAACAGGGTCAGCCAGACTCGGACGCACGCACACAGAGCAAAGCAGCGCGGGCACTGGCAGTTCATCTTGGCTGGAGCAAAGTTGGGGGGCAGGGGAGCGAGAGGGGAAGTGGACCGGAGCCGTGCTCCACCTGAACACCAGAAGGATTTGGGACACTTCCACATGACAATTTCCTCTTAATCGCTGGTTTCCACCATTTCTCAGTGCTCAACTAATGACTAAGGGAGGACCTCGAAATTTCAAGGTTCTACTTCCTACGTGTTTTCTATTCTTACTCGATACCAATTAACTTGATCATTGTCAGCTCCCTCTCCCAGATGACACACCCCAAGTCCCTATCAGCAGCTTCTTGTTCCCCTTCTCCCCCACCTCCACTGCCACCCTCCCCAAACGCACGCAATGAAGAGATGGCCATGCAGGCAAGCGTGTGCACACACACACGCACACACACCCTGTGGTCCAAACAGCCTACACTACTTATGATGACATAACAAACATTCAAATATTTTCACCAGAAACATGTCTCCTAAATATAACTTGCATGATTTTCAGAAAGGGCAAATATTTTTGTTCAACTGACAAGACCCACTGTTAGTTAACCCCTGTTCCTCCGGGCTCGTGAACCACAGACTCGCAGGGACGCTAGCTCCGGGCCTCACCGCTCACACACCAACTGACTCACCACGGGAAAAGGACTAGCTGGAAGCTGGTGACCAGAAGCACCACATGACTCCCAGAGGAATTCATTAAAAGAACTAAGGGTGGGGCAGGCATCGGTGCAGCAGTTATGTTACCCCTGGGGATACGCACAGACCCTAACAGAGGGCCTGGCCTGGGCGCTGGCTCCTCCTCCTCCTAACCCAGCACTCCTACTAATGCGCACCCTGGAAGGTGCCCAGCGGCTCAAGTACTTGAGTCCCTGCCACCTGTATGGGAGACCCAGACTGAGTTCTGAGCTCCTCACTTTGGCCTGGTCCAGCCCTGGGTGTTGTAGGCATCTGAGAAGTGAACCAGGGAACTCTGTCACTGGCTGCCTTTCAAATAAAAACAAGGTATGTGAAATTCACATTTCAAAGGAAGTAATGCTCTCATAGTAGGGACCACAAAGACACCACAATGAGGAAGACTCCTAAACAGATTCTATGCTATTTACCATCCGTGGTGGATCTCCTAACGCTTTGTGGTTACTGATAAAGTAGAATCTATGCCCGGAGTTTCTCTCTCTATCCAAGAATCATAAAGATACTTGCTGACGGCCTCTGGGTGTCTGCACCTGACACACTCTACTTCATCACTGGTATGATGCTGAGTTCTTCTCTTTCCTACCTTTGGTTTTTAATCTAATTTTCTTTTTTCTCTTCATTGTTTTCTGTCAGATGTCAGAGTTGGAGGGTTTCATTTTGTTTGGCCAATCATTACATCTCTCCCCTAGTGCATCAAAATACAGTAACTTCCGCCTCCTTTTTAGCCATGTACATAGGCGAGCCTCAGAAAGATGTACAATAGTTATAAAAATGTTTCATGTAGTAAGTGTCTAATGCAATGGAAATTACGGAAATTCTAACTCCAGCTTAGCAAGACCAACTAAATTTCTGAAACGTGGGTGATCCCTGTAACATCAGGGCTTCTCACCAAACAGCACATTGACAAGTACCTACAAAGGGACATCTGCCCAGGCATCTGCTCCTTCATTTGAGAGGAGCAATTCCACAAAAAACTATCCGGTGAAAATTCCATGGCTTCTATTGGACTGAGAGCTTTTTATATTCCACATGATCATCTTCCCCAGGTAGAGCAAAAACAAAATGAATGCTGATTGGGAATAAGTGAGTCACCATTCACTGTTAAGTCAATGTCTAAGCGCCTACAAAGTGAAGTAGTGCTGGATACCAGGACAACCCTAGTAATAAAGTCAGCTTGGCCTCTGAATTCAACACAGGTTGGATTTCTATTGTAAGGCATTCTATAAAACTAATTACTTTCTGTGGCTAGCAGCAATAGCATTCACACAGCAGCCGGTTTGAACTGGATTCCCCTAGACCAGGCTGGTTAAGATTAACCAGTATACACCTTAAAATGGAAAAGTTTCTCTAGTTAATTGTGCATTATAAATTTCAGTGCACGGCTGTGTGTTTCAAATGCTCCAAGTTTTTAGGGTCTGATTCACGCATCTCCGACAGCCTGGCAGGATTTAATTTATCTCAGACATCAGTGACCACATGGAGAATTTCATTTGATTACATAAAAAGAATTCACAGAATGTTTTTGACAAGTCACGGTTATTTTAACATTTACTAATTTGGGTGCAGCTACCACAGCTGAGGAGAAGACTCATCTGTTTCTTAGTGTAAAAGCCATCTTCGGGGGTGGCTCTTTGGCAGGGAAGACGCTGCTTGGGATGTGTGCATCCCACACTGCAGTGCCTGGTTCAAGTCCCGGCTCCTCCGCTTCTGAGCCAGCTTCCTGCTAACGCGAGGCATCCAGTGACGGCTCCAGTACTTGGATCCCTGCCACGCAGGTGCCAGACCCGGACTGAGCTCCAGGCTTCACCATAGTGGGCATTTGAGGAATGAACCAGTATAAGGAAGATGTCCTCTTTAAAAAAAAAAGGAAATTTTAAAAAAGATTTAAAGCCGGGGTCAGTGCTGCAGACTAGCGGGTTCTGCCACTGCGATGCTGGCATCCCACGGAAGCGCCAATTCAAGTCCGGGCTGCTCCACTTCTGGTCCAGCTCCCTGCTCATGTGCCTAGGAAAGCAGTGGAAGATGGCCCAAGTGCCTGGGCCCCTACCACCTATATGGGAGACCCAGTTAGCTCCTTGTTCTTGGTTTCGGCTGGGCCCAGGCCTGGCTGTTATGGCCATTTGGGGAGTGAACCAGTGAATGGAAAAGCTCTCACTCTCGCTCTGAAACTTTTTTTTTTTAAAAATGTTTAAACGTGTCTTTAAAAAACCCTCCCATCTTGTACATTTACCAACAAAACATGTTACTGCCCTAAAACTTTTGCTATAAAATATTATACCTCATCAGTGCATCTGTATGTACTCAGGTTATTACTGCCCCTTCCCAAACTGAAATCCAAGAGACTGGACATAATAAACCCAGCAATGAAGCATTTCATTTTTATTATCACAAGGATTTACGCACTTGTAGTCGCTTCAGCTGCCATATCAGTCTGTGGTTAACTTAAGGGGTAATTTGCAATTAAGCTTTTACATACGCGTTCAGGCCCAGTGCCACATATTCCTGCACGCACGTGCACACATAAACACACACACACACACACACACACTGGCCTCACGGTGGCCATCTGCATTTAGGCCCAGTGCCACATATTCCTACACACACACACACACACACACACATGCCTCACAGCCGCCGTGAAGAAGCAGAGCGGAGAACCCTGATATGGTGGCAGGTCTGCAGAGGGCATTCTCTGCTGAGAACACGCTCCATCCCATGAAATCCACGAGGAATGCACTAACTAGCAGGAACTGAGTCATGCAATAAACAGAGCAAGGGCACCTGCCAAACAAGAGGCACATGACGCACAGATCAATCCACAAGGAAGAAGCTGCACGGAACGTTTGGAGCCGGAACGGGAGGCGGTGTTACCCAGCCGTGACCCCAGCACCATGGAGACCCACGCTGAACCCCTCCAAGGGGAGGACGGGGGAACTGGGCCGGGCTGACTGCGTGCACCATCCCTGTGTACAAACCACACGGCTACACCCTCTCCTGAAGGCACTGCCAGCAAACCAGCACGGGAGCCAGCCGCACAGCAGACCCCCCATGTGGCACATCCAGGCGAGGGTCTGACACCCTGCATTCCTTTTATTTATCTATTTATTTATTTGAAAAGCAGAGTGGCAGAGAAAGACAGAGAGCACTTCTATCTGCTGGTTCACCCACGCGGGCGACAGGGACCCAAGGGCTTGGGCCATCGTATGCAGCTCTCCTGGGCACATCAGCAGGGAGCCGACTGAGGAGCAGCAGGCTAAGCCACCACCTGTGACGCCAGCATCCTGTCGCACTGTCAGTCTGAACCCCGGCTGCTCCACTTGTGATCCAGCGCCTCTGCTAATGCTCCTGGGAAAACAACAGTAGATGGTGCAAGTCCGTGGGTCCCCACCACCCAAGCGGGAGGCCTGGATGGAGTTCCTGGTCCAGTCTGGCTGTTGTGGCCATGTGAGGAGTGAACCAGTGCGGGGAAGGTCTTCCTCTAACTCTGCCTTTCAAATAAACAAACAAATATTTAAAAAAAAAAAAAAAGAAAAGAAAAAGAAAAAGAAAAAAGCAATCAAGTGAACTGAGCCAGCCGCTGGATATAGATGTCAGTGTCTGAAGCCACATTTCCAGCAGGTGATGAACTCCCAGGTGATGCCGCTTGCCAAGGCCATCAGAGGGGGTTTATCAGAAAGCACACCCCTGGGTGGGCAAGCGGAGACCCCGGGCGCAGACTCTCATCACCTCCTGGGTCTCGGGTCCTTTGTCTACAAAGGCGGAGGATAAGCCCTGCTCTGAGGTTCTCCCCCAGCTTTGTGATCTCAGGGCAGGGAGGAACGCTGATGGCCTGAAGCCCTCACTTCTTAAATCGGGGATTAAAGGGAAAGACAGAGCTGGAGGGAAGAAAAGGTTGCAGAGGAGCTCCAGTGGACCAGACAAAAGGGGGAGAACTTACTTATCTCTGTGGGAATGCCAGACACAAACAGAATGGCAGAGGCCAGCAGAGGCCACGGCTGTGCCACAGAACAAGAGACAGAGCCCAGGAATAACCCAAGTGTCCAGCAGCAGGGATTAACCGAATGAACTCCGACGGGAGTGCAGGGAAGTTAGCCCAGAGGCCGGGGAGCAATGAACTCCCAGTGCAGGGGAGTTAGCCCAGAGGCCGGGGAGCAATGAACTCCCAGTGCAGGGGAGTTAGCCCAGAGGCCGGGGAGCAATGAACTCCCACGGGAGTTAGCCCAGAGGCCCGGGAGCGTCCTATACGTTGTTACTGAGGGCGCTCCAGGACATGGGGCTCAGGAAAAAAACAGCTTCCAAAACAGTTTGTGCACTCTGCTGCTCTACGAGTAAGAAATAAAACAAGTATTATATATAAGCAAGACACTGTTTCCAAAAAGGACAAGGAAGGTTACCTCGTTTCCTACAGGGGCGCAGGGATGCAAGTTAGCCTTAACACACCTCATACTGTAGGTATGGCCTGGGCAGTGCTTTAATTTAAAAAAGAAAAATATGTTAAGAAAAACAAACACAAAGCAATGTATCAAGTTGGTGGTGAATGGATACACAGGGGCAAAAAACATCTTTTATGGTCATCCCTGATGGTATTTATGCAAAGACTAAACAGCATTCAGTAGCAATGAAGGCAGGCGACGAAGCACCTGGTGACAGCTGGGCAGTGAGGTGCCCCTCATGCTGCCTGCTAGCAGGCTGTTGGTTCCGTGTGTCTGCATAATTGAAAAGCTAGCTTTCCAAGGAATCTTCTTGATCTGATGTTCACACGCACACGTGTGTGATCTGAGCAAGAACACAACACAGCAGAGGCGGGCATCAAGGCCATCTCTAGCACACAGGCCGTGGGAGAGTAGTTGGGGTACACCTGCCGCTTACAGCCCAGGAAAAAAACTCAGTATCTGGACAAATCTCCTGGTGTTCGGATACGTTTATATTAGCTCACTATTTCCACAACAAAACTGCAGGGTGACTGCTTTGCCCATGGATAGCTGAGGTAACTGACTCAAACTGACTCAAAGTCAAGTTCCTTTACCTCCAAGTGTGAGGCTTTTCATATCGCCCCCTGTCCAGACTCCAACAGAGCAGGGGGCGGGGCCAGCAGCAGCAATCTCAGGTAGTCTTCCAAGGTCTCCTACCGGTTTTCTATTTTACACCAAACATACCAGTGTTTGCTTGGAAACAGAAACAGCATCATGAGTGAATGAGCAAATAAAGACACAGGGGCACTGTGCGGCCTCACAGTCCCAGAAGCCACAAGTCCACGTTCCAGTCTGAAGATGTGGAATGACAGCACGCTGCCCCTGTCACCCAGATGCTGCTCGAGGCCCAGTGAGAAAAACAGGATGCGTCCGTCTGTCCCACTAGCACACTGCCGGTAGCACGCCCAGCTGACGGGATTTCAGTTGGCACCCACAAATACACTTCCTGTGGATGCAGCCGCTAGCCATCAGGTGGGCAACGGCTCGTAAATCAACATCACATCATACGGTTTGCTGCTGTTCCGGATTATTCGGGCACATTGTGCAGAGGCGTGCTCTGCGGCTCTCCTGGGCAGAGGGCTGGGATGGGCAAGCCAGGAACACGGCACAGACTGCTTTCCAAGAGATGACGGACAGTGCCACGTCCACTATGTGGACGGCAGCGACTTAGCTTGCGTGTGCACAGAGGCACCAGGTGCACAGCACCGAGGGGCCCCGCGCCCCCTACACCGAGTCTCCCCTATTCCGAACATCCATGTGAGTCGCCCATTTGTCACAGTTCATGAACCAAGGTTGATTGCTCACAAAATCAGTTCTGTATTCAGACTTCCTCAGTCTTTCCCTAATGCGTGCTTCCTCCTGTTCCAAGATGCAATTTGGGTTTTCTTTCCATTTAAAACTCAAACACAGAAAGGCTGTTTCAGTGCACGTAACAAATGCAAGCCTATCGGAACCCAATCACGCTTGGCCAGGCGTCCTAAGCCGTGGAAGGCAGCAAGTGCTGGATGGGGTAGCAGGTGGGGTCGGCTCTTCCACAGGAACCAACAAGCCCAGCCAGACCACAGCCAGGAGCACAGCCTTAGGGAAAGGGCACTTCCAAGGATGCACCTGCTGTCGGGCGTGGGCGGGCAGCGAGCAGGGGCAGGAAGACCACCCTTCTGGACAGGGGTTTTAATTCTCACACCAACTCTGTCACGTCACTGGAATCAGACCAACAAGTGCCTTCCCTGGCTCTGAAACTCACCAAAGCCACCTGAGCCACGAGCCCATTCCAGCGTTGGCGTGACCTGGTGACCGCGTCAGCAAGGCACAGAAAAGCTAACCTTGAAGGTTTCCAAGCTCCAAGAGCAAAGCTGCTGACAACAAAAGGCAGCAGGAGTGAGTACATGATTACCTGGCCAGTGAGTTAATTAAACAGGCAACAAGTGCCCCAGGCCCTGAGACAATCGAGGGCTCCGTCACAGTGGAGTGGGAAAGGCAACCTTTCAGGCTGGCTGCCTTTCCTCCAAAGAGAAGCCATCAACTCCGAGGCGCCCTTCTGCTTCCCAACCTCCACAGCGCTTCCTGGTTCCAGGCTCCCACAGCACGGTCCCAGAAGCAGCAGAGGCAGCCCTCGCCTGACCGTCACAGAGGTGAGGAGGTGGCCATGGCCGTGGCCCAGTTCGCAGCCCTGAGACAGCCCCCCCCCCCGCCCCGGCACCCCACACTGGCAAGGACGGATGCCACTCTGCAGGAAGCTGGTGCCAGCCAGCTGTCCAGTCACTTCCAGCCATGTCACTGTCCACTTTGCTGCGTTCCAACAAGGCTCTGTCAATTGTGTGCCTGAAAATCCTCTTTGCAACCTTAAAGCCATGCTGTCTCCTTCACACACTCCACCATGCTGTCTCCTTCACACTCTCCACCGGGCACTTCTGCAGAAACACAAACCTCCCCGCCCCCACACCTGTGCACCTGCCACACCCCTGCATCTCCAGATTGTGCCAAACGTCTCCCCGTGGGGAAGGGGAGAAACACCTCTGAGAGCCACGGCCTTTCAGCAAGCCACAGTGTCTGTAAACACAAGAAGAGCGGCCCCATGAACCAGCAGTGTGAGATTTCAATGCCAACGCGATTACACTGAACTATCTTCATCAGCCCACAGGAACCGGTCTTTGTCTCTGAAAGAGAATCACCATGGAAGACCAAACAAGCCAAATCTGAGCGTTTTTCCCCCACCACTCCTACGAATATAATATGCACAGCGAGTAACTCCCTGGAAACAAGGGATTCGGGTCAGCCGTCAGCCTAACTCCCCGCACCCCAGGATTTTACGATGACATCAGAGGGCGCCAGCAGCCGCACCAGCCAGGCTGGAGGCAGACCCTGATCTGTGAAGGGGGCAAAACAGACAACTCATCATTCCTACTGCCACCCTGCCCATCAGCCTTCAACCCTCTGCCATCCACAATCCAAAGAGGCCCCCGTCCCTAAGAAAATCCAGGTCAGGAAGAGCTGGGCTGGGGTGATGGCCCCAGGTGGCCTGTGCGGAGAGGGGCTCCCTGGAGCCAGCGGCTCAACAGGTGAGGCTGCTCTCCAGGGAACCCTGAAGGCTGGCAGGCTGGTTCCACAGGACTTTTCAAGGCCAGCGTTGTGGCAGCAGCAGGTTAAAACTCCGCGTGAGACTCTGGAACCCCCAGGTCCCATCTGCTCCGCTTCTGATCCGGCTCCCTGCTAATGACCCGGGAAGGCAGCAGAAGTTGGCCCAATTGCTTGGGCCCCTGCACCCACACGGGAGACCTGGAAGAGGCTCCTGGCTTCGGTCTGTCTCAGCCCTGACCGCTGGGGCCATTAGGAGAGTGAGTCAGTGGATAGAAGGTCTGTCTCTGTCACTGCGCCTTTCAAATAAATATACAAATCTTAAAAAAAAAAAAAAAAGGGCACTGAAGAAACAAGTACTTAAGAAATTAACAACAAAACTGATTCTAAAATCTGTCCCTTAAACATCATAAGAGGAACTATCTTAGCTCACTCTCTGAGGCTGCCACCGAGTTCCACAGCCCGTGTAGCTCACACAGAAACAAAGCGTGTTCAGCTCAGAGTCGGGGAGGGGGGCAGGGCACAGAGCCAAACTGGCCTTTATGGCAGCTCCGACGTGGGAGAACCCTCTAACCCAGCACTCCGCTAATTCAGCAGGGACACCTCTCAGTGCCGTGGCTGTGGGAGCTCACTTCCCAGCTCGTCTCGGGCGTCACCGTGAACACGCGGAAATCCCCACCACCAGCACACGGTGAGGGCAGGGGCACACTCCACCTCCCCCACCCGCCACAAGGCCACCCACGCAGCTCTGTCCTCTATGGAGGGGAGCCGGGCAGAAAGGCACAGTCACCACCTGCAGCCCAGCCGGCTGCCCAGAAGTGCTCAGTGGGGGGGCTCACCCCAAGGCCTGGCAACCCCCGCAAGTCCCACACCACGCAGGCCGCTCGGCCGATGCCGCCTTCTGTTGAGTCTCTCTGGCTCCTCTTCATCCGCCTCAGCCCAGATCCCACCGGCGGGAAAGAGTGCCCGTGAAGGCACACCTGTGCCCTGTGCCCATCGGAGGGCAGGTGCACAGCGGGAGGAGCTCGGCACTCACCGAGCTGGAGATCATTAACCAGGCACTTGGGCCCCTGGGCAGGAGGCGAGAGGTCGCTGGCTGAGCAAGGCTGTTGGCCAACACACAGTCTGGGTCGTTCCGGGAGAGGGGCTTGCCGCCGGGGATGGAGCAAGGAGAGAACCAGCCGGCACGGGGGTGGGGGTGGGGGTGAGGGCAGGGCCCCCGCTCCCAGGGCTGCGCGGGCTCCCCAGGGCGTTTTGTGATTACGGTGAGGAGTTACAAACAGCTGGGCCTCGTGTCCAGCTTCTCAACAGAAGCGGCTCCTGGGGAGGTCACGCTTTAGGCCCCACAAGGTCCAGCCCTGCACAGAAAGGACGGCCGTGCCCGTGCCCTGCGCTCTCCGTGGAGCCCACGCCGTTCTCCAGCAAACGGGGTCAGAGGTGCCGCTCTGCACGTGCCCCACCGTGGCGGTCTGGGAGATCGCTGACCAACGCTCCAGCTTCTGCAGGGGCAGACATGCCGGCTCCCATCCCCCTTGTCTGAAGCAGCCAGCCAGCGTCTGCCTGCTCGCAGGGCCGCCCCCAAACCGCGAGACAGCCCTGCGTTCCCACCCCGGGGTTGCATAATTCACTTTTTCTCAAGTTACTGATCTGCCAGAGAGCGTGATTTGTGACTGAAGGAAAAAGGAGAAAAGCAGACCACGGTCTCCCCGCTGCCGTGAGTGACGTCCAACAGGGAGACACTTTTTATTCAGGGCTATTGGTTTCTGCACACTTTTAAGTGGCGCTTAACCTGAGTACCCTGTAACAGAGCAAAGGAAATTCTAAGCGCCAGGTTTATCTTGGACGGAACACACGCCTCCACGTTCGGGGGCGGAGGAACACGGGAGCAGGGAGGCCGATCTGTCCGGCAGCCAAGGTGGGTGCCGTTTTGGAAAAGCTCCACCTAACAGCACCGCGATGTGCTATGTGACTGCAAGGGAAACAAAGTTAGGAGTCACGTGACTCGCTCCCAAGCATTTTCCGTAAAGGTTATAAAACAAACGAGGAAGCTGTGCAGATTCCGGGGGACAGACCCCAGAGGACCCCAGCGCACCTGTCCACGGCAGCCCAGCGGACTGCACTGGCCGCACCACAAAGTCTAAAAACAAGAAAGCTTCCGACAAAAAAGATCCGTCCTCATCTTACCCGGGGTTCTGCATGACAGCTCCTTCCACCGCGTCTATTTCTGACATTTCGGGAACACAGGGATGATAAATGCAGGGATTTATTCACACAGGGGTGGGGGCAGGGGAGAGACAAAGGCTTCCCAAAAAGATAACAGAGGTTAAACACGGAAGGAGCGAACATTCTCCTCCATCTGCCTCTGGATTTCTGGAGATCACACAAAAATGTTTAATGGACATTTTAAAAAGAAAACAGTTTAAATAACCCCCAAATCCTGGCACGCTTAGGTCAGAAGCGGGTCCACGACCAGAGAACCTTCTCTGGATGGCGGGGAGCCCCTGCGGCACTTACCGGAGTCACAGCAGGCAGGTGTGGGTCTGGCTGCAGCCGCCGGTCCGTCTCCCCTAACAACAGCAACAGCGAGGAGACTGCTGGTCACGCCAGCTCCCTGACAGGTAATCAGGGGCCTGGGGCGGAGGAGTCCGGCGCTTCGAGGGGAGGGGCTTCGAGGGGAGGGCTCTGCAGCAGCCACCGCCCAGGTAGGGCCCTGCCCACAGTCACCCACCCCCGGCACCCTCAAGCTGTGCTCGGAGCCTGCCTGGGCTGGAGGCTGCGGCTGCCGCCCGCCTCTCTCCATCGGAGCAGATTCAAGTGCCGGGATCTGGGAAGCAGCTCACAGAAGCCAAGGCTGGGGAGGCAGCTCGCGAATCCAATTCAAACCACAGCCCCTGTCTCCCGCCCCCACCCCCCACCCCCCCACCCCCCACCCCCAGGCAGAATGACCTCACTCACGTTAGAGGTGGACTGACTGTAAGAAGTGTGCACGCCCGGCTGTCCTGTGACCCTGGGGACCCCCGGGGGTGGGGAGGTACATGGACGGCCCCTTTTGGTGAAGGGAGAGTTTTCATGGGGCTAAGGAACCCCCCCGTGGATACTTCTGCTCCACTGTCCTCACAGACATGGGCTGAGCCCACCGTTTCACGGGCTAAGGCTGGCTTTCTTCCAGGTCCACCAATCCCTTGCAGGTGACACAGAGCAAGCTTCCTGACCTACTGCATCCGTGGCTCCCTCACCCGGGCTGCTGTGGGGAAGCCAGGTACCCACGGGTGCTACGGACATCCGTGTGCCCCTGCCTCCTTGTCACTCACTCCTCACCTCCACGTACAAATGGCTCCAACAGGGGGAGTGGCTTCTCCTACTCACCTTACCCGGGGTCTCCAAGAGCTCAGAGAGGTCCGTTTTAAAATCATTTCTGTACACAATGGTCAACAGGCAGATCCCATGGCCCCTGAACCCAAACCCAGCCAGGGACTTGAAGCCGCAGCCCCAGGCAGAGGAGGCTTCTGCTCCCAAGTTCTATGGAAATTCCCAAGGCCAAGAAACGCTCATTTTATGAGCCCACAGTGTAGAAGAAAACAAGACTCTTACGAGAAGCCAGGAGGTCTTTTTCCTCACCGCTGCCTCCTAAAAGGCAATTATTCCTTAAAATGGGGATTCCCAGCTTAATGACAAGAGCACTCTGGAATGAAAACAAGGGCACGGGCTTCAGGTTCAATGCTACACTTAGAAAGGAACCTTCTACCCACAGGGGAAGCGCAGTCCCAACTGGACCAAGAAGCTGCCATCGCCATCTGGTGGTAGCTCTTGCACACTGCAGTTAGGAACCCTACGCACCATCTTTACTCTCCAAAGCAGCCAGCCATGGGGGCTCCAGCTCTATGGCTTCATCTTTCTGACAGCTCCTTTGGCTGATCAAGGACATCCTTTGCTCTTTCCCACCAGATCATCTTCCACATAAGACTTCTAATCAGGGCACCAAACACTCGGGGAGAAGTGCTCAGCTTCCCTACCCTCCTTGGGTCCCCACGACATCTGGTGACAACGGTGCAGGGAACAGAATTCCCATCACACAAGGAAAGAGAAGCAAAAAGCCGACCGCCAAGGCTAAGGGAAGAGAGGAGGTGGCCTCGCCACCACAGGGAGACTGGGGCAACAGCACGGTGAGCCTCGGCACTGAGCCCTGGCTGGTGAGCCAGGCTGGGGGGCACTCCAGGGATGGGCTGCACATCCGGTCAGAGAGAACGAGCCACCTGTCAGGGGGCAGTGGAAGAAACGGCCTCACCACACCACTCTTCCCAGCCCTCAGCCATCCCTGCTGAATACAGCGGGTCTAGTCCACCCCCAAAGACAGGTGCCAGCCCCAGGGCAAAGGGCATGGCAATAGGTGAAGGTGAAGACAGCTCGGGGCCTCACCGCACCAGGAATTTCTAACACAGTGCATGGGAGAAGGCATTGCACGCAGGTTGTACAGGCAGCTGTGGAGCCTGGTGAGCAGCTGGGCCACAGGCTGCTTCCTACACGCAGCAGCAACTGTTTGGAGGAGGGGCTGCCTCTTCTAGGTTCGAGAGAAGACAGCATTATCAGTGCCCTGTAGGGGCCAGCACTGTGGCAAACTTGTTAAGCAGTTGCTGGCATCCCAAACGGGAGCGAGCATTGGTTTGCATCCAGTTGCTTTCGCTTCTGACCCAGCGCCCTGCTAATGCTCCTTGGAAACCAGCAGAGGATGGCCCAAGTGCTTGGGCCCCTGCCACCCACGTGGGAGATCTGGATGGAGTTCCAGGTCCCTGTCTTTTATCCAGATTACCCCCAGCATATTATTGATAACATTACAAACATAACTGATATTTAATTGCATGCAAGAATAAGTCAAGAGATAAGTTTCGGTAACTTCTGTCTTCCAATCAGATGTACACTCTCCTATATGGAAGAGTCACCCAAAGAAATACCTTACGTAAAAATACTCGCATTAAGAAATACAGTCCACACACGACTTCTACCCAGCCGCACACTGGCTTTGCTCTCTTAACCGCTCAGTTCAAAAACACTCACAATCTTCTTACACACTCAGGCCACAGGCTGTGAGCCATCCTGAAAGATGACAATGCCCAAGTTGATACTGACAGTGTAAGACAATCAGAAGCAAAGCCATGAAGCCAGCAGGCAGTAAGACGACCTCATGCCTCAAGAGGGAAAGACAGAGAGAGGGGTCTTCCATCCGCTGGTTCACTCCCCAGATGGCCACAATGTCCAGAACTGGGACCCAAAGCCAGGAGCTTCTTTGGGGTCTCCCATGCAGGTGCAGGGGCCCAAGTATTTGGGCCACTTTATACTGCTTTCCCAGGCTATAACAGAGAGCTGGATTGGAAGAGGAGCAGCCAGGACTCAAACTGGCACCCATATGGGATTCCAGCACCACAGGTGGAAGCTTAGCCCACTATGCCATAGTACCAGACCCAAAGAGCTTTTTTTTCGTAAATAAAAAAGATGCATTTTATTTATTTGAAAGGCAGAGTAACAGAGAGGCAGAGAGAGATAGAGGTCCTCCATCCACTGGTTCACTCCCCAAATGGCTGCAACAGCCGGAGCTGGGCCAATCCAAAGCCAGGAGCCAGAAGCTTCTTCTGGATCTCCCAAGTGAGTGCGGAGGCCCAAGCACTTGGGCATCCTCCACTGCTTTCCCATGCGCATTAGCAGAGAGCTGGATCAGAAGTGGAGCAGCCAGGACTGGAACCAGCGCCATCTGGGATGCCGGCACTGCAGGCAGAGGCTCTACCTGCTTTGCCACAGCACCGGCTCCCAGCCTTTTCTTTTGTCTTTTGCATCTGGTGTTCTACAGCCATGTTCAGGGGTCAGGATGGGCTCACAGTAGCAAGTGCTGATGAGTTCCTGGAGGCCTGGAACGCTGCTCTCCATCTCCCCGTACAGAGCCTTTCAAAGGCTCTTCTGACACGACTAGATGGCCGCTGAGCTCCGGGGAACCACAGAGACAGGTCCCTGGGGCTGTGTCACCACCAAACAACCCAGCGGAGAGCCAGGCTGCTCGTGTTCAACCAGGCAAGAAACAAATGACCCACACAGACACTGAGACGTGCGCCAAGACAGCCTAGTTAAAAGCATCGCGCCGTGAGCCATCAAAGGGTTAACGCGAACGGCTGAACTGGGAGGCCCAGGGCCCTGATGCTGCCCTTAGAGGGACCTTCTTGGCTGCACTTGAGACAATTCAACACCCTGACCTTTCCGAAACCAGCAAATCCATGAGAGAAAAGCCACAAGGGACTCCCGTGCATTTTCTCCTGTAACTAAGCGAGTGGTTCACCCTACGGGCAGTCAAGGGCGCCTGCGGACCCAGGAATCATCTGTGATGGACGCGTCTCATCTCGAGGTTTCAGGATGCTCGACCCTTAAAGCAACAGCCCATCCTGTCGTCTGATGATCCAGGCTCCCGTAGTTGGAAGCCTAGGTTGGGAAAGCCAACTCACGTGCTACCTGCCTCCCCAGAGAGCACTCCACAAGGCCTACCACGCACCAAGCTCGGAGCAGGCCAGGGGCCTCCCCGGGTGGAAGGCCTCGTCGGGGCAGGGCTCTCGTCGCCCCTGCACGGTTTCCTTTTCTAGAGTCTGCAACAGCCCGCCCAGGTACACACGGTACAGTACTGCGGCCTAACACCCAGCGGCAGCTGGTGAGCCAGCATGCTCCAGCTCGATGGAAGTGCTCTGTAACAAGCCAGGCTCCGCCGGCGCCACGGCTCACTAGGCTAATCCTCTGCCTGTGGCGCCAGCACCCCAGGTTCTAGTCTCGGTTGCTCCTCTTCCAGTCCAGCTCTCTGCTGTGGCCCTGGAAGGCAGTGGAGGATGGCCCAAGTGCTTGGGCCCTGCACCCGCATGGGAGACCAGGAGGAAGCACCTGGCTCCTGGCTTCAGATCGGCGCAGCGCACTGGCCGTAGCAGCCATTTGGGGGGTGAACCAACGGAAAAGGAAGACCTTTCTCTCTCTCTCTCTTACTCTGCCTGTCAAAAAAATAAGCCAGGCTTGCCAATAAAATTTGAAGCTGTACCGAGTAGGGCCACGTTTTCCTTAATAATTTACCAATATCTGCAAGCCAGAGGACGCTGTCGCAAAACCCAAGGAAACCCGAGCAGCCTCCAATGCTGAGCCTGCAGCCGCCCTGGCCAGGCCTGTATTGGGGCTCCCTGCCGTGGGGTGACAGTTCTGAACGAGGTGCCCAGACACGGCGAGACGGCGAGAACCACTCGGCCACACTGTGGCTATCCAGAGTCCAGTCGGGAAACGAGCCGCGCGTGCTAAGCTCCCTTCCTGGCTGTGAAATCGACCTGAAGACGGGAGGCGGATTAAGTCAGGAGCCTCAGAGGGCCGGCCCTGCGGTCCAAATCACAAGTTCTCACCCAAATAAAAAGCTGCTTTAGCCACGATAAAGCTTCCCAGCAACGTGGGCTCTTCCTGGGAAAATCACATGCACGGGTACGCGTGCACTTTTAAGTAGACGAGAAGCCGCCGACAGACACCGTGGTCACGCTGCTAACCCAGGCGCACACCCACAGCAGCTCACGAGCCGTGTGCGTCTCCAGCGTCACACGAGCGGACCCGCAGTCCTAAGTCACAACGTGTTTCCACGGCTTACGTACTGATCTGCAGCACCACCTGAATACCTTTCCACGATTCGATTTTAGGGATTACACTATGACGAAGCTGCCTTAGGACAAACACTGCTTCATCCAGACAGCCGACTCCTTGCATGTATAAGGATGTAATACGCTCTTCACTATCTCTGTGGGATGCGTTCCTTCTAAATGTTCTACGGCCGCAGGCCTGCGCTTTCCCCCTTCTTACATATTTGATGACAATAAACAACACACGAGGGAACTTCCACAGGTTCACAGAAAAATGGAATTAAAATGATATTTACTTTGGTGCAAAGAAGAATTGAATTCCATGCATACTTTTTTCCGAATGGGTACTTTTCATGAACTTTTGAAGATCCCTCATATTTACTGAAGAAAATACAGAAACTACAAGAGCAAAAAATATCCAATACCCTCTACTACCTTAATATTATTTTGTTCTGCTTCTTTTTAATCTTTTCTATTTTTTTTTATTTTTTTGACAGGCAGAGTGGACAGTGAGAGAGAGAGACAAAGAGAAAGGTCTTCCTTTGCCGTTGGTTCACCCTCCAATGGCCTCTGCGGCCTGCGCACCGCGCTGTTCCGAAGCCAGGAGCCAGGTGCTTCTCCTGGTCTCCCATGCGGGTACAGGGCCCAAGCACTTGGGCCATCCTCCACTGCACTCCTGGGCCACAGCAGAGAGCTGGCCTGGAAGAGGAGCAGCCAGGACAGAATCCGGCGCCCCGACTGGGACTAGAACCCAGGGTTCCGGCGCTGCAGGCGAAGGATTAGCCTAGTGAGCCGCGGCGTCGGCCAACCTTTTCTAATTATGTATACAGGCTGAAAATCCTTTATCCTAAATGCTTGGGACTAGAAGTGTTTCTTATTTTGTATCTTTTCAAATTTTGAAATGCTTGTGTATAAATTTCATTTCAAAATCAGGTATCTTGGGAATGGACCCAAGTCTGAACATGAAATCCATGTGTGTTTCAGATACATTTTATTTACCTAGTCTGCAGTTAATTTTTTAAAAATATTTATTTGAAAGGCAGGGTTACAGAGAGGCAGAGGCAGAGAGAGCGAGATCTTCCATCTGCTGGTTCACTCCCCAAATGGCCTTAACAGGTGCAGCTGGGCCGATCTGAAGCCAGGAGCTTCTTCTGGGTTTCCCACTAGGGTGCAGGGGCCCAAGCCTTCCACTGCTTACACAGGCCATAGCAGAGAGCTAGATCGGAAGCTGGGTCTTGAACCAGTGCCCATATGGGATGCCGGCATTGCAGGCAGCAGCTTTAACCACTACGTCACAGTCCTGTCCCCAGACTTAATTTCATACAGTATTTTCAGTTCACCTGTTTGTTTTTTTTTTTGTTTGTTTTTTTTTTTTTTGACAGGCAGAGTGGACAGTAGAGAGAGAGACAGAGAGAAAGGTCTTCCTTTTTGCCGTTGGTTCACCCTCCAATGGCCGCCGCGGTAGGAGCGCTGCGGCCGGCGCACCGCGCTGATCCGATGGCAGGAGCCAGGTGCTTCTCTTGGTCTCCCATGGGGTGCAGGGCCCAAGCACTTGGGCCATCCTCCACTGCACTCCCTGGCCACAGCAGAGAGCTGGCCTGGAAGAGGGGCAACCGGGACAGGATCGGTGCCCCGACCGGGACTAGAACCCGGTGTGCCAGCGCCGCAAGGCGGAGGATTAGCCTAGTGAGCCGCGGCACTGGCCTCACCTGCATTTTAACCTTGAGTCTATCATGTGAGGTCAGCTGCAAAATTTTCCACTTGTGGCCTCATGTCAGCACTCAAATTTCTAGATTTTGCAGCAGTTTGTATGTTCAAATTAAGAATACTCAAGCTATATATACCATTTTTCCCCAAAAACATTTTTAAAAAAATTCTGCCATGGGGCCTGCGCCGTGGCTCACTTGGTTAATCCTCCACCTGCAGCACCAGCATCCCATATGGGCGCTGGGTTCTAGTCCCAGTTGCTCCTCTTCCAGTTCAGCTCTCTGCTGTGGCCCGGGAAGGCAGTGGAGGATGGCCCAAGTGCTTGCGCCCCTGTACCCGCATGGGAGACCAGGAAGAAGCACCTGGCTCCTGGCTTCGGATCGGCACAGTACTGGCCGCTGCGGCCACTTGGGGAGTGAACCAACAGAAGGAAGACCTTTCTCTCTGTCTCTCTCTCTCTCACTAACTTGGTCAAATAAATAAAATCTTTTTAAAAATTGCCTATGGTAATCATTAGTTTGGTTTTATCAGAGTTTTGATGTTTTTAAAAGAATTTTACACTAACTATTCCATTGATTTTCAATTTAATAACAGGAATCACAATTTATTTAGACAGAAATACAGAACAGAAGGTGTTTGACCTCTGTGGTGTGACCCAGCGTGCAGCAACAAAGGTATGAAGGGGAATGGGAGACGGGAGGAAGTGCAGTAGCCGCCCCCACCCTCACCTGTGGCACCTGCGGCCATGGGCTCCAGGAGGAATCACCACTTCCTTCAAGTCTCACAGCCGCCATCAGCTGCAACCCAGGCCAAACTGCTGGCCTGAGCAGGATCCAGACAAGGCCCCTCTACACCTCTGTCCTGTTTTGCACTTTGTTAAGAAACTTGATGGCTAGCTCCTTAAGCCAGTGACTGTCAGATGCACCTGCTCTGAACTTGAACACCACCTGGAGAGCCCCCAGCTCTCACCTGGAGAGCCTACAGCTCCACAGGTGCAACATGCCTGGGGCCAATCAAGACTTGAAGACACCCCAGACCGGCACCCTAGCCTTCCTCCAGCTCCAGGACCGCCACTGGGAAGTCATCTTCTCGCTCCCGTTGGAGGATCCCAATGCCTCTGCCATAAAAGTCGTTCCCCGTGGTGCTGGCTTTCCGGTCCGCATGAGGAGGAACCATCCCCGAAGCATCCCGGGGCTGCGGGGTTCTGGTGCGGACTAGTCAGACCACACTGTGGCCCGGAGACAGCAGGCACAGCGCAGAGAGAGAACGGCAGTGCACAAATCCTGACGTGGGCGCCACAGAGGCTAAAAGCAGGCGGGGAGGCAGAGTGGGTTCTTTAGAGAGGCTCTGAAAGACCCCCAGGCGGTGTTGCTTGTTCAGCAACCAGCAGAGGTGGTGGAAGGCTTTCCCCGCAGCTGGGGACTCACAGCTGGGTCAGCTTCCTTTCCTTCGCCTGGCCTGGCACCTGGACAAGCGAAACAAACGGCTCTGTTCACCGCCCTACCGCACTAGAAAGGGGCCTGGGGCAAGAGGTCAAGCCCAGCTTCTTTTTTTGAACTTTTATTTATTTGAACATACAGAGTGACAGAGACAGGGTGCGACAGAGATTAAGATCTCCCAGCCACTGGTTCATTCCCCAACTGCCCACAACAGTCAGGGCTGGGCCAGGCAAGGCCAGGAGTCAGGAGTTCCATCCGGGTCTCCCATATGGGGAGCAGGGCCATCATCGGCAGCCTCCTCAACCGAACCCCCATTATGTAAAAGCAGGACCCAGTTCCTGTCTGTCTCCTTTAGCCAAGGTGTCCTTGCCCGCCCCTTATCAGAAGGAATTCGCTGGCTTGAGGGAGTGACCCAGCTGGCCTTACAAGCTTCCAATCACCAGACTCAAGGAGTCATTTGCTTCTCCAAGAGATAACAACCTTGATGGCCAGTGTTGTCCTGGGGTGGTTTGTGTGGGGGAATTCCAGGCCTGGGCAGAACGTAACCACTTCCTGCACGTAACTGCCAGACCAACTGGAGCCCCCGGTCGCCATAAATCCCCTGAAGAGCTCAGCATCACTGACCAATCAAAGGAAGGTACGAGCTCCCCTGACCAACCAGGAACCTGGGCACGAGTGGATCACACACCTCGCAGCCCGGGAATGGAGCCATCGCTGCCCGGCTCCCTGCTCTGCACTGTGCAATAAACACAACACCCGCCCCTCGAAGCTTGGTTTCTGATTCAGTAGACCAAGGCTGAACAGGAGCCAAGAAATGAGTCCCTGCAGACAGATCCAGAGACAGACTGGGAGAGCACTGAGCCGAGCAGCCATTTTTACTAAAGACAATGAATTAACCTACTTGTAAGACTGACAAATGCAAACCGCTTGTGAAAAGAGCCTGTCTCTTCCATAACACAGGCATCAACAACGCATTCACTTCCACTACATGAAAAATGCGCTGAAAGCAGGCAGGCAGGCAGGGCGGCGTCCTGCTCACCAAGGTCCACGGCAGGGGAGATCCAGAGCAAAGACTGAGCCAGGGCAGCGCCGTGCCAGGGAGGCCAGGCCGCGGTCAGGAGCCCTAGTCCGGCCTGCCCTGCATCCGGGGTAACCAGAGGCGCTCTCTTCGGGTTGCCCCATCTGCAAAGTTGGGTTCGCTCAGTGCTCCTGACCCTGGCTAGCCAGGTGCTGCTGCTCCAGGCCCTGCAGGGAGCCCTGACAGCCGCATATTTTCAAGGGCCCTGTGTGGCTGGGGCAAGGAGTCAGCTGCAGAACCCTCGTCGTAGGAGGTCTTCCGGCTCCGGGCCTCCGTGTGCACCCCCTGCACTTACATCCGCTGGTTTCTAGCAGGTTAGGGAAGACTTGTGTGACGAGAGAGCCGCTGCGCTAGAGGACGGTCCCTGGACGCAGCTGGGACCGCACACACAGGGCCCACTGCCAACCACGAGGCCTCAGCCACACGCCCCCGGGAAGCCTTTCCCAGGCTCCTGGGTGTCTGCGGCTGGAAGCCTTCCGGCTTAGCCATGAACTCCCTCCGTTCAGCCCTCAAACCGCATCTCAGGACCCCCACCACAAAGCACTATTATATGCGAGCAAAACGACCAAAATGTGCACGAGAGACAGCACAGGTTCCCCCAGTGCCCAGGTCTGTGCGAAGGTGGCGCTCAGCTTCCCCGAGCCTGTAGGATACACATGTTCTCTTGACCTTGAACCCGGACCAAAGATCAGCAGAAAATCACGTGGGGTGGGGTGAGCATCTTGATTGTTAATGCAGTTGCTGTGTTTGCCTTCAGGATCTAAGTTCTTTCTGCTGCTTCTCCCGTGAGAAAAGGAAGGGAAGCACTGAATCATCTCCGAGTATCAGCAGTGTCCATCTGTGCAGGTGTCTCGTAATTTGGTTTTTATCATCTTAAAAGGTACTTAACAGGACAGGACAGCCTCGGCAGTACGTGTGCAGAAGGCAAACAGCTGGTCCTACCTGCCTGCGTCCACACCCCGGAGGAAGCATTAAGTCAAACCCAGCTGGGAGCACATCATGAGGTTTACTTAACTCAATCCCAGCCACACACGGCTTCCCCTTGTCTCGTTACTGCTGCTCTGAGACAAGACTTCCCCCTTCCGAATGCTCCCCAGCCCTACCCTTGTTCATCTGCTTTTCCTTCCAGACTTCTCTGCCTGCTCCCTGTCCCCCGCAGGCCGGGACAGCCCAGGACAGGAGAGCAATCCTGAGCCCCCTCAGTGCCAACGCAGACCCGCAGGCCCAGGGACAAGGGACACGAGCTCTCCCCGGGACCCTCCATGCCCCTGGCACTACGCCCAGTCCTGCCTACTGAGAGGCGCTGTGCACCAGCCCCTGCTGAACTCCCTGAAGGTGGCTCGCTGGCCTACACACCGGCCTGGAGTGTGAGCAGGTCTCACCGTGGCTCTCACGCGTGCTGTGCCGGCGGCTCCCACTGTCACAGGGCCTCGGTGACCGTATCCCCCAGGGGCGGCTGTAACGCCCCCTCCACCCAGCCCTGCGTCACACACACAGGGGTCTAGATGGTTTTCAGGTCTAAGGGTGCAGGCATTTACCGTGCTGGTGACCATTTCCCGACTGCTGGCGATGGCACCCACTCAGCGCCCGCTCCAGTCTGCCGACATCCGGCACTGGTCAAGCAGCCGTGGCTCTGCAGGGCAGCGGAGGACGGCGGTGCCCCGGCGTCATCAGTGAGGCTCCCTCGGCGTGTGTAATCGCGCCCGGAACTCGCTTTGCTCTGAATTCTCTGTATCACCCGACAGGTCACAGTGCATGCTGCTGATTCGTAGGTCACTACATACTAAGAAAACCAGCTTTCTCGGGGACTGACAGGAGCCGGCAGGCTTTCCGCCAGTTTGCCGTCTTTTGCGCTCTGTGACAGGTGCTTGTTTTCTGTGGGTTTTCTCTTTCCCTTCTTGGGTGGCTTGGTGTGTATGTGCCAGGTACCCTCTTGTGGAACACGTGCCCATCACTTCTCTGTGCTGCTGCTGAGCTGCAGCCACTGTCCGCTGCAGGTCTGGGCGCTGCCAACGCGTCTGAGTGGGACAGGTGTCCATTCGTACAGCCTGGCTCCGGCAAGCTCGCGGAGCCGGCGCACTCCATCAGAAGCCTTCAGGCCACAGGTGAGGGTCAGCTAACCCTGCGGGCCCCTCACAGCCAGGGCCTCCCTCTCGCCTGCAGCACAGTGAGCAGGAACTTGGGCCCCCTGCTCATCTGCACAGGCCGCTGAGGCACGGACAAGGGCTGTGACTAACAGATCCCTGGTGCTACTTACACGGCAAACAAGCAAGGCTCGGTGTGGGCGTTTTGCACTGTGGTTAAATTTCCACTTGGGACGTCCCCATCCCGCACTGGGATCCCTGGCTCAAGTCCCAGTGCTCAGCTTCCAATCCAGCTTCCTGCTGATGCACAACCCTAGGAGGCAGCAGGTCACTGCTCAAGTATTTGGGCCCTTGCCACCCAGCCAGGAGACCTAGAGGGAGTTCCTGGCTCCTGGCTTCAGCCTGGCCCAGTCCTGCCTCTTGCAGGCATTTGGGGAGTGAACCAAAGGATGTGGGATCTCTCAATCTCTATCCCTCTGCCTTTAAAAAGCACAAAAATAAAAAAACAGGATAAAAATAAATTAAAAGCGTTTTTAAAAACTGTGGTTCTTAAACTTCAGAAAATAACAACAGGGGCTGACGCTGTGGTGTAGAGTAACAGGCACTGCCTGCAATGCCAGCATCACATATTGGCACTGCTTCGTGTCTAGAGTGCCCCCCTTCCAATCCAGCTCCCTGCTAATGCGCCTGGGAAAGCAGCAGCAGGTGGCCCAAGTGCCCGGTCCCCTGCCGCTCATGTTGGAGACCTGGAAGAAGCGCCTGGCTTCAGCCTGGCCCAGCCCAAGCTGTTGTATCCATCTGGGGAGTGAATCAGCAGATGGAAGATCTCTCTGTGTGTGTCTGTAACTCTTTCAGATAAATAAATTTTATTTTTAAAATATTTTTTAAAATATCTATTTATTTATCTGAGAGGCAAAGTTAGAGAGAGGCAGAGAGAGAGAGAGAGGTCTTCCATCAACTGGCTCACTCCCCAAATGGCCACAATGGCCAGAGCAAGACTGATCCAAAGCTAGGAGCTTCTTCTGGGTCTCCCACATTGGTGCAGGGGCCCAAGGACTTGGGCCATATTCTGCTGCTTTCCCAGGCCACAGCAGAGAGCTGGATTGGAAGAGGAACAGCTGGGCCTCGAACTGGCGCCCATATGGGATGCCAGCACTACAGGCAGTGGCTTTATCCACTTTGCCACAGCGCCGGCCCCGATAAATAAATGTTAGAAGCCAAACAAAAACGACAAAACAAAGCCCAGTGCTCTCTCCCTGGCATGCTGAGCAGGCTCAGAACAAGCACATCTTTCTTTACTCAAATCCAAGCCTCTGGGAACTCGCACTTTTGAAACGCACTGTGTTAATGCTTTCACAGCGGGAAGGAGCGCCTGGCCATGGCCCAGATAAGACCCAAGAAATCACCAGGTCTGGCCCTGTCAACGTAACCACAGCGCTGTGGCATCCCATATGGGCACCAGTTCGAGTCCCGGCTGCTCCACTTGTGATCCAGCTCCCTGCAAATGCACCTGGGAAAGATGATCTAAGCACTTGGGCCCCTGAAGCCACATAGAAGACCTGCATGAAGCTTCTGGCTCCTGGCTTTGGCCTGGTTCTCTCCCCCTCCTTCCCTCTAACTCTGCCTTTCAACCCTTCGACCAACATATTAAATTGTCCACGTCATTAAGCACAAGTCCATTTCCTTTGCGGAGTTGCATCCTCATGTATATATTTTTTTCCTACTAAGTTGTTTGACACCAGAAGCTAAAATGGGCTGTAAAGAGGGAAGAGGGTACAAGTACACCAAGTAAAAATGATTCCAAGTTCACCATGCTCCCACCACAGCCTTTGGGTGCAAACAACCTCCCTGCACACTTAGGAGGACCCCGGCTAGACAGCGGCAAAGCCAATCTGATGAAGCCATCTCACAGACACCCAGCCATACCGGCCACAGGCCCAGGGGCCCTGCAGCTTCCAGGACCCACTCCCCGGCAGCCCTGCGCTGGCAGCTGGCAGCCGGGCCTGCGCTCCTCCTATGGCATCAGACACAGGCTCGCGAGGCCGCTGCAGCGCCACCCTCTGGGCAACAGTGCGTAGCGTGGGCGCTGGCCTGGTCGTGGGATCCAGGAGGGAAGCTGGCAGCACCCAGAAGAGCTAGTGAGAGCAGAGGCTAAGCTCCAGGCAGGCTGGGATGCTGTCTGAAGTCCCCTCCAGTGCCTGGTGGTGCTCAATGGGTACAGCATCAGAGGGGCCCCAGACTATCCTGGAACCCAAGGAAGAAGCTGCAAGTGCCCAGCTGCAGCCACCTCCTCCCACCGCCCCCCAGGGGCCAGCTGCTGGCTTGGGCATCTCAGGACGGCCTCTGAACACCCCAAACAGCAGACCCGCGTGTGATCGACCTGGGAACGACCCCACGGTGCACGGAGTGAGACCACCCCGGCCGCACACACGGGAGCTGAGATGCCAGCTTTGTGCCATCAGAGGACAGCCCCCAGAGGGCGAGCTGGCAAAGACCAGAGACAAAGTCTCACTGCTCTCCAGACCCAGACCTGGCAGGGGGGTCTGGGAAGGGGAGGGCCCCTAAGGCAGGAGCAAGGGCCCAAGAGGCACACTCTCCCCTTTAGACCTCAGAGGGCAGCAAAGCCAGGCCCTGGTGGGGGGTGAGCTCATTACCCCTAAACCCTGGTCTGCTCATTACCCCTGAACCCTGGTCTGTCCCCCACCTGTTGCTGGCAACACCCAGGTCATGGGGGTCCTGCTCACCAGGACAAGGCCCCAGGCTGGGGGCCCAGAGGGGCTTCTAGCTCCAGCCTCAGGTGTTCACTGTCGAGCCCTCACCTGCTACCTCCTAGGATACACGCTGAGCAGGAAGCTGGGATCGAAAGCAGAGAAGTTGGGGATCGGTGCTGGGGTGCTACAGGTTCACCTGCCACCTGTGACACTGGTGTCCTATACGGATACCAGTTCGAGTCCCGGCTGCTCCACTTTCAATCCAGCTCCTTGCTAATGTGCCTGGGAAGGGAGAAGAAGGTAGCCCAATTGCTTGGGCCCCTGCCACCCAATGGGAATGTCTTCTTCCTGGAACACTCAGTGGGCTCCTTCCTCTGACCCCTCCCCCAAGAGTGCTATCAACAAAACAAAAACCCACCAGAGTCCCAACAGAGGAAGTCTGCCAACCTCAAATTTAGAGCAACTAAAACCAGGGGTGGGCTTTAAATGCTGTGGTTAAGGCCCAATGCCACCTCAGAGTGCAGGGTTCCAGTCCAGGCTAGCCCACTTCAGATCCAGGGTCCCGTTAATGTGCATCCCAGGGTTCCAGTCCAGGCTAGCCCACTTCCGATCCAGGGTCCTGCTAATGTGCACCCTGGAAGGCAGCAGTGACAGCTCAAGTACTTTGGTTCCTGCCACCCCCAAGGGAAACCCAAACTGAGTTCCTTGCTCCCAGCTTCGGCCTGGCCCAGCCCTGTCTGTTGTAGGCATTTAGAGAAAGAAACCAGTGGTTGGGAGATTTCTCTCTCTCTCTCCTTCTGATTTTCAAATAAAGTTTCCTTGGAGGGTCACTACCATCAACATAACAAGTGACACTGTCTACACACACGGCCACCAAGTTAGCTACAGGGAAGCAATGACAGAGGAAAGAAAGTGAAGACCTCGGTGGCCTCTTGTGAGTCTCTTTTTCATGTCATGGACTGTTTACCCTCCCTGTAGCTCTACAAATGCCTACAGCCTCAAGACAGCACGTGCAAAGGGGGCTGACTTTTATTCCAAATCCCAATCCAAAAACCACCCAACAACGCCCAGCCGCCACCCTCAGCACCGACACAGGCAACTCCTGGCTGTAGCACTGGTTTTTCTGTCTCAGAGATGGGAGCTGGGCAATCCCTTCCTTAGAGACCTGACGGTCAGCTCCGGAAACATCTGGAACTGGAAACGCATCGCTATGGGGCCGTATTACAACACAGAATCCCTCAGGTGAAGAACAACTCTTTCCAGGACCAGGTAACTCCTTTTCACTAAGTGGCTTTTGATTCTGATGGTTTCAAAGCTTGGGAAATTAGCTGGGGGGGGGGGGGGGGGGGGGCAGGGAAAGAGATAAAGTTTACTTTTTTTTTTTTTTTTTTTGACAGGCAGAGTGGATAGTGAGAGAGAGAGACAGAGAGAAAGGTCTTCCTTTTGCCATTGGTTCATCCTCCAATGGCTGCTGCGGCTGGCACATCTCGCTGATCCCAAGCCAGGAGCCAGGTGCTTCTCCTGGTCTCCTATGCGGGTGCAGGGCCCAAGGACTTGGGCCATCCTCCACTGCCTTCCCGGGCCATAGCAGAGAGCTGGCCTGGAAGAGGGGCAACTGGGATAGAATCCGGCACCCTAATCGGGACTAGAACCCGGTGTGCCAGCACCGCAAGGCGGAGGATTAGCCTGTTAAGCCATGGCGCTGGCCAAGAGGTAAAGTTTAATACTATGCATTGTCAACTTTAAAACCAAGCATGCAAAAAGCAGATTGTCTACAGTAAAATCATTCTTTCCTCTGAATCAGTGTCCACTATTTGAAGATGACTGAAATGGCTGCAAAAACAAACAAGATCTGAGTTAGCAAAAAGCCCTCTAAAGAACTCCACCAGTTATTAGCTCTGAATATCACTTTGATTTCCTAGAAGAGAAAGGCAGGCGATGATCCGGCCACCAGGGGGCGCTGACACTCCCCGGTGCACCACAGTCAGAGGAGCAGGTGCAGGCACTCCTGGGGAGCCCTGGGCAGCAGGGGACAGGGCAGAGGTTTCCTTCCGCCTAAGAGGTGTCTGTGCTAATGCTCACGTAGGGGAGGAGCTAAGGACAATGGCACGTTTATTGAAGGTTTTTATACATTAAAACTTGTAACAAGAATGTGAGCATTCCAGAACAATAAAATGAACAATAGTAATAGAATGAGAGTGTAAGGAACACACAGGCACGGGGAAAGCCCATGGAGAGCAGAGACAGGAAAAAAAAATGGAGCCTGGTGGGCGGGGTGCACAGAGCCACAGGCTGGAAGACCAGCAAGCACAGGCCTGCTGAGCACATGGGAGGCTGGACTGGGCAGTGGCCAGCCCGCCTTGGTGCCCCTGGGCCCAACGGAGGCCACAGCAGGGTGTGGAGGGGATGGCTCCCCGGCCTCTAGAGTGGAATTCCAGCACCAGTGTGAGTGCTGCAGCCCCAGGAAAAGACAGGAAGAGGCCAGCTGTGCAGTGTGGCAAGGCGGTGGCTCTGGGCCCCCGGGGCGTCAACAGGACCCAGCACGCCTGCGCAGAGGAGCTCAAGGTGAGGGCAATGGGCGCAGGGCAGGCCCTGCGGTGCCGACATTAGCACCCATGCGTCATTGCCGACGGGCTTGCCAGCAGCAGCAGCGGCCCAGGCAGACTCTCACCCCCGGGCAGGGATGGGGAGAAGAGAAACTGATGGAGGAGGCTCACAGCCAGCCGCCTGGCAGGGCGGTGCCACCAGCAGCCGAGCCAGGCCAGGGCAGAGAGCACGGCTCATGGATGCTAGCCTCCCAGGCCCAGGAAGTGTGCAAGGGCAAGCAAAGACGCTGACAGAAGGGGACCTGGAGGGACTCAGACAGCGCTTCTACATCATGGCCGGCTGCGCACTTGCTAACAGGAAAAAAAGGAAATCCATCAACCAGCCCCGAAGGGAGATGTTTCCAGAGCTCTTGTCTGCTGTCCAGGCCCTGGACGACAGCGAAGGCCACTGGAAGTCACCACTCCCAAGGAGCTCCCGGCGATCACGAGCCAGGGTTCCGAGCTGACCCACGGGAGTCCCTCAGAAAGTATGTGGAGAAGCACAACGTTTAGGAAATCCAAGCGTAGTTTTTCCATAACGTGATCTTGCACAAACTCTCTGCCCTTCATACAACCAACCAATACTATCGCTTCATAACCAGCACAAAAACCAAAAAGAGGAGCCGGCGTGGTGGCTCGGGGCGTTAAGCCGCCTCCCACAATGCTGGCATCCCATGAGTACTGGTTATGGTCCCGGCTGCCCAGCTTCCGATCCAGCTCCCTGTGACTGTGCCTGGGAAAGCAGCAGAAAATGACCCAAGTGTTTGGGCCCCTGGCACCCATGCACGAGACCTGGATGGAGTCCTTGACTCCTGGCTTCAGCCTGGCCCAGCCCCAGCCATTTGAGGAGGGAACCAGCAGATGGAAATTCTCGTTTTCTCTCTCACTGTAACTCTGCCATTCAAATAAATGGGTATTAAAAAAAAAAAATGAAAAAGCCACAGGAGCAATAATCAGCTCTTCAGTGACAGGTGCACAATAGCCCTGGAAATGCCAGCTGCCCATCAGGTGTACCCACTGCCCCTTCCTGGAGGCCTGCCGGAATGCCGGCGGGCACCCACTGAGAGGCGGGCAGGTTTGACATCACCCATGTTGATATTATACAGTAGGAATGCCAGCGCTTTTAATAATTTACTGAGGAGTTACACATTGTAGATCCTTATTAAACATTACTTGCGCTAAGGTCATAAGTCTAAGAAATAGTCCGTAAGGAAAACAGGCATCGTTTTAATTGCCGTACACTGATTTAAATTATGTATCTGCAGCTGCTAGCATGCATCGGAATCCAGCGTCACTTATTGCTCGCGTACTGCACGCACGGAGCAGTATGAATAATTGCTTTCTCTAAGACCAGAGCATTCTACAGCTGCACTCATGTGTAGACCTTAAAATGCACCGTGTGTATCTCAGCTTCATAAGCTGTATCTGAAGCCTTGCCCTTGAAGAGGAAGGGGGGAAAAAAGGCGATACAATCTAACAACCCCACTCCCTCAGCCCAGAAGGTCAACACCAGCAAAAATACCATTTGTCATTGACCAGCCTGGGAACCGGGAGCCAGCCAGAGACACAGACCCTTCGAGTTCTAAATATAGAAGTCACAGCAAGTCGGGGGCTCAGACACTCGGGGGTGTGCACACACACGGCCACACCTACACGTTGCACTGGGGCTCAGCGGACGATATACTCCAAAAATGAAGGCCTTGGGGCAAGGTTACTCGCTGCCCTCGCTCTGCCCCCCCTCCAGCCCTCCCCCACCCCAGGCACACCACAGGAACTGGAATTCCTCTTCCCCAAGATGGGCTTCTCTCTGCCAGCCTCCCCCACAACCCCCAACTGTGACTCGGGCCTTCCCCACCTTTCTGCTCCCACTCATTTGAGAGGGGTCGTAGCTCAGTTATTTTCCAAGGGTTTACAACCACTGCCCAGTAGAAAGCTAGTCCTCTTCCGAGACAGAGGCGTGCTGGTGCAACTTAGAGGAAGCTCTAACAGAACTACCCGTGGCCTTAAGGCCAGGCCCGGTGGAGAGGCAGGCCTAGCTGGGTTCCCTGCTGGGCCCGAGTCCACCGGCTTGCCCTGGCGTCCAGTCTCATTTCCACACAGCTGTCCCTGCTCCACTGACCCTCAGGCCTGCGGATCTTCCACCTGAAGGCTCCCAGGACACACAAAATTATGATCAAGTCCATGTGCATGCTTTTTTCTGATCTGTCTGCTGTCAGCTCATTTCAACCCACTGAGTTCCCATCTTGAAAGGGAGACGTGGGATACCCCCGCAAGCCTGTGTGTTGTCCAAGGCTGCTTTTGGGCTGTGCCGAACACTCTATGTCCTGCAGAGCCTCACCATCTACTGCCCAGACCTCAACAGGGAGCACAGGCCTGCTGGGCCTGCTGCAGACACCCATCGCACCCAGCAGGGCTTCCTCTACCGTGTCAGCACTGGAGCTCCCTGAACGCAGAGTTTATTTATTTGAAAGACAGAGAGAGAGGGAGGGAGGGAGGAAGACCTTCCATCTGCTGGTTCACTCCCCAAA
Organism: Lepus europaeus; assembly: GCF_033115175.1. Lineage (NCBI taxonomy): Eukaryota > Metazoa > Chordata > Mammalia > Lagomorpha > Leporidae > Lepus > Lepus europaeus. The sequence continues at coordinate 105,828,136 of NC_084835.1, read as the reverse complement.
TGGGGGCAACAAGCCAGGAGCCTAGAAGACCACCCAGGTTTCTCATGTGGGTGTCAGGAGCCCAGGCACCAAGGCCATCTTCCCTTGCTTTCCCAGGTGCAGCGGCTGGGAGCTGGGAGCTGGGAGCTGGATCAGAGGCAGAGCAGCTGGGACTAAGGGGAGCTCGTATGGGGTGCTGGGGCTACAGGTGGCAGGGTAACCGGCTGTGCCACATTAACAGCCCTATGAAGAGTCTTCAACATCTTGGCATAATGTCATGAGGCCCACGACAGTATTTTCTTAGAACACAACATAATACAACATACAAAATATATTTGCATCGCTGTGCTGCATTTAAATAAGACAGCGCATACAGTGAGTGGTGACGGAACATCTGGAGTGTGGACTGGAGCCTGCAAGTGCAACTTCAAAGCCATGGCTTTAGGTCTGAGGGAACAGGGCCAGTGCGCCATTCCCAGGCCTCCCATGCAGAGGCTGCACCACAGAGGAGGTAGCGGGGAGGCAACCCTGGCCTGCTGACCCAGGGGCAGAGTTAATTCTCCACATACACGCTGGAACCTTCCGGCTGTGTTCGCAAGGCTTGGTTGTTAGATCAATTTCTGCAAAATAAGTATTTTCCTCCTTGCCGCACACATCCAGAAATGCTTCCACTGCTGACTCATCTCAAGCTGGCACGTTCTCCTCCTTGAGCTTCCGAAAAACTCAATGCCCCCAGGAAGGGGAACCCAGACGCCGGCGCAAGGGACGCCAGGCAATCCACTGTGGACTCTGGAGCCGGCCTGCAGTGCAGGCAGCCGGGGGCGAAGCTGAGCAGAGGTCAGGCACAGGATCCCGGCGTCACCACCAGCAGAATCATCCCACACGCCCGCCTGGCCGGTCTCCGTCACCACCCCTGGAATCGTCCCACACGCCCACCTGGCCGGTCTCTGTCACCACCCCTGGAATCGTCCCACACGCCCACCTGGCCGGTCTCTGTCACCACCCCTGGAATCGTCCCACACGCCCACCTGGCCGGTCTCTGTCACCACCCCTGGAATCGTCCCACACGCCTGGCCGGCCGGTCTCGGTGCCCTGCCCTCCCGGCTCTCCAGCTACTTTTCAGTTTAGCAATTTTCTGAGGCTCCACTCTGCACCGATAAACCCAGTCTGTCCCATCACCCTGCACACAGGACACCATAAAACCCCAGGCTGAGCAATCAACGTCCCGCTTGTTGTCAATTTGGAAGGGATTTGCTGTCGTCCAAACATCTGCAGAATGGAAGCCTCGGGACGCAGTGGGTTAAGGAACCGTCCGGAGCCTTCGGTGTGAGTGGGCGCCTCACTCGGGCCTGGGGACTGTCCTTCCACTCCCTGCCAGACTGCCCGCTGGGACACAGGACCTTCTGGTCACCACGGGGACCAGGCAAGACCAGGGAGTGAAGACCCCGAAGGAGGCAAGGACTCTCACCAAACCCCGACACTGGGTGGAAGGCAGGGGATACACAAACACACCCTGGCTAGCTCACCGCTTCATTTGGAAAGAAACCTGCCCCCCAAAGCCAAACTGCATGTGGGAATCTCCACAGCAGATCACACAGGCCCTGCATTCTCCATTAGCACACACTGAGCAGGGCCCAGCCCTTCTCAGCCACCCGGGGTCGTTAGAAAGATCCATCATTATGACGTCAGCAGAGCCCAGCGAGATGCCCCCTGCGTGTCCCCACTGCCTCCTTCCGTGTCCCTCTGGGAGGCCTGGCGCACAGGCTGTCGTGCAGGATACTGAACATAATTTAAAGACCAGGAGGTAAACACAAAAATGCAAACAGCTGTGTGGTTGCTGTGGCACGGCGTTTTAAATCTGAGGTTCGGGGAGAGGGTTGATACCTTTACAGTTCTCTGGGGTGCAGAGGAGATTAGAATCAACAGCCAAGCAGTTGGGTTCTCTGGGGCTCTCGCATGAATAATTACCCCAGCTTCTCGGGGCAGGGATTTTTAAAACACTCAGCGCCTCCAAGGCCATTCGGGTTGGCTGACGCTGTGATTCTCAGCACTGCCCTAGACCGCCAAAGTGGCTCCAGTGGTCTCCAGAGAGAAAGGCAGACTCGCCAAGAGCTGTCAAATCACAGCGCCAGGTGCCGCCCTGCCACGGGAGGGGAGGAGAAGCCAGTTCTAAGTGCTACAGGAGACCTAGTGCCAGAAACAGAACCAAATGCACCTGCCCCTTAAGGGGGCTGCCGGCCATGACAGTGAGGGAAGCCAGCTGCGAGTGCTAACAGGAGGCTCAGGACCCATGGTGGCCAAGGGGCCCAGTGCCCCCACACGGTGTGCCCAGCACACACGCAGCTCCGCAGCCCTGCAAGGACACGGACCGTGTGTCTACACAGCCATGATTTTCCAGAAGCCTGGGTATTTAATATGGAATCTCCCCGATGTTCTCTTGTTGTTGTTTTAGTGCTCCGTGAGCCAAATGAACACATCTGTGGATTCAGCCTCGTCCACAGGGGCCAGGCGTCTGCACACTCGGGCCTCGCCACTGTCCTAGAAGAGCCGCAAGCTGAGCAAGGGGACTCCAATGGCTCTCAGAATATGACCACAGTCTCTCCACGAGCCAGAGAGAGATTTACTTGGCAAGACGTTTTCAAGAAAGGGCAATGGGAAAAAAACAAGAACAAAATAGAATTTCCAATCCTTTGGGAGACAAACGAGGAGCACAGGCTGCCCCCACCTCCCCACCCCCATTAAAGCAGGGTAAGTTGGAGCCCACGGCTAACGGCACGGCCAGACGCGGTGTCTCTCCAGGTATGCACACAGCCCCTGAGGTTTCTAGTGAATCTGATCACACCTTGAGATACGAGGTCAAATACACAGCAATGCAGGGGGAAGACCACACTAGTTCATCGACGGGGGAGACCACAGCAAAGCCTCAGCTTCGGTGAGACATCCCACGCACAGTCACTGCCGCGGGGGAAGGACTATTCTAGGGTAAGAGAGTCTTAGCTGCCAGTTACACACCACACAGGCTTCTCAATGGGATTCTGGTTTCAAGAGCCCGGCTGCAGAAGGCACTTTAGGGACAGCTGGGGACACGCAGGCAATGGGTCAGCTAACAGCGCCCATTCGGCAGCTACTTCTGATTTCATGACCACAGCATCGTGGTTCCAGAGAGGCAGGCTCTTATTCTTTTTTTTTTTTTTTTTTTTTTTTTTGGACAGGCAGAGTGGATAGTGAGAGAGAGAGAGACAGAGAGAAAGGTCTTCCTTTTGCCATTGGTTCATCCTCCAATGGCCGCTGCGGGCGGTGCACTGCGCTGATCCGAAGCCAGGAGCCAGGTGCTTCTTCTGGTCTCCCATGCGGGTGCAGGGCCCAAGGACTTGGGCCATCCTCCACTGCCTTCCCGGGCCACAGCAGAGAGCTGGCCTGGAAGAGGGGCAACTGGGATAGAATCCGGCACCCTAACCAGGACTAGAACCGGGTGTGCCGGCGCCGCAAGGCGGAGGATTAGCCTGTTAAGCCACAGCGCCGGCCAAGGCTCTTGTTCTTGAGAGGTGGAGAACTCAGGGCTCAGTGTTCACAACACCTGTGGCTCACCGTTGACGACCTCCAGGAAGCAAACACAGCAAACATAAGCCACTTCCACTTAGCCAGAGGGACAAGCACCCGGGCACACGGCACCGGCACGGAGTCGTCACTCCTCTCAGCCACCAGGAGACAGCGGACGTCCCACCACATCCCTCCGAGCCCTCGAGCCCAGGTCTGTTTTAAATTTCCAATCACTGGCTGCCAGAAGAAAAAAATGATAGCAACCCAGGCAGGTCTAACTCGATGCAGAGGCTCACCACACAGCCAAGACGCAACTAGAGGCGCATGTCTCGCAGCCTCCAGGACCAAAACATGGAACTCCAGGGCGGGGCCCTCACAGCGGGCACTGCTAATCTTAAGGAGCAGCTTTATGGCCTCAAGCGCATCCTACATGACCTCAAACCAAGACGCAGCTCACACTTGAAGGAAAGGGAGGGCGGCGATGTCCAAGACAAAAGCTTAGTGCCTTGGGAGGCGAGCTTAGCAGGATAGGAATACAGCTTGCAACCCGAAGCGACAGCCCGATCTTAAGTGGAAAACTTTGAGATATTATTCAGCGAAGTCCAACTATCGTAAATCTAACAGTCGATGAGACGTACGTTCGCTCGCTCTTCAGAACGCTTGGTCAGCTGCCAGAGCAGCCAGTTGTTTAAAGCTCCTAACCAAAAACCAGCAAATAACCCAGGCTCGGGTTTCACCTGGTCCAGCAACCCTTCTGATGCCCCAATTCTTGTCCTCCAAGGAGGGAGCTCAGCGGCCCTTGGAAATAGCCTGGCACTGGAGGGCACCCGTGTCATGGCTCCATCGTCCACCGCTCCCACGGCCCTGTTTGATCTCGAGCCCCTGGCTTCCTCACCTGCCCGGCGTGGGTAATGACTCCCCCTTCACTAAGCTCAGGCCGTCTGAGGACGGCCTTGGGTTCCTTCAAGCCCTCAAGCAACAGCCTGTAGACAACTTCTGTGAGAGCCCAGAGCCTGGCCGGGGTCCCAGCTCTGCACCTGACTGGTGGAGTGGACGTCACAATTCACGAAATATTTTTGAGGCTGCCTTACCTGCAAAGGAAAGAGAACAAGAGTACCTGCCGGGATGGGGGGTACTAAAGGAGCTCAAACCACGCCTGGCACAGTGAGCATCCACACACACGTGCGGCTGTGCCGCTCTGCCCTCCAGGTGGGGAAAGGCATCTGATTACGCCCGGCGCGGTCTGCCGATCCCCACCTGGCACCGGGGGTGAGTTTTCTAATGCTGCTTTGCTCTCGGGTTCTGACCTGCCTTAGTTCCTGGGGCAGCCACCATGGGCCCACGGGATCCCACCAACTCTGCCTGCAGGAAGAACGCTGGTGGACCCACCCTGGTCCAGGGAACAGCAGCTCTTTTGTCCTCCTGGGCTGGCGGAGGGGAAGGGAGGGGCCTCAGCAGGTGTGCGGGGAGAGGGGTGAGCAGCTACCAGAGGGCCGAGCACAAGCAAAGGCCAGGTGCATCCACTTAGGAAACAAGGCGCTGTCAGCGAAGGGGGTGACAGAGGGGACCCGGGGGAGCAGCAAGGAGTGGGCGAGCAGGGCCCACCAGGGCCTTGGGCGGCCAACACTTCCTGAGTACCGCCAGGTGCTATGTGCTGTGCTAGGCCATGGGAGATAAAAATTCCCATTGCCAGCATGGGAGAGAGAGGAAGACTCCCAGGCACAGCAAAGTGGAACACCCTGGCCTGGTGCGCCCAGACATCGGAGGACCCAGGGACCCAGCCAGCCGGGCAGTCAAGGATGGGCCACCTAAGGGGCCACCCACATCCAGGTGCACTCGGGGGGGTAAGGGGGAACCAGAAGCACACAGGCGCAATTGTTTGGGCCCCTCCCCTCCGCCTGGGTTCGGTGTTCTTTCACTCGGCACTGATTCTCACCATGTGGGTAATACACACGGGAGGCCTTGGTCCCAGGATGACCACGGTCTCCATGCCTGCCTTGGGCTCCATTCCACTGAGCTCTGGCTGCAGACAAAGGGTCCCAGTGTGGCTGACAGACGATACAAATGCCCTTGTTTGACCCCAAGGGACGGGCCGAAGGGAACCCTCTCCCTGCCACCACCACACTCGGCCTGTGCCAAGCACCCCAGTGCACGCAGGGCAGCAGCTCAGTCACCACACAGCCTGGGGACAAACTCGCTTTGACCATAGTCTGTCCTGGCTAGGGGGTGGGGCTGGAAGGCCAACTCCTCCCTGAGCACTGGGTGGGCGCAGAAAGAGGCGAAAAGGAGAGGGCGCGGCAGGCACGGGCTACCAGGGGACAGTCAGCCAGCTCCGCAGCCAGGGCCCCACACACTGTAGTCCCCCATTCAGGGCCCCAGGGACCCTCCGCCATGACCATGGAGAGACCAGGGTCTCCCCCACTCCAGCACCCAGCCCCTGCTTATCCCATGTCCCCTACCCACGGTGACCACAGGCGAAGTGACCCAGGCAACTCCCCCCCCCCCCCCCCCCGGAGCAAGTGGCTCCAGGGACCCGCAATCCCCGACTCCCATCACTTCCATTTCTACAAAAATGGCCCCTCCTCCTCCTCCGCATCAGTGCCCACCCAGCCTGGCTCGCAGGCAGAGCGCGGAGGGGGCGCTCACGGCAGACAGGGGCACGGTGGCCATGCTCTGAGGATCCAGAGAGACGGCCAGGAACACACACTGCATGCCCTGCCTCGCTGTGGCTGCATCTGAGCCACCGTGGGCCAGGGACGCGAGGACACAGGAGGTCCCAGAGGATCTGCCCGAGGTGACCTGGGGCGAGGGGAGGGGAGAGGACCATGCAGGTCACCAGGCAAAGTGAGAAGGCAATGAACCAGGCCACTCGGAGCAAGACCCAGTGCATCATCACCTGCCTGTCCTGACCCCTTGTGCTCTAGCCACACGGTGGCCAACGGACCCTGGGGATCTGCGGCCACTCAGAGAAGCCCGAGGGCTGCGTGATGCAGGCCGACGGGGCAAGAGTGTGTTTCTTTCTATTAATCTAAGAGAAGCAAGGTCAGCAGGAGGATTCCGTTTCTGACTCATTTTCTGGGCACTTGGTCCATGAGGTCAATACTGTTCACCTCTCTAATGAATGAATACTATTTCACCCCAGCCCTGAGGAATGACCCTGTATCTTACAAACAGTGAAAATTCTAGGCTCGGGCAGGTGTCTTGTGCAGCAGTTAAGTTGTGGCTCGTGACACCCACACGCCACAGCTGTGGCTTGCTTCAAGTCCCAGCTCCTCCACTTCCAAACCAGCTTCCTGCTAATGTGTGTCCGGGGAGGCAGCCGACTATGGCCCTAAGTACTTAGGCTCCTGCCGCCTACACAGGAGACCTGGACGGAGCTCCAGGCTCCTGGCTTTGGCCTGGCCCAGCCTGTGATATTGTGGGCACCTGGGAAATGAACCCCAGATGGAAGATGTTTTCCTGCCTTTCAAAATGAAAATCAAGACTTTTTTTTTTTTTTTTCATTTTTAACTCAAACTTCACATTTGCTTGGCTCCTATAAGATTTGGAGCCTAATTCCACCACAATTTTTAAACTCAAATTTTCTCAATGGGCTCAGAAACAATCTGAATCACTTCATTTTCTCATAAAGGCACTTGGATTTAAAAGGAAGAAAAACCTAAGTCAAGCTTTAAAAAACAAACAAACAAACAAACAAAAAAAACCCGACCGTTTCCTTCCTGCTACAGGCTGCACTGGACAGAGAAGACCCACGGGGACAGCTGACACCTCCTAGGCAGCACGCAACTGGTTACATTAAGAAAGTTTTGGTCCTTTTCTATTTTTGGTCTTCTGTATGAGAAGTATTAAGTTAAAGATAATAAAAGGGAGCCAGGCACTGTTGCGCAGTGGGTAAAGTTGCCACCTGCAGCACTGGCATCCCACATGGGTGCCGATCCAAGTCCTGGCTGTTCCACTTCCAATCCAGCTCTCTGCTTATGGCCCGAGAAAGCAGAAGATGGCCCAAGTGCTTGGGCCCCTGCACCTGCATGGGAGACCCGGATGAGTCAACCAGCGGATGGAAGACTTCTTTCTCTCTGCCTCTGCCTCTCCCTCTCTGTAACTCCACCTTTCACATAAATAAATAATCTAAAAACAAACAAACAAACAAACAAAAAAACCTACAGAATTAAGCTTAAAGAAATAGATACTAAAATAGAAGATGTCTGTGCCCAGCAAATTCTAATCTAGTAACAAAGGAGAGAAGAAATATCAGAACCCCGAGACAGTGCATCTGCAAAGGCTGTGATGATACTGCGCCCACAGCGGCAGGTACACACTCAAGATTCAAACGGGACTCGGATGCAACTTTCTTGCAAGACTTCTTGGAACAGGCAGAGAGGTGGCCTTAGGTAGGTACTGGATTTGTCACTTCCAGGAAATGCCGCTTCAGCTAGGGGAGAGGCACTCGGGCCCACAGAACCAGCTGGACGCGGAGCCGTCAAGGGCAAGAGAGGGGAAGATGGGGTGTTTATGCCCAGCTCGCTCTGCTTGAGCGTGGGCATACAGTGGCACGGTGGCACATGGCAGTGCACAGGCACAAGATGGAGGGCAGGCACACGGTGGCACACGGCCATACACAGGCACATGGTAGGGGGCAGGTACACGGGCACGGTGGCACATGGCTATACACAGGCACACGGTAGGGGGTGGGCACACAGGGACATGGTGGCACACGGCAGTGCACAGGCACATGGTAGGGGCGGGCACACAGGGGCATGGTGGCACACAGCAGTGCACAAGCACATGGTAGGGGATGGGCACATGGGCACACAGGGACACAGTGGCACACAGCAGTGCACAGGTAGGTACATGGTAGGGGGTGGGCACACAGGGGCACGGTGGCACATGGCCATACACAGGCACACGAGAGGGGGCAGGGACACAGTAGGGGGCGGGCACACAGCAGCCCCTCAGTGCAACTTGAGGCAGGTGAGAAAGACACTCCAGGTGGGACTCACTGCCCCCACACACTCTCACCTCCAGCCACCCCCTGCAGCAGAGGCTGCAGGCAGTGCCCCGTGACAGCAGGCTCCCCGCCACACACCCCTGCTAGCCAGCCCTCGCTGGGCGCACACAAGTACGGGACCTTCTTTCCAATCTCACTGATGTTTCCATTCTAGGTGTCTTTCCAGATGAACCAAACGGTGCACAGGGCAAGGCAGGGCCGACACCAGAGGGCTGCTGCTGGGCCATGGGGAAGACCTGGGCAGCGGGAGAGAAAGAGGCCTCAGGCCCCGGGGTCCCCAGGGCAGGTGGGGAGGCAGAGAGACCCGAGGAGCCCAGGCCAGTGACTGGGTGACACGCACCCGGCAGCGGGACTCCCAGCAGCTGTCCCTGTACACACGTGAAACCCCTCGTGTCTCCAGGCCACCTTGCCACCAAGTGGAAAGTGATCATTCTGGTCACTCTGCTGACACCACTGGCCCAGGCAACCCGGGCAGGCCGTTGAACCCTTCTGCATTTAAGCTTGTCAACCAGGAAAGCTGGCCCAGAAAATCTAACATTCCTTCCAGGCGTAAAGTTCCAAGGATCTGTGTGCCTCAAAATCTGGCTCCTGCTCACTCTGGGACCGGCCCAATACGCCAGGGCACCCATCACCGAGAGTGCACAGGCTGACCCGAACACGCATGTGAACATCACGTGCAATGTGACAATGGAGAAGCCGGCACCCCCGGAAGAGGCTGGCGCCCCCTCCTGGCGCTTCTGTGACTTACACTCCAGATTTGCCCGAAACCATCAAATCTCCTAATGCAGACTGGACAATCACAGTTCTCCTGGGAACAGAACGACACTTCCATGTTTCCCTACGTTGGGAATTTCTGTTAAGTATAAAAATGCACACAGCCATATTCCCACGCTGTATTTCCTACCCAGAACCTCATTTCCTCTTGAAATCAGCCCCTGTGACAGGCACGTTCACTCCCCTGTGCAGGCTGTGGCCCTTGGACCGCTGTACCAGCTCTCACACCAGGAGCTCAGCGGGTGGGGGCCGGCCTCTGTCTCACACAACCCCCCAGGGGGCCCTGACTCTGCACACCGGAGTCTGAAACATGCTTGCTACGCTCTTCAGAAACCCAGAGAAAACAAGCGTGTGTACCTGGCTCCAAAGATGTCCTTTTTGGCGAGATCGATTCCAGAAACAACTTTGACTCTGAGGATACGGGACTCTCCCTGTTGGAAGAAGGTGAAAAACAGGTTACAGCACTGGTCTTTAGTGGGACATTCTCTCCCTCCCAGTAGTAGTGTCCACCAGCGGGACACACGACGGATCAGGTCAAGCATAGCCAACTCCTTCTCACACTCAAGTTCAACAAGCAATGTTCCACCTCTAAAATCCTACAATCCTAGAAAGTTATGACATCCAGGTCCAAAAAGCACAGATTTAAGTCGAACAAGGTCATAGAGAGCAATTATTCCTGAAATTGTTTTTAAAATTTTATTTCCATTCTTTATTTGACAGAGAGAGAGAGAGAGATCGATCTCCCATTCCTTGGTTCACTCCGCAAATGCTGGCAATAGCTGGGGCTGGGACAGGCTGAGGCCAGGAGCCAGGAACTCAATCCAGGTCTCCCCAGTGGGCAGCTGGGACCCAGATACCTGAGAAATCATCTGCTACCTCCCAGGGTGTGCATCATTAGCAAGAAGCTAGAACTGAAAGCAGAGCTGGATGGGGGCTGGCGCTGTGGTATAGCATGTAAAGCTGCCACCTGCATCCCATCTGGGCACCAGTTCAAGTCCCGGCTGCTCCTCTTCCAATCCAGCTCTCTGCTTTGGCCTGGGAAAGCAGCAGAAGATGGCCCAAGTGCTTGGGGCCCTGAACACGCATGAAGTCCCAGAAGAAGCTCCTAAGTCCGAATCAGCCCCAGCTCTGGCCACTGCAGCCATGTGGACAGTGAACCAGTGGATGGAAGACCTTTCTCTGTCTCTCCCTGTCTGTCTATAACTCCACCTCCCAAAATAAATCAAATAAATAAATCTTTTTTTTTTTTTTTAAAGAAAGCAAGCAAGCAGAGCTGGGACTCAAACCCAAGCACTCCAATCTGGGACATGAGCGCCCCAAGCAGCGTCTGAACTCCCGTGCCAACCGCCTGCCCCCATTCCTGACCCGTGGAGAGTATTTCCCAGGTTTGCCAGGACCACCACCACTCACGTGAAACCACCTAAACGAACAGCCAAGAGCAATACGGTACCATAAATATAACAGACAGCTTACAGTTTACCATTTGTATTTGTGACTGGGTACAGAAAATAATTTAATATAGTAAAATACTGCCACCAAATTACTGGGCTTTTCAAAACGTGAGCATCAGCAAGTATAAAGAATCCCTTAGTTCCAGCACAAAGGAATAAAAAGCATCATCCCAAATGGAAATCACCCAAGTCTCAGAAATCTATCCAGTGAGCACTCATCCACTCGTCCATTGTTGCATTCATTCCAATACCTCCTAAGCAGCTCCAATGCATGGAACGTGAAACCCGTGCGTATGCTCCTGGGTCCGCTGAAGACAAGTGGACCAACAGGGCAGGACCCTGGGCCAGCACCAGGCCAGAGGGCGTGGGCCAGAGACTTATTTCAAGACTTCAGACACGCAGGACTGATCAGATGGTTCAGGGGAAGGGGGAGGCAGAAGTCCAGGGTGAGTCTCCAGTTTCCAATATAAGGCACTGTTTAGCATAGACTGAAACAGAATGAGTCCAAGATGCCTTTCAAACAACCGGATGGAAAAAAAATAGATGGCTAAATAGATAAGTGGAAGAAACATCTGGTCTGAATTAGAGAGCTGTTGGTTATAGCTCAGGGACCACAGACAGTTATCTAAGACGGAAGAAATGGCTGGGATGGGCCCCTGAACATTCATTTTTGGGCAGCAGGAGTGGAGTGACGGGGCTGGAGCTGTGGTGCAGTGGGTCAAGTCCCCATATGCAGCACCAGCATCCCATATGGGCGCCGGTTCGAGTCCCGACTGCTCCATTCCTGTTCTGACTCCCTGCTGATGTGACTGGGAAAGTAGAAGATGGTCCAAGTGCTTGGGAAGACACTGATGAAGCTCTTGGCTTTGGCCTGGCCCAGCCCTGGCCGCTGAGGCCACTTGGGGAATCAACCAGTGGATGGAACACCTCTGTCTGTGTGTCTCTCCCTCTCTCTCTGTAACCCTGACTTTCGAATAAATCAATAAACAAATCTTTAAAAAAAAAAAAAAAAAAGATCAGGTCATGGCAAATGTGACACTGGGGATCCAGGACGACACACCTATGTCAATCAGCCACACAGCTCCCACACACACGCATGCAACTGGAACACATGCATGAGATAACTTAGACTCCAGGAAGCATCCGTACAACCATGTATTCCTGACACAGGCCCTCCACATGCAGGCCCGGTGGGCAGCACACACATTAATGATGACCTCTTTGTGCTTGGGACCCATGCCCTTGCAAACATGGCCTGCACTCGTTCGAGCTGGGCGGAGTGCAAGCATTCGGCAGTGCAAAGGAAGATCAGACGGGTGAGGGAGAACTAGCACCCAGCCCTGCTGTAGCACGCAGTGTCTCAGTGTTCACAGATGCACCCGGGCCGCAGGGCTGTCCTCCTGGTCCCTGTCACTGCTGGGGACCGCCCTGACCTAGCTCCTGTACACGCCCAAGCTGGGCATCAAGTCAAGGATTCTTTCTTGATGAAGGTTCTTTTCCGCTCGGCACAGCAAGCTGAACCCCGCAGCAAACCCCAAGGCCTGCTCAGTTCAGGGGATTCTCTTACGCGTGGATCAAAACACGGCGCCACACCTGTACAGAGTTCTTCGCACACCTGAGAAGAGGCTGCCGCCCACTGGGGCCCGCAACACACAGGACTCATTTAAAAGAGGCCCTGACCTGCCTTGAGAGGCAACGAGGAACCGTCCAGAAGAAACAGAGAGGGGACAGGCAGAGAGCAGCACATCTAGTTCTTCCATCTCCCCCACTTCCAGCCTACCCCGTGGCAAACACCTCAAATTGGCAGTTCTCCCAAACACGACGGTGCGGGCGAGGGGAAGGAGACAGGGGGAGCCACAGAGGGTGAACCCTCTTACAGCACAGTGAGGCGCTCCTGCCAGACTTGGGCTGTGCAGGGAGCAGGCGGGGTCAAGTGACCTCCAGAGGAATCTGCTCACGAGCAGCTCAGACACAGCAGCGACTGCACAGTGACTCACCTGGGGAGACGAGGAGGGACCATCTCCAGGATGCAAACCATAGTCTGTGCAGTCACACACAAGTCCCGCAGCAAAGAACGCTGGGGAGAAACCGCCTCTTGGGAAACCCTGGATAGAGCCCTGGACGTTGTATAAATCAAACTTCACTGGGTTTGAGGCATCACATGAGCCCAGCTAGCAGCCGCTTGCTTTAGCTCACATCCACATTGGGTGAATGCCCTTAGGCAGGCAGGCCCACTTTCCAAAAGCAGGCACAATCAGGCAAATTTACTTGGATAAACGAACACAAATTTCAATGAAAGGATGACCAGAACCTTGTAATCGAAATACACTTATTCACTGAAGAAATATGAGCACCTGTGCTAAGATCTAAGGCTACGACACCATAGAAGACAAGCCCCTGGCCCTCCGCCAGCCAGCCCACCTCCTGGGGCTACCAAGTGTGCAGCACACAAGGGCTTTTAACTGCACCGGGATACACGCGGCAGAGCCGAGCAGACACAAATGCCAGCAAACACTTTCAACATTTTTTTTTTTATTTCTTTATTTTTTGACAGGCAGAGTGGACAGTGAGAGAGAGAGACAGAGAGAAAGGTCTTCCTTTGCCGTTGGTTCACCCTCCAATGGCCGCCGCGGCTGGCGCGCTGTGGCTGGCGCACCGCGCTGATCCAAAGGCAGGAGCCAGGTGCTTCTCCTGGTCTCCCATGGGCCATCCTCCACTGCACTCCCTGGCCACAGCAGAGAGCTGGCCTGGAAGAGGGGCAACCAGGACAGAATCCGGCGCCCCGACCGGGACTAGAACCCGGTGTGCCGGCACTGCAAGGCGGAGGATTAGCCTGTTGAGCCACAGCGCCGGCCACACTTTCAACATTTTAACACACTCCCTCACGCTGAACAAAACTTCAGGAAGCAATCCTAAAATGATACAGACTGAGGGGTTGGCACTGTGGCACAGCTAGTAAAGCCACCACCTGCAGCATCCCATATGGGCACCAGCTCAAGACCCGGCTGCTCCACTTCTAATCCAGCTCTCTGCTATGGCCTGGGAAAGCAGTAGAAAATGGCCCAAGTCCTTGAGCCCCTGCACCCACATGGCAGACCTGGAAGAAGCTCCTGACTCCTGGCTTTGGATCGGCTCAACTCCAGTTGCTGCAGCCAATTGGGAAGTGAACCAGCGGATATAAGACCTCTCCTTCTGCTTCTGCCTCTCTATAACTCCGCCTTTCAAATAAATAAATCCCTTTTTTAAAAAAAGGACAGAAACTGATAGCTAGTTTTTTGGGGTGTGCTTTTCACACCTAACATGATAATCGCCAAAGCATCTATGTAAACGGAAAATCTCTTAAGGCTACTCCATAGCTGACAGTTCATCCCGCGCAAGGGGCTACAATGCTGTCACTAAACATCTGTGACAAACGCATAATGGCATTTCTTCATTGAGTGCCCTCCCCATGTGCCAGGCACGCTACAGAGACGTGACCAGGACACGTGAACCCCCGAGTCAGCAGGCAGAAACAGTGCACATACATGACACACACAAGCCAGGTGATTTCTGATGCTGGTCCCTGGTTCGAGGACAACGCTGACAGTTAAATCAAAGACGCTGAGAGGTGGCACAGGGTGCAAGATTCATGACCTCTGTGGACAGGACATTTAAGCTGAAAGCAGAAGGGGGCAGAGTGAGGGGCAGCCAGCAAGTCTGGCACCGCAGGGCGTGCCCAGGGAGGCGAGAGCCCAGGGAGTGGGGGAAGGGCAGTGGCACCTCGAGGTCAAGGACCAGAGAGGCCAGCCTCGGTAATGGCATGATCCAGCCTTGCTCTGAAATGAATAAGCCTACTTCTGTCACCGAATGACAGACCCATCGCTCAACTCCCAGCTGACCCGCTAAGGCACACAGCTGCCTGCCTGGAAGACACAAAAAGCGATCCCGGGGAACAGGCAGCCAACAGCTGGGGGTGAAGTGGCCGGCCCTTTAGCGAGCACAAGCAGCTGCTGCCGGAGTCTCACTCCACTTCCAAGTTCAAGGAAGGAGTGGGGCTCTATAAAAACAGTTTTTACACGTGGCTTTTAGATATACAGCAAAAATGCCTTATCTCTGTTTTCTCAAAATGCCTAGCCTAATCACAGATAAGCAGCCAATGTCCTCAAGGAAACCCCTGAGGAGGTGTGTGACCAACTTATCAGAGGCACTGGGCCCCCCCGGCAGAGCAACTGTACTTTCAGAAGCATTTTATTACTTCCATAAAATCTATGCCTGATATTCTAATCCCCAGCTAAGGTTCTGGTAGAATTAAATATTTAACTAAGGTGGCTTGGCTCAGACAATGAAAATACTATTCACAGACTGACTGTACAGACTGTACACCCTTCCTGGGGTCAATCTATTGTTTTCCATTGGTGCTGAGAACAGGGCGTGGCTCCCCATACTTGACATGTGCTTTGCTTTTCCACTGAATCTTCCAGTTCTTCATCCAGGTCTAGGACAAGAAAAGGAGTCCCAGCCACATGACAGCAGCACACTAAGAAATCAGGTGTTGCACCTTGGACACAGGTGGTATTCTGAGGCTTGCTGGCAGCCCTGCTCGTACAAGCTGTGTGTGTGTGTGTGTGTGTTTTACCAGCTTGCCATACCACCCACAAGGCCTTCATATGAAGTACCTGCTCGATCAAAACTGCCCCATGATCAAACACATTCCAAATCCCAATCAAAACCCAAGATGCTGGAATTTACACTTTTCTCTGGGGATTCTATCTCAACAAGGTAATTCTGACTCTGGTTCTTCAAGGTGGGAAGATCACTAATCCACCTGTTCTTGCCCCAATCCGAAGACAGGATCCTCTCTCGCACATTTTTTAACACTTCATTTCTTTAGAGCAGTGTTAGGCTCACATCAGCAGCCAGGACTCGAACCAACGCCCATACGGGATGCCAGTGCCGCAGGCGGCATCTTCACCCGCTATGCCATGATGCCCACCCAGGTTGTGCGGTTTTTAAACCCCAGAGTCTTCAAAAAGTTCATGGAAAATGTGTGTCCTCTTTTCATTCCATCAGCACCCACTCTGTGACGCAGCCCCGCACATCTGCACAGCCTCATTGTTCCTCCTCGGGAAGTGGGGCTTCAGCCCCCACCCCTACCCCACCCTGTGCAGGGGCTGCATGCAGGGACTCCTTCAGGCGCCAACGAGGCAGGACCATGGGACTGAGTCGTAGAAGGCACCTGCCACAGCAGGTGAAGCTGCCACCTGTGACGCCGGCATCTCACATGGGTGCCAGTTCCAGTCCTGCCTGCTCTACTCCTCATCCAGCTCCCTGCTAATGCGCCTGGGAAAGCAGCAGAGGATGGCCCAAGTGTGGGACAGGCCACTCACATGGGAGACCCAGATGGAGTTCCAGGCTCCTGGCTTCAGCCTGGCACAGCTGCAGCTACTGCAACCATTGGGGAGTGAACCAGCAGATGCAAGATCAATATCTCTCTCTTCCAGTGTGTGTCTCCTCTTCTCTCTCTGTATTGCTACCTCTCCAATAAATAAATAAATCTTACAAAAAAAAAAAAAAGTAGGCAGGTGGCTCCCTCCCCACTCCATCTCTCCTTCGGACCCCTCCCCGGGCTGGGCCAGCTGCAGCCAGGCTGTGGGGACTCTCAAGAGCCACAGTGCAAGGTGCAGGTTGCAAGGAACTGGGGCCCCCTGCCCAGCGTACAGTCCAGAAACGCCACCAGCTGCTCCGGTCAAGAGTTCAGCTGCCTCCTGCCTGTGGCTGCAGAGAGCGGACAGCAGGACACCCCCTTCCCTCCCCCACTGCTCCCTCACTCAGCCACTTCTTACTTCCTGACACACGGACACGGAGACGACCAACGTTTGGTGCTTCCGGAACTACTGAGTTCGGGGACAGTTTGATGTGCAGTAATAACAACGGACACACGTGGAGAACCCCATGCAGTAGCGAGAACTTAATTTATCTCCTGGCAATGGACTGCCTGTGGCTCCACTCATGCAAAAGCCATGGCACAGAAGGCACAATTCACAGAACTTGCTGACCTGCTCGACGCCACAGCACTGGCAGTTACTGCTTAAGAAACATGGGGCCAGATGCCTGGTAAGTGCAGTCAATACTTGAAATCCAGAACATTGAGGCTATGTGATCATTCATCAGCAGGAAAATTGGGGGCAAACTCCCAGGAAGTGTGGTGGCAGCAACAGGGACCACCTGAGAACCGCACGGTTGCCATTAAAGCAACCAGAGGCTTGCCCTTCCTATGCCACCACCAGCGCCAGGAAGGCCCACGCCAGCGAGCTCGGCCTCGTCTGTCCTTTCTGACCCACGGGGTGCCAGGCTGGTGGCTGCCGTGGGTGAGAGGCGGCTCCTCTGCACCCCAGCTCACTTGCTGCTGCCCGAGTCCAATCTGCCGAACGTACCCTTGCGCGCTGCTCCAGCCAGACCTCCCTGGGAACACACAGACCAAGCCACAGCTCCCGACCTCGCACTGAAGTTGCGACACAACTCGGCCTCGTCCTGTCGGAGCTCCCAGTGTGCTCCTCGCCAGGACTCATCACCCTCCCCTCCAGTCCCACCAGCCCAGACATAGGAGCACATGATCCCCTAGGGCCTGCTCAGGCCCAGGGGTGGCGGTTCAACCCCAAATGCCTGCTCTGAGCCGGAAACAGGGCAAGGAACAATGAGCCAATAAGACAGAGGTCAAGGCCACAGGAATTTACTTTCTAAGCATCAGAACAACATACACGTAAGAAGTCACAGTGCGAGATTGCAGGCCTTGTAACTGCAACAGGTGGTTTATTCTGGAGGGGCGCAGAGGAGGAAGGAATTAAGGTGCATGCGAGCGGCGCCCAGGAGGTTGGGGAGAGCTGCAGAGGAGTAGCAGGCCCTGTTTCCAAACAAGGGAAAGGGGAAGACGACAAGCTGGGACGGGCTGGCACCGGGGGAGTGCGGCAGAGGGGCCTGTACCTGCGTCACCCTCCCTCGGGCATAGGGCAGGTGCACCGAGCGAGTGAGTAACAGGGGGAGAAGGATGGTAACCCAGAGAGAGGGGCCAGGGACGCCAACTCCAGGGTCTGTGACACTGCCTGGCACAGGAGTCTGGTGGCTGTGGAAGGGCAGAGAGGGGCCTAGGCCCGGAGCTCCTCCTAGGGGGACAGCATGGCTCAGGGACAGACCTGCTGGGCAACGCAAAGACAGAACCCCCTCACGGCAGTTTGGATGTCAGCAGGGCCTGGTGCTATCACCAGAAAAGTAAAGGAGAGGCGGGGGTGTCGGGCTAGGGGAACGAGAACTGGGGCTTCCTGCATTGGAGGCCACTTCCGGGGGGAGGGAAACAGGCAGCAGTCAGAGCTCGGGAGACTGGAAACACGCAGCAGCCCAGCCCCAGGCCTCGGGCCCTCCTGCCCACTGAGCGCTCGGTCTGGCACCTCAGTGAGACCAAGGCAGCCCGTTCTTCCTGTAGGGAGGTCTTCCACCAAGTGGAGCCCAGAGCAGCCACCAGGGGCCACGTGCGGCCGTTTCGGTTCAGTTCCAGTCCATTAGAAGATGCTATTTCTTGGTCACACTGGGAAACATCCCAAGTGCTCAGCAGCCACACGTGCCCAGGGCACCGTACCGGACAGCGGCATTTCCATAACCTAGAAAGTTCTACTGGGCCACACCGCTCTAAGGGCACCAACCCAGGGCAGGAGCACAGGGCATGTGCAGAACCTCTGGGTTCTTCCGGAAGCCAGAGGCGTAGGCAAGGAGGGAGGCAGAGAGAGACCTCCACGCTTCCTCACAGCTGAGAGCAGGCCGGCAGCATCGCTCCGGGGAATTCGGCTTTGGAGAAGTGGTTTCACAGCAGTCCCGTCCCTTCGCAGTGTTACAGACCAGCATGCTGTACGTCACCAGTCACAAAGTCTAATGCGGCAACGCGCTACGTATAGGGAGTGTGGGCTTCCTGTAGGTCGACACCTGAAAAATCGTCACACAAATACAGGAACGGTGCTGAAGGCAGCTGGATAAAGAATGTGACAAAGATCTGGGAGCTTGTGATGAGGCCAGCACAGGCGCTAGCACGGTTATGGAATCTTGCATGCGTTCACAGAAAGAATATTCGGGAAGCCAGAGAAGAGGCGAAACCCGAAACCCGACAAAGGCTCTGGGTCCCTTTTTTTTTTTTCCTAAGATTTATTTGTTTGAGAGGCAGGGTTATGGAGAGGGGAGACAGACAGGTCTTCCATCTGCTGGTTCACTCCCCAGATGGCTGCAACAGCTGGAGCTGCGCCAAAGCCAGGAGCCAGGAGCTTCTTGCAGGTTTCCCACATCTTACGCTGCTTTCTCAGACGCCTTAGCAGGGAGCTGGATTGGAAGTGGAGTCGCCGGGACTTGAACTGGTGCCCCATGGGGTGGTGGCGCCATACGGGTTGGCGTTACCCTACTACACCACAGTGCCAGCCCCTTCTGGGTCCCTTTAAGAGAACTATTGACATTCTGAAAAATATTCAGAGGAAGGACTGCTAGAAGGAGGAAGTGAAACTCAGGATCAGAGTGGCCACAGGGGGGTGCTGTGAGGCCCACCAGGCCCCGAGGTTGAGCTGCTGGGAGAAGAGAACAAGGTGGCCTCCTCACCCACCACACCTGCCCCACAGGCCACAGCCAGGCACACCTGCTCCAGAAAGGCAATCACACGGCAGGAGAGAGATGCCAGCAGCACCACACTGGAGCGCCCTCGGATTTCTGTCAACTCCAGGGCCAACTCCACAGGCCTTGCACGGACTCCTAAAGGTAACCACACCTGGCTTTGACCTGTGCCTTACTGCTGGTGCCAACACCCGAAGTCTTTGTTTGGGACTTCTGAATAGAGCGGAGTCATAGCACTCAAGGTGGTTAACCTGGGGAGCACAGATCACTGTCCCACTCCACCCACACATGAATGACATCGCTAGAAAGAAACAGCTACGTGGATGGGCTTGGGGAGGAGTGGGAGGTTGAGGAGTTGACAGTGGGCAGTGGCCAGGCTGAGACCCAAGCTTAGGAACCCGCGCAGCCCCTCGAGCCTCACATCTCGTGTGACTCAAATGAAGTCTCAGGAAGAATGCAAATGCTCCCATCTGGGATGGACTTTTCGAGTGGCTCTTGATTAAAATGTTGAATTTTCACACGCTGGAGAGTCCACAGCAATTGATTAGGGGAACAGGAGAGGAGGCTGCCACTGCCCAGGGCCATGAAATGAATGAGCTGGCCCGAGTTCTGACTCCAAGGACACAGTCACTCTCTTCCCCTAATGAAAAATTCTCTTCTTACCAGAATAGTTGGTAAAACTCCCAGTAAAATGTCTTCAAAGAATCCACTTATCAATGGGCTTTTGTTCCAAACTTCGAATCATATGACAGGAAATAGTTCTGAATTCCTCCCAGATCACTACCCCAGGAATTATCTGGTGTTTACAGTTCTAAAAATGATCATAATAAACAATGGCACTTTGTTGAAAGCCAAACATTGTAGCTTAGCATCTGAAATTCTAGATTTTCCATGGCAGACACACCTCTGCCCTCGCCCCATACAGTGGACTCTGGCTTTCTGGGTGGAGGTGACGTCTGCACAGAGGGGACTGTGAGGTCTGGGTTTCCCACGGAGAGCACTGGCCAGGGGAAACTCTGCAGCCTCTCTGGATCTCCCGCAGAAGGGTCAGAAGTGTGACTCGCGTCCATGTGCCAAGAGCTCCCAGCATCTGAGAGATGACTCCCATGAGCTAAAGCTCTTAAAGAAACCGAGTCAACCACCACGGGGTAGGCTGGACACCGAGAAGACGGCCGCTGCGTGGCTGGCAGGGCAGATCGCCATCCGTCTGCAGGACGCGTGGTGAGCATGCGCCCGGAACGTGTGGATTAGACGGATTTATTCAAGCACGGGCTGTGCCCGTCTCCACCAGCCTGCTGCTGGTGCCCAAGTATTCCAATCCCTGGGGGCTCTACTGCCAATGCACACACGGCCATCCCCTTGCATCCCAAGCTCGGTCCGGAAGGTAGAGCATACCTGACCAGGCTGCCTTCCACAGGCTGCCTCCTGCAGGTGCCACCCAAGTCACCTCCACAGGAACCGTGGTGTCCCCACACTCTTCTGTCAGCATTTACAGATAACATCGGGGCTAACTCCCGCCCATATCTTCTACCAGCTGAGTTCTCCCAAGGTAACTAGCTCCTGAGCAGCATGACACTCATGCTAAATAACTGTCCACTTCTGGGCCACAGTTAAAAGCCTCCCTGTACTAATACTGAC
This sequence comes from Lepus europaeus, assembly GCF_033115175.1. Classification (NCBI taxonomy): domain Eukaryota; kingdom Metazoa; phylum Chordata; class Mammalia; order Lagomorpha; family Leporidae; genus Lepus; species Lepus europaeus. The sequence continues at coordinate 105,807,127 of NC_084835.1, read as the reverse complement.
CACCCCAGAGGGAGCTGGAACAGGAGGAGGAGGAGAACCAAGATGCAGAGAATGGAGAAACTGGTCCTACCAAACCCCTCCCACAAGGAGAGCAACTGACCATCCTCTGGGAGAAGATGACACAGGTGCCAACTCTGAAAGACAAGAAACCAGGACTCGAGACATTACACACGCTGGACTTGGAGGGCAGTTACTCCATCTGCAAGAACTCTCTTGCTGGCTGGCGCCATAGCTCACTAGGCTAATCCTCCGCCTGTGGCGCCGGCACACTGGGTTCTAGTCCCAGTCAGGGCTGGATTCTGTCCTGGTTGCTCCTCTTCCAGTCCAGCTCTCTGCTGTGGCCTGGGAGTGCAGTGGAGGATGGCCCAAGTCCTTGGGCCCTCCATCCACTTGGGAGACCAGGGGAGGCACCTGGCTCCTGGCTTTGGATCAGCACAGTGCGCCGGCCATTGTGGGGTGAACCAACGGAAAAGGAAGACCTTTCTCTCTCTCTCCCCCGAGGTACACTCTGCCCGTCAAAAAAAAAAAAAAAACTCCCTTGCTAACTTTTGCTCAGAGCGCTCTGCGTAGCCCTTACACATCGGCTTACACACCGTATTTTCTGCAAAGTCTTGCCAAGGTGCTAGTTCAGTTCAGCAAGTTAACTTCAGGAAGTTCTACCCCGTCCTGTAGCTCTCCTCTCGCCTTTCTCTGCTATTGCTTTTTAAACTCGTTATCCTGTCTGAAAAGATGAAGCCCTAAGGAGGGCAGAGGTGGGACAGCAGATGGCAGCAAGTGACACAGACAATGGGACACGCGCAGCCATTCATGGCTACAGAACCACAAAGCAAACCCCTACCTCGCTCAACCAACCACAAAGAGCCAGGCACCCACATATTTCAGGGGGAGTGAAAAAAGTTGCATCAATCCAAAGCAAAGCTGTTAAATGGCCTACAGAATAGTTTCTGAGCTGGAAGAAAAGAACAATGTACGCTCTATGTAAACAAATGTATTTCCATTCTGATAAGGTGAATGACTCCAAGATACACTGCATACGTAAAGTAAATAGACTGTGGCCAGTCAGTTAGCAACACTAACACCACATGTATCTCTGTGTAAACAAGAAGATCATGCGAAGGCAGATTTTTTGGAAACCTGGGAGTGGGGCTTAGCTGTAGCCTGCTGCAAACTCCTACCCAAAATATAATTGTCAGAAAATTCCAGGGAGTTCCCAAGGGGTTATGTCACTTGTACCATCCCCCTCCCGCCTCCCACCACACTCTGGGCCCGAAAAGGCTGGCTGCAGATATCGACGGCAGGCTAATCCAATTTGCAGCTGATCCACACGACTGGATAAGATGTCAGATGACGGAATCAGAATCCAGAAAGATCTCATCAGACTGGGTGATGAGCCAAACTGCACAGGATGGAGTTGCGTAGTTTGTGTGCGCTTGGCCGCCCAAGTTAGTGCAAAAAGGGCAGGACGGAGTGAACAGGATGGGAAAGCAGCAAAGGGCGGAGGCACAAGCGGGTCTTTGGGGCTTTATTTTTTTACCTCAAACTCAATGCAATTCCACACTATGACAGGTAAACCATCTGCATTATTAAAAGCCCTTAGCAAGGATTGTTATCATACTCTGCTCCGGGCCAACATGACGTTCAAATCCAAGGGCTATGATTCAGGACAAAGGTGGTTTTCCATGTTTTTAAATAAATAGGATGAAACAGAACACTAAGCAACTACAGCAGACGACGACGGTGGTCTGTGTGTGGGTTTGAAAATCTCAGACAGACTGTCACATGGACAAGCTAGAGAGAGCACTCCAGGGTATGTTAGCCTCTATATAAAAAAGAGAAGGCAGGAATGTGCGTGTATATGCATGTGTACACGTGTGCAAGTCTGCACATATAAGCAGTTGCCTGCATGTAAGGACACAAGCAACTAAAATCAGTGGCTGACTCTGGACACAGAACTGGTCAGCTGGGGCCAGGGTGACAGACTTTTCACTGCACTGCTTTCTTGGTACTTGGACCTGAAAGCCATCTACATGTACTAAACAACTGAAAACTTGTTTAAAGTAGCCAAGAGAGTTAAAAAAAAAAAAAAAAACACACACACACACGAAGAACGACTTAAGAATGGTGAACCCAGTTGAAAAGAAAAGCCACTGGGGGCTGGGGTAGCAGGAGAGGAAAGCCTTGTCTTTTCCAGGCCACAGAGCGCCAACCTCAGAGAGGCACCGGAGAGCAGATGTACTTTATGGAGGGGAAGGAGCGGCCAGGTCAAACACAGAGCAGGTGGCCTGCAGAGGTGCGGAGCCGGACGGTAGGCAGCGGTCCCACAGCAGAGGCCGGCAGCCTCCCAGAGCAGTGAACAAGGCAGGAAAGTGAACCAGAGGATCCCTGAGCACCCTTTCCGCTTGGAAGCGTCGTCATTTTCAGACTTGCCGTTGAGAGCCAAAAACTCAGTCTAAGAAGAACGCTGCAGCATCAACCAACGCTCTCGACACGCACATGCCACGTGTCTACAACGGTAATTGCATCCCCACTCACTCCCCAGTGAAACCCGAGACTTCGCCGACCAGACTGTGTCCTACTTGCAACCAGGTTCAAATTAGGAGGAATGCAACAACCAATAAAAATGAACGCAGGGCATCTGTCAACAGCATCTGGGGGAAGGCGGTCTGTTACGTTAGTGCCAGATCTTATTCCCAAAATGACTTGTGGCGGCTAAGCCAGTCTACGTGAGATGTCTGAAGTTGATCTTGGGAAGTGCACCAACACTTGTGCTTCAATGGACTGGTTATCTGAACAACGTGTAATGTAGAAACGGGAAGAAAAGGATTATAAAAAAAGGAGTGGGGGTGGTCCCCAGCTGAAGATGACCCTGAAGGCTGCACAAAAGTCAAAGCCCCCAGACGCAAAGTGGGATGAGCGCACCAGGACAATCCTGGCCCAGGGCACAGCTGCCAAGAGAAGGGAGCCATCTCATCAGAAACATCCAGATGCCGCGTGGCCCAGTGTCACAAACCTGGCTGCAACCACAGGGCAGCCGAGAACCGGTGGCAATGGTGCGCATGCAGTGCCCCCTGGCCGGAGATCCCCAAAACAACCCGCATTCTGGGACCACCCCGAACCCTTCACTTTCCTCTCTCATGTCTGTGGCCAAGGGCCAGCAGCTGACCACACACCACCAGCGATGGCTCTCTTTTACCTAGCAGGTACCCACAAGTCAGGGTCACCAGCCACCATCACCAGCCCCTCGTTTAGATGGACGGACCTCACATTAGGCAGAATTACTGCTCCTACAGCCTCGCTTCCTTGAAATGTCCGTTAACCTATCAGCTTGCTTTGACCTCAGCAATGTCATTTTCTTAAGAGACGTAACTCATATCCACACCGCATCAGCAAGATAACGGCTCTGACAAGTTACAAGTTTCCTGCCGTTCATCAGCATTTTGCCTTCTGTTTTAAATCCTGTGTTTAAAAAAAAAAAAAAGGCAGAAATCGGTGAAGTTCTTTCTTCCACTTTGCTCATAAAACACATGAGACTAAAGGATTTCCATCTAACGCCTACCTTGGAGCATTTTTTTCACTTAAAACCACCAGTGTCAACTTGTCAAGCTCTTTTTCAAGCTACAAGATCATCTCGATTACTATGTGGGTGTACACGGCTTCAAAAGAGACGTATAACTAAGTAATACCAAAGCTAAAATGACAAATGTTGGGTTACTTCCAACATTTGGGGAAGAAAAAGCACACAAGAATGTTATTTGTCTTAAAGCAGCAGCAAGGTTTCTGTCAAATGTTTTATTCATTTTTCTTTCACTGATCAACTTCTACTCAATGTTACTTCTTTCTCCAATTGAAATTAATGTTTGATTTCAATGCCGAGCACTTGGCACTTGGTTTTGACACCGTGCACGCTTCGCGAATTTGACCAACTTGCCTTTCCTTCCTCTTTCCTGAGGAGCCACCATGTCACCCTGTTCCCACTTAAATCCCTTCACCCACACACCTGGGACATGCTTTGTACCTTTCCACAAAACTCCAGCTGTTCTTTAGGTCCATCCACAGAGAGCCTATCACATTGACAAAAGAATCATCAAATCAGAGGCTGTTCAAAAGACAAGAGCCGATGATGTCCACAGGATCACAAAGCTCACATTGGAACTGCTCCTCAGCTAAGTCTGGGTGACTCAGCCTGGGACCAGGGATCGGGCCTCTGGAGCCAGGCGCCTCCTACAACCTGGGCCTGGCTCCTTTGAGCCCCGCCCACCAACCCCAGAACCACAGGAAAAGCATCAGTCACCCTGCAGGGGTTGCCCATGGTCACAGAGCACTGACACCTGACCTGTGGTTCCCCAGACTGGCTCCCTGCAAGAGTCTATGCAGGAAGACATGCCAGGAAGCCATAGCTGCTTCTTGAGGCATGTTCTTGGAGAACCAGATTTTCTGGAAGTCTTGATGGAGACAACAGTGGCTCTCCAAGTGTGGACCCCAATTACCAGCACCAGCAGGCCTGGCAGCTTGGCAGAGACGCCGATTTCTGAGCCCACCCCCGACATCCATGTTCAAGCCGGGGACCCTGCGATCTGTGTTTACAAGGCTCCAGGTGATTCTGATGCTCAATGAAACTGGAGAAACAACAGATGATTGACACACACAAGGAAGGACCGTGGAGCCAGATATGCCATTTGCATGCAGATTCTAAGATCTCGTATTTGTTGGCCGGCGCCGCGGCTCACTAGGTTAATCCTCCGCCTGTGGTGCCGGCACACCGGGTTCTAGTCCCAGTCGGGGCTAGATTCTGTCCCAGTTGCTCCTCTTCCAGTCCAGCTCTCTGCTGTGGCCCGGGAGTGGAGGATGGCCCAAGTCTTTGGGCCCTGCACCCGCATAGGAGACCAGGAGAAGTACCTGGCTCCTGGCTTCGGATCAGCACGGTGCGCCGGCTGCAGCGCACCGACCGCAGTGGCCACTGGAGGGTGAACCAATGTAAAAGGAAGACCTTTCTCTCTGTTTCTCTCACTGTCCACTCTGCCTGTCAAAAATATATATATATATATATATATATATATATATATATATATATATATATATATTTGCAACTGGGTTGCCCTGGACACAGCTCACTTCCCTGGGAAAATGTGGAGGAAAAGGTGTGAAAAGAGCAAGTAAAGTTTCCCAATGGGGATGACTCCCAGCTCCGTAGCCCCATCCCTACCCCACCTCCTCCCAGCATCCCAGCCTGAATATTCACACTTTGACCCTCAGGGATGCTAGGCAGAGCCTTCAGACCTTCAACAACAACAAGCAAACCCATCGTCCACAGGTTCTCACCCAAGTCCTCTCACTCCCCTTGCTCCAAACCTGATGTTTCTCAATAATTCTGACCAAGAACTACTCTGGGTAAAAACTATACTTACACAGTAACAAAGGTTTTAAAGGTCCCTAGGACAATTCCAACTTCTTTACAAGTTACTTATTAATTTTATTTCTTTGAAAGGCACAGAGACAAGAGACAGAGATCTTCCTTTTGCTGATTCCCTCCCCCAATACCTACAACAGCCCAACCTGTGCCAAGTCAAAGCCGTGAGCAGAAAACTCAATCCAGGTCTCCCACGTGGGTAGCAGGGAGCCGACTACTTCACCGTCACCGGAAACCTCCAGGAATGTGCATTGGCAGGAAGCTGGGTTGGAAGCGGAGCCAGGACTCAAACCCAAGCACTCTGACCCAGGATGGGAACATCTTACACCCGGGCACCAAGCACCTGCCCTGAAGAGGGGGTGTCCACTGTGGGTACCGTCTTCTGTAACATCTGAGCTCTCTGTTCTATTGCTCCAAGAGCACAGACGATACACTTTCATTAGAAATGAAATGGTTTTCATGGAGAAGTGTGAGCACCTCATCTCAGCCCATGCGTACCAGGCCTCCATGACTCTTCCTGCCTTTCTACCCTGTACCACTGCTGCTCTGCTCTATCAAATGCATACGGATGATAAATTCACGCCATCGCCCCGCCTGCTGCAGCGACCCTACCCCGGCCCACAAGGCCACTCGGACCGTCCGGGTCACCACCAGTCCAGAGTTTCCCTTGAGCATCGTCCTCTGCTCCACCCTCCTACACGGCATCAACCTTTGCTCTCCGACCCACAGAGTACTGTAAACCAGTCAATTAAACTACTATTAACACCTGACATGACACATCCAACAGCACTTAAAACAAGTTGTTAATGCTGTGGCACAGCAGGTTACACCGCTGTCTCCACACCAGCAGCCCATATGAGTGCCGGTTTGAGTCTCAGCTGCTCCACTTCCGATCCAGCTCCCTGCTTATGTGCCTGGGAAAACAGTGGAAGATGGCCCAAGTGCCTGGGCCTCTGTCATCCATGTGAGAAATCCAGATGGAGTCCCAGACTCCTGGCTGTGGCCTGGTCCAGCCCCAGCCATTGTGGCCATTTTGGAGTGAATTAGCAGATGGAAGATCTTTCTCCCTCTCTCTCCCTGCCACCTCTGTAACTCTGCCTTTCAAATAAATGAGTAAATATCAGGAAACCTCTCCCAGGTGACCTCCACATGCATTCCCGCACACTACAATGAGCCCAGTCACCAACCTTCTTAACACATAGCTTTTATCTTTCACCAAGATTTAAAAAAAATCCCATGAATCACCAAGCGATGGGGACAGCTGTATCTTCACTTGGTTCTGGATTCCCACGCTCATCCTTCACATTACTGAGCCCCTACTGCACAGGAGGAACTTAAATTCCAGAATGTCTACCACTCACCCAGGACAGTCGCGAGCTCACTGGGACGCAGCGGACACCCAGAGAGCTGGGGAAACGCAGACTAAAGTGGGGAGACTTAGCAAAGGAAAGAGAGGCCCCGGCAAACACCGAAGAGGAAGAAACCGAGCAAAGGCGGCAGGGCTGGCCAGCGTCGCCACGGGCAGGGCAGCTCTGCTGCCCCCCAGGCCACAGGCACAGGTGCCGAGCCGCCGAGCCCTAGCACCCGCCACGGGGCTGATGCTTAAGAAGCATTTTAGGAGAGCACCGAGGAATGCAGGCCTGGAACAGGAAGGGCTCCAAAATGTCAGGGTTGTCAGTGGCCAGAAGCTAACAGGAAGTTACAGAATGCCCTGTGGAGGTCTTCTAAAAACAGGCTGGACGCTGATCTCACTGCCTGGCTGAGATGCGCCTCAACGCCCACCCAAGTTCAAAGTCCTCCAGCTGCAGGAGTCAAGGATTTCCACCAATCACCTGGGGCCGGAGGGGGACTGAGGCAAATCACGGTAGACAGGGGGTCACCGGGCAGCACAGCACGGCACGGGATCCTGCCCAGCCACAGAGGCAAAGGCAGTCAACCAGGAAAGCGAAGCAGAGACAAACCCACACAGTTCACGAAGGGGCTAGTTACCTGCAGGAACAGTGGGTCCCGCTCAGAAAAAAAGAACCCTTCCTAGTCCCCATCCCCAGCAAACATGCAAAGCAATCTAGCCAAGATCTCAAATGTACTCCACCAGCCCAGATCACGGGGTTGTTTTAATTTTCTCCTTTCTGGAGCCAACATTGTGGCGCGGCAGGCAAAATCATCCCCTACAACACCGGCATCCCATATGGGCACCGATTCCTGTCCCAAGTGCTTCACTTCCAATCCAGCTCCCTGCTAACGAGCCTTGGAAAAGCTGCCAAAGATGACCCAAGTGCTTGGGCCCTGCCACCCACTGCGGGAGACTCAGAGCTTCTGGATCCTGGTTTCACCTGGCCCTGCGCTGGCCATTGGAGCCATCTGGGGAGTGGACTGGCAGATAGAACATTTCTCTCTCTCTCTGCTGCTCTGCCTTTCAAATAAATATATAGTTTTTAAAACAAATTCTCCTTTTTAGCACTGGAAACTGCAGTTCCCAATGAGTCATTAGAACTGATCACAAACAGAAGGGCAGCAGGTGCGTGTACAGACCGATTCTAGAACTAAGAGGCACAGCCCCTCTCCAGGACACAGAATGCAGGGTTATGAGGCTCATGACGCTGGAACTCGCATCCAATTATTTTAATAGGCAAAGAATGAAACATTATCAAAGAAAGAGAAAACGCGCATCTCTCCCAAAAACAATCTGACAATCCCCAACAGCCAACATTTGCAGGCACCTAACTCCAACTACACAGAACTATGGCAGCTGAGCACAGGAAATCCTCCTCTCACACACACAACTGGAGAAACAGTCACAGGTAGCCCGGTTCTCCGCTTCAGGAAGAAAAACTCACAGCTTCCCCAGGACTCACGTATTTTAAATCCATTCATTCCCATTTAGGAAAACCCACCCGGGCCACTTAGACTCGCTCCTGAATAATGAACTTCACAGCCCCGGGATCAGCTCGACACCCTTCAAGAAAGATGTGACCTGGCTCAGAGACGACTTCGCAGCTCAAGAATCTAGAAGTAACACAAAACCGAGCAGAGCAGGCGACACTGCTGGGGGAGGTCAAGCCGCCTCCCCGGGGGAGAACTCTTACCGGGCAGCAGCCGTCTCCCACACGCGGGGCGTCTGGCTCAGAACACGCTCAACAGCAAAGGCAACGCTGGAAACCCAACTCGAGAACTCAGGCCAGGTCTGAAGAGCAGGCGGAGGCTGTGGCCGTGGCCGTGGCCACTGCGCTCTCCGCTGCCCGGTGACACGGTCACAGGGTGCACTGTGAACCAGGCTCCCGGCAAAGCCGACGCAGCGCTCTGCTTTGGGCTCACGTGGAACCACAGGCGCCTGTGGAACTTTCCACCGACACCAAGTTCCAGAGGAGACCCAGAAAGCGGGGGGAGATAACATCGGCTGTGGACGCGCCTCCACCTTGGGTAAACGTTCGGAGGTACAGCCTGTCTTCACGCAGCCCTGGGGCAGCCCATCCCTTCCCTGTGCAAACGCTCCCCTCTGCCAGCTGCACCTTGAGCAATCGCACTGCCGTCTGCCAGTTTCTCAGGAGCGAGGCTTCTGCATTCCTTCTGGCAAGACAAGTGCCTTAGGCTCCCGTGTGTGAGGCGGTTCCTAGTGCATCACTCGGCCCTGGGACACCTACATCCCAGCCAGCTTCTCGGGGCAATCCAATAATGAACCTGTAAAACATCAAACATAATACAGGGGCCAGAGGTCTAACGTAGCCTGCAACTCAGGCCACTCATAGGAGCGCCGGTTCGAGTCCTGGCTGTTTCACTTCTGAACTGGCTGAGGCACCTGGGGAAGCAACGGAGACAGTCCATGTCCTTGGGTCCCTGCCACCCACACCCATATCCGGGAGACCAGGATGGAGTTCTTGGCTCCTGGCTTTGACCTGGCCCAGCCTTAGCTGTTGCAGCCATTTGGGGGGTGAACCGGTAGACGGAAGATTTTTTTTGCTCTCGCTCTTTCAAGTAAATAAATAATAAGGTTTTTTTTTTTTTTTTTAATGGGTTTACTTGTCTTCTAAGAAAGATTCAGGAATCTACTGCACATTGATCTAGTCTCATAAAAGCTTAAAGTAAGCTGGTTTTCTTGGGTTGAACTGTGTCCCCTCAAAATTCCTACAATGTCCTAATGCCCAGTGCCTCAGCATGTCACCATCTGGAGACAAGAGTTCAAAGGAGGCCGTAGTGGGTGGCCCCAGTCTAGTCCCATTGGGAAACTTGAGAGGAGGAAACCTGGACACAGACTCCAGGGCCACCAGTGTGCACATGGGCAAGATGGGTGGGGTGGGGGGACGGGGAGAGGGCAGCCAGCTGGGCGAACAGCTCGGGGGCACCCCGTCCTCAGATGGCTGCTATTCAAACCCCTGCAGAATAAATGTCTGTGGCTTAAGGCACCCCACGTGTGGAGTCCTGTTAGTGCCAGGGATCCAGAGAGCAGTGGATTCATGGGGACCACTGCCTAGGACATGAGTCCAGGCTGTCTTTAGGTGGATGCTCAGAGAGGAACTGAGGGTGGACGCTCGGGCCCAGGTCCTCCCCAGCCACACAGCTTCCCTGGCAAGCCCAGTACCTTCTGTAGTTCAGGGCCAGGGCACAGCAGCCACGGCCTGCAACAAAGGGAAAGACCTGCCGGCACAGAACCAACGGCACAACAGAGAGGCCACAGGCTCCGAGGGGCATCCCAGACCCTGGGAAGAACAGGTCAACAATGCACAAGAGGTGGGGTGGGGGAGCAGAGACCACGCCCACAACCCCCCAGGGGCCATCCAACAGCTCATGGGAAACACGTCCCAGAAGAAACTACATAGAGATTCACATTTTTAACACAAAACAAATTCAACTTTTAGCTCTTTTCTTTACCATGATTTTTTTAAAGTACACTCCCATCGTGAGCAAATACATATACCCAAACTGCTCCACCTCCCTCATCACCATACTAAAACCAAAAATCACAGGGAGCCAGTGCCATGGCATAGCTGGTTAAGCATCCTGTGGCACTGACATCCCATATGGGCGCTGGTTCCTGTCCTGGCTGCTCCTCTTCCAATCCAGCTTCCTGCTGATGGCTGGGAAAGCAGAAGATGGCTTAGGTGCTTGGGCCCCTGCACCCATGTGAGAGACCTGGAAGAAGCTCCTGGATCCTGGCTTTGGATCGGCCCAGTTCTGGCCATTGCGGCTGTTTGGGGCATGAACGGATGGAAGATCTCTCTCCTCCCCCCCCCCCCCCGTATCTCCCTCCCTCTCTAACTCTGCCTCTCAAGTAAATAAAATCTTTTTTAAAAGAAGAAAAAAAAAAAAAACCTAAAATCATGGGGCCAGTGTCACGGTACAGCAGGTTAAGACACCAACCACATTGCCCGCATCCCATATGACACAGTTCGAGTCCCAGCTGCTCCATTTTCAGTTCCAGCTCCCTGCTAATGCGCAAGGGAAAGCAGTGGAAGATGGCCCAAGTGCTTAGGCACCTGTACCCACATGGGAGACCCGGACAGAGATCCAAACTCTGGGATTTGGCCTTGCCCAGTCCCAGCCGTGGCAACCATTTGGGGAGTGAACCAGAAAGTGGAAGATCTCTGTCAGTGTCTCTCTCTCACTTTGCCTTTCAAAGAAACTTTAAAAAAAAAAGTTGGTGGCATTGAGATTCACTAAAACAGGAACTGCTCTTAGCACTGTGTAGTGATACTGGAAGTAATTTTTATTTTATTCTTCACCTTTTGTGTGGCTTTGGGATTGTTTTCTATAGCCACTTTTAAAATCAAAGCTCCTGAGGTTCCCATCTAAGTGGAAAGTAACATGAAAGTGACATTTTGGGTATCTATTCTCAGATTCCAGGGAAAATGTCCATTTCTTCATCATATTAAAAAACAATCCCTTCTTTCTTAGATGTGAGACAACCTCCAGCCTCGTGGCCCAGTGGGACCAAGTCCTGCCACGCGCTGGCGTTGGCCCTGGGCCCCTCCCATCCCCGCCTTGGAGAGCTGTGGAAATCCGTCAGGCTCCCGGCCCTGTCAGACACACCCAGCAACCCCACAGCTTGTTTCCCGGGACCACCAGCAAGGAGCACGGATCACACCTCCTGTGGCCTCCGTCCCCCTCCACCAGCCTTTCTGAGGACCCGAATGTAGAAGAGGGGGCTGGCGCAGGTCACAGGGGCTTCTAGAACATAAATCTCCCGCTGTCCTCGGGGGGGAACACACTTATCTTTACACAGCACCGTCTCACAGCTGGTGCTGGGTCTGTCAAACATCGTTAACAGAGCTCTTAAATCCTGTCCCACAGCCTGCTGTCACCCCGGCAGGTAAGGCTGAACAGGAGGCAAACGCCACAGCCCTCTGTTCACGAACACCCAGAACTTTCTAGAACTCTCCAGAGAGGCCAGAGAATGCATCCCAGACCTGAAAGGACAGATGAGCTCTACGTAAGGAGGGTGAGGTTGAAAGTGCAGGTCCCACAGTGGTCGTCACCCTGGGCACACCATGCCACAGTTCTATCAGGGAGTGGAGATGTAACACACGCAGGCACTCCAAAACATCTGCGCTAAGGGGGAACTAAAACAAGCCGATTTGGGTACAAGATATTTTTGAAATCCATGCATCTTTCAGAATAAGCATAAGCATTTTCCAGGAATTTTTGACAACTCTTCTATGAATTTCAATTCTCTTTATGCCGAAATAAATGCATCTTTTAATTCTATTTTCCACAAAGTTTTTGAAGTACACTCATATATACGCAAAGGTTCCTGGGGGTTGAACAACTCTTAACAGCACCTGCCATGGTGCCCAGAACACAGAGGATGCCAACACGTGCCACGTCCCTGCCAGCCAGGACCTCAGCCGGACTCCTGACCTCTGAATGGGTCTCATCTGCCAGAACCAGACAGACACAGAGGACTTGACAATCAATACACCGGTGATAGACTCTTCTTAAGTAAAAGTTTTAAAATCACAAAAAGTAGCCAGACAGGGGCTGGCACTGTGGCATAGTAGTTTAATCCACCACTTGCTACAACAGCACTGCCTATCCAAGCAGTGGCTCAAGTCCTGGCTGCTCTTTTTCCTATCCACTGCTCCCTGCTAATGTTCCTGGGAAGGCAGCAGAAGATGGCCCAAGTCCTTGGAACCCTGCCACCCACATGGGAGACCCGGATGGAGCTCCTGGCTCCTGGCTTCGGCCTGGCCCAGCCCCAGCCATTGTGGCTGTTTGGGGAGTGAACAAGCAAACGGGAAGCTCTGTCTCTTCCTCTCTGTCACTCTGCCTTTCAAATAAATAAAATGAATCTTTAAAAAAAAAAAAAAAAAAAAAAAGACGAAGGCAGAGCCGGGACCGGGGTTCTTGAGCTCCTTTTGTTGGGACCCTCCCGGGAGGCAGGAACTGAAACTCTCATTTGCAGTCTTCCAGAGCTGGGCCCGAGGCCGCCTGTGGAGCTGGCACTCGCTCTTCCTGCACACACACACGCGGTTAGGCCAGAAATGAGAAATCTATCAGACGCAGTTGTCTCCACAAAACGGAGCGCGAGGCCAGACTCCCCCGTCTGCCTGCACATGGCTTGGGTATAGCAGTCCGCGGGGGTTTGGAACAGGTTTGCCCCCACTGGCCAGGCTGTGAAAAGTCAGAGGGAGCACTGGCAATCCCAGCCCGTCCCCGCCCACACCCCCACACACTTCCTGAAAGCTGCAGACCATCTCCCGGACACTCAACCAGAACCAGGACTTTTAAACGGGAGCCTCAAACCCCATCAGAAATCGTGGACGGGGGCGCCCCACTGCATTTGCCTGAAGCTCGTCCCCACCACGGCCTCCCACCTGGCTGTCACAAGGAGGGCAGCGCGGCTTTCACGGCCCCTGTGAGTCACGTCGGACGGCCGCTCGGAATGCACAAGCCAAGCCAGGGTTCTAACCGCAGGCATGGGCTCTGAGATGATTTCACATTTTTGATATGAAATCTAGAAACTGGAGCGAGACAAAGGAAAGTTTCCAAATATTCATATACTCTTGAACTAAGCGAGATGCACACACACGTATCCATGACACCACACGAGTCGCCTAACTCAACACAGACACAGAAATACTAGGGGCAGACGGGAATGTCTTCCTAGGAGCTCTGATGATGTATACACAAGGAGGAAATCGGGACCAGCTTTCAAAGGCAGAGCAGGGACCCCCCAGACCAGAGGAAACCTTCGCCAAGTGAAGCGAGCGAGCGCTTGGAAGCTGGGAAACAGAGCTGCCTTTTCAAAGAACGGGTCACTCGCTCACCTTTTCCACCCCACCCTGATGGACCAGGAGAACGAGAAACACGAATTAGAAGAGCGGAGACTGAAATTAGACTCTGCCTTCTCCTACCCTGTAACTCCAGATAACTTTCTCTGCATCTACACTTGCCTCTCTGTGGCTATACAGCAACGGGAGCGCCTCTTTCTCCCAGCTGAGTAAGTTCCATGTCTTTCTCCCTTAGCTCGTTGCTCAATGGCAACCAATGCTACTTGGAAACCGACATCCGCTGTAAGGGGACAGCTCCGCCCCTGCACCAGTCCCCCCTCGTGCCAATCAACAGTACCCAGTGCAGCTCCCTTGTGCTGGGTGCCTGCAGCGAGAGGCGCCGCTCAGCAAACCCTTCGGCAAAAGATCGCTGCCTCACTGCCTTCGTCCCCCTGAGGCGCGGAGAGGAGAAGCAGCAGACCCACGGTCAGCCTGGGATCGGGGAGAAGCAGCAGACCCACGGTCAGCCTGGGATCGGGGAGCTGGGTTCCAAACCCAGGTCTGTCAATCCACAGAGCCACGCTCCTCTCCCACCGTTGTGTCCGCAGAACCATGGTATACGACAGCCAACCGCGGACAGTGAAACCCCGACTCTTCCTCCGAGGGCTCCAACCGTCTCGGTGGAGCCCCTGACAGCTCGTTGTGTGTCCTGCGGGGACAGCACAAAGGCTCCGTTCAGCCGCGGGCCTCTGCTGCAGACGGGACGGACTACACCAGAAAGGTGTTCCTCCCCTGAGAACAACGCCGAGCCCGCACCCCCACCCACGGAAGGAGTCCTGTGAAGACTCCACGGAGGACTGCGCGCGGGAGGCAATCTCATTGGAACGCTGACAGCAGGTGGCCCGCTCGTTTCTGTACCACCACGCAGGCACACGCTGCCCATTTCCTCCTGGTGGTGGCCCTCAGTGGGGCAAACGGGGCTTCTACAAGCCGCGGGGACTGCGGTTGTACTCAAGCAGCAACTTCATGGACCAAGCCTCGAGCAGCACCTTGATCCTTGCTGTGCAGTCTCCCTGGTGAACATTCACCGTCTGCACGCGCACAGCAGCTGCCAGACCATGGGCTCCGCCCTCAGCTGGACCACCCTCTGCAGGCTCCAACCCTAGCCCACGCTGCCGACTTCTCCCCCTCCTGGGTGACCTGGACAGCCTCCCATGTCCCTAACTCCTGCCCTCATGCAGTCCAGTGAGCATGAGCCAATGCTCACTGGCAATACAAGCAACACAGAAATCGAATCCCGTCACCCCCTCTGGGAAACTCTGAAGTCCACACTGTGGGTCCCCACCCACCGGCACGAACCGCCCATCCTGCCTCTCTCCACTCCTCAGCCCGCCTGTGGCCACTCTCCGGGGCAGTTCTGCCGTAGTTTCGGAAGCTTCCTCCCTTTCGGAGGTTGGCAAGGAGGCAGATGTGGGAACACAGTTGCTCTGGAGCTGGGCTCCTGCGGCGACGGCTGCCTCGGCTCAGACAGATCCCCGTGGCTCCACCGGAACCATTATCTGTAAGTGAGTAATGCCGGCGAAAACCCCAACCACCACCACAGTGAGGAGTTGCCTGCGTTCCACCTCGTTGTTTTCCATATTTGTTTGATGAGTTTTACAAATGTGCATTAAATAGATTTATTCGGTTTACATAACTGAGGATCCTGAGTAGGACTGGTCCTGGTTTCCCCATGCCATCAAAGCCAGCTTCCAGTTCACTATATCACGTTTCCAAAACATACAGCTGAGAGCTGCAACGGAAATGTGCGTGAGGGTCTTGTGTGCAGTGGGGAACAGATAGGAAGGAAGGAATCCTACCGGGGTCAAATCCTCTCCTGCCAAGTCCACACCCAGAGCACGTGCGACAGTCGGACAGAGAGAACAGAATGACGCAAGCTGGGGAGGGTGTTCAGTCTGGCAGCTCCGATGCCGCTTGAGCCGCCTGCATTCCACACTGGAACGCCTGGGTTCAATTCCAGGCTCTGGCTCCTGACTCCAGCTTCCTGTTAGAGAAGACCCTAGGAGGCAGCAAGAGTGGCTCACATGACGGGGTTCCTGCCATCCACATGGGAGACCTCGGCGGTGCTCCTGGCTGCAGCCTCGGCCCAACCTCAGCCACTGAGGGCATTTCGGGGGTGAACCAGTGGATGGGAGCTCCGTCTCTCTATCTGCAGCAGTGTAATTTGCACTGTTAGATGGCCAGGCGTACTAGGGGACTGAAGACAAGGATGAACATTTTAGCCTTTAAGGGCTGCATCAGCACAATGAAGGCAGAGCTGTGGTCACAGAGAGCCTCAGTCTCTGGGGGGAGGGTTTGTGGCCTCCCATGGAATGAGCCAGGTGGGGGAGGGGAAGCCTTGCAGGACTGCTGGGCCCCACCCTGTCTGCACCCCAAACCCTATGTTAGGAGGTGGGGATGTGACTAGGCCATGAGGTCCTGGAGCCCCCACGGATAAGGTCAGTGCCCTTACAAAAGACACAACAGAGTGTGTGTGTGTGTCTCTCTCCCCTCCCCTGCCTGGGATGGGGAATACAACGCAAGAGAAGACTGCCATCCGTACACCGGGAAAGCAGGCCCGGTCCGACCTTGATCTCCCAGCTTCCAGAACCATGAGAAACGAACGCCGGCGGTGCCCTGTTACAGCCAGAGGCGGCTGAGCTGCACCGCAGCGGCTCGGAACACAAGGCCCTAGACCATGGCTGGGGAACCAGCCTGCCGACCTGGTGGGGGAAACTGAAACAGCACAGCACGCCAGCACCACCGGTCTATCAGAATCCGGTCTATCAGAATCCGAAAGGAAGTAGCTGCGGCTCGGAGAACCACACCCCAGAGAGAAGGCCTCTAGGAGTCAGGCTTCTCTCTGCTCCCTTCCACGTCTCATCCACTCATCTTCCCCACGGCGGCTCACAGACACCGAAACCTCCGTCCTCCGAGCCAGTGGCACAGCCCAAGAACACTGCCCCGGTCACCTCTCTCCTGCCTCTCTAGGAGCTGGCCATACAGAAACCAAGACCCTCATCCCACAGAGGCCCTGCCCCATACACACGAAGAAGACGCACCCCACGTGAGGGCCCATGAGTCCCGACGGCCAGGCCTTGCTAGGTTTCCCTGCTGGGTCCGTTTCCATCAGCTCACACCCTTTGTGCCCAATCGAATTTCCACACTGAACAGGAAGTTCATCCGTGCGTTTGAGTCTTCCATCGAAGGCTCCCAGGCAGCAAACACATTCACATTGGGATGCTTTCCTTTTTCGGTACAGGGGAGCTGGCCATGACCATTTACAATGGCATGGAAAAGGATTGTCCCCTTCCGTCTCTCTAAGTGCTGTCCAACAGAGACCCCAGTGTCTGTGACGGATCAAGGAAGCCCCCGGGTGGGGACAGGGGAGCCCAGGACTGGCACTGAGCGGCACTGGGCCAGACCTTCACAAGTGCCCCCAAGAAAAGCTACGGTGAACACAGACAGGGCACCTAACGGGTGTGCACGCAAGGGGACCCCACAGACACGGCTGCGCACCGCGGGGACGAGATGGCCACTCCTACAAATGAAACTCAAGATGGGACAGAGCCAAGCTGGGCAGGGATACAAACCATGGCCCCCACACTACCGCGCTCAGGCGCACGGGCACTTTCCAAGTCATCTCCAGAGAAGCAACTTCAGCCACGTTACAAGAGAATCCTATTCAGTGGATGAGAGAGCCAGCGAGCCGATCCTTAACTTCCAAAATGGGAACCAAGCTTAGAAATTCAGAGAGAAGCAACAGGATCGGGTTTTGTAGACAGAGAAAAAAGCCGCAGGAACCGGCCGGACAGAAGGAAGTGGCTGCCTCCGAGCAGCAGAGGGCGGGAGCACACTCCGCCCAGCCACCCCCTAGCTGCATCTAGAAGGCCTTTCCCGGCTAGCTCACCTCCTCCCGGGCACCCCTCCCGAGCAGCAGCGGAGCTCAGGCCCTTACTCCCACCCCTCTCCTGCCTTCCAGCAACCTCCTGTTCTTGCAAGGGCTCCGGGTCACAGACAGGTGCCCAGCATGCTTGTCACCCAAGTCCCTGTGACAGTGCGTGAGTGCACACATTACACCTGACAGCAAAGGCTTTCTCCCAACAGGACAGCCACGGCACAGCGTCCACCTTGGGGTAACGCCGCTGTCATCAAGGTGGACGCCTACAGCAGCTGAGGACTGCACTCTGCTCCCTGAAAGCCACTGAGTGCTGTCCAAAAATCACTTCCAAGCACCTGTGCTCGAGCACTTCCCAGTACCCTTGGATTCAACGTAGACACGCAATAGCGGGTAGCACAAGTTTAAGAAAAAGTACGTAGGGGAAATGTCTTTAACATTGTTTTTAGAAACACCTGTTTCTTGATTTTCCTAAACTCTGCAAATGAACAAAATCAGGGTAATATTCCATTTCAGTGGAAAACCTCGTAGTCAGTGCACACAATACTGGTTGGCCCCCGTGGAACAGCATGTTAAGTTTTGCCTTGTCTAATCTGAAGTTGTTGAAACACAGTATCATGCCCTAAGAAATGATCTGGGACAGAAAGGTGAGAAACAGCCTCTCTTCTCAGTTCCCAGATGGCAGTGCCTGGCTTCCTAGCCATTTCTGGGTCCTTCTGGGATATTCTATGCCTTTTATGGACCTTAAACCTGAAAGAACTATCAGCTTTTCCCTTACTACTGGAGCCTGTCTTCCCTTGGTGAACATCCACTCTACGTATGCGCATCCATTCTGCTGTCTCCTGCGTATCAAACAAAGCTGCCTCTCAGGGAACCCCAGGGCAGCCTCTCTGTTCCAGGCCAAACCCAATCCAACTTGGGGAAGGGGGGTGGGGTGCAGAAGGGCACTTAAGGAAGAAACGAGTGTTCGCACAGGTCCATTGAGCACACCCTGCACTAATAAAAACCCACTTTCTTAGTGGCTGAGTCAAGAAGAGATCATCTCAACCCAGTGGGAAGACAGCACAGCACAGCACAGGGGCCCTGGCAGGCCTCACCTGAGAGGCTGCCTCTCTGCTCAGGGGAACCATCTTCCCTGTAGAACTTTCTCTGCCAACCAGTTAACTACAGGTAACTGCTTCCCACAGAGTGCGACTGTCATGAACACCCGCAACAGTAACCCAGGAGACACCCTCAGCATGCCAGTTGCTGTCTCCATTATTTCCTTACTTGAACTCCGAGCTACAAAAGGCCTCACACAATCTATACTTAACAATCTCCTCTTCCCCTCAGCAGAGGCCCTCACGGGCCAGGGTTTGCCAGGACAACTCCTCGTCGTCCAGCCTCAGGGGGGAGCAGGCACTCAGCTTCCCGGTCAACCACACCAGGGGTACAGACACCAATGAGCAAAATAAAATCCTCAGGCAAAGTGGGCAAGGGAGCTGCCTGCAGGAGGCCACGCCTCCGTCCTCCCCACGCATGGTCTGGCCTTGGCTCACCTCTCCTTTAAAATGGGAGCCAAAGACAAACAAAACAACCCCACAAATCAAGGGGTGAGGAATATTCCGGGCCACGCTCTGGGAATACCAAATGAGGAAAACTGTAAATGTGTTCATTTCACAAGAAAAGCCAAGAACCAGTGGGAGAATTTACTAGAAAGAGGCCGGCCGCGGCCAAGTGTGCCAAAGGTTAGTTTGTGCAGAACGCCTGTGATCACAACTTGGAATGTCACATTCTGCACCAGTGGCTTCCAGAGAGGCAAAAAGTGATTTCTACCTGGTGCCCAAGGTCAGATGGGCTGTACGGCAATGTCCATTTCAACCAGCGAGGGAGGCAAGACAAACAAAGTGGGCAATGCACGCCGCAGGGCCCTGGCTCTCCGCAGAGGCACAATGAAGTTCACAACGAACAGCAGAGGAAGAGGCCGGTTCCCTCGGGGAGGGAGAAGCTGCAGTGTGCAGGCATCAGAAGACCTGCCCCACGTTCTGCCCTTCTCTGCCCTCCCCTCCACCCACCCCAGGGTGCACCTTACTTCCTTCAGCACACAAGGCGCCTGGGCTTCCCCTGGACAGGATCCACAGTGGGGCCAGCACTGGACAAAACGGCGCCCAGTCCTTGCCTTCAACGAGGCTTTTGGAAATACGGCAGCAGGCAATGCTGACAACCCTGGACTTGAGGATATAAAGGCACAGTGCAAGTGCAGCTACGCTGAAGAACAGGAAGGAGAGGACAAAGAGACCCTGGGGTGTGTGTGTGTGTGTGTGTCTGCACGCGCACGCTCAGATGACAAATTCCAGGACCGGGAATGCTTCTATCCATCCAGGTGACAAAGACAGGTAAATCAAGAAGACAGCACCAAACTCTGTAGCTCACAGCCTCACACCTCCCCCTACAGATGCCTGAATGAGCCCCTTGGCCCACGTGCAAAGCCTTTGGAACACGCAGCAGCAGCAACACGCCCGTGACGGTACTAGCACGTTCATGTGCCCGGGGAGTTAAGGGTGCAGGGGAGGAAATGATATACGTGCTGCATCGCCAGCAGCAGTGTAGTAAGAAAAACTTGAACCTTGGGGATTTTACTCCTTAGTTAAATATATGTACTCCTCCACCTACTCCTCTTCCCCCAAAAAATCGTTAGTGAGAACACCTGAGCGACCAAGAGCAAAAATACCGGGGCGCTCAAGTCCTGTCGCAGCCACTAAAAGCAGCACAGGAGCTCTGGCCCCATCGAGGAGGGGAAGTGATATCCCCGGGGCAAGAGACGCGCTGGGGGCCACAGGCAGCCCTGGGCCCAGCCGGGAGCCGGTGCGGCCGCGAGAGCAGTGCACACAGCTGGCACGGAACCACCTCCCCCCCACCTGAGCACATTCTCTTCCTTTTCCCCTTCTGCAAAAGCTTCGACAAGCAACAGGGACATCGATTTCAGCCTCCAAAACCAGAACTCCATGAGCGGCAAAACACAATAACCCAGGAGACAGGGCCAATTCCCAGCCACTACGCATGTTCCTTCCACGTGCTCACCGGACACATGTGTACCCATGGCGGTGCGCCAGACACGGGGAGCGGACGCACATGGCACACCTCGAGTGACACCTGCCCAGAAACGTGGCCTTGCCGTCTGGCCTGGGATGCGCACCAGCCACCCTTCTCAAAGCCAGCGTTCACCCGCGAGGTCTGAGGTTAACACCCCACTGGACTTTCGTGGTTTCCTAAGGATCTGTCTGACCTCCAGCAACCTGAACCTCCAGCGAGCACATCTGGAAAAATCATTACTACCCACTGCCTATTCTAACTCCATCTAGGCATGTTTCCCTAGATAAAGAGGGTTAGCTTTTATGAGCTTGAATCTATCACACACACCCTCAATCCCCTTCAAAAAAAAAAAAAAGTGCAATCAAAACAAAACCAAAAACAGGTCAAAGTCCTGGCCAGGTCCAAGGCCCTCTAAGCTCAGGACGGCATCAGGCCTGGCCCTGGCAACTGTGCCACAAGCACCGTGCTCAGGCATTCTCTAACCCATTACACTGCACGGCAGCTCCAAGTCCTATGCCTCGTGCCACCTTAGGCGTGCGTGCTGGGTTAGTTCACTTGCTGAGAGCATTCTGGGAGCAGGCACAGACCACTGTCCCCTCTGAGGGTGAGAGGCCTCAGAAGAACAGACTGAATGACTAAAGCACCTGCTGCTGCCCCATTACAGGACCACATTTCAGGCCACACTCGTCTCTGCAGGAAACACAATGAAACCGGGGGCCCGGCACTGTGGCGTAGTGGGCTAAGCCTCCACCTACAGCGCAGGCATCCCATACGGGCACCGGTTCGTGTCCCAGCTGCTTCTCTTCCGATCCAGCTCTCTTCTTACGGTCTGGGAAAGCAGTAGAAGATGGCCCAAGTGTTTGGGGCCCCTATACCCACATGGGAGACCCAGAAGAAGCTCGTTGGCTCCTGGCTTCGTCGGATCAGTGTCTCCAGCCGTTGCAGACAATCTGGGGAGTGAACCAGCAGATGGAAGACCTTTCTCTCTATCTCTCCCTCTCTCTGTATCGCTACCTCTCAAATAAATAAGTAAGAATCTTTAAAAAAAAAAAAAAAAGAGCCTTGCGGCGCCGGCACACCGGGTTCTAGTCCCGGTTGGGGCACCGATCCTGTCCCGGTTGCCCCTCTTCCAGGCCAGCTCTCTGCTGTGGCCAGGGAGTGCAGTGGAGGATGGCCCAAGTCCTTGGGTCCTGCACCCCATGGGAGACCAGGAGAAGCACCTGGCTCCTGCCATCGGAACAGCGCGGTGCGCCGGCCGCAGCGCGCTACCGCGGCGGCCATTGGAGGGTGAACCAACGGCAAAAGGAAGACCTTTCTCTCTGTCTCTCTCTCTCACTGTCCACTCTGCCTGTTAAAAAAAAAAAAAAAGAAAGAAAAGAAAGAAAAATAATGAAATCAGCTAGAGGTAACACCTCTGGGACCCACTGCTGGGTCCCACAGTTCTTCCTTTCCTAGCCCCTTCTCCAGCGGCTGGCAGTGCCACCACTGTCGCTGCCAGAGCCCCCACAATTTGCCGCAGGGCCGAGTGTGGCATTTCCACGGCGCCCGGGACCAGCAGTGTTCAGACTTTTTTTGGGATATTTACATAGATGGTATCTTGGGCCCGGGATGCAGATCTCAGTACAAAATTCACTTATGTTTTATATACACCTTATACACTTAGGCGCGAGGAGACTTCAAATAACATTTGTAATAATTTGGTGCATGAAACAGACTCATAGTGTGGAATTTTCCACTGGTGACGTCACGTCAGTGCTCAAAAAACTTGAGATTCAGGAGCGCTCCAGTTTTCGGGCTTTCAGACCAGGGACGCCCCAGGCACCTGCAGGCATCAGGAGGGGACTAAAGGCTTTGGGGCACCTGGGAGAAGGAACCAGGAGTGAGCACTCGATCAGTCAGCCCCGGCTCTGGGACCCCTGCCCGCTGGGCCCCATTTCGGCCCCCTCTGAGTCACGGCTTCACGTGACTTCAGAAATCAGCAGCAGCAGCAGGACGGGGTTCTGCCTTTCACAACACGCTTCCACAAGAACACAGCATAATGGGCTTCGCCGACAAAGGCCGGTTCCAAATTCTAAGAGGTCCTCCCATAATTTCCCAGGTTCATATCAGAAGAAGGTTCCCGGAGGCATCGCACATGAATAACCACACACAGGTCCCCAGGGACACAATATGGTGAGGCGCAACGGGCACGTGGAGTCACGGAGTTCACACTCAAGCAGCCACAAGACAACAGCACCGCAGATGGGCTGGCGGGGTGCCGAGGGCCAGCTCTGGGTCTGTCTGCCACACACACATCACTCAGGAGTTTATCAAGCACACACACAGAGGGGGCTGCTGTTGTGGCACAGTGGGTTAAGCCGCCACCTACAACGACAGCTTCCCATACAGGCACTGGCTTGAGTCCCAGCTGCTCTACTTCCAATCCAGCTCCTTGCTACTGTGCCTGGGAAAGCAGCGGAGGATGGCCCAAGTGCTTGGGCTCTTGCCACCCACGTGGGTGGAGTTCCTGGCTCCTGGATATAAAAGCCTGGCCTGCCCTTGGCTGTTGAGGTCATTTGGGGAGTGAACCAACAGATGGAAGGGTGTATGTGTACACGGGTCCTCCCTGCCTCCCAGGCTCCAGCACAGAATCCTCCCCCACCCCAACTCAGAGCCACAAAGGCGGGGCCTCTATCTGCATTGCCTATGCTTCTAGAAGGAAAAGGCAGAAGCCGGAAGAATTCACTATGTGTTTCCATTCCTCGATCTGCCCCCAGGACACGAGGCACACAGCCACGCTCAGACTTCAGGGCAGCTCACGCTGAAGCCAACGGCACAGGCCCCTGAACACACATCATCGTTGATACCTGAGAGCTGGCAAGGCCTCAGCCGCTGAGCTGCCCCAGCGAGCCGGCCAGGCAACTTCCCCATCCCCAGAACCATCTCTATCAGTGATCTGGGCTGAACCGGCCACACACGCCTGCGCTCAATGAAACGATAAAGCACAGAACGGTTTTATTTTAAGCCTCATACACGTCCCCTGCATTTCTGTTTTGAAAACAAACGCTAGAAACTCCCCCCTT
Source organism: Lepus europaeus (assembly GCF_033115175.1). NCBI lineage: Eukaryota > Metazoa > Chordata > Mammalia > Lagomorpha > Leporidae > Lepus > Lepus europaeus. Next base: position 105,783,445 of record NC_084835.1, on the reverse strand, counting down.
CCTGCCCCAGGCCCCTCCTCTGATCGGAGAAGCCTGTTATACATGCGTGACAGGCGCTTCCTAGCTCGGAACTAACCGCACTGTACTCGTGTCCTCGGCACAGCCGGTTACTGTAGGCAGCAAATCATTAACACTGCATGGAGAGCGCCCTCAGCGTGGCCAAGGCCAAGTGCACTCAGGGAAAGCAAAAGCCAGCACTGCCCTCAGCGGGAGCCGTCGCCGCTCCAGGCAGGGTCTGCTCAGCCACAGTGCCTGGACAGAGAAAGGGCTCTGGACCCAGCACGGTGGAGGGGCCCAGCAGGTACCAGCCATACCTGCCTCAACCTCCCAGCCAGGGTCTCCCGCACCCATCCTTGGAAGGGGTGCTACCCCGAGGGAACAAACGCAGAGGGATCCGGGGCGACCAGATGTGCATCAGATTTGGACTCAAAACCTCAAGTGGCCAAGATGCCTGGATTACCGACTCAGAGGCCATGAGGTGGGCGGCCAGACATGGACACTTCCACGCAGCCCCATCAAAACGACATCAAATCGAGTCTTCTTTTACCTCCTAGGTTTCCTAGGAGGAGCTGACAAGCAGCCAGGAGGGACACGGAAGGGCATCCTTCACAGCAAGATACCACCTGGTGCATTCATGCCAACGACAGGCTAAAGCCAAGTGTGCCCAACAGAACCGTGGGGGCAGGAAGAGACGCACACCTGCGCCGTCCTACGCCAGATGGTGGCTTCCAGCACGGGCAGCCGCGGAACACCTGAAATGCAGCCCAGGTGCTAGGGAGGAGGCGGCCAGGACCACAGGGCCAGCATCCTGGGGGCTCACACACAAGCCACAGAGTAACGTTGGGCTGTGACAGGTGGCAAGAGTGGAGGGAAGGAGACAAGAGGAGTCCTGTTTGATGCTAGATCGGTGCAGGTGGAAAGCAGCATGGCAGGTCCCCAGAGGGTCCACGAAGCGTGGCCGGATGACCCAGCCACGACCGTTCACAGCAATGCCACTCACGACACCCAGAAGCCCAGCAACCCAAACGTCCAAGAACTGGTGGACTTCCTTTTTAAGAAAAAGATGGCGTATCACTCAGCCATAAAAAGGGGTAGAGCACCAACACCTGCTGCAGCGTGGGTGAGCCTTGCAAACACAAAAGGCCAAAAAGTGCGCGATTCCATTTATAGAAAACATTCAGAACAGGAAACCAGACAAAGAAAGCAGACCTGAGGCTGGGCCAATGGGGGGCTCCAGGGTCAGAGTTAAGGGGCTCAGGGATTCTTTGTGAGGTGCTGAAAATGTTGTAAGCCGACCATGGTGAGGGCTGCACATGTCTGTGGGTGCACGGAGAGCCCCTGCACTGTAACATCCCACAGAGGAACCCCCATTGCAGGCACGCTGGCTCCACGCCCCCTCCACACCCCCCGGGGAAAGTGTCAGGAAGGCCTCCGAGGGCGACAGCAAAGGCCCAGGGGACCCAGGGGACATACATCCCAGGCAAGAGGAACAGCGTGTGCAAGGCTCTGAGGCTGGGGCTGGCCTGGAGATCCCAGGGCAAGAGGACACCAGAGGAGGCGACCCACGCTGGCCAGCAGCGACAGCACTGGAGACGCGGCTGAACTGCATGTGGCTCCCAATGGAAAACTCGGTGTGCGGCTAAAATACCGTGTTGATGTCACGGGTCCACCAAAGCACAAACTCACTTCCCCTGCTGTCTATGTTGAAGGGAACCAGGGCTGCAAGTTACACCACCCACGTGGCCAGTGTTGCAGTCTCAGCTCCGATACCAGAAACCTGCCTCCACAGGCAAGTTCCTCAACCCCTCTGTGCCTGAGGTTCGCGTTCCCAAAACAGGTGGCCGGCAGCCTCCTGCAGAGAGGTGAACGCACACTTTCACAGGCTCAGGCCAGGGCTGGCATCAGCAGGCGCCGACACCTGCACTGCGGGGTTATTACTGGACGAGCAATGTCAGTGGGACGGGGGGGACCCAGAAACCAGGGAGGGGTGGCACCCGCTGTGCGGCAGTGCTGGGCGAGGCTGGGAGCTGGGGCAGATGCACGATGCCTCGGCCGCAGGCGTCCTCTGGCTATGCACAGGTATGACTCCCAGGGGCCATCCCGGGGACTGACCCCTAGACATGCGACTCCCTGAAGGTGGGGGTGAGGGCAAGGGGCCTGGTTGCAGCCGCCACCCCAACTTACAGGGGCTTACAGAGTGCGCCTGAAGCCTTGGGCTGGGTGCAGTCCCAGGGGCGGAGGGCAGAATGCAAGAGGCCTGGCGCAGCCCTGAGCCTGCACCTGCAGGAACCCAGAAGCAAAGGAGGTGCAGGGGGCGGGAGAGCAAGACCCTCTGTGAGGCAGGGGAGGAGAGCAAGGGCCTCAAGGAGGAACCAGGCGTCTCAGACCCAACCTAGGGCCAAGAGGACGAGGGCAGGACCATGCAGGGGTCTGACAGACGTGGACACAGTGCGCCTGCCCGGGACAGCTTCAATGTCTCATGTGACAAACACCTCTGGCGCTGGCAGAAGTGACCAGGGAGACGGTCTAGATGGGGTTACACGGGGGAGGGCAGGGGAGGAAGTGGGCTCCTTCCCACGACTACAGAGGGACGCGACGTGGCATTTTAAGGAACTTTGTACAGAGAAGTGTTACTAGGCCCGTTTCTAGGCCGTATAGAAGACTCTAGAAGAAAGGAAGAAACTAATATTGCAGAGAAATGAAGGTCCAGTGCAGGAGTGGGGAGTGGGGGAGGGCAGTGGCTCAGGGAGGGGCTGCCAGAGACGACGGGGACTGGCCACAGAACTGGCAGTGACCACCAGGTGTCTGCTGGCCGAACATGGCTTTTCCTCAGTGAGATAGAGAACAGGTAGCAGCCAGAAGGGGAGGGGGTGTGGGAGCGCCGATGAGGCAGGAGCTGTGACATCGTTTCTCTCTAAACGGGTGGAATTGCTCAAAAGGTCTCATCTGATGCGTGATGGAAAGACACGAGCCGTGGTGGGGGTCAGGGGGACACGGGGCAGAGTCTCACCAGGGAGGGGGCCCCCCAGGGAGTGCAGGGCTGGCTGCTTGTTCGAGAGAGGAGACTGCGGAGTCCAGCCTGCAGGAGCCGCCCTCGGAGGGCCCACAAAGGGAGTCTCAAGTAGGAAGGGCAATGATGGACAAGCATGGAGGGAGCACTTTGCAAATCATGGGTCTGCAAATGACCCGGGGCAGCGGGAGCCCAAGATGGGGGCTGGAAGGGGACAAGAGGGGGTGCCCCAGCTGGGTGCACCTGTGCAGAGCTCCCCCAACAGCAAGTGGAGCCAGCAAAGGGGCACAGGGGGAGGATGCTGGCAGTACAGGTTTCAAAGGGCACGGCGGGGGGGGGGGGGGGGTGCGCCTCATTGATGCGCAGTGGGTGAAGCCCCCTCCTGCGACACCGGAATCCCATAGGAGCGCTGATTCGTGTCCCAGCTGCTCCACTTCTGATGCAGCTTCCTACTAACTACTGGGAAAAGCAGCAGAAGTTGGTCTAAGTGTTTGGGTCTCGGCCACCCATGAGGGAGACCCAGATGAAGCTCCTGGCTTCTGTATAGCCCGGTGCTGGCCACTGCAGCCATCTGGGGAGTGAACCAGCGAATGGAAGATCTCTCTCTCTCTCTCCATCTCTATCTCTTTCAAATAAATAAATCTTTAAAAAAAAAAAATCAAAGGGCACTTAGGTTTGCAAAGAGGGGAAGACAGGTGAGCTGGAGAGGGCAACAGGGAGAGACCCCTGGAGGGGATGGATGGAGGGTACAGGGATAGCGGGCCAGCTCCTCAGGGCAGCGCAGGGGTCAGGGAACATTCCAGGGGCAGGCAGAGGATGCAGGACTCTGCCGAGGACAGACAGGGCACCCAAAGGGCACCAAGGTAGCCAACTCAAACAATCAGCACTTCACGGCCCCTCTGGCCACACATCAGCAAGGTGCAGCCTCCGTAATTCTACAGTTCCTGGACTTGCCTCATTTGCGAAGCTACACAAACTTGAAGCCACTTACAAAGGGCAAGCTGGGGGTATAAAGGCAGGGGCGACTCTGGAGCTTACTAGATTGTGTTCTAGACAGCGATGAGACTTGGCATCCACCCAGCACTTCTTTCCCGTCCTGCGGGAGAAGAGGGCACAGGATGGCGGCACTAAGCCAAATCCAGCCACCACTAGAGGGCGACACAGCCCAGAGACTTGATTAAGTCGCTGGCCCAGGTTTTCCTAAAACAAGGTTGTAAACTGGAGCACCACAGGTTGACATTTCTCAAGTTCAAAGATGTCATTCAGTTGTTGGGATAAAAGGACTAGGAAAATAGTATAAAAGGTGTACAGGAAAAGTCTCGGGGCTTCTCAGCAAACTGCAAACAATGGCTCATCCCCAGCAAAGACAAGATATGGGAGGGGTACATGGGTAGGCAGGTGCTATGCCATGTGTTCATGTACTGCAGACGTACTGTAAAGCACATTAGAAATCAGGAGTTATATTGACAGAAAACCGACCACTGACCAAAACCTCCACAGAGACAAAGCTCACGGAGGGGAACACGGACATACACTGTGCAGCAACGTGAGGAAGGGTCTCGGATCCACCCAGGGCAGGCAGGTGGCGCAGTGGTTAAGATCCCTGCCCTCCCCTTCAGAGTGGTTTGAGTCCCGGGCACTCTGCTTCTGGCCCAACTTCCTGCTGATGGGCACCGTGGGAGGCGGCAGGTGATGGCTCAAGTACTTAGGTCTCTGCCACCCACACGGGAGACCCAGAATGGGTTCCTGGCTCTTGGTTCCTGGCTTCTGCCTGGCCCAGCCCTGGCTGTTGTGGACTTTTGGGGAGTGAACCAGCAGAGGGATCGCTTTGCTTTCAAATGAAAATAAATAAAAATAAAATCCATCCCACCTTGTGCATTGTTCCCTCTGCTGTCCCCGAGTACAACTACCTTTGCTCACATAACAAAGTAACACCCAGCTCCCACCAGGGCCCTAGCACACAGGGACCCCTTCTGTGTCCTGTCCTGACACCACGTGGCTGTCAGTGGTTAGGCATCAACATTGCACCTCTCCGTTCCCCTCCTGCTCTCCTCCCCCACTCCTTGTCCCCAGAGTGGGAGGAGACGCGTAGATCTGCACCTGAACCGCGCCGTGTCTGCTTTAGGTGCCATCTGGTCTCAAGTTTCCCTGGATGTTTTCATCTCTTGAGAAAACATTACAATCATCCAACTAGCAAACAGCAACACTCCAATGCTACCCAGTCCCTGGCTTCCGATTAGTGTAGCCCAAGCAGAACAAGCTAACAACCGCCCTGACGGCAGCATGGGGGACATGACACCTGTTGGACTCCCCGAATCGGAAGGCAGCCAGGAACAATTTTTAAAGGGTGAACATTGGCTGACCGTTGGCTCTGGGCTGAGCAATGTGCTAGGAGTATTTTATGCTAATGCCTCACACCATCCTCCCCAAACCCAAAGCGGTAACTACCCTTGCCCTTATCATACGGGGCAGGAAGCACACTTGGCCGGTGAACAGAGCCAGGGTTCAAACTCAGGTCCACCTACTCCGCACCACCTCCGGCCATGGTCCCTGGCAGAGCGCTTTGCCAGCCTCGTCTGAGTCGCCAGCCTCTCTCCGTCCTTGCTTTCCGACCTTGACATGAACCCAGCGGTTTTCAAAATTGCTCACTGATTCATTTGAGAAGCAGAAAGACAAGGATTCTCCATTTGCTGGTTCACTCCCCAAATGCCTGCATGGCCAGGAGTGGGCCAGGCTGGAGCCAGCCGCTGCAAACTCAACCCAGGTCTCTTAAATGGGTGGCAGGAGCCCAACTGCTCGAGCCATCACCACTGCCTCTCATGGCGTGCATCAGCAGGAAGCTGGAGTCAGAGTCTGGAGCCGGGAACTGAACCCAGGTACTCTACACAGGAAGCAGGTGTCATAACGGCTGGCCAAAGGCCCACTCCTGGCTCCAAGGTCTGCATTAGGCTGTCCAGTCTGGCAGACACCAAAGCAGGCCCAGGGTCCGGGACAGAGCAGTCAGGCAGGTGGACCTCAACAAGAACACGTCCTCCTCCAAGGACCTGCAGGTGGAGGGAAGGTCTCAAAGGACACAGTAAGAAAGACTGCCAGGAAGCAGCATGGGGCCCCCTGCTGCAGCTCTGGCCCAGCCTGGACTGTTGCAGACATGTGGAGAGTGAACCAGCAGGTGGGAGAAACCTCCCTCTCAAATTAAAAAATAAAAAACAAAAACCATTTTTAAAGCAGCCTGCCAGGTGACCAGCTCCTGACGCACGGACGGCGTGCTGCTGGAAGGTGAGACTGGGAGAGGGAGTGGGGCGCGCAGACCTGGGTTCTCAACGCAGGACGCCTATTGGAGCCCTCTGGGTGGTTTTCAACAGCTCCTGCCATGCCAGGCCTGCCTGAGCTCAGCAGTCGCAGGCTCTCTGGCCCGCAGTGCCAGGGCAGCCCCTCCCCCAGGCGACTTTAGTGTGCAGCCAAAATCAGGAGTCAGCCGAAGCTCCCAGCAGCCACTTAGACCGGTGACACTCGCCCGCATTTTTCTTTTTCTTTCTTTTTTTTTTCTTTTTTTTTCTTTTTTTTTTTTTTTTTTGACAGGCAGAGTGGATAATGAGAGAGACAGAGAGAAGGGTCTTCCTTTTTGCCATTGGTTCACCCTCCAATGGCCGCTGCGGCCGGTGCATCGTGCTGATCCGAAGCCAGGAGCCAGGTGCTTCTCCTGGTCTCCCATGCGGGTGCAGGGCCCAAGCACTTGGGCCATCCTCCACTGCCTTCCGGGGCCATAGCAGAGAGCTGGCCTGGAAGAGGGGCAACCGGGACAGAATCCGGCGCCCCGACCAGGACTAGAACCCGGTGTGCCGGCGCCGCAAGGCGGAGGATTAGCCTGTTAAGCCACGGCGCCGGCTTCACCCGCATTTTTCTGCAGTGAAGAGCAGACAACGTAGAAGGGCGTCGAGGACAGGAGAGGGGTCAGTGGATCCAGGGCAAAACCACGTGGCGTGGGTGCACAGGCACTGGGGCTGCAGCTGACGAATGCAGGGATGCGCATCATCGCCAGCCTGTAGAATCCAAGGAGGTCAGGGCTGGGAGCTGGGAGGGCACCAGAATGGCCCAGGGCCCTGCCAGTGTCCACACCTTCCCTCCCCGTGCCTCGATCAGTCTTCCGGCACTTGGGGAGGGCCAGCAGGCAAGCGGAGTGGATGGGTCCCCCCAGGTCATCCTGGTGCACCAGGCCCAGGAGAAGCACTGGACCGGAAGGGACGCTGTGGACGACAGGAAGGCGACACCAGAGGACTGCAGGATTTCAGAGCTCAGGGGCCAGGCGTTTCCAAGGGAGACGGGGGCGTGGATTGTGGAGCCAGAAACACCGCTGGGATTGCTCTCACGGCAACTGAGGCTCAGAGACGGCCTCCACAGAGACGGCGCAGGCAGCACGCTGGGGACCCAGGTCCTCGATGCTGCAGGGTGGCCCCAGGCAGGTGGCAGCAGGTGGGGTGCACTGAGGTCAGGATCTCCAAGAGAAACCCTGCTCGGCTTCCGGTGCCAGAGGTGATCTGGTCTGGGTGACTCACCTGACAGTGATGGCAGCCCGGCGCCTCCTGCCCTGGGCGCTGAGAGGCGAGGCAGCGTATCCCCAGTGACAGCGTTCTGTGGGAGTGGCAGCAACGTCCTCCACTGGGAAATCAAGAACTCAGACAGGCAGCCCCTCAGCTCTAAGGGCTTATGGCTTGATGTGAATGAATGGGCCTCAAGAAGTTCATGGAAAATGCGTACTAGGAAAAACTCGTGCATGAAATTCACAGATCTCTACACCAAAACAAACATCCTTTTTGAAAAAAGATTTATTTGAAAGGCAGAGTTACAGAGAGTGGGGTCTTCCACCTGCTGGTTCACTCCCCAAACGGCTGCAACAGGTGGGCTGATCTGAAGCCAGGAGCCAGGTGCTTCCTCCTGGTCTCCCATGCGGGTGCAGGGCCCAAGGACCTGTGCCATCCTCCACTGCACTCCCAGGCCACAGCAGAGAGTCGGACTGGAAGAGGAGCAACCGGGACAGAACCAGCGCCCCGACCGGGACTAGAACCCGGGGTGCCGGCGCCGCAGGTGGAGGATTAGCCTAGCGAGCCACGGCGCTGGCCTGTCTCTGGTTTTAAACAGTTGCTTTAACACACTCATCTCTAAGCCGAACTTCAAGTTAGACCTGAAACCCACATACAAAGCCACAGGCTTGCTTCCATCTGCACTTCTGTCCTCTCACACATTTTGAAGCCGGGAACTGCGAGGACAGCCTCAGGTCTCACACGACGTAACGCACGGTTCTCACGCAGGCGCAGTCAGGCTGAACCCAATGCATAAGCGAGCGGAGGTACTGCCGCCAGTACGGTCGTGGGTGGATGTGGGTGGTCCCTAACACAGCAGGTGTGAACCCGGAGTCCCTGCAGCCATCCTGCAATGCTGTGCTGCCTTTGGGGGCTGTTCCATGACCAAGAGGCAAGTTCAATGCACCAGTGCAGTCCACTGGAGCCAGACACAGGACCACTGGGAAACGGCCTCCCTACAGCTGCAGCGGCTGCGCCGGGAATCGGAGGGAGTGTGGCCCAGCCGGCGGCGGCATCAGTCCCGGGCCCAGGAGGCCGTCAGAGCGACCCTGAGTGCTAACCAGCCTGGAGGAGACGCCCGCAGGGGAAGAGCAGAGTACGGAGAACGCCCTCCGCCCTACACAGCCAGTCTCCCACGATGATGTCCCGGCTCCCTGGGAAGGAGGGGAGACCGAGCGGCTGACCCAGGAGCCACAACACGGCTACAACTGGGTTCCAGTGGCATCTGAGCACAATGCGTTAACTGACTGCACACTGTCTTGAACATCAATTATTCCATACGCTAATAAGGACGGACTGGGACCTGGCTCTGTGACAGAAGTCAGAGTGGAACCGTGACCTTCAACGTTTCGCCAACAACTCGGGACAGGCAGAGGGGCTTCCGCGAGGGCTTCAGACTGGGAAAATCCAAGTTATGAAAGTCTCAGCCTATTCCCCAAGGATTCCCTCGGCACTCGCTTCCTCACCCCTCCTGAAATTCCCAGACAGCAGAGCTCAGCAGGTGCACCTCACTCTCCCCAAGGCAGGCCCTCGGGCTGGGGCCTGAGTGTGCATACAACTGGCTGTGCCAAGCCAAACCCCTTCCTCTTGCTACACTTTACCCACCCCACCCCACCCCCTGTGCAGATCTGTCCAAGGAGGGCCACTGTGCTTGCTGGGCCCATGCAGGCCCACTGACTCACCAGGACACAGGGAGCTCAAGGCTGCCTCATTTCCCATCCTTCTGCACAAGGTCCACAGTCCTGGCTATGGAGGCCACGGAGGCCCCAGTGCCAAGTTTGTCTGTTCTCCCTCTGCAAACTCCTGTTGCTCTGAGACCCACACTTACAGGAACCCCAAGCGCCAGCGCCTAGCACCACTGCTGCTGCTGTACAGTGCAGAAGAGCTGACACACGATGGTGTGGCTGTAGATGCAGAGTTAAGACTCACCAGGAGAGAATATTCTAGAATGCAAATTCCCGAGACTCTCACCCCTAAATCTGACTTGGCACCTCTGGCAGATGGGACCACCACAGTGAAACCCACACCACATTTTGAGAAAATATGGAAGATCATGGCTCTCTGTACCTCTGAGTTTCAAGACACAGCAGTTATTAACAAGCCTGGGGCCGACGTTGTGGTACGGCAGGTCAAGCCGCCTGCAACACCAGCATCCCATGTCAGAGCGCCAACTCTGGCCCAGTTGCTCCACTTCTAGTCCAGCTCTCAGCTTAATGTGCCTGGGAAAGCAACAGAAGATGGCCCAAGTACCTGGGCCCCTGCCACCCACACAGGAAACCTGGGTGGAGTTCCAGGCTCCTGGCTTCAGCCTGGCCCAGCTCTGGTTGTTGCAGCCATTTGGGGATGAACCAGCAGATGGACAATCTCTCTGCTTCTTGTCTAACTCTGTCAAATAAATTTTTAAAAAATTTAATAAACCTGATTTTTCCATTCTCATAAAAAAGATTTTATGGTTAATTTGGTGACTTGTAGAAACTGCTTATAAGGCAAGAAGACTGAAGTGAGAAATGCAATCCTGTCTGTCTGCCTGGGAGAGGTGTTGCAACCAAACCTCCAGTCGGTTCAGAGCCCACAGAGGGGCGCTGTGCAGAGTGCCTGGTCTTTGGTCAGGCCCAGGAACCACCAAGAAAGGGCACGCAAGGTTTGGGGGTCACTCTGACAGTTCTGGGTATGATCCTGCTATCTAAAAATCAAACACACATTTCTTCTCCAACAACCCCATCTCCGATCCATATTTACAGCTAACAAATGGTGTTCGCCACACGGACGCTGCCTTGGCTTTTCTAACCCCTTAGCAGGGGGAAGGCGTCCTCTCCATGATGTCCAGCCTGCACCCGGGGTGAAGCTGAACAATAGCCGAGAACCCCACATCAACACCACGCATGGCTCGCGTCCCCCCACCCCCGTGCCCACGGCATGGTGGTCCAGCAGGTCCAGGACTAGCAGTGCTCACACAGCCGGGAGCGGGCGCGTCACTCTTCCAGGGCTCCTTCCTGGCCTCCCAATTCCCCGTCTCGATTCAGACTGTGCTCACAGCCTCCTCCCCCTGCAGCCACGGGGAATCAGGAGCCTGCACTTCCCGCCTTCTTCTATGATTACAACGAACGCCGAGATCCGTCTGGGGGGATGCCAAGCTGTCCTTGGTATTTTAATATCCTGCATCAGTGAGAGAAACACAAGCTAACCCTCCACATTTCCTAAAGAAGCCATTTTATCTCCGCTCGAATTGCTGTAAAAGCCTTTGGTGGGGCGTGCGTGTAGCCTACCAGCTAGACACCGTGTCCCGCATCAGTGCTGGCTCTCGTGCTCAGCTCCGGCTGCTGGCTCCAGTTTCTGCATGATGTAGACCCTGGAAGGCAACAGCGAGGGCGCAAGTAATTGAGTTCCTGCCCCCCGCGTGGGAGACCCAGATAGAGTCTCCCAGTTCCCGGCTCTGGCTTGGCCGCCATGGCACTTGAGAAGTAGACCGGGACTGGAAGCTCACGTGCTCTCTCCCTAGCTCTCCCTCTTTCTGTCTTCTGCCTGATACATAAACAAACATTTAAAAGACATGAATAAAAAGCTTTACCACTGGGGCTGGTGCTGTGGTGTAGTGCGCTAAGCTTCCAATTGTGGTGCTGGCATCCCATACGGGTGCCGGTTCATGTCCTGCCTGCTGATCTTCTGATCCAGCTCTCTGCTATGGCCTGGGAAAGCAGCAGAAGATAGCCCAAGTGCCTGGGCCCCTGCACCCAGGTGGGAGACCCAGAAGAGGCTCCTGGTTCCTAGCTTCGGATCAGCCCAGCTCCAGCCATTGCAGCCATTTGGCAAGTGAACCAGCAGATGGAAAACGTTTCCCTCTGTCTCTCCCTCTCTCTGTAACTATGCCTCTCCAGTAAATAAAATCTTTGAAAAACCCTTTACCACTGATTCCGGTGAGGGGTCCATACTTTCCCAGACAGTAAGACAGCTTTGTGTGATTTTGTGAGAAGCACCTACTGCGTGCCCAGAACAGCTGAAAGCAGACTTAGGCAAACAGCAATGGGAACCAACGAGAAGACAAGGGCCAGAGAGCCAAGCTCCCAACGTTAGATGCCCAAGATTAAGCCCAGCTCTGAGGTCGGCAGAACGAGGGTCCCCAGAGATGTCCATGTCCCGGTCCCAGAGCCTGGGACTGTGGTAGGCTACACGGAGCTGGGGTTAAGGGTGCACACGGGACGGAAGCTGCTCATCAGCTGACCTTCAAACAGGGAGCTCATGCCAGAACAGCCGCTAGCACGGGCATGAAACCACCACAAGGGCTCTCAAAAGTGGGAAGAACAGGTACAGGGGGAGGCGGATGAGGCACTGTGACGACGATGCAACAGCGGCCGGAGAGATGAGACGCCACAGTGCTGGCTTTGGAGCCGGGGAAGGGACCGCGTTCCAAGGAATGCAGGCGCCCTCCTGCCGCTGGCAAAGGCAAGGGGCTTCTCGCCGAGCACCAGAGGAGGAACGCAGTCCTGGCGCCACAAGACCCAAGCCCGCTGTCTGCAGACCTGAGATGGCTCCTCTGTGCAGCCACTACGCTTGTGGTCATCAGCGACAACGGCCACAGGCTGTCCACGGCTCTGTCCTCTCACCAGGCTGCCTTCTGCTAGTCTATGGCAAGTGCTGCCCAAAACCCCACGCTGCACCATAACAAGCAAGAGAGAACAAGAGGAAGCCTTTTAAAGCCTCCCTATCCACTCTCAGGGCAAAAAGTACCCTCCCCCTACAAATGCCGCCCGACAGCCATCCCGCCCCTCGGCGCGACGCTTCAGCATCCCACGTCAATCAACCGCCAATCTGCCAGCCAACTCAGAACCTGGGAGATCACAGCCTGCTGCCCGGCTGATTCGTTTCGATTATGGCAAGGTCACTCTGCTGTTTAGCAAAGCACAGCCCTTGTCTTTGCCACGGGACGTGTTGGTGCTTTTTGTCTGTAATTAAAGGAGACATCTCCGCAGCGCAAGCCAGCAGCAGCGCCCCGCTGCCGGCAGGAGTGCGCCACAGCAGCCTCGCCACCAGCCCAGGGCCCCGGCGGCCAGACTTCCGGTGGGGTTCCGGGCCAGGCCCATCCGTCAGCCTCCTGCCTCACTTTGTGACTCGTCTCCCTGTTCCTTGGGCTCCCCAGTCCCAGCCCGTTGGCCACATAGCCCACGTGGTCCAAGCCAAGTGGCTGGGTGCTGCCTCCCTCTGCTGAAAGCTGACCCGACACCCATCTCAGGGCACCCTGATGAGCGCCCATGTTCAGTGCTTGTCCCTAAGGCTCCCAGCCCTGGCTTCCTCTGCCCCCTGCCCGCAGCCACACTGGTTTCCCTTTAGTCCCGCTGGTCCCTGCTTCAGAAACCGCCCTGGCCTAGCTCCTCTCTTCCTGGGGTCCCAGCTGCAGGTCTCCCCTGCCCCCCAAAGGCCCTGCCTGACACAGCCTCAGCAAGGAAGCAAAACTCAGCCTGGAAGCCCCTGCTCACCCTCAGAAAAGCCCTTGCTGGGTCTGTAACCACCTCTGCCAACGAGACCGAGACCGGACACACCAGGAGGGCAGGGACCCCTCTTCTGGAAACTGAACCCCCATTATGTAAAAGCAGGACCCAGTTCCTGTCTGTCTCCTTTAGCCAAGGTGTCCTTGCCTGCCCCTTATCAGAAGGAATTCGCTGGCTTGAGGGAGTGACCCAGCTGGCCTTACAAGCTTCCAATCACCAGACTCAAGGAGTCATTTGCTTCTCCAAGAGATAACAACCTTGATGGCCAGTGTTGTCCTGGGGTGGTTTGTGTGGGGGAATTCCAGGCCTGGGCAGAACATAACCACTCCCTGCACGTAACCGCCAGACCAACTGGAGCCCCCTGGCCGCCATAAGTCCCCTGAAGAGCTCAGCATCACTGACCAATCAAAGGAAGGTACGAGCTCCCCTGACCAACCAGGAACCTGGGCACGAGTGGATCACGCACTTCGCAGCCCCGACTTCAATGTGCGAGAACCTTCTTCCAGGAGCCCGGGAATGAAGCCATAGCTGCCCCGCACCCTGCTCTGGCTTCACAGTGAACGCCTACTTTCTCCCACCACTCAGATGTCAGGGATCGGCTTTCTGCACGTTGGGTGGGCGGCCGCAGGTTGGGGGTCCCACAGCAACATCTCCAAGTGTGGGGTGCTGATCGGCATCATGCTCTGTCGCCCCTGGACGCAGAGCAAGCAGAAGGCAAGGGCTCATCGCTCAGTAATGCATGCTGAGTACGTAACCTTCAGGGGAGTCACCACACCTCCATCCTCAGCAACTGCCTCAGCCCGTTCGGGCTGCTCTAACAGATCCCCATCGTCAAGGGCGCCTGACACACAGCAGAAAGTTGCTCCCCCCTATCTGGAAGCTGAAGTCCAAGGCCAAGGTGCCCGCAGCCTGACCACCATCGGCTTTCTGGCTCGGACAGGGTCTCTTGGCTGTGTCTGCTCATTGTGGAAGGAAGCGCCGACTGGGGCACAGGCCCCTGCAGTGAGGACTTCGCCCCCTGACCTACTCCCCTCTCAAGGGCTCCACTTCCTGTGCCACTGCCTTGGGGGCCAGGATGCCAACATGAGTTTCTGGGGACCCCAGCACTCAGTCCACAGCAGAAACGATACAGTTTGGGGGTGAAAACCACATCCTACAATGCTAGCTTGAGTGCCGGCTGCTCCACTTCCAACCCAGCTCCCTGCTGATGCACTTGGGAAAGCAGTGGGAGATGGCCAATGTGCTTGGGTCCCGCGGGAGACCTGGATGGAGTTCCCGAATATTGGATTTGACCTGCTCAGCCCCAGCTGTTGCGGCCATTTGGGGAATGAACCAGCCGATGGAGGCTCTCTCTCTCTCTCCTTCTAACTCTGCCTTTCAAACAAATAAATAAAAATCTTAGAAAAGAAAAGAAAGAAACCACACAATTTTACAAAAGGAATACTCAAATATTTTTCTGCTGAAAGCACATTTGGTTTTTACTGACAAAAACCAAAGTAGGCTGAAAAATGACTCACCACCTAAGTTCTTCGGTGAAGACAAGCGAGAGGATGTGATTTTCGTACCAAACCATGATTAACACTCATCAGTTTAAACCGGAAAGCTTCTCAAGCAAAAGTCACTGGACTGGTCTGGTCAGCCGATGAGATGAACAATCAAACACTCAATTACCCAATTTAAACTGAGAATGTGGGTCTAGAAATGGAGGAACATGTACGTTGACACGGACAACGCCATGGAAGCAACCAGACAGTGGTGACCGCACGCGAGCTGGTAACAGCACCAGCAGCAGATGAAACAGCAACATCAGTGGAGCAGAAACACAACGTAGGCTTCACGTCCCAGGCTATCAAAGGGCCCGTGACAGTCACTAAGACGCTACAGCCTGAGACGACACCGCGTGTCACAAGGAGACGGACATGGGAACACTCACGTGCAGCTGAGGGTGGGAAAAGGTGCAGCTGCTTTGGAAGACAGACAGGCAGCTCCTCCAACAGTTCAACACGGAGTCAGCAAAGGCCCCCGCCACTCCACGCCAGGGTACCCGCCAAGGAAGGCGAGAACACGCCCACACAAAGACAGGCGCAAGAGTGCGCCTGAAAGCTCACAGCCGCGGTATTCTCACCAGAATCAAAGAAGCAGAACCAAGACAAATGCCCATCGAGAGCAAAACAAAAAAGGGATAAGCACAACTCCATGGGAGTCTGCACAGCTTCCCCCACTGGAAACCACACAGTTTTCAACAAGGGGAAAGTGCATGGGAAATGTGCACTATGGAAAAACTATGCACGGATTTCGAAACTTTGCACCAGACAAAACCTATCTTTTAATCTCATCTTTCTACGTCCTCTTTGAAGAAGCCGCAGACACTGCCTTCCACCCAGCACAAGACTTGACCAGCAACAAGGAACGAAGCACCGACACGGGCTCCGACACGGACAACACCTGCTAATACCACACTAACTCGCACACGCTGATCTCAGAGGTCCACTTACCGCACAATGCTGTGTGCACGAAGTCTCCACAACAAGCAAATCTGGAGAAACAAGAGGTCAGAGCACAGCCTGCCCAGGGATGGGCATATGGGTGTAGGCAGCGCTGGGGGCTGATGGCTTCGAGGTTTGGGGCAGTTCCTTTAGGCATCATAAAATCTAAAACTGTCAGAGATCACGTGACTCTCAATAGCAAAAGCCAATGAACGAAGGTGAAACTTGAAATGAGTGCCCTTTATGGTATGCGAATTACACCTCAATGAGGCTGCTTTTCTTTTTTTTTTTCCCCCTTATTTATTGTTTTTGACAGGCAGAGTTAGACAGTGAAAGAAAGAGAGAGAAAGGTCTTCCTTCCATTGGTTCACGCCCCAAATGGCTGCCATGGCCAGTGCGCTGCGCTGATCCACAGCCAGGAGCCACGTGCTTCCTCCTGGTCTCCCATGCGGGTGCAGGGACCAAGGACCTGGGCCATCCTCCACTGCCTTCCCAGGCCACAGCAGAGAGCCGGACTGGAAGAGGAACAACCGGGACAGAATCCGGCGCCCTGACCGGGATTAGAACCCGGGGTGCCGGCGCCGCAGGTGGAGGATTAGCCTAGTGAGCCGCGGCACCGGCAATGAGGCTGCTTCTCCAAAGTATGTGCATTTTGACATTTAACAGCGGCAAAAGAAACGCCTGTGGTCCCAGCTGTATTTATCTGGCCTACACGCACACAGCCACCTGCACAGGCCTATACTGATGAAAGGAGTTCAGAACGGACGGGTTCGGTAGCTCAGGAAGGAGAATGAGCACTGCTCAGCCTCTCTCACAGCCCTGGCCCAGCCCTGGCCCAGCCCTGGCCCAGCCCTGGCCATTGGGACCATTTGGAGATCGAACCAGAGAGTGGAAGCAGTCTGTCTCTGTCACTCTGCCTCCCATGGAACACCACGGAACAGCACAATGCTAGGACCTCCCGAGACAGCAGCCTAATACTTACAAAACTTGCATAACCAACATACTTTGTGCAGCTGAGAACCCTGAAATCCCAGCCTTCTCTGTCATGTGATGAGGCTGACAAAGCTGCTAAGCTACAGAGCCAGCATTTAAACCCAGATATTCTTAAATCTAAATCCAATCTTTGCTCGTTAAAGCAACAGTGTAAAACCAAGGCAGACTTAAGTTTAAAAGGTTTACTTAATCTTCTTTACAAACCTAGATTAAGACAGTTCTGGAGCCAGACGGTCCTTTCAGGGACCTGGCAGGAGACCCAACCTCTCTCTCCTCTGGCAAGAAGCGTGCCATGACCCAGGGCCCGGGCATTAGGGGCTCCAGAGTTATTTGCTCAATGAGTGACTCAAATGCCTATCAAAATAAAATACTGATTTCTCAGGCTAATGTTTAACACCCAGTAAGCCAATTCACCCAGGCTCGAACTCAGCCAGTACTCCTGCTGATCCCACGTGGGTCTGCCAACCTCGCTTCTCAGCACAGAAACAGGCCTTGCCACGCAGAAGCACTTCCGAGACTCACCTGCACCAGGCACCTGGACCCAGCAGGTGCTTCCAGATCCTGCCTTCACACCAACCCTTCCTTTGCATCTGCTCAATGCCTCTGTTTTCATTACTAACCCTTTCTCGCTATGGGTTGAGCTGTGCCCCGAGAGATTCCAATGTTGAGGACATAAGCACCAGTCAGTCCGCAGAATGTGACTGTATTTGGAGACAGGTCTTTCCGGAGGTAACTAACCGGGCAGGTGTTACAGTGCACAGCTCACACTGGGGAGCCTGGGATCAAGTCTCAGCTCCCCCTCTGCTTCTGACCCAGCTTCCTGCTAAGGCACCTGTGAAGCGGCCAACGATGTCCCAAGTACTCGGGTCCCTGCCACCCACACTGGAGACCTGGATGGAGTTCCCGTCTCCCGGCTTCAGCGGGCATTTGGGGAGTGACCAGGACATGGAAGATTTCCGTGTGTGCATCTCTATCACTCTGCCTTTCAACTAAACTTCACACACACACACACACACACACACACACAGAGAGAGAGAGAGAGACTACATTCAAACAAGATAATCAGGATGCTCCCTAATCCAGTGTGTTCGGAGTCCTTCATCAAGAAGCGCTGACCTGGAGGGACGAAGAACCCCCACGTGAGGACACAGGGAGAGGATGGCCATCTCCCAGGATGGGCCAAGGAGAGAGGCCTCAGAAGCGACCAAGCCTGCCAACACCTTGGCCTTGACTCCCAGCTTCCAGGAGCTGGAGAAGTGAATGCCTGACACTGTCACTCCTCCCCCTGCTGTGTGAGTCCAGGAGCAAAGCAGGGGAAGGTCCTGGGGACCAGGTGACATCTGGCAAGTGCCAGGGCGTCCCAAGGCCAATCAGTGACCACCCACAGGGCCTGAGTGCTTGGAAGGGTCTGTATGCTGGGAATTTCTGTGCTGTACTTCGTAATAACAGTATTTAAAAAACAAACCTTACTACCTGCTCTCAGTCCTTTGCATACTAAATTATTTCACGTCCGTGACAGTCCCGTAAGACGGCTCCTTCACGAGCTCATTTTACAGATGAGCACAGAGAAGCACCGGACGGGAAGCAGCCTGCTCCCAGCCCGAAGCGCCTGGTCTGCAGCGTGCTCTCCTTGAAACACACGCTTCCTGCCACTCGGCCCCACCCGCTGCCCTGCAGGCCACAGCCTCTGCACCGTCCCCAGCAACTGACCAGCTCTGCTCTCTCCTGAGAAGCTGAGCTCCACCGACTGAACCACTAACCCAGGCTCCTCTGCTTTTCCAAGGCAAGCCACGCACACCTTTCTCCACTGTGGCAGACGCATCCGGAATCTTCTCTGGCACGGGGAGTGGCACAGCCTTACCCAAATGCCGTAAGGGGTTTGTGCATCCACCATCACACACAAGCACACGCACAGGCAGTCCTTGACGTGTCCACTAGTACCAGGCCACAAAAACAGCCACGCAAGCCACAGCCACACGATGCCATCTTGGCAGTCAACGGAAAGAACTGCTATTATGCCATGACCTTTAAAACATTTTGTCAGTTATAAATGTACAGGGAAATGAAAAATAAAGGAAAATACTTTGACCACTGCCATTTAAAACACTGCAAATTCAATTGCTTTCTCTCTCTCTCTCACACAAACACACATACATGTAAATATAACTTTTCAACAGCTTTAAAACACTTGCAGGGTGAGTGTTCACCCTAGCAGTTAAGACATCGCATTTGGAGGTTTGATTCCCAGCTCTGGCTCCTGGCTCCAGCTTCCCCACGAGGCAGACCCTGGGAGGAAGCAGCGAAGACCCAAGTCTTTTATCTCCTGCCATCCTCACAGAAGACCTGGAGTGAGTTCTGGGCTCCTGGCTCAGTCCTGGCCATCTCAGGCATTAGGGGAGTGAACCAGCAGCAAGTGGACGCACATACACTCTTGCACGTGATCCCCGAAATAAAAAAAACTTAAAGCACTTGCCTTTTTTTCTTATCATATAACTTAGGAAGCCACAACACAAAGGAAGCAGCTCTTCCATGCCTTGGCAAAAGGTCACACTCTTTTTGTCACTGACACACAACACATGATGTAACCACAGCCATTTCCCGTGAGCCACTCAGAGGGAGGGAGAGCGTGCGCAGGGCTAGCCAGCCACTGCTCCAGTCCCTTGCCAAGCATCCTTATCACCCATAAGGACACCTGCCCCCAGGAGGCAGTCATTCCCCACCCGTCTCCATGCTGCCGCTATGGACTCGCCGATTCTGGGGGTGGAATCCTACAACACGCACTCCTTTCGTTCAGCATAATCCTGGTAGGGCTCACCCACCCTGCAGCACGCGTCTGCACTCCCCCCCCCCCCCCCCCCCGGTGACTAACATCCACTGAGTGGAGACAGCACCATCTATCTACCTGCAGTCCATTCATTCACCTGTGTGTTTACTCAGCCACTCGCAGACGCTCAGCTTGTCCCAGCCCAGCAGTGTGGGAGCCACAAGCAGGGACAGGCATGCAGCACTCAAGCCTTGGCACTGCCTACGCTGGGGAAAGCTCCGGGTTTCCTGAATGCCACATTTCTTTGTCTCTGCAGCATCGCTTCCTCTGGACATGCTCAAACTTTCCTTTGCAGCCGCTTGCCTTGTTAGCGTGGCTAAGTTCACCTTCAATAGCCTCCTTGGGCTGCACGTGTGATCTCTCCAAGGGCTGAACAGCATCCCTCCTCTCGTCAGCTGTTTCTGTAACTCCATTTAGGTTTGTTCTTCATTATTTAATTGAGAGACAGAAAAAGAAAGCAAGCTCTCATCTACTGGTTCACTCTCCAAATGCCCACAGGCCTGGGCCAAGCCAATGCTGGAAGCTGGAAACTCAATCCAGGTCTCCCATGTGGTTGGCAGGGACCCCAGTGCAGAGCCACCACCTGCTGCTCCCCAGGATACATGTTAGGAGGAAGCCGGAACGGGGCGGAGCCGGGACCTGAACCCAGACACTCTGACATGGATGCGGGCATCTGAACCACAGTGCCAAACACCCACCCCCATTTAGGTTTTGATTTCACTTCCAGCATTATCACTTTCCTTTGCTGTACTTTTACATTTGCTGACCAAATCTCTCTCACTTTTGGGCTGTAAAAGATGGTCTATTCTTGGCAGACAAGGAGTCCACAGCCATACACTTTGCTCTCTGGGTATGAACTGAAAAACCCATGCACTGACCAATCATCCGCAAACTTTGAAAGAAAAGCTGCAACTGGGCAGACGCCAGTCCGCACTGGTTATTTACCTGGAGTAGGAAGCCGGTGGACTTCATGCAACTACTCAGTTAACAGAACCACTGAAATCTGAATTCCGCTGCCGGAAAGCTGTTATTATTTAAATTTAGGGAAGAATAATGCATGCATTATCAGAACTGTACAAAGTGCAGATCTGCAAATGTGGTAATATAAAGACGTACACACATACACACCTTACACACACACATCATTAGTCTGAGGACAAACAACACTGTAACTATCAGTGCCACCATCGGTGCACAGAGAAGCACACACAGGGTGGCCTCTGACACCTCCCTGGCTGCTCTCTCCAGAAGCTCGCTGTGGACAGAGCCGGTCACTGCCCAGAGGAGCCAGCACAGCCCTCTCCTGAGAAGCAGCATCGCCAACTTCCTCACCGGCTGTGACCCGGGAGGTCGAGTCACAGCTGGATCTGAGCCCATAGAAGGCGGCTGAGCCCTGCAGACAGCAATGGCTTCAGGATCCAGCTTTCTAGGTCTCATCTCTGCAACACTCATTGGTGCATTTAAAAAAAAAAAGAGGTTTATTTGAAAGTCAGAGTTACACAAAGAGAAGAAGGAGAGGCAAAAAGAAATAGAGAGAGGTCTTTCATCTACTGGTTCACTCCCCAAATAGCCGCCACAGCTGGAGCTGCACTGATCCAAAGCCAGGAGCTTATTCCAGGTCTCCCACGCGGGTACAGGGGCCCAAGGACTTGGGCCATCTTTCACTGCTTTCCCAGCCCATAACAGAGAGCTGGATCAGAAGCAGAGTAGCTAGGACTCAAACCAGCGCCCATATGGGATGCCAGCACTGCAGGCAGCAGCTTTACCCACTATGCCACAGCACCGGCCCCTCATTATTGCTTTTATGTAATTTAAAAGGAAGAAGATTTGATCTCCAATCTTGGTCCTGAGAGAGGGCCTGAAGAAGACACTGATTAGAAGAGAAGTACGTTGCGTCCCAGGCAGAATTTCTGCCCCATGTTTCCGCGGGCCAGTTTTGTCCACCTTCCGGTTCTGATACCTTTAACATGTACGGTGACAACGTAAGGAGTTCCAGGGAGGTGAGCTGGAACAGCACAGCTCGGCACAGTGACGGCTGCTCCTGGGCCCAGGCTCTGCGGACCCAGGATGTGGGAAGGCGCAGGTGATGACGAAGGCAAAGGCGAGGAAGAGGAGGAGAAGAAAGGAAAGCTTACAGCAGACTTCACTGTAGAACAACTTACCAGATTTGTGGGGGGGGTGGGGGGGGAGGGGGGAACCAGAAAAAGGTAATCAGGGAAGAGGATTAAGTCAGGTGAGCAGCCAAGAATTCCAACAGCCAACCAACCAAGGAGCACAGCTCATCAGCGTCCGTGGGTCCTGACGCTTCCAAAACAGGGGGCCAGGTCAACACCAGGAGCTTACTACATGGGTGACTCACCACTCGCTTCTCCCCTGATCTCAAGAAAGAAGCACCCCCATTAGCTTCATCACCAACAATCCACTCACTTTCCAAGCAGCAC
Source organism: Lepus europaeus (assembly GCF_033115175.1). Classification (NCBI taxonomy): domain Eukaryota; kingdom Metazoa; phylum Chordata; class Mammalia; order Lagomorpha; family Leporidae; genus Lepus; species Lepus europaeus. Next base: position 105,761,631 of record NC_084835.1, on the reverse strand, counting down.
CCGAGGAGACAGGCGGAAAGGCCTCTGCGCTGGCTCTTCCCCGTGTCTGGGCTCACAGGGGGCACCTGCAAGTCCTCCTCAAGGAAAGAACCGGCCATCTGGGGTTGGGGAGAGAACACAGACGCACACGAGTGGCGTGCAACTTCCACCGGCAAACACTTTCCCTCCCGCGACGTCATTCTGTCAACTACACGTGTGGGCGTGCAAAAACCCAAGGTGCCAAAGGGCTCGCTGCACCAACGCACCCAGCGTCACAGGCACTGCTGCCCAAATGGCACTTGACACCGACTGAACCGGGAAACACTGATGGCAAACTTCGGCCCTCTTTCCCCAAAACAAAGAACAGGCTCCTTCCAGGGCCAGGCACTCCAGACCCCGAATGCAAATTGCACCAACAGAACAAAACCCATATTCAGAAGGTGCAGATTGCCAGAGCCCTGCTCTGAGTCCAGCCATTCAGGGGCCCCGCGAGGACCTCACCCGCACAGCAGCACAGCTGGGCCGGGCTGCACACACAAGAAGCCACGCTCCTTCCTAAGCCCAGAAACACTCGCTGCCACTTAGCCAAGCCTCTGCCCTTCTGGTTGGCTCCAGCACTTTGAAAATCGAAATGTCACCTAGGTCCCTAAAGACGCGCACTCCCTGCTGGCAGCTTCTGAAACTGAACTTCCTTAATCTCAAGTCCACTGTTCCTTTTTGTGTCCCGAAAGGAGCCTCATACTCCAAGACCCACTGCCATTAAGTCCTGTATCAGCCAGGTGGGGAGTATTCACAGGCAAAGCCGGCCTTCCCCTCCCCTCCCCAACCACAACCACAAGAAAACACACACAAGATGATGCTCTGGAGGCCTTTCCCACTCTGCCTGAGAGAGCGAGCTGGAATATGCAGCTTGGAGTGAAGCAGGAACAGGCCACACGCTCCAGGTGCGGAGGGTCCCCGGAGGTTGTGGTCACCCCAGTGATTAAAGGCCAGGAGGGCACGGGCAGGTTGGAAGGAACTGTCTTTCAGGCCTGCTGACAGAAGCCTTGAGTCATCCCCCTGGGGAAGTCCCTACAGCATCGAGTAGTCCCCATGAGCAGGTGCAATGTACATTTCATTGCACCCAGTCATCATCGCTCCGTCCTCCGGGAGAACTCCCATCACAGCGCTCAACTCGCAGGGGGTCATCTCGGGACCAGCCACCAGCCTGCGAGGCCTTGATGACTCACAGCCCAGGCATGTGACCCTTCCGGGCTCCAGGTGGGGAAGACACCCCAGCACTCACTCCCATTGCCCCCGCCCCGCCCCAGCACGTGGGCCCCGGCTTCCCTCAAGGAGCCTGGGATTGCATCACTCTCCCAAGTCTCCCTCCTCCCTCCCTGCCCTGGCTGCCAGGAAACTCAGCCGCCATCTGTCTCAGGAGGCCTCGAAATACACTTTGTCTCTTCCTTCCTGGGCCTGTGTTAATCATTTTCATGTCATTGGGCCTGCACTGTTTCATACGTTAGCTCATCGTTCTGTAATGCAGGCAGAGCACAAACGAGGCAAGGGAAATGGAGCACTGCCTATCTCCCGGAGCGGGCATTCCTTCAAGAGTGCTCCACGCAGCCCGTGGGCTGCTAAAAGCTCTGGGTACTGGAGCAGTCCCTGCCAGACACTCCATGGCCCCGAAGGACCAACTCCGCACCCCAGGGCCATCCTTCTATTCCCTGAAGTGTCAAGGTCAGATCTTCCAACCCATTCAATATGCCAAATAGCCAACTAGACAGGCCTCTTGCTCAGCACGCCAACAGCAATACCAGAGGAGCTGTGGCCTTGCTTACATGCACACAATTCCTCTAACGTGTGCACTGCCCTCCATGTTAATGGCAGGGATGGGGAAACAGAAGGGTCACACAGCTAGCGAGAGGCAGAGCCAGACCTCAACCCTGACAGCTGGCCCTCGCTCCTCACCACTGAGGGCAACACCTCACTGCTCTTCCCCACACTCCATGACCAAACACCTGGAGCCTGACCCACGCAGCAGAGGACACAGACGTGAGGGAGGACAGAAAGACTTTCTCGGCCCTTAGAGGCCCGGGTGTCTGAGCCTCACTGGGCAACATGGGGTCTGACAGGAGAGACCAGAGTGACTTCTGGTGGGGCTGGGGTCCTCAGAGCAGTGTATGCACGGCCACAGCTGCAGGCCCCACCCCAACACACACACACACAGGTGCACACTGGTGCCATGGCGTGAGACCCCCACAGCTGTTCTTTACTGGTTGCTTTCCCAAGCTCTACCCCACTCAGTCCTGACCCTAAACGTGAGCTCTCCCCTCCCATGGCTCTGCCCCTGCTCCCGGCCACATGCCTCCCTGTTATTCTGACAACTGTCCAGATGAAAAACGAAGGGAAGAAAGCCACTCTCTGCAAAACCAGTTTTTCAATCATCCTCCCCAGTGTGAAACCATACCAGGCCGGTGTCTGGAACCACTTATCTCTTCCTCTTCCACTTGCGTTTCTGATTCCAGTGTGTGTCTCTTCAGAGGGCCCCTGGGGCTCAGTGAGCTTTCAGCAACAGCTAAGGCATCGCATGCTGTCTCACTCCCACGAGAGCCCCAATGCCTGCACTGCACTCTGAACAGCTGGAGGCACTGCGTGGGGCTGGGCCTTTTGTTCCTGGGGTCCTCCACCAATTCAACGGGGGATACCCTGCCCAGTGCTGGACCAGTTCAACTCAAGGGTGTTTATTTTAGGTTCTCCATTTACTTGTCTGGGAATAGAACACTTCTCCCACTTGGAGTGGCCCCTGCAGCTGCTTGCAACACTGCACACCGTGGCCTGGGCGAGGGTTGAAAAACACACCCGACATTGCTGTCTCCATGTTCTCAACGGCACTCGACGAGGGGCTGGCAATGAAACCTTACGCCAAACAGCAACTTGCAAAGGTCTCATTTCTTTGCCATCAGAATAAAAAGTGGCAGAGCTGGAGGGCTGTGTCCTAAGTCTGGAGAACAAAGCAGGCCTCACGCATGCACCTTTTTGTGTGTGATTTAAGAATTCCAAACGGTGTTACCTCCTGCGGTGCCGTGGTTTGGTCTGAAACTGCACGAAGCAGCAACCTGAATGCCCCGAAGTTCAGAACCTTGGCTACAGTGAAATCTGCAGAAAAAGAGGGAAAATCCCTGCCACCTGCTGTTCTTCCACAATGATAAAGGTTTTGCAAGGCAAGAAAAATTCACATCCCAACCCGCTGCGCTCCATGACATACGGGCCTGCAGGACAGACTGTCTATATGTTTCTGCTGTAAAGGGGAGACTCATTACAGCAAACGGAAGCAGGAAGCTGAACTTACTGCTGTTCTCTGCTTAAAACACAGCTCACAGGGGGAAAGCGGCAGTCTCCTGCTCAGGCCCGGAGGATGCATTTTAGGTAAGGATGACCAGAGAACCAACAAGCCAACCTGGAGAGGTGATTAAATCCCAAAACCAATCCTCCCATGTTCTCAGAAGCACAGCTCCTGGCTCTCGGGTACCCTACCCTGCAGAGATGACGGCAACACCCAGAGGGAAGGAAGAGCCAAGGCAGGAACAGCCCCCAAATGGGAATACGGCACCCTCACAAGCCAAGGCCTACAACTGCAGAGCGTGCGAGGAGGCAAAGCTCTCTGGCACAGGCAAACGTTCCCAGTAAGAGAAGGAGCCGTGGAAACGACCACCGGGAGCTGACAGGGATGCTCACACCTGCAGGATTCCAAGCACTGCCACATGGGTCAAGGCCCAGAACCCCAACATGTAAGGGCTCCATGTGCCCCAGAGAAATGGGCATGGGCTGCCCCGGCCACCAGTGCTCTGCCTCCTTCCTTCCTGCCACGCAGGCCATGCTGAACCCCCAGAGGCCCTCAGCCTTCTGGTCCCACGTGTCCAGGACTCGCCTATCTCCCACTGCCCTTCTCTGTCGCCAAAAATCCCATGGTTCTCCATGGAGCAGGGTGGGGTGGGGGCAGGAGGACAGTAATTTTTCATCTTCCAGCCTCTGCACCCAGCCACGTCACTGTGTGGCTGTCCACACTGTCCACATCTATACAGGAAGCCTCCGGAGAAACCCAGAAGAACGGGGTCTGCTGAGCATCCCTGGAGGGCGGGCTGGAGAGGGAGGCAGGCTCCACACCCTCCCCCGGCTCAGCCCCCAGGCACCTCTTCGTCCCCAGCCTTGGCAATGCCCTTGGGACTCCATCAGCAAATCTGAGCTTTCCTGGAGCTCTGCGAGCTGCTCAAGCAAGTTCTCTGAAGACCGAGGAGGGGTGCGGGAACCCCAATTTCTCCAACTGGTCACCAGAAGCATGAGAGGATGACCTGGGGACTGGAACCTGTATCGCAGCGTAAGCCGGGGAGGGCTGGTCAGCCTGCAGGACCCGACTCTACCTCCAGGCAGCCAGCGTCAGAACCGAGCCAAGGGACCCCAGACGGTGACCACTGCAGACCGCACCGACAGCTCGCTTCCCGGCGGGAGAGAACCCCGCACCCCCAAGGTCACCCCAGCGGTCTGTGCTCTGAGTGTGCTGCAGGACACACAGCCTGAGTTCCGGCCGTAGCCTGGTTTACACTACAACCCTCGGGCCGAGCGGTGCATGTCAGGAGAGGCGACCTCTGCGTTCTGCCGTCCGACGGCACAAACCCCGGGCAGGAGGGCCCAGCAGCTGCACTGCGAACCTCGCACCTCGGAGAGCAAACACAGGCGCCGTGCACCGACATCAGGGGATCCAGCTTCACTTTGCATGGGGGGACATGCTGCTTTTTTACCCCCACCCCACAACCCCAGTGGGCTATTCCAGCTCTTCAAGAAAACCCTGCTCACCTGTGATTCCAGGTGCAGAGTTATTACCGATTAACTAGGACAGCCGGGGATGCTGGGAAGGAACAGGTGTTCAGCTGCCTGGAACACTTCCGACCCAGCAGCTCACTGGACACCACACCACCCGCGTGAAGACCTCCAGTCCTGTGTGGACGGCACTGTGCTAGACACCCAGACATCTGTAAGGGCCATCAGCACAGCCGGCAGAATCCACGTCCTCAAGAGCTCACAACCTAAGACAGCCACCTACGACCATCTCCAATCCTTTTGCATAAGTGACACTCAGAGTGCAAACCCCTGGCCATCTGCCCTAAGAATGTTCCTTGGTGCAGTGCAGCAGGTTAAGCTGTCACTGGCAGTGCCGGCACCCCATATGGGCGCTGGTTTGAGTCCTGGCTGCTCCACCTCCAATCCAGCTCCCTGCTCATGTGCCTGGAAAAGCAGTGGAGGGTGGTCCAAGTGCTTGGGTCCCTGCACCCGTGTGGGAGACCCAGGGGCGGCTGTTGGCTCCTGGCTTCAGAATGGCTCAGCCCTGACCATTGCGGCCATCTGGGGAGTGAAGCAGTGGATGGAAGCTCTCCGTCTCTCCTTCTCTCCCTGGAACTCTTTCAAATAAAATAAATCTTTAAAAAAAGATAAACATTCTGTGTCTCCACACTCCTCAAAGATTTTTTTCCTTTGGTACCAAGATCTTTTTTTTATGTTTTGTTTTGCAATCCGTGAATCTGAAATTCCCCATGAGCTGAGAGCTTGGCCATTTGCACCTCGTCTCAAGCACTACTGCTTCCAGGAGGACACTTCAGAATGTTCGGGGTGGGGGGGGTGGGGGGGCAGAATAAAAGGTGTTTACTTTGGTGCAAAAGGTTTGAAATCCATGGATAGTATTTTCCTATCAGACATTTCTCAGGAGCTTGCTGAAGCCCCTGTCCTCTGGGAAGAGAATCTCCCAGCCCAGGCCCTTTCTCCTCTTCCCTCCCAGGGCAGCACCGTGCCCAGCGGCCGTGGAGCCAGCACAGGAACAGCCATCCTAGTCTCCTGCACTTCCACTAAGCAGTGTAGCAACCTGCCTCGGGAAACCTCTACACCTCCAGTCCTGAAACCTCGCCAGAAACACCTGCCCACTGCTCACATCCATGGGCGGCACCTGCACTGCCCACCAGCCCCACCTCCAGCCTGTTCCAAGTGAGAGCTGCTCACAATCTTCCCTCCAATCTGTGCACCGCCTCCAAGACACACAAGCAGCCCCGAATCTGACATCCTGTGGTCCTCACATGCCGGACAGGAGGGGGAGCTGGACGGTCAGTCGGGGGCCACATCCTGATCTCCTCTATGGCCAGCCCGTGGGTACAGGCTAAAGACCTCCCAATCTGAGAGGAGAAGGCAGGTGGCGAGTCCTGAGCTGCCCTGACTTCTGCCCCATGCCAGTCCACCTTTAGCTCGATTCCTACAGGGTCTGCTTACCATGCTCAGAGCCAATGTAAAGCTAAGAACAACAGAATCCTGAGTGCCAGAGATGATACTTAACAGATCAACCTCACATCTCTGACTTGGAGCGGGGAGCAACACAGTTTCCGGGGCGTGCTGGGGCTCCAATTTCCTGAAAGCCAGCAGTAGGGGGGCAGCACAGTGGTGCGGTGGGTTAAGCCACAGCCTACAACGCCCACATCCCACATGAGTGCCAGTTGGGAGTCCCAGCCACTCCACTTCCGATGCAGCTCCCTACTACTGCACCTAGGTAGCAGCAGAGGATGGCCTAAGTGCTTGGGCCCCTGCCACACACGCAGGCTCCTGGCTTTGGTCTTGACCATTATAATCATTTGGAGAAGGAATCAGCAGAGGAAAATCTGGATCTTTCTCTTACTCTGCCTTTCAAATAAAATACATAACTCTTATGGAAAAAAAGCCAGCAATACAATGTAGCCGACAATGTACAGCCTTAGACCCTATGAGCAATGCTACTCTACTGCATGTGTGTTAGTCCCAGCGTGTTTTCCACAGCACACGGCATGTCAGCAGGCGAGCAGCAGATTCTAGAAGGCGCCTAGAAGCCAGCATGAAAACGCTGGCTCCTCCTCTCACCAGCTGCACACACACAGGCAAAGGATGCAACTTCTTAGAGATGCAACGGCTCATCCGAAAAACTGAGATAAAGCAAACACTAGTCTAGGCTGTGGTGAGGATGAAATGCAAAAAGCCCTGAGCCATGAAGCCTGAAACAGAGTTAGTACTTCATGCAGGGAGCAGGCACTAGCAGTGCATTCCACCGGCAGCCACCAGACACTGGGCACACCCGCAGCCCACCCACCCCCCAGGACAGCTCACACATCCGACCCCCACCACGCTCTGTCACTTTACAACTGACGGAATGGAGCTCCAAGAAGGTTCAGTCACTGCCCAAGGACCAAGAACTGCAAACGAATGCAAAATCAAGAGCTCCAGCTCTCCACTGTGCTACCCCAGGAGGCTCGAGGACCTTGCCGGATTCTGTGTGAAATTCCGGCCACCACACCTGAAGGAAGAAAAAGACCAACGGGTCTGTGGGGAAGGACGGGGAGCTGTGCACGGGCACCGGGCTCTCCCTCTGCTGGAAGGAAGATCGGTGTGTAAAACTTGCAAGATGGCGACTTTGTCAGACACGTCACCAGCCCAAGGCAGAACAAGGCCTCAGGAGGTGACAAGTCCCTGCTGAGCAGAAGACCGAGGCATGGGCTGGACACTCACTTGCTGGAGAGGCAGCATGCCTGGAGTCCCCTAGACACCGTGTCTGTCACATGCAGGCAAGGAACCCAGTGCTGCGTGATGCGCTTTAGCAATGGCACGCCCCTGCCTCTGCAAGAAACCTCTACAGAAAGACCACGCGGGGCCGGCGCTGTGGCGCAGCAGGTAAAGCCGCTGCCTGCAGTGCCCGAATCCCATCTGGGCACCGGTTCGAGTCTTGGCTGCTCCACTTCTGATCCAGCTCTCTGCTATGGCCTGGGAGAGCAGAAGATGGCCCAAGTCCTTGGGCCCCTGCACCCACATGGGAGACCTGGAAGAAGCTCCTGGATCCTGGCTTCGGATGGCCCAGCTCCAGCCGCTGTAACCATCTAGGGAATGAACCAGCAGATGGAAGATCTCTCTCTCCCTCCCTCCCTCTGCCTCTGCCTTTCTGTAACTCTGCTTTTCAAATAAATAAATAATTTTTTAAAAAAATTAAAAAAGAGAATGAACATGTGGCGAAGTCAAAGAGCTACAACGCAGGAAAAGAAAGCACGAGTGTGATCAGGATAATGTCACCACGACTGAAAGAACCAACACAAGCTCAAACAAGCTCACACGTGATGCCCCCCCCCCCAAATAAAGTCCAAGGAGGCTCTGCCAGCTCTACTCAACAGGCCTCCTGCCCCCGGGGAGGGGTGAGGACTTTCAGACCCCACCCCACCCCACCACAACTCACACTTAGAGCGAAAGCTGCTGGATCCCTATACCTGTCACACACAATGTCACCCCACTGCCCTGAGAACAGCCGTGAGCACAACACCAGGCAGGACAGGGAGAGGCGGGGCTGCCCAAGGCTCCTGGCCAGGGCTGCAGCCGGGGAACAGAATCACTAACAACCACAACGTTCACGAGTATCCACAAAGCCAGCGAGTCCTGTCATGGGCTGAACTGTGTCCCCTCCCCAGAATTCACACGGCTGCAGTCCCAAACCCAGTGCCTCAGAATGTGTCTACAGTCACAGACAGGTCTTTAAAAGAGGAATTAAAACCAGGCCATCTGCACGGGTCCTAACCCAGTGAAACTGGTGTCCCTGTAAGAAGAGGAAATCCACACACACACACACACACGAGACAGAGTGCAGTCAACTGCAAGCCAAGGAGCGGCCCCAACAGAAGCCCAGCCTGCCTCCCTCTGACCCCCGGAACCCTGAGGGAATCCGCGTCTACGGTTCCAGAAGCTCCGTCCGCGCTGCACCGTGAGGGCGGCCCTGGCAGACCCACAGGCTCCCGGCCGGAGCCCTGCCCTCGAGGGCTGAGGAGTCTCCCACTCGCCTTCTGCCTTTCCAAGAGGCATCTGAAACCGACAACTCTGCAGCCTGTACAGACCTAAGTGCTGTGTTAAACCTCCCACCGTGCCACCTTCATTAAGGCCCGTCAATCACTTCCAAGAATTTTCTCCGAAATCAATAACCCAGATTGGTTATGCTCTCTCCCGCCACCTTTCTGTATGAGCAAACTAGAGAACTATGAGATACACCTAAGGGACAGGAGGGCGATACGTCTATGAGCTAGGCTTCCCCTTGGGGTCGTGCGCACCCCGCGGCAAGGGCTCAGGCATCTTCATTACCGGGGCTGCAAACCATGCCGCCGTGGGGACCTCACCTGTCCGCTCCTGCTGTGCTTTGTCACCCACGGGTTCTGGAACAGTGGCTGGCGAGCATGTGGAGCTCAGGAAATCTGAATTCAAGAATCAACTGGAACACCTCACAGCACAGGGGCAAGTCAAGGAGAATACAAACATGCAAGCAATAGGGTCCCATAATCGCCATCATTGAACTGCACATTTCATTCGCCGCTTCTTCATGGGCAGAGTGAAAGCCAAGCTTTTCTTCACAGTGATTTCTGCCAGGAGACAGGGGACGTCTGCCTACAAAACCAGCAATGAAGAATGAAGAATGCCCCAAGCTGCTTTTCCATAAAAACTCAACAGTCAAGGTCAGTCTTCTCAGTGCGCATTCATTATTAAAAGCGGAGGGCACACACGCAATCTTCACCTTCAACCACAGGGAAGGGGCAAGTTACTCTCACAGATCTTGTAACACAATGGCGTGCACAACCCATAGAAACTGTATGGGCCAGTAACTGCCGGATTCCCACGCAGACACCTCTCACCGAGGATGCTACTGATGGTAAGCACGCATCCGGCCAAATGACTGAGGGTGACTTCTGAGGCCGGCTGACCAAACACACTGCCTATGCAGGTCACCGCACATAAGCGGATCACACGACGTTCAGCCTTTTGTGGCTGGTTCCTTCCACAATGTTTTCCAGAACCATCCGAGCTGAAACAAGTCCCAGTACCTCCTCCCTCTGTGTGCACGGATGCATTCCACTTTCCCACTCGTCACTGACTGGACGTCTCAGTTGCTCCCATTCTTGAGCCAATCAAATCTTAGTCCCAAGAAACAGTGCAAGACAGACCTCCTCCAAAATCCCAAGCAACAGGCAAACCATTCACATCGAGAGCAGTGCCGCTATTACCTGGTGAGCACCAGTTGGCATCTGCATGACTTTGACACACCACCAACACTCAATGATCAACGTCTTCTGCAATTATGAGACTCCACTACACCAAGGCACCAACAGAGCCAGACACTCAGTTAAGACGGTCTCCCCACCCTTATGTAACTAAGATTTGTATGTATGTAACTATATGTGTAACATATATGCATATATGTATATGTATATATGTAACTAACACACTATGTAACTAAGATCTCTGCTGGGAATGTGAGCCCCGGATACCAATGTACATGCTTACAACCCATGAAACGAAACTGACGTTTAAAAAGCAAGATTTTGATGAAAAATGCTTCCTATTGCCTTACCTACCACATTCAAATACTGGAAACAGCCTGAGTCTAGACGAGGCATCTGACAATTAAGTGAACAACCACACAATGGAATGTTCTGTAACCATTTATAGTATTTATAAGGTTTTAAAAAAAGAAAAAGAAATGGTGGGGCCAATGCTGTGGCATAGCGGGTTAAAGTCCCAGTCTGCAGCCCTGGCATCCCATATGGACGCTGGTTCAAGTCCCAGCTGCTCTACTTCCGATCCAGCTCCCTGCTAATGGCCTGGGAAAGCAACAGAGGATGGCCCAAGTCCTTGGGCTCCTGCACCTGTGTGGGAGACCCAGAAGAAGCTCCTGGCTCCTGGCTTCAGCCCTTCCCAGCCCTGGCCATTTGGGAAGTGAACCAGTGGATGGAAGACCTCTCTCTCTGTCTCTACGTCTCTTTGTAAAACTCTTTCAAATAAATATATATTTAAAAAAAAAAGAAATGCAAGGCCGGCGCCGTGGCTTAACAGGCTAATCCTCCGCCTTGCGGCGCCAGCACACCGGGTTCTAGTCCCGGTCTGGGCGCCGGATTCTGTCCTGGTTGCTCCTCTTCCAGGCCAGCTCTATGCTATGGCCCGGGAGTGCAGTGGAGGATAGCCCAAGTGCTTGGGCCCTGCACCCCATGGGAGACCAGGAGAAGCACCTAGCTCCTGGCTTTGCATCAGCACAATGCGCCGGCTGCAGTGGCCATTGGAGGGTGAACCAACGGCAAAAAGGAAAACCTTTCTCTCTGTCTCTCTCTCTATCCACTCTGCCTGTCAAAAAAAAATAATAAAAAATAAATAAATAAAAAATAAAAAAAGAAATGCTAATTTTATAAATTAAAAAGCCAGTGTAAATAAAAAAAAAAAACCACACACACAGTACTACCTCAGTGTGTCAAAGAATATTCATTAGAAAATAACTAGAATATAAAGATTTCAAGTTGTATACTTATCCCTGGAGTATAATCATTTCTTGTACTATTCCTTTCTAAAATGAAAGAAATGTATTATTTCCCTCTAGAATTTAACACAGAGCCCTGTCAGATATGAAGAGAGGTTATTAAACAGTTACAATCAACCCTAAGGAAGGTGTTTTTTTGAAAAACAGGCAATTCCAATCCTATGCAAGACACATTGATCTTGGAGAAAACAGCCTGGAAATATCAGAAGGTTCAGCAGCCAGCCAACTCTTTGTTTTTTCAAGATTTATTTATTTATCTAAAAGAGTTACAGAGAGACAGGGGGTGGGGTGGGAGACAGAGAGAGAACTTCCATCTGCCTGTTCACTCCCCAAGTGGCCAGAATGGGCCAAGCTGAAGCCAAGAGCCAGGAACTTCATCCAGGTCTCCCACGTGGGATGGCCAAGCACTTGGGCCATCTTCCACTGCTTTTCCCAGGTCATTAACAGGAGGGAGCAGGATCAGCAGTGGAACAACCAGGACACTAGATGGGATGTAAACCAGCAACCGCATGGGATGCTAGCATCGTAGGTAGCGGCTTTACCCACTACACCACCACACCGGCCCCTCTCCATTTTCTTCTGTTATACTTAAGCGCTCAGAGGCCAGGGCCCAGGTTCAACCTGCACCCGCCGAGGCTCTGAAGTTGGCATGGGAGAGCCACAGAGCTGTGCTTCAGTCTCTGGGAGGGGCGGCAGGGAGTCCGCGAGCTTCCTTTGAGTGGAGACCAGCGCGCAGCCTTCCACTTGTGCCAACAACAATCCTGCTGACAAACGGGCTCTTCCCAAAACTCCACCAGTGCACGGGTCCTCTGCACCTGGAATGAGTGCATCTTCCCAGACACTGGTGAGCCTCCAGGCCAGGCCACGACCTCCCAGCTAACTCACAAAGCGACTGGAGGACCGTCCGTTCTACTCCCCGGGAACGCTACTGCACAGTACCAATCACAGCACCCCAGCAGCCCACCGTGGGGCTCTGCATTCGGGCTGCTCCATCCCCAGCCCCGTGGAGCTGCTCCTCCAGCTGCCCCCTCTCTCCCCCACAGGGAAAGCCAAGCTGCCAGTCGAACCTCAGCCATGCCTCTTCATCTGGGACCACCCCAGGCTCCCATACTCACTGGGCTTCTAAATGATCATTTCTTTCCCAGGCTTGCTTATACTTATACTCCAAGTGACAGCAAACCAACCAAAGTGACCTGGGCAGCCAGGTGTGGCCGCGCTCCCCACAGCAGCAGGTGCAGGCACAGCGCTCTCTCCTGACCTGGCTCATCGCCTCTCTCCTGCATGGCAGAGGTACCTCGGTCATCACAGGCCAACATGGGCCCACGAGAAAACCGCTCAAGCCGCTCCCCTGCCCAGGCCAGGCCTCTTTCCAGGGAATAAGGATACTGAATGGAAATAATCGGCCCTGACCACCTGTGGCAAGCCCAGGGCACAGCCACACGCTTCTAGCTTAACTAGAACGCTGACACCGGGGGGGAAAACCTGTTGCTCTCCCACAACAACCACAAACACCTTGCAGCCAGGTGCGGACAACCACCCACTGGCTCATCAATGTAAAAATCAGCAAACTAAAAAAGGGAACAGACAAGCACTTCCGTGGCCTCATCCACAGCAAAATGGCTGCTCCAGCTCCTCACACTCTGCCCATCAGCTCAGAACCCTGAAGCCCACAAGTACCAACTCTACAGTCCACGCCCCAGGGGCACCACGAGCTCCTCAGGACCGGAGTCAGGGATGCAGCCAAAGGCAACCGGTTAAGAGTCCGGAGCCAGCCTGCCTCACCTGGGAGGGAGAGGGGGAGGGGGAGGGGGAGGGGGATGTTCTACCCGCTGGTTCACATCCCAAATGCCCACAACAGCAGGGACTGGGCCAGGATGGTAGGAACCCACATACTTAGGCCATCATCTTGCTGCTCCCAGAACGTGAATTAGGAGGAAGCCAGATTGGAAGAGGAGGAGCCAGGACTTGAACCAGGCACGTGGATGTGGGATGCAGTATTCCAAGCAGCAGCTTAACCTGCTGTGTCTCAATGAGTTCTATGTGAATCCACGGGCAGAGCACCGACGTGCTCTGTGTTTGGTAACAAAGTAACTGGAGAGCGGCTGTCCACTGCCTTCTCTGACCATGGCCCTCACTGCCGCCCCTTTGGTCCAGCAGCCTTTCTCCCAGAAAGCTCATCACCAGAAGTAGAGAATGACAAATGATCCCTCAGGATCGTCCGAGTTCCTCTTTCATTTTAGATACGAAGAAATGAGGGACAATGAAATCAGAGCCATTAAGTCACATGCCCCAGCACGCACTGTAATGAAAGCCAGGAGCGGGGCGGGGGGCCAGGCCTCCCCCGGAGATGGCTCCATGAGCAGTGCTCACCCAGCATGGCCTGGCCGCCCCGGTCCTCACACACAGCCTGCGGGCACAGCGGCCTCTCCAGCCCCAGGTGCGTCCTCCGCCCACCCGGCAAGAACCCCTTCTAACATTAGCACTGAGTCAGGTCATCCACAAAGTCTCATTTCATCCCCTAACAGGCACACAAAGTAGTTTCTCAACAGCAGCCAAGAGGTGCCCTGAGCCACCCAGAGACGAAGCCCAGTCCCGGCCAGCCCAGCACCCGGTCTGCCCTCCCCATCACGCCGGCCGGGGCGCCAAGCAAACGCAGGACAACCCGATCCCACTGCCTTTTCCTCCCTCCTCGCCCTGGCTCCCCCATCTCACTCAAGACAACAGCTTCTCCTTTTTTTGCATTTTACATTTTGTGTTCTTAAAGGCGAGCGAGACGTGCAGTGGTCCAAGCACTGCTAGAAACGCATCGACAGCCAGGAAAGCTGCTCAGGATGGAGTCACATCTTTGTGGAGCAAGGACTCTGTCCCCCGCAGCCCCACCCAGGACCACTGGGGCGGTCCACGCAGAACCACCCCTGCTTTCCTCAGGACGGGACTGGGGACACAGAGACGCACAGCTGTGAAGTCCCCCATCGTGACACCCCCCCCCCAAAGCACTGCTCTCCACTGTCCGCTATGACACTGTTTTTTTGTTGTTGTTTGTTTGTTTGTTTGTTTTGACAGGCTAACTCTGCCTGTTAGTAAGAAAGGGAGACAGAGAGAAAGGTCTTCCTTCCGTTGGTTCACCCCCCCAAATGGCCGCTACGGCTGACGCGCTGCGCTGATCCAAAGCCAGGAGCCACGTGCCTCCCCCTGGTCTCCCACGCAGGTGCAGGACCCAATCACTTGGGCCATCGTCCACTGCCTTCAGGCCATAGCAGAGAGCTGGACTGAAAGAGGAGCAACTGGGACAGATCCGGCACCCCAACAGGGACTAGAACCCGGGGTGCCGGCGCCACAGGCAGAGGATTAGCCACGTGAGCCACGGCGCCGGCTTATGACACGGTATTTTAAAGCACAGTCTTTTAAGATGCACTCAACTGCAGAGCACACGCAATGCCATTCTTCCGGGTGAATTCGCTCCTTGTCTGTGCCACTGAGCTTCTAACGCACACGCACTTCCAGAACTCAGTTCGTGTCACGTGAGCACTTCCCAGAGCGTGAGTCCGTGTATCTGGTGGAAACCAGGCAGGTATTAGCAAGGTGACTGCCAGAGAGTCAATCAGCTCTTAAAAGCCCATTTCACATTGTAATTTTCTCTTAGCCAATTTCTTCCAGGCAAAAAAGTTTATCAGCATTGACACGATGGACTTTTTTTTTTTTTCCTTGCCTGGGTAACTTTTCAGGTAGGGGGCTAACCAGTGCAGGAAGATATTTCACAAAGTTTTCAGAAAATGGGATTAAAAGGCATTTATCTGGGGGAAGGGCAGGGGTTGTGGCACAGCGGGTTAAGCCAGGACTTGGCCACCTGCATCCCCTATGCAGGTGCCTGAGGTCAAGACCCACCTGCTTCCAACCGTTTCCTGCAAATGCACACCCAGCAAGGCAGGAGTGGTGGCTCGAGTACCTGGGTCCCTGCCGCCCACTTGGGAGATCTGCTCAGAGTTCCTGGGTCCTGGCCTCTAGCCTGGCTCAGCCCTGGCTGCTGTGGGCGTTTGGGCAGTGACCAAATAGATGGAAGACCGATTCATTCATTCATTCATTCATTCTCTCTGTCGCTTTACCCATCAAATAATTTCTAAAGCGGTAGCAGCAGCAGCAGCAGTTTTGCTTAAAAAAAAAATGCATTTGGGTGCCAAAAAAATTTTCAAATCCATGCATAGTTTTCCCAATATGATTTCTCACAAGCATTTTAAGACCCCTTATATGTATCGACTCCAAAAATCTTTTGGCACCAACACAAACCTATCTTCTCATCCATTTTCTACAAACTGTGAAACCCACTCCTGCCACAGCATAATTAGCAGCATTCCTGGCCGCTGTTCACCAGAGCGCACGCCTCACCCCGGGGGTGAAAACTGAATGATCCTGCAACACCGCCCCAGGTTAGGAGCCAACATTTTAAGCTAAAGATTGTACAGAAAACAGGGTTCCAAGATCAGAACGAGGGCACAGATCCCAACTGCGTGTTTCCGGTGAAGGCTGACTGGCCCAGAAGGGACCCAGGGGCACTTCCTGGGGCACAGGGTCCCAAGCCAGGGTCTCATCCTAAGAAGCTCCTTGGAGCTCTGCAAAGCCCCGGTTCCTGGGTTTGCCCCCGCCCCTCTAACTGAGCAGGGAGTTTCATAGTGAAGACAAAGGCTTGGAAGATCTCCCTCACGCACACTGAGCTGCCGTTCACTGACGTGCACGGTGTTTAGGATGAGAGAACACTGACTCAGTGTGAGATGCATCCAGGATGGGGAGCGCCGCGGAGGGAAGGGATCAGGATGTGACACAGCAAAGACAGCAAAGCGCTCCCTGCGGAATTCCAACGCGGAGCACACGGTGTTCGCTGTGCATCCCTTCAACTTTTCTGTTGGCTTCTAGTTTTTCACAACAAAACATGGGCTGGGGAGCAGGTGGCTGGAGCACTTCTGATGATTGGCAGGACTGGAAACCCACGCAGGCAGAATGGCTCCACCTCCTCCCTTCCTTGAGCAAAGAACACAGGCTCATCTCACCTCTCACTCAACTATGATGTGGTTGCCCAATGGTGACCGAAATTCAAGAAGGGGTCGCACTGTGACATAGTTTAAGCCTCTGCCTGCACCAGCAGCATCTCATATGGGCACCAGTTCAAGTCCCAGCTGCTCCTCTTCCAATCCAGCTCTCTGCTATGGCCTGGGAAAGCAGTAGAAGATGGCTCAAGTCCTTGAGCTCCTGCACCCACATGGGAGACCCAGAAGAAGCTCCTGGCTTTGGATCAGCCAAGCTCCAGCAGTTGTGGCCATTTAGGGAGTGAACCTTTGGATGGAAGACCTCTGTCTGTCTCTCCCTCTCTCTCTCTCTCCCTCTCTCTGTAACTCTGCCTCTCAAATAAATGAATCTATGAAAAGAAAACTGTAAAAAGAGTTTATAAAAGATATTATAAAGGAAAAAAGAAATTAAAGAAAATGGGTCTCAACCTCCAACAAGACTTCTGAAACAGATGCTGGTCCTTCAATCTCTGGCCCACTCCCCACCCCGCCCCATACTCTAATATTCCCTTAAAACAAAATCAGACTTACTGAGGCCAGCACTGTGGCGTAGTGGGTAAAGCCACCGCCTGCAGTGCCGGCATCCCATGTGGGTGCCGGTTCAAGTCCTGGCTGCTCCACTTCCGATCCAGCTCTCTGCTGTGGCCTGGGAAAGCAGTAGAAGATGGCCCAAGCTCTTGGCCCCTGCACCCATGTTGGAGACCCAGAGGAGGCTCCTGGCTTCAGATTGGCAAAGATCCAGCCATTGCGGTCAACTGGGGAGTGAACCAGCGGATGAAGACCTCTTTCTATCTGCCTCTCCTTCTCTAACTCCAATTTTCAAATAAATAAATAAATCTTTAAAAAACAAAATCAAACTCGCCACACTACTGCTGTTTGTTTTCATCTTTCAGGTCAACAGTCCCAAGCCTGAGGAAGAGTTCTGCACAGGCTACTAAAGCTTCTGCCTCCTTTCCTGTAACCCACCTTGGGAAGGAAGGTGTCCGTGGAGGATGTGTCAAGAAAGGGAAGCGTTTGTGGCCGGCGCCGCGGCTCACTAGGCTAATCCTCCGCCTGCGGCGCCAGCACCCTGGGTTCTAGTCCCGGTTGGGGCGCCGGTTCTGTCCCGGTTGCTCCTCTTCCAGGCCAGCTCTCTGCTGTGGCCAGGGAGTGCAGTGGAGGATGGCCCAAGTGCTTGGGCCCTACACCCGCATGGGAGACCAGGAAGAAGCTCCTGGCTCCTGGCTTCGGATAGGCGCAGCGCCGGCCGTGGCGGCCATTTGGGGAGTGAACCAAAGGAAGGAAGACCTTTCTCTCTGTCTCTCTCTTTCTCAGTCTATAACTCTACCTTTAAAAAGAGGAAAAAAAAAAAAAAAAGCTAAGCGTTTGCTCTTCATATGACACTGGCCACCATCCCTGCCTCTGCACACTACAGCTTATGCAACCCTGCCACAGTTCGGCTTCACCCCAAAATACACCACCTTCAGCTTGCATGTTTGTGGGCTTCTCAATTCATCAAAATATCCTGAACACCAAAAATAAATTAATTTGAAAAATAAAAAAACCGACAGCTAACATCTTTATTGAGTTCCCATTCAAGCATTGAGGGGGACGCTCTGCAGTAATCTAGTTCCCTCTGTGTTATCAAATCTCATAATCATCGCATAATCACTTCTCTTGATGCTGCAATGGTGACTTTCCATGGTGCTTCCTGTCCACCTGGCGGTTCTGATGGTTACTGTCTGCCATAAAACCAGCGGAAGATTAGCAACAAAATACAGGGTGCCTAGAGATCACAGGAAAAGAAGTTCTTAGAACCACTTCCTGCAGTCTTGGACTTGCACTTCCGTTTGCTCTCTAGCACGGGAAGCCCCTACTACTCTGGTCCCAAATCGTGATCATAAACGCGTCTGTGCAAAGCACGCTCCCTCCTAGGAGAACAGTGGGTGAGACAAATCCACCAGACAAGTGTCTGAGAGAGACACGGGGTCTCCAAAAAGCCCCTGGAAAATGTGCACTATGGAAAAAACGAGCCATGAACTTCAGGATACCTTCCCACCAAAATAAATTCATCCTGAGATTCCATGAACTCTTGGGAGTACCCTCATCCCACGTCTGGTGTTTTGTCCCAGTAGCTGCACCCCCAGAAGAGTCTCCCTCCACTCCATCCTCTCCTTATGCCTCTCACATTTCCACCCCACTCTGAGCCTCGAGTCCCCCCCTACCCCGGCAAAGCTTCTGCAGCCAACACTGGGCCTGGGTGTCGGTGTCCTCGCTGCCACTGCCCGGCTACTCGGGTGTCGTCTCCTTGTCTTGGGATGCAGCACCGCTTCTTTCCCTCCAGTTAACCAGCGGAGACAAGAGCTTGTTTTATTCTTCTAAACAGACGGCCCCTGCATGCTGTGGGACCACAGGCTCACCGTAGGTGTCTGGCAGCAACCATCAGGCACACGCCGCTCACAGCCTCCAACTGCCCGGGATCAGTGCCAGCGCTCTGTCCTCGTGGTGTCACTTCCAAACACGCTTTCCTTAGACGTTTCGGAAAAGCAGAGCAAAAGGACGGGGTGCATGGGGGGAGGGGGAAGCACTCGCCATGTGTAGCGCGGACGCATCAGCCAGGGGAGCACACATGGCTCCTGCAGCCCTCTCCTCCAGCCATGGCCTCATCTCAGGAATGGAGGCTCCTACCACTGCCCCTCAGGTCCAGGGAAGCGAAGCCAGCGCCAGCCATGCCAGCAGCAGCCGGTGGACAGGGAAAAGCCGAGGCGAACTTGAACAAAACGCCTCGGTTGGCACAAGCCCACTATTTCTGTTCTGAAAACAACTTAGTTACACCTCAGTGTGCTCTTCTTGCTGTATTATTTTTAAATAAGTTTTGCTGAGATTTCATTCACACACACTGTAGAGGCTGCCCTTTTAAAGGGTGAAATGCATCGATTTTTAACGTCTTCACAAAGCTGTGCATCTAACACAATCAGCTAATTCCAGAAAATTTTCAGTTCTCCAAGAAGAAAACTCCATATCCACCACAGTCACACGTCTGCCCTTCCCACAACCTTCCAGCCAACACTAGCACTGATGGACCTTCTGGAATTAGGAATTTGCTGTCCCAAACATCTCAGATGGATGTGCAGCCTCTCACGTCTGCCTTCTTCCACCTACCGTGACCTTCCCAAGGCTCGCCCATGCTACAGCCTTTATCTGAATGTCATTAATGGCCGAATAATGTTCCACTGGACAGACGAACCACAGCTTGTTGACCCAATCCTAGCACCCCCCAGCCCTGTCAAAACAACGAGCCATATACATAAAGGTTTATGTCTGAACTCTCGATTCTATTCCACTGATTTCCATGGATAGCCTTACAGTAGTAACATGTTCAATAATTGTCACTTTGTGGTATGTTTCATATTTTTTTTAAAAAAGATTTGAAAGGCAGTGTTATGGAGGGGAGGAAGGGAGAAACAGATCTTACATCCACTGGTTCACTCCCTAAATGGCCACAATGTCTAGGGCTAGGCCAGGATGAAGCCAGGAGCCTGGAACTCCTTCCAGACCTCCCACACGGGTGGCAGCCGCCCAAGACCTTGGGCCATCCTCTGCTGCTTTCCCAGGTGCATTAGCAGGGAGCTGGATTGGAAGCAGAGCAGCCAGGCCTCAAACTCCCACTCATACAGGATTCTGTGTTACAGACAGCAGCCTAACCCATGGCACCACAATGCCGGCCCTTGAAGTTTTAAAATTTCAGACCCAAGAGTGAGTCCTCCGACTTTGTTCTTAAAGATTTTGTTTTGATCTGGATCCCCTTCATTTCCCTGTGAGTTTTAAGAACAATGTGTCAATTTCTACAAAAAACTCAGCTGGAATTCTGTGGGTACTGTACTCAATGTACTGCCACCCTAACACAATTAAGAGTGAAGAGAGAAGAGAGAGAATGCAAGCAAGCTGCTAGCTCACTCCCCAAATGCCTGCAACAGCCAGGGCTGGGCCAGGCTAAAACCAGGAGCCAGAAACTCCATCTCGGTCTCCTACATGGGTGGCAGGGATCCACGCACTTGAATCATCCCTGCTGCCTCCTGGCATTCACATTAGCAGAAACCTAGAATCGGGAGCAGAGCCGGCACTCAAGTCCAGGTGCTCTGATATGGGACACAAGCATCCAAAGCAGCATGGAAACCATCAGGCCAAATGACCACTCCTGAACCTACGAGTGTAGTTGTTTTGTTGGGGGTTTTATTCTTTGTGTAGACCCTAAGATAGTCTGTGTACAAAATCATTTTAACTGTATCTACAACCTGATTTCTTCCTTCCCAATCTCAATGCCTTTTTTTTTTTTTTTTGCCTTGACTAACTGTCCTGGCTAGAGTCTCCACTGCAAGGTGCAACAGCAGCGGGAAGAAAGACCACCCTTGTCTCACGTCCAGTGTTACAGGAAAGCATCCAGCCGGTACCATGAGTCCCATGTGAACCTGGGCTTCTCAGAGACGATCTTTATCAAGTTCAGAAGTACCCTTCTATTCCCAGCTGACAGTTTTCATCACGAACAGGTGACGAATGTTGTCAGCTGCTTTTTCTGCATCTACCCGAGAGGCTGTGTGGTTTCTATCTTCGGTTCTATTAATACAGTACATTACATTGATTTTTTTCATTACTGGGATCAATCTCACTTTGTTGCATTGTACAATCCTTTCTATATGCTGATGGACTCACTTTGCTAGTATTACCTGTAGGATTTTTGCATTTATATTCATAAGGGATACTGCCCTGTCGTTTTCCTGCAAAGTCTTTGCCTGGCGTTGGTATCAGGTTAATACTGGCTGCACAGGATGAATGGGAAAATGTTCTCTCTCTTTCTTACAGAATTTGTAATAACACGTGGTAGGATTTTTCTGGTATGCCATGTGAGCCCGGTGTTTTCTTCATGGGAAGTTTTCTGGTTACTAACTCCATTTCTTTACTTGTTACTGGTCTATACAGATTTCTTAATTCTTGGTTACAGTAATTTCCAAGTCCATGTCGACCAGCCGATCTCATTTCTTGGCACACATCTGTGAGCAGCATCCTTTCCCTTTGCCCCTCTATCTTTCCTCTTGTTCTGGGGCTCCCATTAGGAGTACGCCTGATGATGTCACACAGATCTCCAAGGTTCTGTTCATTCTATTCTCTCTGTGTCTCAGACCAGACTTCCTCAATCGACGGGTCTTCAGGTAGCTGGCTGATTGTTTCTTCTGCTGGTTCAAACCTCCTGTCGAGTGAGTTCCTCTCGAAGTTAGTGGACTTACTAGCTCTGACGTCCACCTGGCTGATGTTTCTGGATAACTCTTGCCTGCTCAGTCATGTCCATTCCCTGGTGGCATCATTCCACCCTTCAGTCCTTTGGACACGGTGGACTACGGCTCTCTGGGCGTCTCTACCACAGCTGCTTCCAAGTCCCAACATCTGAGCTTCCTCCAAGAGTTTCCGTTCCCCTTCACCTGCACATGAACCAGCCCTGTTTCTTTGGAAATCTTCTCATTTTCTGTCAAAGCTGGACATTTTAAATAAGAGAACTTGCCAATTCCTCTCCCACTCCAGCTTATCTTCCTACTGTTTATTCAGTGAATTTTCTGAACTCATTCTGTGACGTCTACACTTTAGTGTTTTTCTTTGGTCCCATAAGGCCACTGAGTCTCTGCTTAATTTTTTTGGTTCACTAATGATTAGAAAATCTGAATGGAAATTTTCTTAAACACCTTGAACTAAGAAATTTTCAGCCTTTACCAAGACTGTCCGTGTGTGTGCGTGTCGGGGTGTGCCTTCAGTGCTCGGCCAGATGGTTTATAACTCTGCTCAGTAGAGTTCACTTCCTGCTCGCACAGGGCTTCAAGGTCGGCCACAGGCGAGAACATGGTGCTTTCTCGGGTCCTTCCTGGGCAGGCACAGAGCCTTGCAGACCCCACGAATATGTGGGTGCCTTTCAGAGCTCCCAATGACACTTCCTCCCCACTTTTTTTTTTAAGTCAGCCACTTTGAAGTTGGGCTCAAACAGCAGCACAAACGCAGGCAGCTGAGATTAAACTATTACCACTGATTGTTTTCAACAAACACTCAGCGGGGAGAGCTGTTTGCACAAAGTGAGCTGAATCAGGTCAAATAAACACAAGCAGTCCGGGAGGCACTTTCCAGCAAGCTGCCGGACCGGCGGGACTGTGCCACTTCTTTGGGGATGATCCTCTCGGGGAGCTCCGGCTCTGTTCTGCTCTGGGCAGGGCCTGCCTCACTGCTGGTTTTCACAGCTCCCACGGTAGGGCAGGGGAATGGGACAGGGGCAGGTCCAACCACCGCAGAACTCCCCACTCTATGGCGCTCCCCATGTTCTCTCTGAATAATAATTCCTTGGAATTGGTACTGATGAGTTTTGCCAACGTTCCCATCTTATAGCGAAGACTTTGAGAGGTCCTTACTCAGCTATCCGAATGGCAGGGCCCTGTGTGCAGTTCCAGTGGGCTACTTACCACTACTTTACATTTAGCATTAGGGGTCACCCAACGGAACAGCATTAACATTTCCTAGTTGGTTGTGGCCCAAGAGACTTCTGCCTTTTTTTTTTTTTTTTTTTTTTAATAACATCCAGTCCAAGAAAGATTTGAAAAATTCACAACCACTGCCCTGGTGCAGTCGACTTTGCCTCAAGCACAATCCCCAGGACCGATTCTACCACTGAGCCAACAAAGAGAAGACGAGGAGCAGGAGTGTTTTCAGGAGTAACGTTTTCCCCATTACTAAATTTATACCGCCTTCAGCATCTGAAAGCTGGCTCCCAGCGAGATGACCTCAATTGCAATTCTAACCCTGCTGGTGTTTGGTTGCTTGAAAATGAAGGCTTCCCCAACAGTACTCATCGCGCTGTTGACACCTGCTGAGGAAGGCACAAGGAGCTGTCACACCTTTTGATAAACTACTCTGGAGCAGAGCCACAGGGGAGCACAGCCTTCCAGAGGCAGAATGAAAGACCCAGAGGCCCAGAACATTCCCATCAATGCAGGATCAAGGTTGGGTGGCCACCCACCTCCCTGACACCTCCTGCAGAACAACTCTGCATCAGTGGGTAGCCCCTAACAGAAGACAGTTAAGAGAGTTTGCTCACTTTTATCTCTGCGTGGTGCAGAATCAAATTCATTCTTTCCTCATCTAGCTCTCTTTCTTTGCAAGTCGCAATCATTTTTCCATCTGCCAATACTACATGCAAACCTCATCTGAGAACAGGGTCCCATGTTTCTATTCTTTGTGTTCAAGACTATCGTCGGGGCCAGCACTGTGGCATAGGTTAAGCCTCTGCCTGTGGCGCCGGCATCCCATATTAGCACCGGTTCATGTGCCAGCTGCTCCTCTTCCAATCCAGCTCCCTGCTGATGGCCTAGGAAAGCAGTGGAAGATGGCCCAAGTTCGTGGGCCCCTGCACCTGAATGAGAGACCCAGAAGAAACAGCTTCAGGTTCCTGGCTTCAGATAGGCCCAGATCTGGCTGTTGCGGCCATTTGCAGAGTAAACCAGTGAATGGAAGACTTCTCTCTCCAACTCTGCCTCTCAAATAAATAAATCTTTACCAAAAAAAAAAAAAAAGACTGTTGTCACCTTGTTGTGACACAGTGCAGTCCCGTTGTGCCTTCAGGGAGCTCCACAACCAAGGCCACCTTGACACAGACCACACTCCCTGCTGCAGCCAACAGCTGCTACCTAAGATCCTTGCGTTCCCAGGCCAACGGGGACGTGCCAGCTTCCCAGGTCCCCTCACCTCACCGCCCACCTGCGTAACACAGTACTACATTCCTTTCTCCAGCTCCCACTCCTGGGCTCCCTGGGACACACGCCAAACATCAGCAAGACCAGTGTGTGGGGGCAGCTGTGACAGCACTCAAACCCCACTTCCCAACTAGGAGGCCAGTTCCATGGGAACCATCAGTGCACCAGGTGTAACCTCCCAGGCTCCCAGCCAGGTGTGCCAACCAGATAATCCAGGTACACCCTTGAAGGCCTGCAGTGGCTCACCTTATCCCAGCCATTGCTGTAACTGGAAAATGTCAAGCCAGCTCTCACTCCCGATGACCTTCTAAAGTAGGAAGAGAAACAGAGTTTACCAGAGAGCTGAGCAGGGGTACAAGACGACATCGCTTCCTTGTGTTTTCACTCCTCCAAGCCTGAGATCACCAGGCTATCAGATAGAACATAGACACATCCACAGAGTCGGATTTAGACACTTGTTTTATCCACACCCATTTTAAACTGTGACTGCACAGTTTTTTTTTTATTATTATCATTATTATTTTTGACAGGCAGAGTGGACAGTGAGAGAGAGAGACAGGGAGAAAGGTCTTCCTTTGCCATTGGTTCACCCTCCAAAGGCCGGCGCGGCCTGCGCGCTGCGGCCGGCGCACCGCACTGATCCAAAGGCAGGAGCCAGGTGTTTCTCCTGGTCTCCCATGGGGTGCAGGGCCCAAACACTTGGGCCATCCTCCACTGCACTCCCTGGCCACAGCAGAGAGCTGGCCTGGAAGAAGGGCAACCGGGACAGAATCCGGCGCCCCAACCGGGACTAGAACCTGGTGTGCCGGCGCCGCTAGGCGGAGGATTAGCCTGTTGAGCCACAGCGCCGGCCTTAAACTGTGACTGCACAGTTTAACCCATCAGACCCTAAACCAGCAAGACCATTTTCCAAATCCGTTTGCTGCTGTGCACTTTGTTATGGACGTAGGTTTATGAGCTCCTGATGCCTCTCCTTCGTGCTGTTGTTCTTGCTTGACAAAAATCAAAATGCATTTAAGTTCACCTGAAGAGGTAGGCTCTTAAAAACATTAAGAGATGACAAATTCTGCATTACGCCATGCGTGTGTGTGAAGGAATCTGAGTTGAGACACATCACACAGATAAAGCCAATCTCCACACACAAGCTGCAGCGTTCACTGAGAAACCTCTCTCTCGGCCTCTTGTTTCATTTCCTAGTACCCAGAAACCAATGTCAAAAGCCAAGCCCAGGGGGCTGGCACTGTGGAGGAGTAGGCTAAGCCTCTTGTGGTGCTGGCATCCCAGATGGGTGCCGGTTTGAGTCCCGGCTGCTACACCTCCAATCCAGCTCCCTGCTAATGGCCTGAGAAAACAGCAGAGGATGGCCTAAGTGCTTGGGCCACTGCACCCATGTGGGAGACCAGAAGGAAACTCCTGGCTACTGCTTTTGGATCAGCCCAGCTCTGGCCATTGCAGCCACTTGGGGAGTGAACCAGAGGATGGAAGACCTCTCTCTCTAATAAGTAAATTTTTTTAAAAATATTTATTTTTTGGAAAGAGTTCCACAGAAAGGAGGAGAGGCAGAGTAGTGGGCAGATGTGCTTTCCCACGGGATGAACTTCCCTTCTAGAAACAGCTTTAAACCCGACCACAATGACGGAGAGGAGTGCTCAGGGCAAGACTGTTTTAATGAGGCTCTGGTAAGGTAACGAGATGAGCGTGGCTAGTAACCCAGCTAAACAGGCAGCTCTGACAGAGCAAGGATTACCAAGAAGTGCGCTGACCCATGGTGACCCCTTTAAAGGCAAACGCAGCGCCTCCCAAGCAACAACCTTGAAATATTAATGCTCATTCGCAGGGGCAATGTCCAGCCTGTCTCTGAAAACAATAAACAGGCCAGTCCACGTTCTGCTGTCAGCCATGGCAAAGAGAAACCAAAGCAAAAGGGAACCATTCAAGCAAGAATACCCAAGTCAGACGGGAAACTAGTACAGCTACCAGCAAGTGCAGGGGCCGAGACGCCCGCTCACAGCCGCGGCACAGAGATCTGAGCCAGGCACTCCAGAGCCAATAATGGATTGTTGTTGGCCTCGAAAAAAATGCAACAAAAGCATTTCCAGTTTGAAAATCAGCAAGGTCATCTGACGGTGACAATGGAAAAGGAGTTGCTAAGGAGTAGAAAGATGAGAGACTCAATGACTGGTGTTACCAGGGGGATATTCAGTACCAAACTCTTTACAAGTGAAGGCAGGATCAAATAGCACCAAAGGAACAAAATGTTCCTCATCTGACAGTCTCCACTGTAGGCACACTGCTGGGACCAGCGGACGGTCGCACAGATTCTGACGAGTCACCGCTGTGTAACGGCAGAGACGAGGACACCCTCCCTCCCTGATGCAGGTGACTTCTTGGACAGCCAGGACCACACCTGGCACAGGAAGTCTCACGTAATAACAACCCATTAATACAGATGCTGCTCGGCTTGCAGAGAGGCTAACCCTGGGAAGCCTACAGTAAGTTGAAAATAACCGCACTCAAAATCGCATGCTGCAATCTAATCTACTGAACATCAAAGTGTAGTGTAGCCTCCTTAATCTTCTTTAATTTGAAAGGCAGAGAGACAGAAAAGAAATCTTCCATCAACTGGTTCACTTTGTAGTTGCCCACCACAGCCAAGGCTGGGCCAGGCCAAAGACAAGAGCCTAGAACTCAGTTCTGGTGTCCCACGTGGGTGGCAGGGACCCAAGTCCTTGAGCCATCACTCACAGCCTCCCAGGGTGCACATTAGCAGGAAGCTGGACTCAAAAGCAGAGTTGAGACTTGAAGCCATAGCCTCACCTACTTTAAAATGTTCTGAACACTTAACAGTAGCCTACAGGTGGGACAAAATCATCTGACCAAATCCCGTTCTATTAAAAAAAAAAAAAAGTGTTGAGGATCTAGCATTGTTTGTTGAATACTGTATTGGAAGTCAAAAAGTATGGGTATACTTTCATACCACGGTCCAATCAAGAGATCATTAACATTGAAACATCATAAGTCAGAGACATGGCTTGGATGTCCAGCACAGCTGAGTCGCCATCTGGGCTGCCACAGCTCCACATCAGAGTGCCTGGGTTCCAGCCCAGCTAGTCCATTTCTGATCCGGCATCCTCCTAATGTGCACCCGGGGAGGCAGCAGGTGAGAGCTCAGGAACCTGGGTCCCTACCACCCACAGGGGAGACCTGCATTGAATTCCACACTCCTGGCTTCAACCTGGCACATCTCTGGCTATTTCAGGCCTTTGGGAAGTGAACCACTGGATGGAAAATTGATCAGTATCTCTCTCTCCTTCAAATTAAAAGGTGGAAATAAATAAACAAGGCAGGGAGCATCTGTACAAGCCCACTCAGATCAGGATTCCTGGGCTTCAAGTGGCCCTACGCTCTTGCGTCTCTCTGTAAGCCTTTAGGTCAGTGAGGTACTTAGGCTCCAGTCACAGCACAATAGAAGTCGGAATTCAGGAAGTGAGAGAAAGCAGAGTCCCCACTGGACGAGGAACCGGTCAGGAAAGGAAAACTTTGTCCTAACAGCCAGGGCTTCCTGAGCACAGACGACAGGTGTAGTTTCAACAGAACAGCACCACATGTTCACAGCACCACATCGCAGCAGCATTCACTTGTGAATTTTCATAATGCATCTGCATATTGGCTATGATGTTATTGTGACAGCTATAGTGACACACCAGGGGAAAATATGTCTATTCCTTTTATATTTGGGTGGATAAGGAAACCAAAAAGTTCATGGAAAATGGCATGAAAAGGTAAGGTTTTTTTCAGCACTCTGACCTCAGAATCAGCCCTTAAGGCATTCGGATCTGGCTGAGAAGCCCTTGAGAGCATTTCAGGCACGGAAAGCCAAGACACTGTGGCAAAAAAATGATCTACATGAAGGATCTCTGTGAGACCCCAGTGGAAAGAAGGGGCCATCAAAAAAGATGTAATTTTCTCTGAAGGGAGGAGAGAGCTTCCACTTTGCTCATGGTCCTGTCTAAATACTGACAAAGTCTGTGAACTCAAGCGGTTTCCATAACCTTGGCAGCTCATGACAAGGGCCTCGGGTGATCACTGATGTCATAAGTAAGAGTGTCGACTGTTAACAACAGGAGTCACTGTGCACTTACTCCCCATGTAGGACCCCTGTCCTTCATGTGCTGTACTATGAGAATTAACTGTAAAACTTGTTTTCAAACAGTACTTTATACTTTGTGTGTGTCTGGGTGCAAATTGTGGAAATATTTACTTAGTACAGAGTTGGTCTTCTGTATATAAAGTTAATTAAAAATGAATCCTAATGAAGAATGGAATGGGAGAGGGAGTAGGAAGTGGGACAGGAGTCGGGGGTGGGAGGGCAGCTATGGGGGGAAGAGCACTATATTCTTAAAGCTGTACCTATGAAATTTGTATTCATTAAATAACAGTTCTCTTTTAAAAAAAGATAAAATTTTAAAATATTTATTCATTTGAAAGAGTGACAGAGAGAAAGAGACAGATCTTCCATCCACTGGTTCACTCCCCGAATGGTCACAACAGCTGGGCCTGGTCCTGGCCTGGAACTTCAGGTCTCCCTTCTGGTCCAAGTATGCTGCAGCTTTCCCAAGCCCATTAGCAGGAAGACGGACTGGAAGTGGAGCAGCCAAGATTCAAACCAGTACTCCGATACAGGTTGCTGGTATTGCAAGCAGCCACTTTAACCCACTGCATCAAAATGCCAATTTTGGTAAGTTTATTTAGTGCAGTACATGTACGATATCTAAACAAGGTGTTTTCCTAATACACAATGCCCATGACTAAGACCCCTCCCATTTTAAGAAATGTTACAAGGGCCGGTGCCGTGCCTCACTAGGTTAACCCTCCGCCTGCAGCGCCGGCATCCCATACAGGTGCCGGTTCTAGTCCCGGTTGCTCCTCTTCCGATCCAGCTCTCTGCTGTGGCCCGGGAAGGCAGTGGAGGATGGCCCAAGTGCTTGGGCCCCTCCACTTGCATAGGAGACCAGAAAGAAGCACCTGGCTCCTGGCTTCAGATCTGTGGCCATTTGGGGAGTGACCAATGAAAGGAAGACCTTTCTGTCTCTGTAATTCTGTCAAATAAATAAAAATCTTTTTAAAAAATTACAATAAAAACAAGGCAGCACTGGGCTCTCTGATTTCTCCAAGGGATCTCTAAGGGATCCCTCTATCAAACCACTGTATCATGTTGCCTGCTGTCTTCCCACAACAGAAGAGGAAACACATGACCCACTGTCCTTCCCAGGGAAGCAGCATTAGAAGAAGGTATTCCTCCACGGGAAATTTCAGAATGGACTAAAACATAAGCACAATCAGCTTAGCACTGATGAACAGGAATATAACAGATCAAACCTTGGAGCGTGATAAGATTACTCGCCCAAAACTGAGCTCAATACAGAAGTGCTCCTTGACTGTCACTGATCCTTCAAATTTCTCAGCCACACTTCCCTGTCACCACGGTCCTGTTATAGCTGGGACTCTAAACAACAAGAGTCTGAAAAGAAGCAGCCATGCTGGCATTCAGTGCCGTGCCATAACTCAGGGCAGCAACGAAGTAAACAAGATTGTAGGCGCCCCTTTCCCCCGTTTTCCCTTGATTTTGTATTCATCTGTGTCATCATTAAAACATGAACCCAGCACTGGTCTCCTCTCCTACCAGTAAGCCTGAGGCCCTGTTTGCTTGCCCAGGCCCACGAGTGCCCACCCCCAAAAGCCCTTCTGAGCCTCTGCTTCCTAGCAGACCACAGGTGCAGCACATACCTCCCTCCCCTAGGCCCTGCCCTACCGTGCAGGAACAGGCCCTCAGGGAGAGGTGCAGAAGCCCTGTGCTCACCAGATGGTCCCAGCAGCCCAGTGCACCAGGTCGCTGTGTGGCCAGGCAGAGGAAAAAATAAATGGGACCAACATAAAGACTCTGTTACTGCAGCAGTCACACGGAGAGAGCACCTACCTGGATCTCAGCAAAGAGCCTCACTCAGAGCCCTACCCAGAGACTATCTTAACACACCTGCGTAACTGTGCAAACCCTAATAACACGATCTGACGAAGAGTTCCTCTGCGAGAACTTCACTCCTAACGCTGGTGCCGTCATGGGTCACAAAGGCAGGCAGCGGCATAAGCAAAAGTCCCCCCAGGCACTGGGTAACAACCGCTCAGACAGGACTATGGAACCAGAAGCCCATGCACCTGCCACAGCGACCAGATCCACTCCAGCCCACTCATCACACTCAGGTGAACTCTGGCAAGCCAGAAGATGTTTAGGGGTTCCACTCCCTCATCCTGACCTTCCAAATCCCTCTTCCTCCTACCTCTTCCCAAAGGATCATTAATGCGAAAAGCCTGGACGAGTTCACATGCATGGAAAATAAATGGGGTTTGAACTTAAGATCTTGTCTTGTTTTTTAGAGATTTTGTTTATTTGAAAGGTAGGATTACAGAGAGTGATAAGGGAGACAGAGAGATCTTCCATTCAATGGTTCACTCCCCGAAATGGCTGCAATGGCCAGGGCAGGGCTGGGCTGAAGCCAGGAACTTCATCTAGGTCTCCCACTGGGTGCAGGGGCCCAAGTCCATCTTCAGGTTTCCCAGGCACATTAGCAGGAAGCTGGATAAGAAGTGGAGCAGCTGGAACTCGAACCGGTGTTCATACCTGTGGCGTCACAACACCTGCCCGAGTTTCGGTATTTGTATCCTACCTTGACTGCCACAGTGCTTGAAAAGGAAGGGATGGTGAGGTTCCCACACTCCACCTGCGGGGAGGAAAGCCTTCCCCTCAAAGCTGTTCCTTCAGCCACCTGCCTGCCTGCCTGCCTGCCTGGAGCCACCCTTGGGCAGAAAGCACCCCGCGTCCCCACGTGTCCCCCCTGCATGTGGCCACGAGGAAGGACGCAGCGGGCAGGAGGCTGCATCTGGACAGTGACGCGTGGAAAACCTGCACTTCCACTCTGCTCTGGCCAAGCGACCCCTCCCTCCTGACCTCCCTTTTCTCACCTGATAAACCAGAGAAAGGGTTGTGACCTCACATGATCGAGACTACGAGGGCACCTTGAGAAGTGCACAGTAAAATGGAAGTAAAAGACTGAGTTTATTTTGGTGCAAGACATCTCTAAGACCTAGGCGATGTTTTCAGGATACGTATGTCCCATGAATTGCCTGAAGACCCCTGACGCCCCAGAGCGGGGTTCCCACTCTCAGCCCTGGTGACATTGTAGGGCCAGTTCATCGCTGTGGGGGTCTTCTAAGCTACTCGGCTGCCCCGGCCTCCACCCACTCCATGCCAGGAGCACCTCCTACCTCCTAATGGGCATCCTGTGAGGCCGCAGGTGACAGCTCAAGGTGTTTAGTACCTGTCCTCCAGGCGGAAACCAAGTCTGGGCAAACTGAGCCCCAGCTCCTGGCTTCTCCTGCAGGCACCCCCAGTGGGTGGGAGATCTTCTCTCTCTCTGCCTTTCAAATAAATTGAATCAAACTTAAAAAAAAAAATCTTCTCTCAGTAGCTTCCAATACAACCTGCTGTTATTAACTGCAGTCACCATGTCAGACAACAGGCGAGTTAGCGTCAGCACTTACACCAGCACGCAGCACACGGCACTTCTGTGGGGCGTGAGAGTCGGGTGGGCAGGTCCCCAGTGCTGTAGCATCCTTGCTGCTCTGGAAGGAGCCGCTTCTAGCACCCAGGTGTGCTCCAGAGACTTAACAGCTGGGAAACACGGACACCGTCTCTTTCTCTCTCTTCTCCCTCTCTCTCTCCCCAGCCTACCTTCTGCCAGCCCTTCCTTATTTATTTAAGAGGCAGAGAGGCAAAGAAACAGAGAAAGATCTCACCTACTGGTCCCTCCTCAAATGACCGTAACAGCCAGGGCTGGACTGGGCAGAACCCAGGAGCACCTCGATCCAGGTGTCCCACGTGGGCGGCAGGGACACGATTACCTGACCGGGCCAGCACCTGCTGCCTCCAGCACCTGCATTAGCGGGAAGCCACGGTGGGCATGGAACCCAGGCACTCTGGTGTCCTAACCACTGGGCCACACGTCCCTGAGGAGACCGCCCCGCCAAGAGGGGCAGCGCGAATCCTTGAAGCCGAGGCTCTGGTATCGGCGGCGGGGGTCTCTGAGGGTCTTGACAATCTCTGCTCTTTGAAGAATCAGGTGGGGTCGGGGGATCGTGAGGCTGTGGAAGGCACTCGCCTCTCTCGGGCCGGCAGAAGCGAGGGGTTTCTCCACTTAGACTCTGCGGGAAGGAGCACACTTCAGAGCAATTCGCACCGCAAATTTCAAAAAGATCTTTTCAAGACAATTTTTTTTTGATCCACAGATCTCCTGAGATGGTTTAATCTGCAAATTCCGCTGGAAAAGAGCAGAGCCTCCAGGGGCCTGAGCCCAAGCCAGGGACGAGGGCTGATTCCACGGGCTGTGGCCGACGCTCCGCGGAGCGGCTCATCTCCCCGAGACAGGCACGTGAGCCATGGCGCCCTCACCGCACAGGAGGCTGCTGCACCTGGGGTGCGACGGTGGGTGGAGGGGCAGGGTGCGCTGCCTCAGAGACAGACAGAGCTCTGAGCCGAGTTCCAACGAAACTAAAGCATGCCGGCAGCTGCAGCTGTGGGATCTCCTGTGGGATCTCGGCCTTCCCCAGTCCCCGACCGCGGTCCAGGCCTGGCTCCCTGCTGTGGCAGGTGCATCTGTGCTACCCACAGTCCCTTCAAAGGGTTCCCTTGCTGTTCAAATTCTTCAGAATCAGCTGCTGTTGCCTACACTCAAGAACCATGGCACGGGTGATGTATCAGAAAGAGGAAGACTGGGAAAACAGGCAATAGGGAGGTATTGGTTTTGCAAAATGAAAAGAACTCTGTGGACGGGACAGGCATTTGCCTCTTGGGACACCACCTGCATCCCTTACCTGGGTGCCTGGGTGTTCAAGTCCCGACTCCAGTTCTAATCCCAGCCTGCTGCTAATGTGCACACTACAAGGCAGCAAGTAATGCTTCAAGTACTTGGGTTCCTGCCACCCACAGGGAAGACCCACACGGAGTTCCAGGTCCCAGCTTCTACAGGTCCAATCGCAGCCAGTTGGGAAGGGAACTAATAGATGCAAGTGTGCACGCTCACTCACTCACACGTGCTCTCTCCCCCCTCATTACAAATAAAGTACACATTTCTAAAACACGAGTGCGGGAGGAGGCGGCGGTGATGGCTATGTGAATGTGCTTACTGCCTCCAAACCACACACTTTAACTTTTCATGTGTACTTTACCGTAATTCTTCGATTCCCTCGGCAGGCAGGGCGGAGGGTACCACGAGTCCCACAGTCCCAAGCCAGGGAAGTCAGCCCTGCTTGTACGCCGGAGCCCAACCCGCAGGGTTAAACTGCCCAGGTCGCCTGGTCCGACCCAAACTGTGCCTCCTTGCTCTACGCTGCTCTCCAACTGCCTCAAGGCAGAAGCAAAGGGGATGAGCAGGGGATGAGGGCTGCAGCCCAGACCCAGAATCCCCAGAACCTGAGACTCCAGTTAGATGGCATCACCAGCGTGGCTACAGCCATGGAAGCAAACAAACCTAGAAGCTGAGTGTTTCATGGCAATGATTTTGCCAAAGAGACCGCAGCTGGGCAGACTCCACCCTGTGGGTATTCAACGCCAAAGCCCCCAGCCCAGGCCAAGCAGGACCCAAGAAAGGGAACTGTGCAGTTCCCACCCCATCCTGGTACGGGGCAGAGGACGATGATCCAAGGTGACTGGCACACTGGGCACCCACTGCAGAACCAGAAGCTGCCGGCCCTGCTCAGCCTGCTACCCAGAGAGACTGCTTGTCTCCCCCTTCTCCGACGGAGGGTCCACCGTGGTCACCCTGCTCCTTCCGTGCCGCTGTAGGTTCTACATGTCGAGGGATATAACCTATTGTGACCTACTTAGCCGTACGTCCCCAGGCCACTAAGAAACACAAAACAGAAACCTCCTTTCAGTGCTAGGAGAAGAATAGACCCAGAGACAGCAGCAGCTTAGCCGGACACCTGCGGGGCTCCCCGAGGAGGGAAGGAGGGCACCGGTGCTTCGGGAAGCCACGGGCATTTCCGAAGGTGCCTGTGCCTGCAGGAGAGTGACCCATCCAGGAAATGGACCAGCGGGACACCCTGGCTGATCGCACCGTCGCTCGGGGAACGGCGCCCTCCTGGGGAGCGGTGAGCAGACCTAAGCCTGCATGGGCTAAGGGACACCAGAGAGACTTCCCGGGGCCTCTGGGGATGAGGTTTCTTCAACCTTGAGAGAAGGCCACAGGAGGCCTTTCTCCTCCCTCTTCACATCGCGGGGGGGGGGGGGGGGTGGACGGCTCGGACTGCCCACGGCCACCACGCTGCGACAACCAAGGCCCTGACAGAGACCACCTGTAAGTGGTAGAGAAACCAACAACGCTGGCTGCATGGTGACATCACAGAGCTGCCGCGTGTCCTTGTCCGCTCAGTGGACGCTTCCTGGCTGACAGACACATCAAAGCTGAACCAGACAGACGGCTGTGATGACCTCCATCATCTACAGCGATACAAGGGGCACCGTGGTCCACACACTGCCACTGGCGGACTCCGGCCCCGCGGTGCTCAGGAGCTCTTGAGGGGCGGGGGGTGGGCAGTGCGGGGGGCAGATGGCCTGAGTGTTGCGAACTCAGAGCATCAAACACATGCTTGCTGGGGCTGGGGTTGGGCCTGGCCTCGTCTCACCCGAGACTGGTCTCAGGCTGGAAGCAGCATGGCAATGGTGCTGTCAATGCCACCTTTTGGTTTGGGAGGAGACGTGTCCCAGCTCCCACCCAACCCTTGATGGACCTCAGAAGCCAGCGAGAAGTCAAAATGAAGAGCCACAGCCCCTCGGATGTCTGCATGAGTGACGACAGCTACACACAGCTATCATTTTGACACATCCCACTATTCAGCGCTGAAATCTAGTAATAATAAAATAATAAGGTTCTAACTGAAAAGCTCAAGAAAAAAAGGATGAGTTTTCTCACAGGCCACAATTTTCACGGTGCACACAAATCTGGAGAACGCAAAACGCCATTGACAATTAAAACTTTTCTGGAACTGCCATGCACAGTGGGAGGAAAATACCAATTTTGTTGGCGCTTGGCTCAATAAGGCTAATCCTCCGCCTTGCGGTGCCGGCACACCGGGTTCTAGTCCCGGTCCAGGCGCCAGATTCTGTCCCAGTTGCCCCTCTTCCAGTCCAGCTCTCTGCTGTGGCCTGGGAGTGCAGTGGAGGATGGCCCAAGTGCTTGGGCCCTGAACCCGCATGGGAGACCAGGAGAGGCACCTGGCTCCTGGCTTCGGATCAGCGTGGTGCGCCGGCCGCAGCGCGCTGGCCGTTGGAGGGTGAACCAACGGTAAAGGAAGACCTTTCTCCCTGTCTCTCTCTCTCACTGTCCACTCTGCCTGTCAAAAAAAAAAAAGAGAGAAAAAAAATACCAATTTTAAGTGTCCACATAGAGAAAATAAAACACCTGTTTTGCAAGCTGCTAGTGAAAAAGAAAACTAATTTACCAGTCACTTTTTTGGAAAAATACTCAATTTTTTATCTATCCCTTCCCTCCCAATGCAGGAGTGAGCTTGTAATACGGCAATGCAATGACCTTGGTATCTCCAGACATAAAGCACAAGGCGGGCCCCCACAAATGCAGGTTCCACAAGCACACTGTATCAGTCTTTGCATGGAGCAGGTGCCCTCATTTTTAGCTGAAGCCTGAAGCGCAGGGGAGTCTCCTTCCAACTGATCTCAAAACCTACAGGAGGGTGCTTCAACAACATCTTGGAAAATGGAATTAAAAGGGGGCTGGTGCTGTGGACAGTGGGCTAAGCCTCCACCTGCAGTGCCAGCATCCCATATGTGTACTGGTTTGTGTCCTGGCTGTTCCACTTCCAATCCAGCTCTCTGCTTAGGGCTTGGGAAAGCAGTGGAAGACGGCCCAAGTTCTTGGGCCCCTGCACCTGCAAGGAAGACCCAGAAGAAGCCCCAGCCTTTAGACTGACTATTGGGGCCATTTGGGGAGTGACCCACCAGGTGGACAACCTTTTTGTCTCTGTAACTCTACCTCTCAAATAAATAAAATCTTTCATTAAAAAAAAAAAAAAAACACTGGAATTAAAAGGAAAGTTTGGGGACAGGTGTTTGAACCAGTGGTTAATACACCTGGTTCTATTCCTGGCTCTGGACCCTGACCCTAGCTCCCTGCTAACGGAGCCTCTGTCACCCACACGGGAGACCAAGGACTGAGTTTCCAGCTCCGAGCTCTGTCCTCAGCCCAGTTCTGGTCACTGCCAGCACTAACAGAGTGCCCCCACGGGCAGGAGCTCTCCGTCTCCCTGTCTCTCTCTCACAAGCTCTGTCTCTGAAATGGGGTGGAAAAAATTCAGTTTGTTTGTTTAGGTGCAAAATCATTTGAAACCCACACATGGCATTTTAATAATATGCATTTTCCATTAACTATTTGAAGACCCCTCATAGAAAAAAAAAAAAGCCTGTTGTAGAAATAGAAATAAACAAGTAAACAAAAATGATGACAATTTTAAAAAATGACCTATCATCCCTTTGCTCACAGAGAGCCACCGTTAACTTTGAGACAGACGCCCGGGCACTTTTCATGTGTAATCACTTTTAATAGCAATAGGATTCTACTTCACCCACGGTTCTGTAACCTCCTTCTGCTACATATTACAGCCTGACGGTTCCATGTCTCTACATACTCTTCCGCGTCTCCCCACCCCTCCATGGCTGCCCTACACCCGTCTCTACCTCCCTTCTCAAAGCTTTCACTCCCACCTTCAAGCGCTCTTTCCCCAGTAACATTCGCCGCAGGTGAAGACCCTGGCGCCAGAGACAGGCATGGCCTACGGTGCCACGTGCCAGTTTCTCAGGCATCAGCAGAAACACACTCCAGAATGCAAAGTCCACACGGGGAGCTCACCCCTGGGGGGGAGCCACGAGTTCAGCTATCCAGGGTGAACGTGACCAGAACCAAATACAAGGGGACCTCACGCAGCCCACAGAAGACGGAATGAAGGGATGACTTTTGTTTTGGCGCGCAAACTTTTTTGCAACCCACATATAGGAAAGGCCTTTCACAATGAGTATTATTAACAAGAAAACTATGCAGAGCTTTCCGAATATTTTACACCAAAAGTAAGCACCTGCTTAATTTCATTTCCCACGAACGTTCTGCAGCACCCTGGTCCAGGCTGACATGCCGTCCGCCCGCAATTAGGGCAGAACGCAAACATCACACACAGCACGAGAGGGAAGCATATAAACAGACACACACATGGCATCTCGGCGCAGCTCTCCTCTGAGCCTCAGCGCCCTGCCCTTCCCAGGATACCCTGAAGACACCTGGTCGCTAGCTGGGAGGCAGTCCCGCAGCAGCCAGTCTCGCAGCAGCCTGCAGATTGGCCCCTTCGGGCTCAAAGGGCGGCTGGGCGATCAGGAGCAAGAATGCGGAGCGGGGAATTCCTGTGGGACACACGGGTCTCTCTCATTGTTCAATAGTTAACAGGGAGTGCTTACCAAGCAAAGCCACCCTAAGTAGGCTAGGCTTGCATCTCCTTTCTTAGACATCGTACCAAAGTGACATCCAGTCTAAAAAAAAAAAACCTCTTCCATGTGTAAATAGTCTATCTTACCCCTGATCCAATGCCTATGTTCACCACACACCCCTCCAAGGGCGACACCTAACCCTTGCCAAAATGAACACACAAAACCGAAAGCCATGCAGGCCAGTTAAAACAAACAAACAAAAAGCTGTTCACCTTTGCATTTTACAACATTCTGCCCTCACAGGTGTTCACTGGGGCAGGTCAGGAGGCCGACCTGCTTTAAAGACACAACGTAACACAATCCAGACAGGCACCAAGGAGACAGACACAGCCAGGCCTTGCCTGGGCCTGGAAATGGGAACTAAAACTAGAATGCAACAGCCGTCAGTGGGGCTGGTGCAGTGGCGCAGGTTAAGCCGCCACTTGCCACACTTGCATCCCACATGAACAGTGGTTGGAACCTTGGCAGCTCCACTTCCCATCCAGCTCCCTGCTAACGCACCTGGGAAAGCAGCAGAAGACGGCCAGAGTGCTTGGGCACCCACCACACGGGAGACCCGGATGGAGTTCCAGGCCATAGACTCCTGGCTCCTGCTCAGCTCACTGTCACTGCACCACTGGGCCTGCCGGGTACAGGGTGGGTAAGGAATGGGCCAGAGCTGCTCAACCAATCCATCAACGGCTCACTTCGGCATCCCAGGAAAGCCAGGGCCCAGTGCGGCCCCATCCGAGGGACAGAGGAGGGGACAGCACCTGAACCGGTGCTCAGCCTCCCCACAGAGCACGTGAGCCCTTGCAAGCCTCACCTTCACAGGATGAACTTCCCAGCCCTCCGAGTGGCCTTTTCTTCTTGGTGAGCAGAGGTACAAAAAGAACACAACGGCTCTCAGTGGACGCCTATGCCAAGAAGTCCCAAACACTGAATCTGATGACAGCCAGGGAACCTGAGAGCCCTGCCATTAAACTTGGTGATTTTTGCAAAGATACAGGACTCCAGAGTCAGGGACAAAAAGTCAATTGAAGTCTCAGATTTAAGCCAGCTACCCCAGACGCACTTACGTAACACGGCTTTGCTCACTTGAAGGCATCGCAGCATCCAAGGTCCAGACAACTCAGGGGCAGAACATCCCAACTAGAAGGGGCTCCTGTGCGCTCATCAATGACGTGACCAGACTGTGCATCTACAAAGCTCCGTCTGCTAGAACCTGAGCCACAGGCTTGCATCAGGAGCCGAGAAGCTCTGGCCATCGAACCCAGGTGCAGGGATAACCGATTCCTAGGCAGTGAGGCGTGGCAGGGTCCACGCAGCAGAATGGGAACAGTGACACAGGCAGCTCTTCCACGGGTTCGGTGCTGCAGGGACTTCTTTCCCCAAATCCGAACTTCCACCCCTCTTCCCACACCGGATATGCCCTGGCGAAGGGAAGCCTTGAAAGCCTGGGCGAGGCTCCCACACTGCCCTCAGAGAGAAACACTGCCGCAGGTGTTTTTGTTAAATAACCGCTCCTTTAAAAAATGTTTTTATTCCCATCTCTAAATCCCCCTCTCATTTCCATATTCCACTCACAAGAAACAGCCACGCCACAGTGACATTAAAAAGTAAACAGAACATTGCCACCTATAGTCAGAAAACAAAATGCTTGTCTTTACACTGTCCTCAGAAAGAGGAACAACATAAAAACACAAAGTAACATTTTGTTACACTTCCCACACCCTTCATTAACCCCACTACCCTAACACTTCCTGTCGTAAACTATTTATAAACTATTTTGATCTTCCTTAACATGAACTATCAGATGGTCAAAATGTAGTTTGCTTTATTACCAATTAACAAGCGACTTTGATGAGACAAACCTACTTACTCCAACATCTACAACATCAAGTGAGGATCGTGTTTTCATTTTTTTCCTACTCATCTGGGACCCAAAATCCAAAGGCAGCAACAAATTCTTAATATAGATCTTTTAACTTGAAATAGAAAAATTTTAATTTTACCATTCTACCACATTTCGCTGCATTTTTATGATGCATTTTTAAATACTGCACAAGACCAAAAAGATGGTTAAATTAACAAGTGCAGAAGCAATTTAGCAGGAATTCAAACATGTTGTTACCATAGTGATACACTCCAAAACCATTCTTAATTTTTAAACAGTTTTACTGAGATTTATCTCACATACAAGGCAATTCACCCTCTTAAAAAAATCCAATTCAATGGCTTTTCATGTGTTCACAAGGATTTCTTCCTTGGGGTTACTCATTTTTCCCTTGAATACATATCAAATAGACTGCAGCTCCCAGAATCCCCAAACAGACTTCCCTGAGGGAGTCCCCTGGTGTCGGGGTGCCCAGGGCCACACCATGGCTTTCCTTTCCACTGTGCTCCATGGTGATTGAAGAATGAGTCTGAGCAGTCCCGTTTTGTGAACTGCTTTTCAGTAATGAAATAATTCAAATAAACAGTGTAACAACAAAACAGAGCATACTATGAACTGTCAGTGTTGACAGATTCTACCAACACATCCTTGAAGAAAATAAAATTGCAGAACTACAAATGATGCATATTCGCCAATTATTCAAAACTGTGCTTCCCCATAAATAAGTACAATTATTAAGTGTTGACCAGAAAAACTACTTATTTCAAAGGCAATATGAGAGAGACAGAGAAAGAGAGAGAGAGAGAGAGAGAGAGAGAGAGAGAGAGAATGAATCTTCCAGCCAACTGGCTTATTCTCCCAATGTCCAAAACAGCTACGGCTAAAGCCAGGAGACACGAACTCCATCCAGGTCTCCCACGTTGAGTGGCAGAAAGTAAAAACTTGGACCACTGGTTGCTGTCTCCCAGGTGCATCAGCAGGAAACTGGATTGGAAGCAGAGATGCCAGTACTTGAATTGTGACACAAAATGTGCATACCCCAAGCAGCAGCCTAACCCACGGCACCACAATGCCATATGGACGCCAGTTCGGGTCCCGGCTGCTCCACTTCTGATTCAGAGCTCTGCTATGGTCTGAGAAAGCCTGCTCTTCCTCGAGGAAAGTGCTGCTCAGCGGCCACCTTCAGATCCCAGCAGTGCCCGTGCTGCGACTGTTGAAAGCCTCCCTGGAGCATTCTGCCCTCTCGCACAGACGACACACAGGCAGGGCCCGGCCACTGTCCCGAATCAGAGCGAGGCGCTACCACCTGGGCTCGGGGCTCCTCTGCACTTGCCCACTGACCGCACTCCTCTCCTTCCAGCCCTTTTCTCGGACAGGAAATCTGACTGCTAACTTCCAAACATTGAACGACTGATGGCTTGAGGTCATCCCAGGTCTCTAGTCCCTGTCACTCAGCCACCCTAAACCATCCTTGTGGGGGTTGGCGTGTGAGGTGCAGCGGGTTCAGCTGCCATCTGCAACACTGGCATCTTGTCTGGGTGCCGATTCGAGTCCAGCTGCTCCACTTCCAACCCAGCACCCTGCTAATTGTGGGAGACCTGGATGGAGTTCTGGGATCCTGGCTTTAGCCTGGCCCAGCCCTGCAAGGTTGCGGCCATTTGGAGAATGAGTCAGTTATATGGAAGATCTCTCTCTCTCTCTGTAACTCTGCCTTTCCAAAAAATATTTTAAAAAGTAATAATCAAGCATCTGCTCTCCTTCAACATCTCTGAGCCAAGGAGGCTTCAACAAGTGATGGCGTCTCATGGGCTGACTGCGCTTCTTAGTGGTACACAAAATAATGGTGTGTTTTAAACCCGAAAGCACATTCAAGTGAAAGAAATAGGATTTCTGTGCCAAAGGGTAACCAGAAACATTTGCTACGAAGTGCATAATTATGGACAAATGAGTGAAGAGACCTCCAAAATGAGAGAGCGCGCTGAACTCTGGGGCAACCACACCCAACTGCCACATCTCCAGGGCCCGGAGGCACAGCCCCTGCCCTGGTGGCTGCCAGGTGAGACAGTAGGCCCCGGGAAGCCAGGTTTTTACCATTTTCAGGAGAAATTCCAAGCTTTCAAACAGCAGACATAAAGATCTGGCCCAGGAGTCACCATTTTGCAGTCGATGGCATATATCTCCACCTTACATTAGTCTGAAAAACTGAACTATGAGGATCTTCCAGGACACCTGGAAATAAGGGATGATTATTCCACACACAGCAGGTAAAGCCGCAGCCTGCAGCACCAGCATCCCATATGGGTGCCAGTTCAAGTCCTGGTTGCTCCACTTCCAATCCAGCTCCCTGCTAACGCACCTGGGAAAGCAGAAGATGCCCAAGTCCTTGGGCCTCTGCACTGGCATGGGCAACCCAAAAGAAGCTACTGGCTCCTGGCTTCGGATGGGCCCAGCTCCAGCTGATGCAGGCATCTGGGGAGTGAACCAGTGGATGGAAGATTTCTCTCTCTGCCTCTGCCTCTCTGTAACCCTGCCTTTCAAATAAATCTTTGAGAAAGGAAAAAAAAAAAAAAAAAAACAGAGGGCAATTGGGGCCAGCATTGTGGCACAGCAAGCTAAGCTACCACCTGCAACACTGGCATCCCACATGGGTGCAGATGTGAGTACCAGCTGCTCCACTTATGATCCAGCTCCTCAATAACGCTCCTGGGAAAGCAGCAGAAGATACACCAAGTGTGTGGGCCCCTGCACCCACGTGAGAGACCTGGATGGAGTTCTTGGCTTCTGGCTCTGACCTGGCCCAATCCCAGCCCTCTGGGGAATGAACCAGTGGATGGAAAAATCAATCTCTCTACCTCTACCTCTCTATTTCTGTAACTCTGGCTTTCAAATAAATATTTCTTTTTTACAAGAAAACTTTTTTTTTAAATGAGGGCACCAACAGCCCTGCCCTGTAACTGCCTCACTGTGCGTCCTGAGCTTGCACCTCTCACCTGCCCATCGGAGTCCAGTTCACAGGCTGCCACGATGGACTGAGGCAGCACGTGCTGAAGGCTTCCGTGCACAGGGGGCACCCGGCACATCAGCCAGCTCCCTCCCTGGGGGCCAGAGGGAGCCTGCCCTTTCTCAGCCTGCCATCTGCCTCATTCTGAACACACACACACACAACCCTACTGCCAAACCTAACATAAGGCTGTCATCCATCCCTAGTATTTCACCCAGCAGAAAATCCTTTCAATAAAAGGTACCTTCCTAAGATGTAATAAAAGATTTCAGAAGGTTCACAGTAACAGCCATGATAGACTATGCCAAAATGTGCCTATAGACTGCCAACATCAAATACCAAAAATAAAAGGCCAAGGACCCACACCACACCAGATGCAGAAACTAGTCCAGGCTGTTTTGATTCCAGACCAGATCTCATCTGGGGCCATGAATCAAAGTTCTGTTAGACTGTTACTCCCTCCAACACCAAAACCCCCTCACCTCTGACGGTGACTTCAAATTTGGTTCTTTGAAATAACCGGATTCAAATCGGGGTGAATATGAACGCTAACCCACCAGAGAAGTCTTTGCCAGAAACACAACACAAATTAAAACAGCACGTACATGCACACAACCAAAACTCCCATCTTCAGCCCCTTCGTCCTACAAACAGGACAGACCAAGGCTGATGGTCCCAGAAACAGCGCCCTCTGCTTTGATGTCCCGCTGTTTTCTCGTCTTTTTTCATTATTTAGAGAATACAAACCCACATAGATCAGACCTTACATATTTAACACAGTGCATTACCCCCTGTGCAAAGGGGGAAAAATTAAGTTTCATGTTTCTAGGCCAACAGGGCTGTTAATTTCTGTACAAGGCCAACCAGGATACCTTCCCAAAGTTGGCAGCACAGCCTGGTATCCCACTACCTTTGTGGTTAACAAGACGCAGGCAGCACCAGCAGAACCCAGGGCTCACCAGTCTACGAGACGGGACATGGCTAAGTGCGCGCCCCACATACCATGCTCTTC
This sequence comes from Lepus europaeus, assembly GCF_033115175.1. Taxonomy (NCBI): domain Eukaryota; kingdom Metazoa; phylum Chordata; class Mammalia; order Lagomorpha; family Leporidae; genus Lepus; species Lepus europaeus. Next base: position 105,717,969 of record NC_084835.1, on the reverse strand, counting down.
ATGAACCTCAAAGAAAACACAAATCTAATGTGAAGAGTCTGCTAAGTGTGGGTGCCTGCTTTGCTAAGAGAATGGGCAAGCGACGTCCACAGAGCATCGGGACTCTTCCTGCGGACGCACTGCCCAGGCAAACGCCCCCCATCTTTCGCACACCACACATCCTCCTCTCAGAGCCCGTCAAAATTTCCCATTTGTTGTATTCCGCGGACTAAGTCAGGGAGAGAAAACAAACGGTGTGCATTCAACAAGGTGCTGTTAGCGTTCCATGAAGGCAAGCCCTGGTTCTCCGAAGGGTGACCTGACAGCATGGAACCTCCCAGGAAAAAGCAAATACGTGGAAATGCGCAGTCATCAAAAACACCCCCGGCTTTTTTTCCTGCTAGGAAAAACCTGCCAAAGGCAGACGGACTAGACTCTTCTCGCGGGATACAATGTGTGTGCAACCCCACAGAACCAGCCAGGAGGCAACAAATTAATAAAAGATGTCTCCATCCCCCAGGCAGTTCCACACACCCTGTAGCTACACACTGGTTTTCACTGTTAACAACACACCCAGCTCAGATCCACACGGGCCCTCCTAGGCACCCTGACCCCATGGCTCTGGGTGGATTCTGACACCTACTGCCAGTGTAAACGAAGCACAAACAACAGTGACAAGAATCCGACCCGTTGGTTCAGTTGCATTGCCCAAAACATTCTTATGATTTTTTTTTAAGAGAGCTTTTAAAAGTAACCGTGTGATTAAATAAAAATTTATAAAGAATCCAAAGTGATTGGCACCCGCACTCCCAGCCGCGCCTTTGTTTCGGAATGCCGGGATCTCTCAGAGCGCCCACCAGCCCTGGCCTGCTGCCACGTCCACGCAGAAGTGCAGGGCACCGAGGGAGAACCCAGGAGGGCGCGGATTCCCCAGGGACGTGAGACAATGCTCCTTCCCACCCGGCCCCAGGTAACCACACACACACAAAAGAGGCAAATCAGCTTACAGGAGCACAGCACGGCAAAACACACATCACTGGTGGCGTGACCATCCTTCGATAAAAATAAATATCACAGCACCCACCTTGCTAGCACCGCCTAAAGTCACACCCACACTCACCCCACCCACCCCCAGATACCTCTTCCAGGGCACGCTGGCACCACACACACCCACACACACACACACCCACGCCAGGCCAGGAGGGAGCGGCTGGGCGCCGGCGAAGCCCACGGCGCACAGCAGCCTCTCTGGACGCCACCTCCCTCTGACCAGAGACAGAGAGGGAACCTCGGAGAAGAAAAGAGGGAGGGGAAGACAGAGAGATGGAGCAAGCCCGCATTTCCAGGCATCAACTTTTCATGAAATGCACAACCAGGATCGGAAATACCTCCCTGCTGAGTAATGCTGCGCCGAGCGTAAATTCACCTCTGCCACGGGGAGCCAGCCCCGGGCGCGCGCCCCGCCAGATGGCAAACCACTCCCACCTGCTCCCTGCAGCCGCCCGTCACGCCGCGCCCGCCGCAGGCCTCCCACCCCCCTTTTTGGCAGGGCGACGCACCAATGAGCGCGCGCGAGGCCAGCCACAGGGCTGAGCAGTGATTTAGCAGGATTGTCGCAAAGCGGGGAGTGGGAGCCGCGCAGGCGAGGGAGGGGGAACAAAGCCCTCTCCCGGCGAACCGGCCGCCTGGGGGCGTGGCTTCCTTCTTCGGTTTGATTAATAAAAGAGATCAATTAAGCGTTCCTCTCTCCACCCACCCCGGTGGTGCCAGGCTCTGATTCCTCAGAAGGAGGCTTTAAAAAAAAAAAAAAAAAAAAAAAAAGGCAGAGCTGCAAGCTCCCTCCAAGTTTCAGGCAGCACCTGCCACCATCCTTAACCACCTCCCGCCGCCAGGAGAGAAAAGACCCCGACCGGCCAGGGCCACGGCCACGGCCACCGCACCCGGCACACGCACCGCACAGCGCCCATGGGCCCGATCGGGACAAGAAAGTTCCAGGGGGTGGCCCCGGGGGCTCCTCGGCAGCAGCGGGTGTGCGGCCGCGACCCAGACGTGACACGCATCATAGACTCCCGGCTGCACGGGCGAGGGGCGCAAAGTTGCCCAAGAGCCCGGGAGTCGCCGCTTGGCGAGGAGGGGGCCGCGCCGCGAGAGGCGCGCGCGCCTTCCGCCCACCCCAAGGCTCGGACCGCGAGCGAAGCCCAGGCTCCCCGGGCACGGCGCAGCCGTATTTACAAACAATGCGTCGGCAGCCGCGAGCCGAGCGGAAGGACCCAGGCCCGCCCCCCGGGACCCCGCTCCGGAGCGCTCCCGCGTCCCGGGCGCCCCTGCAGGCGCACCCCGGGGTAGCCCCGCGCCCTTCCCCCTGCCGGCGCGGGGCAGGAACTCCCCCGGGGAGTCCCGACGGGAAGGGGCCACTCACCTCGTCTTCCGAAAGTCCATAGACCGGCTCCCCGAGTCCGGTCGCCATGGAGCCGGAGCTGCCGCCCGCGCCCCGCGCGGGGTCCGAGGCGCTCGCGGGCGGCGGCGCTGTGGCGCGGGCCGCCGGGCTCCGCACCCGGGCCTGCGCGCCCCCCGCGGGGGAGCGGCCGGGCGCCGGCAGGTGAGGGTGCCGGAGCGAGCGAGCGCGCGCCCCGGCCGCTGACCGCGCCGCTTCCTCCCGGAAGGCTGCGGGACGTGCCGGCCGGCGGCTCCCGAGAGCGCGCCGAGCAGCGGGCGGCGGCTCCGCCGGGCTTTCCCTGCGTGCGGCCCGCGCCTCCCTCGCGCCTCCCCTGCCCGCCGCTCTCCGCCCCTCTCCGAGGCTGCTCTGCGATCCGGGGCACCCGGCTCGCCCGCCCCCGCTCTCGCTCGGTCCCGGCCCCCGCTCTCCCCGCCCCCTCCTCCGCCTCCTCCCACCCGGCGCCGGGGCGGGCACTCGCGCCCCCCAAGCCAATCACAGGCCGGGCTGGGGGGCGGGCCGCGGGCTGCGGGGGTGGTGGAGTTCGGCCCCCACGCCCACCCCCACCGCCGAGCCGCCCGCGCGGCGCTCTGGGGGTCCCTGGGCCGCGGGGCGGGTGCGCAGGGGCGTGCCCGGGCCGGCTCAGCCTGCGGAGCTGACCCTGCCCCCTCCCCCGGCTTGGCTCTGCTTTGGGGAGGGGGCGGACTGGGCCTTTGCGGGCGAGAGGGCTTTGGCGAACCGCGTGGGCCCTCTCCCGCACTGGGGTCTTTGGGCCGGGAGCCTTGAGCGCGCCGTCTCAGTTTTCAGGGGGTGCAGATGGAGGTGTCCAGCCCCCTTTAAATCCTTGGCAGCCCCAGCCGGCCGGACTTGGCTGCGCCGTCGGCTCCCCAGAGCGCTGTGCCGGCCGGGGAGAGGCTGCCCCGCCGCGGCCGCGGGTCGCCATTGCCTGTGTCCGCCGCGCGGGGGACGAGCCCGCGCCGCGCCCTCGGAGCCGGAGCGCCTGGCTCTTCGGGAAGAGGCAGCTCGGCTCCCGGCCGCCGCCGGACGTGTGGAGCTGCAGTTGCCGACGCTGGAGACGCGGTGTCGGCCGCTGCGGGAGCCTTCCCGCAGCGCGCTCATCTCTTCCCTCGGATGTCCAAGAATGCCACGGACGACTGCAGAGGAGCGGGGGTGGGGGCTGGGGTCCCCGTCCCCGGGCATCCTCCGGAGGGCCTTGCCTTCATTTCGGATGGTAATTCAAAAACGGAGCACGCCGGGCTCGCGCTGTGTGCTGGGAAGACGACACGTGAACTTGCCTACCTGGGTGTTGCGCGCCGCCAGCTGCTTTAGCAAATGTCTCTGCGGGTCTTTCGTGTGACAGGGTAGGGGCGCACCCCGTCCTCACCCGAGCCCACCTTGGCCTCCCTGCGCGCTGACCGTGGCGTGACGTGGGTGACGTCGGATGGGTCTCCTTTGCAGAGCTTGCCCGGGGGGAGTCGGCAGCTGGTTGAGACGAAAATCAGAGCTCTCTTCCTGCTTTCCGTGCGGAGGTTCTTCTCTTCTGATTATCAGACACACACAGAGAGAGATTCCAAGATGCCCCTCTCCTCACCTGTGACCCCTGGGTGGGAGCCGTGGCTTCCGGACTAGCCGGGCCTTTGTCCAGTTCGAATAGTGGGTGTCATGCGGGGAAGGTCATCAGTTCTTAAATATTTTAATAGAAAACTATAATTTGGAACTGCACAGCAAACCCTGGAGGTGAGGGTTCCAGGCTTAACTTTTGTTGAGGGGGGTGGGGTGCTGTATCATCTGGGTACTGGAAAGGCTGTCAGACCCCACTTCCTTCACCCCGCATGTCTGTAGCCACCTGCAGCCTGGGGTCATGTACTTGGCTCTCCTTGGGGGACGGTTATTAGAAGCCCAGGTTATGAAACTTGCCGTATGCCATTTACTGGTCTGTATGATTGTTTACAAAAGTGTGGCCTATGACGCTATTCCATATCCACTGTAAGAATCAAACAGGACATTCGTTTTCATAAGGAGGGGGGAAAGTTTTCTTGCCTACTTCCAAGGAGCTGGTTAAGTTTTTGCATCCTGGATGACAATGACAAAAATTATTTCAACTAATTGTGGCTTTCTTTTGTTAAATTTATTTTGGCTACCAGGAAACTCAATCAAATGTATGGCCTTAAAGCCATAAAAAAAATAAAAAAGCAGCAGCAGCAATCCCCTTTGCAACAATGTACTAACTTTCCCTCAAGCCATGAGCCCTACCCAGGGCCACAGTGCAGCCCCCTGGGGATATTTACAATAAATTTGGAGGAGGAGTTCAGCCTACCAGTTAAGATGGTTAAGATGCCCTTGTCCCACAAGGGCTACCTGAATTCAGTACCTGGCCCTGACTCCTGATCCCACTCTCCTGCTAATGCAGACGCTGGGGGGGGGGGGGGGCAGTGATGCTCAAGGAGCTGAGTTCTTGCCACCCATGTGGGACACTGGATCAGGTCTCTGATTTCCATGCCTAGCACCAGCCCAGGCTGCAGACATTTGGGGAGTGACCCAGCAGATGGGAGCACCCCAGAACCTCTGTGTGTGTGTTGCAAATTAAAACAGACCAAGTGTCCAGGTGTAGCAGAGATGACTCTGATTTCATTGGTTCAGGGCAGAAGCACAGTCATTTCATTAGCATCCCAGGTGATGCTAATATGCAGCAACATGCAAACTTCAGTGTAGGCCAGTGGTTCCCAGACTTTGCCACACACAGAAACACCTGGGGATCCTTCTGGCTACTGCCACCTGCCTCCCAGCCCAGGACCTTCTGATTTAATTGGTACTGGGTGCCCCGTGGGCATCAGGAGTGTTAAAGCTCGCCAGGTGTTTCTAATACAGAGTAAAGTTTAGGGGCCTCTAGCCTAGATTTATATTCCTATTTACATTTTCTCCATGGTACTGATTTTGAAAATTTTTTTCCAACTTAGGAAAAATTACATATAATAAATACACTCAAATCCTTTGTGGAATAAAGTGGGATGTAAACACAAGTACTAATGCTGATATCCTTCCGTGTTTCCTGCTCTGTCCCCGTCTGAAGTCTCAGAGATTAATAATCCAGTGTCTTCCGGCCGAGGCAGACAACCCCTCGGGCAGGGTAAGCCGTTCCACAGTTTCATCCCAGGCAATCAGTCTTCTCCCATCAGTTTCACATCTACCCTGCAATCACACAGAACGACACCTTGTGGATTCTCCTCCAGCGTTTGTTCCATTCTGTTCTCTTTGGAGACTGCTGCTAACATTTTACATTTGGAACTGTGTGTTTTGCTAATTGCTCTTCACTGGGATCATCAGGAATGAAAAATTAGCCGGAACAATCTTAAAGTACAATGGGTAATCACAAGTAGGGAACATTTGAATGTAGAGCGGCTTTACAGATCATTGAGTTGTCTTAGCAAAGCTTGGTGTAGCCTGAGCACATCTGGGAAGAACCCAAAGCAGAAGAAAACAAAATGCCACATCACTATGGAAGTTTCTATAAATTAGCACTAGAATTCTCTCTTTGATTTTTGGCAATGATTTGTATTCTTCAGAAAGAAAGCTCAGGGGAAGGCATTGTGGAGCAGCAGCTTAAGCTGCCTCTTGGGAAGCCCGCGTCCCATAGCGGAGTGCTGGTCAACTTTGGCTCCTGCATTTCAGATCCCTCTTCCTGCTACTGTGTCGTGGGAGGCAGAAGATGACAGCTCAAGTCCTTGGGGCTCTGCCACCCACTGCAGAGACCCACTTGAGAGAGGCTCCTGGCTTCAGCCTGTCCCTGCCCCACCTGCATTTAGGGAGTGAACCAAGTAGATGGAAGATCGATCTCTCTCTTTTTTTTTTTTCCTCTGTTGCTCTGTCATAAACATTAAAAAGAAAGCCTGCTAAGCATTTTGACACACTTAGAAAATCTGGTGCCATGTTGAAACTCAACAACATTCCTTAACACATTAGAGAAATTGATAAATTTATGATTACATAAGAAAATAAACTATGCAGAGCCCAGCATTTGGGCATAACAGATTAAGGCACAGCCTGCAATGTCAGCATACCATGTGGATACCAGTTCAAGTCCTGGCTGCTCTACTTCTGATCCAGCTCCCTGCTGATGCACATGGAAAGCAGCAGAAGATACCCCAAGTACTTGGGCCCCTGCTACCCCCGTGGGAGATCTGGATGAAGCTCCTGGCTCCTGGCTTCTGCCTGGCTCAGCCATGGCCATTGCAGTCATTTGGGGAGTGAACCAGTGAATGGAAGAGCTCACTCTCTCTCTCTCTCTCTCCCTCTCTCTCTAACTTTGCCTTTCAAATTAAATAAATAATTTTTTAAACAAAAAACAATGCTTCATTTTTTTACAAAAAACAGGTAAGTCAGAGTGACTTGTAAATGGCTAATTTTTTTGTACTGAAATAGTCAAGCTTTTAAAGAAACGCTTATTCTAGTATTCATTCTAGCACTTTCAAAATAATGAAATATCTGAAAAACAGATATATATTTTCTGTGTTTTTCTTAAGATTTATTTTATTTATTTGAAATACAGAGTTACAGAGATGGAGGGGAGAGACAGAGTCTTCCATCTGCTGGCTCACTCCCCAAATGGCCGGAACTGAGCTGATCTGAAGCCAGGAGCCAAGAGCTTCTTCCAGGTCTCCCACATGGGTGCAGGGGCCCAAGGACTTGGGACATCTACTGCTTTCCCAGGCCATAGCAGGGAGCTGGATCAAAAGCAGAGCAGCCGGGACTCAAACCGGCACCCATACGGGATGCTGGCCCTGTAGGCCAGGACTTTAACCCAATGTACCACAATGCCGTCATGTGTTTTTCAGTCTGACAAAATATCTGCCTTTTAATGGGATATATTAGTGACTTAAAAACCATTATTATCATTTCCAAAATGTCTGGATTTATTTCCACATTCTTCCTCTTCTTAATGGGTCTTTTCATTGAGTAGTTGTTCTTGTCTATTTTCTTATTGTGTGTGTTTGCTTCTCCTGGTTAGGCTGTTCATCACTGAATCTCTGTTCTCTTACTGATTACACTTGACTTTTTTTTTTAAAGATTCATTTTATTTGTTTGAAAGAGTTACAGAGAGAGGTAGAGACAGAGAACAAAAACCGTCTGCTGGTTCACTTCCCAAATGGTCACAATGGTCAGAGCTACACTGATCCAAAGCCAGGAGCCAGGAGCTTTTTCCAGATCTCCCACCTGGGTGCAGGGGCCCAAGGACTTCGGCCATCTTCATTGCTTTCCCAGGAGCATTAGCAGGGAGCTGGATTGGAAGTGGAGCAGCCAGGACTCAAACCAGGACCCATGTGGGATGCTGGCTCTGCAGTCCGGAGCTTTACCCACTACGCCACAGTGCTAGCCCCTACACTTAACATTTCACATACATGCCTAAAGGTAACAAATCAAAGGTTAATAACTTGGGGCAGGCATTGTGGCAAAATGGGTTTAGCCACCACTTGCACCACCAAGCATCCTATATTGGAGTGCCAGTGTGAGTCCCAGCTATTTGCATTTCCGATCCAGGTTCCTGCTAATGCACCCGGGGGGCAGTGGATGATGGCCCAAGTATTTGAGTTCCTGCTACTCTCATAGAAGACCAGGATGGAGTTGCTGGCTCCTTGCTTCAGTCTGGCCCTGGGTTGGCTGTTTTGGACATCTGGGGAGTGAAATGAAGGAAGAAAAATACCTCTCTGTTTCTCTCTCTCTCTCTCTGTCTCTCTCCCTTCCTCCCTCCCTCTGTGTGGGTGGGGGTGTGGGTGCACACAGCTCACTCTTTCTCTGTCACTCTGCTTTCAAATAAATAAGTAAATCTTTTTTTAAGTTAAACTTAGTCCACCATCTGAACAATCCAAGAAGTTTAAAACATCGCCTTCAATCAACTCTTTACGTGGTACTGATGTCACTTATTTAAACTACCAAGTCAGACTTTATTGTGATATTATACAACTTGAAACCTTATAAATATGTTTTGCAGTTTCTTTTCTAAGGATTTCTTACTGCTTCTTAGATATCCCTTAGGGACCATTTTCCTGCTTCTGAAGGGATATCCTTTTAAATTCCTCCTGTGAAGCATCACGGATGATAAACTCTGACTTTTCGTTCAACTATGCAAGTGTCTACCCTTACCCACAGTAGCAGGTGAAATTGTGCTATCTAGTAAAAGACTCAAAAGTCACTGTGGAGTGTGGCAGAGCGAAAACTAATGACCTAAATGTGACCAGTCCCATTCACCCATTTTCCCAGATCCTGGCACTCTCAAGTCTCGGGTTTGGAATCCGATGTATTTTGGGAGGTGCTGGGGAACAAGATAGCCCTTAAGAAAAAGAAGCTTCCCTCTGATTGCCGGTTTTCCTCGCTGGTGATGGATGGTCAGCTCCTGCTCTAATTACTGTTGCTTCATAATGTTAAGCTGCTGTTGGTTCTGGGTGTTCTAAACTCTCTATAATCCGTGGCTTTCTTTGCCTTTGCCAGGCCTAATATACTTTGCACTTTGTCTATCTGTGGATTTAAATCCCTTATCACGTCTGGGTGCTCAGCTACTACCTCTCCAATTATTGTCCTTGTGCCGTTCTCTGTATTCGGTGTCTCTGGGACTCCTGTTAATTACATGTTAGACCTTCTCAATTGGTTCCCTGGATTCTTAACCTCCTTCACATAGCCCTCTCCTTGTCTGTGCTGCTTTCCAAGTGAATTCTTCAAATCTCTCTTCCATTTTGCCAAATAGCTACTTAGTTGAGTCTATTTAATCCAGCAATTTATTTTTTTATTCAATAATTATACCTAAAAGTCCTATTTAATTCTTCTGCAAATAAACCTCATCATTCTTCATAGCTTTTTATTATGTGTTTCCAAACTTTACTTCATGAGATCATTCATAACTAATTAGTTTATCATCTGTTAATCCTAACAGCTAAAAGTCTGGGGTACGTCTTCCATTGTTTCTGTTGACTATTACAGCGACTTTACTACATGTGATTGCTGTGATTTTATTTGGTTAATTTAGTCTGTGGGATCGCACTAGGCTTGTGTTTGCTCCTGCTGAGATCCAGGGGAGCCCACCACTCTCTGGGTCCACTTGAGACCTGGTTAAGAATCTCAACTCGCTAAGAAGTCTCTGGTCCAAGCCACCAACTAGTTGAAGGGTTAGTTCTCCTCGGCTGAAGGCTGATGGAGCATTCATTTACCACTTCCTGCATCATTCTTTGGTTTGGGCTAACTTTTTCAGGGTGTGGAGGTCTGCTCAATGTAGTATAGTTCAGAATACATTCATGTCCCCACCTTCCAGTAAAGAATGCCCCTCACCATGGATCTTATTTTGGCCAGTGGAATATGAGAGAAGTGGCAATGTGGCCGATTCAAAGCAGAGATCATAAGACGCTGTGCAAATTTCTGCCCCCTCGTTTGTGCGTCTGTCCTCCACCATTAGAATGCAGAGGGTGAGAATCGCTCCTTAAGCCTTAGTGAGGAAAGACATGAGACAGATTTCACCTGACGTGCAGCCTGGAGCGGGGTCACCCAACTTAGAGCCGCTGACATACAAGGCAAACTCCAAGGGGAAAAAAAAACAGTATTGTTTTGGTCACTGAAATTTTGAGATGTTTGCTATATAGCACTATCACAGCCAAGGCTGACTCCCATATGGGATTTTCAGCAATGAATGTTTCTTTCAGCAAGCAAGCAGTACATTTAAAAAGTCAGGATGGCCGGCGCCGTGGCTCAACAGGCTAATCCTCCGCCTTGCGGCGCCGGCACCCAGGGTTCTAGTCCCGGTCGGGGCACCGATCCTGTCCCGGTTGCCCCTCTTCCAGGCCAGCTCTCTGCTGTGGCCAGGGAGTGCAGTGGAGGATGGCCCAAGTGTTTGGGCCCTGCACCCCATGGGAGACCAGGAGTAGCACCTGGCTCCTGCCATCGGAACAGCGCGGTGCGCCGGCCGCAGCGCGCTACCGTGGCGGCCATTAGAGGGTGAACCAACGGCAAAGGAAGACCTTTCTCTCTGTCTCTCTCTCTCTCACTGTCCACTCTGCCTGTAAAAAAAAAAAAAAAAAAAAAAAAAAAGTCAGGATGGGCCGGCGCCGCGGCTCACTAGGCTAATCCTCCACCTGCGGCGCCAGCACACCCGGTTCTGGTCCCGGTTGGGGTGCCGGATTCTATCCCGGTTGCCCCTCTTCCAGTCCAGCTCTGCTGTGGCCCAAGTGCTTGGGCCCTGCACCCGCATGGGAGACCAGGAGAAGCACCTGGCTCCTGGCTTCAGATCAGCACGGTGCGCCAGCCGCACAGGCCATTGGAGGTGAACCAATGAAAAAAAGAAGACCTTTCTCTCTGTCTCTCTCTCTCACTGTCCACTCTGCCTGTCCAAAAAAAAAAAAAGGATGGCTGGGATCAGCACTGTGGTGCAGTGGGTTAATGCCCTGGCCTGAAGTGCCAGTATCCCATATGGGCACCGGTTTGAGACCCAGCTGCTCCACTTCTAATCCAGCTCTCTGCTGTGGTCTGGGAAAGCAGTGGAGGATGGCCCAAGTCCTTGGGCCCCTGCACCCATGTGGGAGACCTGGACAAAACTCCTGGCTCCTGGCTTCGGATCAGCACAGCTCCAGCCATTGCAGCCAATTTGGGAGTGAACCATCGGATGGAAGACCTCTCTCTCTCTCTCTCTCTCTCTGCCTCTCCTCTCTCTCTGTAACTCTGACTTTCAAATAAATAAATCTTTTAAAAAAAGTCAGGATAAAAAAAAAGTCAGGATGGCTTACAGCAGGGAGACCTTTCAGAGTAGCCAGACCGCCAGAAGGCCAGCTGAAGAGGCTCTGTTGACCCCTACAAATGAGACACATGAGATTTAACCCAGCCAAGCTTTTTTTGCTTAAATATGACACAGTCCAACAGGTGTGGCACAGCATGTTAAGCTGCCACATGGGACACTTGCATGCCATATTAGGGTGCTCATTGGAGCCCCAGCTTCTCCACCTCTGATCCAGCTCTCTGCCAATGGGCCTGAGAAGCAGGAGGCAATGGAGCATGTACTGGAGTCCCTGCCACCCATGTGGGAGACCTGAGTAGATTTGCTGCTGGCTTCGGCCTAGCCTAGCCCTGGATAGCCATTTGGGGACAGAACTAGCAGGTGCAGGATGTCAATCAATCTCTCTGTATCTGCCCTATAAGTCTGCCTTTCAAATAAATGTTTGTTTTTTTTTAAAAAAAAGATCACCAAATTTGTCCTCTTAAATAACACCTTTACAACCTTATTTATCCCTAGTAACTTATTTGATGAACTCTATTTTTTTTAAAGGTTTATTTATTTATTTGAAAGGCAGAGTTACAGAGGGAGAGACATCTTCCACCTACTGGTTCACTCCCCAAATGGCCACAAGGCTAGAGCTGGAAGAATCCGAAGCCAGGAGCCAGAAGCTTCTTCTGGGTCTGCCACGTGGGTGCAAGGGCCCAAGCACTTAGGCCATCCTCCACTGCTTTCCCAGGCCACTAGCGGGGAGCTGGATCAGAAGTGGAGCAGCTGGGACCTGAACCGGTGCCCATATGGGAAGCCAACACCGCAGGTGGAGGCTCAATGTAATACGCCACAGTGCCGGCTTGTAACTTTAAAATCAATGCCAAGTTCTTATTTCCCAGACATTGGGAAGGGTGTTTATCCATTTGATGTGGGTACTGTAAGAAAATACCAGGACCTCAATGGCCCTAAAACAACAGAAATGCAGTCTCTTACTGCCAGAATTTGTTTCAGAATCACTGGGCCTAAGCCAGGGCGCTCCACCTTCCTCTGGAGGTCATGACAGAGTCCTTGCCTTTTCCAGCTCCTGAGATGCAAATTCCTCGCGTTCCTTGGTTCACGGCCCCTCCCTCCATCTTTGAAGCAGTGGCATCTTCAAATTCCTGTCTGCTCAGGTCCTTCTCTCCTTCTTCCTTCTGTCTGCCTCCCTCTAATGAGGGAGTGTTTAAGATCTACCTAAGGATAACCATTCCATATCAAGATCCTTAACTTCATCGCATCTCCTTTACCATATACAAAGGTATTTCAGAGTTTGCAGGAAATGCTATGAAAAAGTAAGTTGATTTTAGTGAAAAACATCATTGAAATTCCTACATAGGAGGGCTCTTCCAAAGTTCAAGAAGATGCATATTATGAAAAACTGTGCATAGATTTCAAAATTTTCTTTACCTCCAAATAAACAAATCAAATTCCCTTTTCCAGGAACTGCTGGCTCCAGGGATAAGGACCTGGGTTTCTTGGGAGTCCATCTGTCAGTCAACCACAAGGTGCATGGTGGCCCATTTTTCTGGATGCCATATGTGCTCAGTTATTTGAGTTCAAGCTTTTGGTAGATCAAGGGAATGATTTGTTTCTCTCCACTTCCTTTGCACTTCAACTTTCTGGAAGCAAAATAGATTACATCCTTCAATTCCATGGTAGAGATTCTAAAACAGCTGCTTTAATGAACAGTTTGACAAGCTCATTGATTATTTTTGCAAAAAAAATTTCTTTAGTAATTTGAAGAAACTCAGTAATTTAAAAGGTGAAAAATGTGTCTTTTCATTTTCAAACTGTTTACTATTCTGCTAATAAAATATGAAAGTGTGCTTCTAAGTGATTTTTCTCTACATATATTATTTGTATTAAAAGCCGGAAGACCGAAGCGAAGTCGTTCAGTGACTCCACTAATAGTTCCTAGGATATTGCTAACAATTAGGATACATCTTTCTCCTCTGTGCTGGGAGAGATGCGTGGAAGAGGCGATGCTGGGACTACTTAGGGTCTACAGATAAATATTGCAAAGGAGAAAGAGGCTGCACTTACTGGGAAGGCTCTTAGATGACCAGGGAGGACTCACAGCCGGTGAAGTAACCCAAAGCTGGTAAGGGGGAGGCAACATCTGATGCATTTCTCTGGTTTTCTCATCCCCATCCCAGACAGACCCCCCTGGACCCCCTCCTCTTCTCTTTCACGCATCCAGTGTCAGGGATCAGGTCAGAAGGAGGTCCCCAACACAGACAATCCCTCCATGAGCTCAGAACAGAAGCCCTGAGGATGCTGCAGCCCGGGGAGCCAGCACCACAGAGGGAGGTGGGCAGCGGCTCTTCCTTTCTCAGGAGCGTGAGCCTGAGTGGGCGGGACTAAAACCCAGGTGAGAACAGCAGCCAAGGGTTTGACAGCACAGTCAGCTGGCTAGACTGTGAGGAGCAGGCACTTTCACTTTTTGCTGATAGGAGTGCAAAGCAACCCTATGGAAGGACTTTGTCTGCTTCTAGCAAATTATATTGGCATCCACTCCTTAAGCCAGCAATACCACTTCAAAGCCTACCTATGCTGGCAAAATCCAGTGTGACTTGTGCATCTGAAATATCAAAAGCTTGGAAAGCATCCCAAAGAGCCATCCCTGCAAAAGTGGTTGAATCAATTATTGGCACATCCATCCATTGGTAGCTGTAGAAATGAATGGAGATGCTCTCTCCATATGATGTAGTTTCAAGGATCTATTAAGGTTAAAAAAAGAGAGAGAGAGAGAGAGAGAGAGCAAAGTACAGAACCATATTTATCCTGGGTGACCATTTGTATGCAGATGGGAAAACATGCCTGGGTCTAGGAATAGGATGACATCATCAGTGCTGTCTCTTGTTTCTGCTTGGCTGCCTTCTGGAGTCTGGTTCTGTCCATACAGTAAATGGGAAGATTGCTTGCAGCCCAAGCTGCCTGTCTTCCTTGTGTATACAGAACTGGTTTTTGTCAACGATACCTTAACAAAGCTGAGTGGGAGAACGGGTCCTTCTCAGTCATTGTATAAGACCCCACCTGCAACACAGCCCCAGCGGTGTGAGGGGGAAGAGAGGACAGGACAGGGCAGTTGGCAGCCCTACTGGACCGTCTGGCACGGTGGGAATGGGGAGTCCCCAGATGAAATGGGAACAGCGAACACAAGGAGGAGAGATGCCCACCACCCCCTCAGACCTCCAAGAACGGAACAATGAGAAGAGGGAGTTCTGTTTGCCCAGATCAGAATTCTACACAAAAGATGTGAAATAATCAGCACTGAGTCTTCTCATCTTGGGGTGTCAGAGCAGGTGGTGAAGCGAAAGTCCTGAGCACTGTTATAATAAACTCTGATCCTGGGGCCAACGCTGTGCTGCAGTGGGTTAAACCACCGCCTGCAATGCCGGCATCCCATATAGGTGCCTGTTCAAGTCCCAGAGGCTCCACTTCCGATCCAGCTGCTTGCTAATGCTCCTGGGAAAGCAGCAGAAGATGGCCCTAGTCCTTGGGCCCCTGACCCATGTGGGAGACCTGGAAAAAACTCCTGGCTCCTGGCTTTGGCTTGGCCCACCTCCGGCTGTTGTAGCCATCTGGGGAGTGAAACAGCAGATGGAAGATTGCTCTCTCTCTCTCTCTCTCTCTCTCTCTCTTTCAAAGAAATAAAATAAAAATCTTTAAAAAAAACCCACTATGATCCTCATATAGTACATTAGGCCTTTCCATATGTCCATCCTACATCTCATTACCTCTTCCACTTCACTTAGCAGATCTTTAAAGGAATCTGAGAGCTACCCCAGAAAATGAAACGAGAGTCTAGAAAGTGAATTCTGAACTGAAAGGTGGAATAAAAACATCAGGACTTGTGCCTGTGCTGAGACAACACAGCTTCTGGTGTCAGGTTTCACACTGAGAGCTTTGCCTTAGCATGCGGGTGTGGACGCCTGTGGCATTCCCTGGGGTGGCTCAAATGGAGAAGTGTGAGGAGCGAATGACCTTAGAAGCACTTTGGGACAAATGGAGGTGCTTTTAGTGAGCGTTGTACGTGCAGGCTGCTTGCCCAATGCCAGCATTTCCAAAGACAGGCAAAAGTGTCCAAAGGAAAGCAAAATGCGTGGGCATCGCAAGGCCGGGCTGGCCAAGAAATGGATTCCCGGGTCACTCCTGGCTATCTGGGTGTGAAAACTTCTAAGAGCCACAACTGTTGTGGCTTTTTACAAGGACAGCTTTGGACTGTGGCTAAAGGAAATCTTCTGTCTCCTATGGTGGGAACGAAGCCCAGGGACGTGGCCCTGTCACCTCTCACAGGTAATTCCAGGAAGCCCTGCAAGCTAATGGCCATTGACTCTGCAGGTCCCCAGGAACTGCTCAGCGAAGTCTCAAAACAGCTTAACGGGAAGCAAACCATCGCCTATGCCATGATGATGACGGGTGTTCCTCATAACAATGTGAATGTCATCTTTTTAGAAAAAGATTTATTTCATTTATTTGGAAGGCAGAGTGACGAGAGAGAGAGAGAGAGAGAGAGAGAGAGAGAGAGAGAGAGAGAGAAATCTTCCATGCACCAGTTCACACCTTGAATGGCCACAATGGTTGGGACTTGGCCAGGCCAAAGCCCAGAGCCAGGAGCTTCTTCAGGGTCTCTCACATGGGTGCACAGCACAAACACGGGGGCTGTCTTCCAGTATTTTCCCAGGCATATTAACAGGAAGCTGGATCGGAAGTAGAACAGGTGGGACTCGAACCGGCACCCATGTGGGATGCTGCAGGTGGCAGCTTAACCTGCTATGCCACCGTGCCTGCCCCTAAATGCCATCTTTTTTTAAAAAAATCAGAAATCTGTTATTTGCAGCATTACCCTATGTTAGAACCACAACATTGTTAAAAACATATTTCCATTCTTCCATTTTACGTTCATCATTAAAGTTTAAATTACAAAGCACTTCCTGGAGGCCCATGTCACTGTGCCCCATGTCACTGCTGATGCCATCACAATGCCCCATCCTTCTGCACACCCACCCTGAGAGAAGTCTGATACAGGTGGAACATCCAGAATTGGAAAATCCAAAATGTGAAACTCTTTAAGCACCACCATGCTGCCACAGAGGAAAATTATTCACCCAGCCTCATATGTGATGGGTCACAGTCAAAACACAGGTGCTCCAAAAACACTGGATGAAATTCCCTCACACTGAGGGGTGGGCATTGTGGCACAGCAGATGAAGGGGTCACTCAGGACGCCTGCATCCCATACCAGAGTGCCTGGGGTCAAGTCCCACCTCTGCTTCTGATTCCAGCTTCCTGCCAGTGTGCACCCTGGGAGGCAGGACATGATGGCTCAAATACTTGAGTCCTTGTCACTCACGTGTGAGATCCAGACGGAGTTCCGGACTCCTGGATTTGGCCTGTGCCAGCCCTGGCTGTGCAGGCATTTAGGGAGTGGCCAAGCAGGTGGAAAATACTATCCTCTCTCTCTCTCTCTCTCTCTGTCTGCATTTCAAATTAGCAAAACAATATAATGTATTCTTTTGAAAAATGACCTCAGGCTACAGCTAGAAAATGAGGCACATGAATTATATGAATTCCGTGTTTAGACTTGGGTCTCATCCCCAAGATGAATCATTAAATATGTGCAAATATTCTGAAATCTGAAAAAAAATCCCAAATTCAAAACACTCCTGGTTGTAGATATTGCAGGTAAGGGGGCTTCCACCTGTGACTCGCGGTTACCATTCTCTCCACCTCCACTCCCGGGACAGAGTCCACACAGGACGCAGTGAGCACACAGGAGGGGTCTCGTCCAGTGCTCTGGCTGCCCAGGTCCTGGGCCTTCTCCTTCCGAATGACCTTGTCCTCTCCTCTACATCCTAGCCCTGTCCACTCTCCAAACTGCTCCATCTCGAAACGCCGCGATGAACACATCCTGATCACAGCCTTCACACACCCAGCCTGAGTCCCACATTCTCTCTGCTGTTGCCAAGAACACTATGCCCTGCACTTTCCCCTATGTGAGACCTCTCCCTCGCAACCTCACCCCCTCCTGCGTCTAGCTTACTCCACCATCCCACACTTCGGTCCTTCTCCTGCAATTATTCCAAAACTAGTTCCTCCTCCGTCCTCTGTGGTTTCTGATTTATCCAGGCCTGAGCCCAAGGGGCTGAGACTCGCTGAACAAAAGAGAAAGCTCAGCACTTTCTGCCCAGGGTGGATGCACAGCGGCCAACCTCAGCTGTGCTCTGGTATCCCAACCACACTTCCACTCCCCCGTTCTCGCAGATGACTTCGCTTCCTACTTCCAGGAGAAATCAAAAACTAGGAGCAGGTAGGTTGTCCACAGCCCCGCCTGCAGACACTCCCCTGACCTCAACCTAGCCCTGTCCCTCGCCTTCCTTCCTGTCCCTTCTCCCAAGGAAGCCTGGACCCTCTGCCCCCACCCCTCGCCCCCAGCCATCTCGTCTTCTATCCTTTCTTCCTTAAAGTTTTCAATTTAAATTATGCTTAAAAAAAAAAAATGAAATGCCCGTGACAGCTTGGGTTGGATCACAATGAAGCTGGGAGGCAGGAAGTCGATCCAGGGCTCCTACGTGGGTTGCTGGACGCAGCTTACTGGAACCACCACTACCGCCTCCCAGAGTGCAGAGCTGGGACTCCAATCCACGCACTTCAATTGAGCATCTCAATCAGCGTCTTAACCAGTGTGCCGGACACCCAGACCCCACCAGATCCTTCCCACCAGCGTGAAAATCCTCTTCCAACCCGAGAGAGGAAATAGAGAAAAAGCCCTCCCCATCCTCACATCCCCTTCCAAGTCCCACCTTATCTCCCGTCTTCCCTTCCCGGGCCATTGTCTGCAATTTCTCACAACCACCGTTCCCTTCCTCCTGCAGTCTATTTCTCACCCTCAAGAATCTACTGGCATTCCTTTCATTCAGTTCCATCCAGACATGCATGATCCTTAAGCCAGCAGAAACTTCACAGTCTTATTTGTCCTCTTAGTGACGTCCTCCCCAGAGACTTCTGTCATTCTCTGGAAATTTCCCATTGCATTTCCTGGGTGCATTGACATCATTCTCGCTTGGTTTCCCTTCCACGCTCCTCCTTCTCCTATTCAGTTTCCGTCAGGGCTCTTTTTCCTCCTCCCACTGAGTTCCTAGAACTTCCTTGCCTTTTATTTTCTTTTGAAAATTTTTGAAAGGCAGAGTTACAGGGACAGCTGGAGAGAGAGAGAGAGAGAGAGAGAGAGAGAGAGAGAATCTTCCATCCATTGGTACACTCTTCAGATTGGCCTAGCTCCAGCCATTGTGGCCATTTGGGGAGTGAATCAATGGATAGAAAGCCTTTCTGTTTGTCTCTCCCTCTGTAACTCTACCTCTCAAATAAATAAATAATTTAAAAAAAAAAAAAAAGGTAGGAAGAGAAAATGCCTAGGAGCCTGAAATTCCATCCTGGTCTCCCACGTCGGTGGAGGAGCCCAAGCACCTGGGCCACCTTTTGCTACTTTCCCAGGTGCATTAGCAGGGAGCTGGATTGGAAGTGGAGCAGCCACGAATTGAACTGGTACCCAAATGGGATGCTGGCACTGTGTCACGACACTGGCCCCAAGGCATTTTCTCTTCCTACCTTTTTAAAAAAAAAAAAAATATATATATATATATATATATATATATATATATATATATTTGAGAGGTAGAGTTACAGAGGGAGAGACAAACAGAAAGGCTTTCCATCCATTGGTTCACTCCCCAAATGGCCACAATGGCTGGAGCTAGGCCAATCTGAAGCCAGGAGCCACGAGCTTATTCTAGGTCACCCATGTGGGTGCAGGGTTCCAAGCACCTGGGCCATCATGTACTGCTTTCCCAGGCCATAATCAGAGAGCTGGATTGGAAGAGGAGCAGCTGGAACATGAACTGGCCCCAATATGGGATGTTGGTGCTGCAGGTGGAGGCTTAACCTACTATGCCACAGCGCCAGCTCCTCCTAACTTTTATTATGTTGCCTATGACCTCCTGTTCTCTGCCTTTAATTATAATCTTGAAGTACATGTCTCTGATCCTGGCCTTTCTTCTGAGCTCCAAACCTGTGTGTGTGTGTGTGAACCTATGAAGTTCAACATTTTGGGGAATGTTTTTAAAAAAATGTTAGCTTGAGGCTAGCGGCACCAGCATCCCATATGGGCACTGGTTTGAGTCGCGGCTGTTCCACTTCTAATCCAGCTTCCTGTTAATACATCTGGAAAGCAGCAGAGGGTGGCCTGAGTGCTTGGGCCCCTGCACCCACATGAGGGGTCAGAAGAAGCTCCTGGATCCTGGCTGCTGGCTTAGATCTGGCCCAGCTCCAGCCCTGCAGTCGTTTGGAGAGTGAACTAGCAGATAGAAGATCTCTGTCTCTCTCTTTCTCTGTCTTTCCCTCTCTCTCTCTGTAACTCTGCCTTTCAAATAAAATAAATAAATCTTAAAAAAATATGTTAAGCAACATCTACCATTTCTGCCCACCCTTTATTACTCCTTCCTCTATAGCAAAAATCCTTCTGTGTTACGTTCTCCATGCATGTGATTTGGATGAGAGTGCCTCCATGCCCTAAGGCAGACACCTAACCCCAACTTGTCCCATCAGAGCCCCAGCCCCGGCCGCAGTGACTGGTCAGAAATGGGCACATGATACAAATGGACCAGTGAGTGTTGGATGCTGTGTGTTTTTTTTATTTTTTATTGGAATTATGGTTAACATGGTTAAAATGGCTTGGTTTTCCACCAGGGGGTGGGCCGTGAGTGATTAGGTATTGACCTAATAATCTAAGGTCAAATGTAATGGCATTTTAATCTACCACTATGCATGAAGTGTTCAGGGCAAGTGAACAGGCATTTAAAAATCCGTAGGCCAGCGCAGCGGCTCACTAGGCTAATCCTCCGCCTGCGGTGCCGGCACACCGGGTTCTAGTCCCGGTCGGGGCGCCAGATTCTGTCCCGGTTGCCCTTCTTCCAGGCCAGCTCTCTGCTGTGGCCAGGGAAAGCAGTGGAGGATGGCTCAAGTGCTTGGGCCCTGCACCCGCATGGGAGACCAGGAGAAGCACCTGGCTCCTGGCTTCGGATCAGCACGGTGCGCCGGCCACAGCGGCCATTGAGGGGTGAACCAACGGAAAAGGAAGACCTTTCTCTCTGTCTCTCTCTCACTATCCACTCTGCCTGTCCAAAAAAAAAAAAAAAAAAAAAAAAATCCGTAAGCAATACACCATGCTCCAAAATAAAGCATACATTGATTAAAGATTCAATTGAGGGAAAATAGCAGCAAAAACTATAAGTAAAGAAAATGAGAAGGTGGTCAGGCTGGGCCAAATAAGAGGGGCAGGAAGAAATGTGGGGTGGGCCCTAAAGCGACGCAATGCATTGTAAGTCTAGTATTATTACTTCGCCATTGTATGGGAACGACCTACGTTAAAAAGCAATATCAAGGGGCCGTCGCCGTGGCTCACTTGGTTAATCCTCCACCTGCAGTGCCGGCATCCCATATGGGCGCCTAGTTCTAGTCCCAACTGCTCCTCTTCCAGTCCAGCTGTCTGCTGTGGCCCAGGAAGACAGTGGAGGATGGCCCAAGTCCTTGGGCCCTGCACCCGCATGGGAGGCCAGGAGGAAGCACCTGGCTCCAGGCTTCGGATCGGTGCAGCACCGGCCGTAGTGGCCATTTGGAGAGTGAACCAACGGAAGGAAGACCTTTCTCTCTGTCTCTCTCTCTCACTGTCTATAACTCTGCCTGTCAAACAAACAAACAAACAATATCAAAGTGATGAATTCAGATTTGCAGTTTAGAAATATGACTTTGACCATAGAGTAATCAATGAGACAAGGAAGCAGGCTACTGCAGTAACCTGGGTGAGGACTCTGAGCCAAGACAGTGATAGTGGAAAGAGGAAGAGATGGCTGCAAGGTAGGCTCAGGAGGAGCGGCTGGCGGGAAGAGGGATGGAGGCGAAGGACGAGGCAGGACGACTCCCGGCTTCCTGGATCGGCCAGCAGAGCAGATGAAGAGGCCATGTTTGAGGTGGGCGGCATGAAAGGACCACAGAGTGGCTTGCAGTGGAGGCCTGGGAGTGACACAGAGGGCGACAGGTCTAACTGCAGTTGGCACAAGTTTGAAAGTTTGAATTATCTGAGGACAAAGAAATCAAGGTTTGGAAGATGTACTCATGAAAGAAAAATGAAAACAAATGCCGAAGAAAAACCACAAACAGCTGGTATCTGAGAATTGAGGGGCTCTAAGAAGTGTGAGGTCTCCGATGAACCATCTCCAGCCCAAATGTTGCTCAGGAGCCCCAGACTCACATACTAACACTTATTAGAAGTTCCCTATGAGTGCGAACATGGCTAAAATACGTTAAGCACTTCTCATACCCCAAACCTGGCTCCTTATGAGTCAGTTTGATGACTTAGTAGTTGTACAGAGGGGGTGGACTTGTGGCATGGTGCATAAAGCTGCCACCTGTGATGCTGGCATCTCATATGGGCACCGGTTTGAGTCCCAGCTGCTCCACTTCCCTGGAGCTGGGCCAGGCTGGATCTAGGAGCCAGGAGCCTCCCCCAGATCTCCCATGTGGGTGCAGGGGTCCAAGCACCTGGGCGATTCTCCGCTGCCTTCCCAGGCACACCAGAAGGGAGCTAGATCAGAAGTGGAGGAGCTGGGACTCAAACCAGTGCCCTCCTGGGATGCTGGCATTACAGGAGGCAGCTCTACCCGCTAAGCCACAATGCCCCCTCCCTTTTTCTGTTTCTGTCTCTTCCTCTCTCTTTGTAAATCTGATTTCCAAAAAATACCTAAATATTTAAAAATATATATACAGAAAACCAAGAACCTTTCTAGATTTTTCTGCCATATTCCCTAAAACCACCTTGATTTTGACCTGCTATATCCTTCCTTGCTCCATAAACACTGTCTTAGTTCTCCATATCTTAAAAGAATCCTCACAATTGCCCTTAAAAACCCCCACAAACATAACTCAGCTCCCAGCCACCCACACTGACCACGTACTCTGCGTTCTCAGCATCACAGCCCGCTCTGGACTGGTCCTCTGGACTTGCACAGATGCTCTTGGTCTTCATTGCCAGGGGCAAAATGCCAGGGAGCCAAGTTGGAGATGAGTGTGGGAGGGGCAGCATTAGCCAGGTGGTATCACAGGCTCCTAAACCGAGCATCTCCTGCTAGCCTACCTCTTCTTCTCTGCTGGGGTCTGCCCGGGGCAGGTGGGGGGAGTTGTTAGGGAATAGGCTCTCCATGGATTGGATGGCAAGGAGGCAGTTGTTAAAGAAGATGGTCTGGGCCGGCGCCGCGGCTCACTAGGCTAATCCTCTGCCTGCGGCGCTGGCACACCGGGTTCTAGTCCCGGTCGGGGCGCTGGATTCTGTCCCGGTTGCTCCTCTTCCGGTCCAGCTCTCTGCTGTGGCCCGGGAGTGCAGAGGAGGATGGTCCAAGTCCTTGGGCCCTGCACCCACATGGGAGACCAAGACCATGGTGCTTCGGCCACAGCGCACTGGCCACAGCAGCCATTTGGGGGGTAAACCAACGGAAAAAGGAAGACCTTTCTCTCTCTCTCTTTCACTGTCTAACTCTGCCTGTCAAAAAAACAAAAACAATGAGTGGTTAGTATGTCAGCAACTGATATGGGCAAATGCCAAGCTGAAATTCTGGTTCACCTTGCAAACCGTGACGCCAGGGTGAAAACAACATTCCAGAGGCCTCTTAGCCACAAGACAGGCCTGGAGATCATGAAACGAGACGAGGTAGCTGTCTTTGTCCTGCTCCAAATCATCACGCCTTTTCTCAAGTGATACAAGGCACAGAACAGTCTCCCAGGACTCAGATACTCCCCCAGCAGCGAACCATGCCTCTGCCGTGTGGAGCCTTCCTCCAGGAAGAACTGCCCATTGCTGTAAGGAAGACGTTCACAGACGCTCGCCTTTGCCTGCCTCACAAAGCAGTCGTGTGGATGGAGTATGCTGTTTCTGAAGGCTGGCTTGGGTCTACAGCATCTGAGTGCTCAGTACTTTAGGATGTGTTTAATAACACACATCCAACCACATTCCCCCACACGTGACAGCTACACTGCGGACAAGCTTGATACAGATGGATGTTCACATGAGACCAACCCTTGAAAATCATGGGCCTCCGGCTAGAAAAATGAAGGATACGATTAAAATGGAAAAAGCCTACAGGTTCATAAACACACTTGAGAGACAGGCCCCTTACTGCTGGACACACCCCGGGTGGAGAACCCCCTTTGAAACTCATAAAATATGAAATGTTATCCTATGGACAGAAACCTAGGAAACTTAGCTTGCCAAGTGGTGAGGCCCCAGAATAAACATAAACATAAGTTCCGGAAAATGTTTAGTTAAGTGAGCAGGCAACAGATTTCGAGAGAGCTTTTATCATTTACTATTGCAGCAAACAGGTCTGGAGAGCCATAAGGTGTTAGGAATTTCACTGAAGGACCTTTGACCTCCTGAGGTTTGCATCACAAAGGTAATTATGATGTCCCGTGACATTCCGGCCCATGCTGCTGCTCCAGCACTGGCCTGATTCACCAGCAGTGTGACCTAGTGTGATAAGCAGCTCATTCTCGTTCCTCAACTCCGGAATTATGGAGAGAATCACATGAATGAATGATCATTTAGTTATAAATGCTCCAGGTGTAAACAAACTATCCTTGTCTCCCTGCTGAAGAATCAATATGATCCCATTCAGATTTTGCTCCTGGCCCTCTAAAC
The DNA here is from genome assembly GCF_033115175.1 of Lepus europaeus. NCBI lineage: Eukaryota > Metazoa > Chordata > Mammalia > Lagomorpha > Leporidae > Lepus > Lepus europaeus. Next base: position 105,694,035 of record NC_084835.1, on the reverse strand, counting down.
CCAGCTCTGTGCCCACCTGTGTGGGCCTGCAGCTATGTGTCTCTTCCCTTCCCACACAAATAAGTAGGAAGACACGAGAGGGAGCAGCCCGACACATTTCCTAGATGCTGGATCTCGAAGGCTATTCCTGTAGCTCACTCCCCGGATGTCATCCCACATCTAGGGTGGCTGCAAAAATCTCAAAATGAAGCTCATTTCTTTTTAAAAAATATTTTCCTGTGAACATTTTTTTTCATGCTTATTTGTGTCTGTTCATTTGTGTCTGTTCATCTACTTGAAAGGCAGAGCGAGAGCGAGAGAGAGAGAGAGAGGTCTTCCATTTTGCCTACAACCACCGGAGCTGAGCCAGGCTGAAGCCAGGAATCAGGAGCTCCATCTGAGTCTCCCAAGCACTTGGGTGACACCAGCAGGACGCTGGGCCAGAAGCAGAGCAGCAGGGCCTGGAATCACGCACTGTGACACGAGATGCAGGTGTCCCGAGCAGCATCTCACACCCCGCACCGAACACCCCCAGGATTTCATTTTTATTCATTGATCAAGACAAAGTAAGGCTACCATACAAGAGCCAGCGATGGCCTTCATGTATGTGGGTTAGAAGCGGGTAGAGGATTAAGCCTTGAGGACAAGGAGTGGTTGTGCGGGTGAACCGCAGAGCCTCATCCTGGGAGACGCACATCGGCAAGGCTGTCACACATCCTGTCACTAACCCTTCTCCACCATCAAAGACCTCACTGGGCCTCAGCTAATCTGCCTGTTTAGGACCTGTTCAGATGCAGGCAATTGGAGGACACAGGGAACTGAAATATTTCCATGACGACTTTTTTTTTTTTTTTTAATTAGGAACAAAAATGCTAGAATTATTTTTGTGACCAGATTGTTCTGAAAGGAAAATTGGTCAAAAAGGTTGTTTGACGGTATTTCTTGTTCCAAATAATTACCACTGAGGACTAAGAGCTAAGTCCTCTGGAGCCTCCTGCAATGCATAATTCAATAATGCTATCCTCCATTCCCCCAGGAAGTCCAGATCATAACTGTAACGTTATATAGGGGTGGGGCTCTTTAAAATGATTATTTGAAAGGCAGAGAGACTGAGAGAGGCAGAGACAGAAAGGCCAAGAAATCTCACATCTGCTGGCTCATGTGTCAAACGCCTGCAACAACTGGGGTGGGGCCAGGCTGGAGTGAGGAGCCGAGAACTCAGTCCCGTTCTCCCTAGTGGACGGCAAGGATCCAAGAGTCCAGCAGCCGTCACCTGCTGCCTCCCAGGGTCTGCGTTAGCAGGAAGCTGGAATCGGGAGTGAGCCAGGGCTTGAGACGAGGCACCGCAATGTGGGATGTGGATGTCCCCAGCAGCAGCTTAAGCATTAGGCCAAATACCCATCCCCGGTTTTAAGATTAATTAGTGCACGCTTTTAAGTATTCTTTGAGATAGTAAAATGAAAAATATTATAAAATGTTATAATGTCAGTATCAGTTTCATAAAAAAAAATCAAATGTACTTTGTCCCAATTGTGCATGAAATTTATGGACTAATTGATTTTTAAAATATTTTTCAGGCCGGCGCTGTGGCTCAACAGGCTAATCCTCCGCCTTGCGGCACCGGCACACCGGGTTCTAGTCCCGATCAGGGCGCCGGATTCTGTCCCGGTTGCCCCTCTTCCAGGCCAGCTCTCTGCTGTGGCCAGGGAAGGCAGTGGAGGATGGCCCAAGTGCTTGGGCCCTGCACCCCATGGGAGACCAGGAGAAGCACCTGGCTCCTGGCTTCAGATCAGCGCAGTGCGCCGGCCGCAGCAGCCATTGAAGGGTGAACCAACGGCAAAAGGAAGACCTTTCTCTCTGTCTCTCTCTCACTGTCCACTCTGCCTGTCAAAAATAATAATTAAAAAAAAAAAAGAAAATATTTTTCAAACTTCATTCATTTGAAAGGCAGAATGTCAGGGACAGTGAGAGAGAGAAAGATATCTCCATTGTGCTGGTTCGTTTCTCAAATGCTGGTGACAACCAGCACTGGGCTGAGGCTGGAGCAGGGAGCTGGGAACTCAATGCAGGTCTCCCACACAGGTGGCCGGAAGCCAGTGACTTAGCCATCACTAATGCCTGCCAGGATCTGTGTGAGCAGGAAGCTGGAGTCAGGAGCTGGGACTGGGAGACAAATCCAGGCCTTATGGTATGAGATGCAGGTGCCTTAACAGGGGTCTTAACCACGAGGCTAGATGCTTGCCCCAGTACCTTACTCACTATACTGACGATACAGGATGTACTTCAGGGGTATCCGTGATCTTCATATTCTATGGTGAACCATAGAATAAAATGCGCAGTAAGGGAGAGTTCATGCGATCATTTTTTAGTGGATTTCTTTATCTCAGTACAAATACAACAATTTTTACAGGGGAAAATTGATGAAATTTTTAATATGAAGTCATCACAGCCACATGCATCCTATACAGCGGGTGGTATTTTACAGCTGAGGTCCAGATAAATTAAGGAGTGAGTTCAAGGTCACAAAGCTGGGATTAGAACCTAGGCCAGACTGACTCAGTACTGGCTCTCTGCAGTCTACACGGGGACTGTTTCTGTTTCTGGGGTAGAGAGCAGAGGGTCTGGTTCACTGAGACACACTCCCAGCAACCCAATCACACACAGGCGGTGCATGCTGGGGGACAAGTAACAGCGCGTGCGTGCAGTTCTGGAAACAACAACTCAGTGTGCAGGGTCTCCCATCCTCCCAGACTCCGTGTTCTCTACAGCACGCAACTTCCATTTCCTGTGACTTTCTTGATAGGCTGGCTCTCCCTTAGTGCCTTGTGACTTTGCCATCCAGACCTGGAACCCTCCCATGGCCTCTTACCTACGGCGCTGCCATCACTGGTAAAAACAAGAGCAGGTCCCAGCTCCGTCCCTCACACAGTATCTCACAGCTCAGCAGCCAGCCTCAGCCTCTGTCTGCCCCACCTCCTCCCTCTTCCTCTGGTCCATGCACCAGAAACCATCAATTGACTGCAGCTACAACCCCATGGTCCAGTCACATACACCAGCATCCTCAGAGCCACTGGATGTATAAGGTAGGGGTGAGCAGGGAGGGGGTTGTGGTGATGACAGAGGTAGGAGAAAGTCTGAATGCATCAGAATCCACAAGCTCGTGCAAGAGAGAGGGGGGGCAGGGAGAACACACATGGAATGTGGAAAGCTGGGGAGAAGCACAACCAAATAAGAAACCAACAAGTTGACTATTCCCCCGGGAACCCTGGAGCTACTGCTGGTCATGGCTGTTGGCAACTGGGGCAGAGACAGGGCCCAGGTGAAGGGACAATTCCTGGGGCCAGCGCTGTGGCGTAGCAGGTAAGGCTGCCACCTGCAGTGCCGGCATCCCATATGGGCACTGGTTTGAGTCCCAGCTGCTCTACTTCCAAACCAGCTCTCTGCTGTGGGAAAGCAGCAGAAGATGGCCCAAGTCCTTGGGCCCCTGCACCCATGTGGGAGATCTGGTAGAAGCTCCTGGCTCTTGGCTTTGGTTTGGCACAGCATTGCGGTCATCTGGGGAGTGAACCATCGGATGGAAGACCTCTCTCTTTCCCTGCCTCTGCCTCTCTGTAACTCTGCCCTTCAAATAAATAAATAAATCTTTTTTAAAAAAATAGACAATCCTTGCACACCGAGGAGGCCGTTCGTGCACTTGCTTTTCCTACACTTTCATAAAGAGAGAGAACAGGAGGGGAGGGAGAAGCAGGGGCAGGGGAAGCTGGACACCCACGTAGTAACAGATATTTCTGTGCTGTAGACAGCTGCGATATTTTTGGAATAAAAGAAATCACTCCCCAAGCTTGAGAGATAAAAGAAATGTTCTTTGGAAAGAAGGAAGCAGACCACTTCAAACCTTGACTCAGCCGCACAATGTAGGAGGCGTGGTCCTCGTACCCACCCAGGGACCGGCAGCCTCCGCACCGGGAAGTGCAGCAGTGGGGTTGGTGCCCAAAAGCCAGGTGTGGGCGTTGTGTGCCCTTGGCCATGTCATTTCGCCCGGTTTATCAGATGTTTGTGGAGTGCACGGTACTAGGGAGTGCAGGAATGTAAAGGTGGGGGATGAGCTGCTCTCCAAGCCCCTGTTTCCGCATTTCAGATCAGGTCTTCCCTAGTAAAAATGCACAAATCCGCGTGCATTTGAACATGTTTTTTTTTTTTTTTTTTTGCACCAAAATAAACTTGTCTTTTCATTCCATGTTTCCCTGAACTGCTAAGTATCCATTTATGATTCAAAGATCCCTCACTTAAAGATCAAGGAAAAGCTGAGGGGGTACATTCTCAAAGGCACTTACTGCACTCTGATACTTGAACAGTAGTTCATGGAGACAGACCCCAAATAAACCTTTCAGTAGTTCAGGCCTTGGTTTTCCCATCTGTAAATTAGGGATAATAACACCTCTCCTACCATCAGCTGCAAATCCTTTGCCAAGCCTGAGCGCCATTAAGAATTACTCCACAATAACAAGAGGTTAGGTCAATGGTTAACGCTTCTTAGTGCAATGACCTTTGGAGAGTTGAAAAAAAAAATGTCACACCAGGGTGAGCTTCTAGAATCCTGATTCATTGCATCAGGGGTGGATCTTGGGTGTCAACGCCCCTGCCAATTTCCTAGCTGATTCTGACGTACAGGTGCATCAGTGATCTTTAAGGTTCTCCTTTGGTTTGAAAATAATGATCCTTTAAGTTATGCAAGTAAACAGGAGCAAGCTGGTTCTGCCTTCAGCTGTGGCTGACAGCTCTGTGGCAGCTCTGTTTGTGGCCTCAGATGGGCTGGCAGCAGCAGCGGGCATTCCTCGTGGGATCAAAACATGCCTTGGTTTCTCCGGAGGGATTTTCTTACAACTTATTCTCTGCTCTGCTGCCTCAGTATCTGGAAAGGTTACCTGGGTCAAAACATGATTTCTCCTTTCGACTGCAAACATGAGATAGGAAAAGCATGCCTGAAAACACCCCAGGACCAAATCCACATCCGTGATGTCCCTGAACCAGGCAACGAGATGCAGATGCCGCCATGGGCTGCGGGGTACCACGGAGTGATGACGGTGTCTGGCATCACGAGGAGTCAGGCCAGTGTGACTGAAAAGCAGCTCCAGCCCGGGTCTGCAGGTTTGCAGCACTTGTCTTTAGGCTGTTGTGCAAAACAAGCTTGGTGCTTCCAACCCATACCCGGAGGGCTTGGGTTTTCTTCCCCAGACGCCGGGTGCATGGATTCCCAATCTGAGCGATTGATTCTCTTCCTAGTGTTCCTCAGGACTCTTTGTTTCCCTGGTGGCTTTTATAAACATTTATAATCGATTTCATTAAATGTCAATCAAACGGCAGAACCCGATGGGGCCAGGGGAGCCCTCATCTCTTTCTCTAACCCTGTGGATATCTTCTCTGGTTAAGTGCTGAAGCAACACCCCGTGCTACAGAGAGAATAACAGCCCAGGCACAGTGAGAAGCCCCTTTCTGCTTCTCATCTAAACACCATGTCACACACTTTCTCAGAAACAAGCGAAAACATTGACGCACTTCACCTTTCCAGATGCTTCCTGGGCCCTGGCTTTTTTCACCCATGCATTCTTAAAGGGGCCGTTTTTGTGAATAACTAAAAAAGGATAGAAGAAATAATAGCAGCTAGCATTTAGTGTGTTCTTACTACAGCCTGGATGCTGCGCTGAGTGTCTGATAGGTCTTTCCTCATCAAGCCTTGAACCTACACACGGGCTATTGCTGTTCCTACTTTATAGAGAAAGGAAACCAAGACCCAACAGGCTAGTGTCTTTGCAGCTGGCCCAATTCCAGAGCCAAGGTGCTTGGAAATTACCCACCAAACCCTCTCCAGCTCGGGAGAGTCCACATTCTGCCTGGGCTCTCTTAAAAATACAGAGAAACATATTCATTCATTTAAATGCTTGGTGAGTACCCAACACATCTGTCATACACTCGAAAGAAGAGGGTTCCAGTTGAATGAGACAAACATAATCCTTTCGCCCTGAGATCATAGAGCAACTGGGGACACAGGTGCTCTGTAATAGTCACAGACATCACTACGTAAGGACACCTGTGGCCAAAGCCAAGAAGGGGTCTGGGGTAAGAAGGCAGGACAGCTGTATGTGGTGGCTGAGAGGGGTCAACCCACGCCGAGTGCCTACAGTGCCCAGGTGTTATTCTAAGCACTGTCCACGTGTTGTTTTGGGTATTTTCACATCAGTTCTTTGAACCCTTTTAGTATTATCTCCATTTATAGGAGCAGATAGGTCAGTCACTTGCTCAGTCACGTGGTCTTCAGTGCCAATACCAAGGCTAGCTAGCTCAGAGCAGCCCTCCTGCTGAAAACAATAAGTAGCCTGAATAAAATATACATGAGGTACTTCACAAATTTCATGGAAAGATGGACTTAAAGCATGAGTTCATTTTGCTGCAAAAACTTTGAAATCCATGCATGTGAGGTGTCTCCAAATTTCACTGGAAATGCATATAATGAAAAAACTTTGCCTGGATTTCAAAACTTTTTTGCACAAAAATAAGCTTATTTTTTAATTCCATTTTCCATGAACTTTCTGAAGTACACTCACACTTTAAAAAAATATTTTCGGGGCCAGCTTTGTGGCATAGCGGGTTAAGTTGCCTTCTGCAACGTGTGGGTGCTAGTTCAAGTCCTGGCTGCTCCACTTCTGATACAGCTCCCTGTTAACATGCTTGGGAAAGCAGTGGAAGATGGCCCAAGTGCTTGGGCCTCTGTACCCACCTGGAAGACCCAGAAGAAGCTCCTGGCCCCTGGTTTCAGCCTGGTCCAGCCATTGGAGCCATTTGGAGAGTGAACCAGAGGATGAAAGATCTCTCTCTCTCTCTCTATATATATATATGTGTGTGTGTGTGTGTGTGTGTATTCCTCTCTTTCTCAGTAACTGCCTTTCAAATAAATAAAATAAATCTTTAAAAAAATTCCTGAAAGCATTTAAAAGCTGACTTGATAATAAATAACTTGTTAGGTTAAAATCTAAGTAAAGGTAGAAACGCAGAAAAATAGGAACATAGACAGTGCTTTTCTTTTTCTTTTTTTTTTTTTTTTTTGACAGGCAGAGTGGATAGTGAGAGAGAGACAGAGAGAAAGGTCTTCCTTTTTGCTGTTGGTTCACCCTCCAATGGCCACTGCGGCTGGCGCATCTCGCCGATCCGAAGCCAGGAGCCAGGTGCTTCTCCTGGTCTCCCATGCGGGTGCAGGGCCCAAGCACTTGGGCCATCCTCCACTGCCTTCCCGGGCCATAGCAGAGAGCTGGCCTGGAAGAGGGGCAACCGGGACAGAATCCGGCGCCCCAACCGGGACTAGAACCCGGTGTGCCGGCGCCACAAGGAGGAGGATTAGCCTGTTGAGCCACGGTGCCGGCTGTCAGTGCTTTTCTATGGAGGATAATTCCTGATCTTAAACTCGAGTTGTCAAGGCATCTTAGATAAAGTGACACACAAGACAAATCCCAAGGCTTGCTCTGAGATGCCAAGGTGATCTCACAGGAGCTCCTCCACCTATTCATCCGGGAGCCCGAAGGGCTACAGACCCTTAATTTCTGACAGTGAACTAGAAATAACCTTACCCCCAGGAAAGGCTTTTTGGAACTGAGCCAATCAGGAGGAATTAAACTGTCAGCCCAGAGAAGCTGGAGTGGAAAACAACTCTTCCCATGGATCTGCAGACCCGATTCACATCAGGCCTTGTGGGCAGTGCAGAAAACCTCAAGCTATGGATTTACATTAAAGTTGTCCCAAACTGGTAACACTTGCAGGACACTGACAGAAGCAAATGTAACTATCAGAGACCCTCACTTTGTTCTGGGCCTTAAACAAGTCCCTCAAAGAATTTCCTAAGGGAATTGCTTAGCTTAATTATAATCATGAATGGATAAATGAGCATTCCAGGCAACCAGATACCACAAGTGAGAGCAAATGACAAGAAAAACAGAGTACAAATGACCCACACAGTTTCAGATATTAGAATTATCCAAAGAAATGATTTTTAAAAGGACTAAGCCTACTAGATCAAAAACAAATAAGCAAATAGATGTGCTTGCAAATATCTGTTGGGAATAGAACACAGCACAAGAAAAGATACAGCAGACCTTAAAATTCAAACTTACAGAAATAAAAAATTCAACGATTAATAGTAAAAATTCAATGGGTGTGTTACACATTATATTAGGCATGACCAATGAGAGAATTAAGGACCTGCAAGACAGGTCTGTAGAAATTATGCAGAATGGAGCATAGAGAGCAGTGAAAAATAGAAACAGACAGTAAGAGACACAAAAGCAGGGACAATCTCACATTTGTTTGATTGAAGCTTCTGAAGACAGGAGAGCAAGACTGGGCCTGCTATATGGGACCTGGGTTTTGACTTGAGAGCAGTAACAAACCATGAAAAGAATTTAAACAGAGCACTGACCAGGGCTCTCACATAAGGTGACACTGTTTACCCACTGCTCAAGGGCATTTGGTCAAGGGGACTGGGCTGATATGCAGCCGGCACTCCAAATCCGCATTGGAGGAACAGGAGATTTTTCTACTTCTCACAGAGACACGATAGTGCTAGTCATAGCCCAGGCCCTGACATCATGGGTTTCAAATGTTGCTCTTGGGATACGGTGTAGAGAACAGCCTTTTCCACAGAAAAATAACATCAGATCAGCTTTTCATCATTTCTGGCCAAGCTCACATTTCCAGACATTTCTTTTCCATTTCCAGCCTAAAGGCCACACCACTAACAAGCAAGGAATCCAGGCCCCTGTCTACCGGTGTCATGTGAGATGATTAAGCCCATTTCAGTCCTTGATGTCACTTCCACCTAATGCAGAGTTTTGCAATTCTCTTCCTCCATGGTCAGTTTCTTTCTTCTCTCACCTTTTCTGAAAATGCTTTGGGGGAAAAAAGAGAATGTCGGGACCGGTGCTGTGGCGTAGTGGGCTAAGCCTCCACCTGCTGCACCAGCATCCCATATGGGCACCAGTTCCTGTCCTGGCTGCTCCTCTTCTGATCCCACTCTCTTCCTGTGGCCTGGGAGGGCAGTGGAAGACAGCCCAAGTCCTTGGGCCTCTGCATCCATGTGGGAGACCTTGAAGAAGCTCCTGGCTCCTGGCTTCAGATAGTCCCAGCTCTGGCCATGCGGCCATTTGGAAAGTGAACCAGTGGGTGGAAGACCTCTCTCTCTCTGCCTTTATGTAACTCTTTCAAATAAATAAATATTTTCAAAAAATATTTCATTAGGTGGTACATTATATTTCATGTGTTTTAGTGAATAAGAGATGATGGTTGGTTAATAGTTTATCTTGAAGTATTATAAGAGAGACCTTTAGAGTGGAGATCATTTGTACAACTTGTAGAATTGGGATCAATGGCAGAAAGGACGTTTTTGTGGTGCTAATTATACTGAAGGAGAGTAAGAGCAGAAGTTGGGGTTCACCACTGGCCTGTGAGGAGGTAGGAGCTGCTGAGATCTGGGTATGGAGTGGACTGTCCCTGGCAGCAGTGGAGTTAGACCTGCATCCCTGGGTCTCAGGGAAAAGAGCTTGGGAAATGTGTGCTGAGCAAGGCCAGCTCGAAGAAACCAAGGCACTGGAAACACTCAAACCCTCTGCATGCAGACCCAGCGGGCCAGGCCAGCTCCTGAGCCTGGGAGACAGCCAGCACTCGAATGTCAACGCACTGCTGCCGAAGCCTGAGATTGGTAGCCAATCAGGGCCCGTTCACATCATCTGCAAGCTGCAGGGGGGGAGACACTCTACTGCAGGCGGGATGGTAACTCGAATTAATTACATAGCATTCATTAGTCCTAATTAAAGATGTGTAAGGCATCATTGCAATTTTCTTATTTGGTATGCTCTCAGCTGTTCATTTTCCTTCTGTGAACACAGAAAATATTGCTAAAGGCTTTCACAGAACCACTTTAACGTTTAGACTCCAAATCTCCCCTAACCATGGCACTGCAAGTGTTTGACTTCCTAATTTTCCTTTTATGGGGGAAATTCTGAATCTCATTCTTTTTGCTGAAGTCCTACTGTGTTTATAGTTTGGAAGATGATCTTATGTAATCCACGATGAAAATCGTTGTAAACAGGGTTATCTTCCTCTCGCTGGTCATTCCACTTTCCCAGAAACTACAAAAGGGGAAGCATATTCCACAGCCCTTGGATTTGGTGCCAAGAGACAGATAAACAATGGTGAATAAGACGCACACATTTTTGTTTTAAAAAGATGAGCCATTGAAAGGGAACTTCAAAAAGTTTACAGAAAGATGGAATTAAAAGCTGTGTTTAATTTGATGTCAAAATTTTTGAAACTGTGTATAGAAAGGCCTTCAAAATGATCACGGAACATGTGCGTTATGTAAAACATAGGCATGGATTTCAAATTGTTTTGTGCTAAAATAAACTTAACTTTGAATTCCACTTTTCCGTGAAGTTTTTGAAGTCCCCTGGTAGACCCATAAATAAAACACATGATTCAATACGGTAAATGCTTGGTAGGTGATTATGCAAGGTAGAGTTGTAGCATGGTGAGAGAAGAATCTTCATTTTGAAAGTGCTTATTAAGCGCAGAACACTAACGTAGGCGTTGAGGAGGATGGAGGAATAAGTAAATGAAAAATTCCTGCGCCCTTTCTTTGAGTAGGGACAGCAGTAAGCTTGAGCAGGAAATTTTTGGAGCTCTTCAGAGGGTTAGCAACAGAAACGATCACTTAAAAAACTCCTAACCCAGGTCCCACCTCCTAGGACCGAGCGATGGAGAGAGCTATTGAGGAGCGCTCTGCCAGCCCTCGCAGCCCAGAGGTGGATGTGTTGAGTCAGGCAGCTGCTTTTCTCCAACACCCCAGAGCATGGCAAGGACACATGGCCAAATCAGGTCCGCTTTTTATCAGAGGTCACTAGCAGGGCTCTCGGCAAATGTTTAACCAACAGGTTTGCATTTTACTGGCAATATAGTTTCCATAATCTCTCCTTGCTGTCAGATTTGCGGGTCAGAAGTCAGTAGCAGTTTTGAGACTGGTTATTGATTTATGAAGGCAAATATTCCTTGGGCCCTGCCAAATGTAGATGCCATTCCTCACCCAGAATAACTGGTATGAGGTAGTTGCTACCTGCAGAGAGGAATTCTTCCAAGCCCTATAGAATAGAATTGTAACAGCACGGAGTCTATTGCTGGCACCTGATTTCATTCAGCAGCGAGATTAATTGCTTTGCAAAGAGTATGTTGACTTTGCCACCACCCTAGTCAGTATTTACTTTGGGATCAATAATGCGAGTCAAAACCTTAAAGGTGGAGCCCAAAGCCTGGAGATTAAGGAAGCTTCAGACAGGGAGGAACCGAAGCAATGTGATGAGGAAACAAAACATCACATGCCGCCTTTTTATGGAAATCATTTCTGCTCTCAACACCCGAGTCGGGACTCCTGGTGAAGCCATCACTGGCCTGAGCCTTAGGATTCTCTGAGAAGGAAAGTTAGACAAAGCTGCCACTCTGGGGAACTGGGCAATGCACACGCTTTCTTCCTAGAGATGGGAAGTCCGTGGGAGGAACACTTGTGATTCACATTTTTATTAATAGCATTCACTGAGCGTACCAGATACATGGTATGCACGTCACTCAAACTGTCCTGCACAACTCGGACTGAGGGAAGCTCTCTGCCAGCCGCTCATAATGACAGCCTATCCGCCCAGAGCCTCAGTTCATACTTAAGGAAACGGATTCTCAGAAAGATTGTGTAAAATCGCTAGGAACAGCAAAACTCGAGCTGCCGAGACTCCAGTCTGCGCCACTCTGTAACCCTTACTGCTGCCCATTGCTCTATTCATGAACAGAGACATACTGTAGATCTTTAGGTCTCAAACGTTACCTGCATGCAAGTTCCTTGGGGAGGCTGGGAAAATGAAGGTGTGAGTCAGCAGATCTGGGATCCAGCCAAGATCTTGCAAGACTGGCAAGCTCCTTGGGTGCCATCTTGCTTGGTTCATGACCAACTGTCAAGGATCGTGTGCTCTGCAGTGTTCCTACCAGCTCAGGTTGTCATCAGCCATACTCTTCTATCTCATGGTGCATAGATTTTAAACCAGTTGTGACATTATATGAAGTATTAAATCTGTACAAGTTCTATTTTCTTGAAATAATGCTAGAGATTCATGTGTAGAACATCCTCTTAGGAAAATTCTTACTATCTTTTTTGTTTTTTAAGATTTATTTTATTTATTTGAAAATCAGAGTTACAGAGAGAGGGGAGGAGAGAGAGAGAGAGAGAGAGAGAGAGGTCGGTCTTCCATCCACTGGTTAATTCCCCAAATGGCCAGAACAGCCAGGGCTAGAAGCCAGGAGCCCAGAGCTTCTTCCCATCTCCCATGTGGGTGCAGGGGCCCAAGGACTTGGGCCATCCCTGCTGCTTTCCCAGACACATTAGCAAGAAGCTGGATCAGAAGTGGAGCAGCCTGGACCCGAACCCACTTAACCCCCTACACCACAGTGCCTGCCCCAATTATCTTGAGCTCGTTTTTGCTTTAGTATCATTCCTGCTGCTGCTGAGATATGTACCAGAATTGGGGGCCAAAACATGGCAGATCAAATGACACAAAGGTTAGAAAAATCTGTGACGGGGCAGGTACTTGGCACAGCAGCCAGCGTCACTCCTTGGGAGGCTTGCATCACGTATCAGAGGGCCTGGTTGAGACCCAGCTGCTCTGCTTCCCATCAGCTTCCTGCTCACGTGGGTCCTGGGAGGCAGCAGAGTCCCTGCCACCCAGGTGGGAGACCTGCACGGAGCCCTGGGCGCCTGGCTTCCTCTCAGCCTACACCTGCCTGTTAAACGCATTTGGAGAGTGAAGCAGGAGATGGAAGATCCCACTCTGTGTGTTTGTCTCTCCCCCTCTCTGCCTTTCAAATAAAGTGAAAATAAATAAATAAGTAAGACTTAGAAATAAAGAAAAAAATCTGACAAAGTCTCTTAAATACGCTTTGGGCCCCCACTGCGGTGTGTTTTTTGAGGAATGCTGCGGAGGGAACGTGGGTTGTCACTAGGACTCGGGGTTCCTGGACTCCTCAGCCCTCTGCCTCTCCCATGGAGTCGCCGCTCCGGTCCTCTGGGCCTTAAGCTCGAGGTCTGTAAAGGGAAGGCTGAAAGAGATCTCAAAGCTTCTTAGACTTACAGTTTCATGGCTGGCGATCATGAACATCCTTCTTCTAGACTGGCTATTAAAAACTGTAATGGTGGGGCCAGTGTTGTAGTATAGTAGGTTCAAGTGGTGCCGGTTTGAGTCCAAGCAGCTCTGACCCAGCTGCCTGCTAATGGCCTGGGAAAGTTGTGGAGGGAGGATGGCTCAAGTGCTTGGGCCCCTGCACTCATGTGGGAGACCCAGAAGAAGCTTCTGGCTCCTGGCTTTGGATCGGCTCAGCTCCAGCCGTTGCGGCTATTTAGGGAGTGAACCAGCAGATGGAGGACCTGTTTCTCTGTCTCTCCCCACTCTGTAACTCTGCATCTCAAATAAATAAATAAATATTTGATTTTAAAAAACTGTGATAGAAATTTTTACCAAACAGAAAACTAATTTTTTTAAAGATTGATTTTGAAAGTTGGTGTTAACGGGGCAGGGTGGGGGGGGGGGGAGATCTTCAGTCTGTTGGTGTACTCCCCAGATGGCTGCAACAGCCAGGATTGGGACGGGCTGAAGCCAGGAACCAGGAGCTTCTTCCAGGTCTCCCATGTGGGTGGCAGGGGCCCCAAAACTTGGACCATCCTCCACTGCTTTTCCCAGGCCACTAGCAAGGAGCTGGATGGAAAGTGGAGCAGCTGGGATTTGAACCAGTGCCCATATGCGATATGGGCATTGCAGGCAGAGGCTTTATCCACTTTGCCACAATGCTGGCCCCTAAGAAAACCATTTTTTTCCCCCATTTGGATAACCAGGAAGATCTTAATGAAAGTGACTGGCAGTTGAAGGCAATGATTGGCTTCTCTCGCTTGCTTGATGCTAAAGCAGGAGGAGTCATGGGTTAGGAGACATTTAGGCCGGGTGATGTTGGACAAGACACTTCTCCGAGTCTCAGTTTCATCATCTGCCCAGTGATAGAACTGATGCTCTAAGTTCATTTTGTTGCTAGTGATCTATATAATAAATGGAAGCAGTCACAAAGTCCTCGAACCTAGTTCTCCTTACCCCTTAGGCTCCTGTCTTTACCCATGGTGAAGGGAGTGATCCTCACCCTCCGTCCCTAAGGATGGAGCACCTGTAAGCTTCTGAAGAACTAAGACAGCCTTTTATTCCAGCCTCCCCTCCATCTCCCTTTGAATACTTGAATGAATGCATGCATGCATGAAGCTATCATTACCCCCGGAGCCACAAGAAAGAGACAGGTCAGTGCTGCTGCAGGTTCTCCAGGAGCTGTAGTGGGTGGCCCGGAAGCTGTTGACCGGGGTGGGGGTGGGGGATGGTGAGAGGCATTTTCAGCCCCTGACCTCCTGAAGGGCCCCGTTATCCTGGATGCAAGATGAGCCAGGAAAGAGTTATCAGTAAAGCTACAGTGGCGCTAAGGAGCCTGAGAAAGAGGGAAAATGATCGTATTTGGGATTCTCCTTAGTTTTCATTTCAATCCTTTTTTTTTTTTTAAGATTTATTTATTTATTTGAAAGGCAGAGTTACAGAGAGGCACAGGCAGAGGCAGAGAGAGAGAGGTCTTCCATCCGCTGGTTCGCTCCCCAATTAGCCGCAATGGCCGGAGGTGCACCTTTCGGAAGCCAGGAGCCAGGAGCTTCCTCCTGGTCTCCCATGCGGGTGCAGGGGCCCAAGCACTTGGGCCATCCTCCACTGCTTTCCCAGGCCATAGCGGAGAATGGACTGGAAGTGGAGCAGCCAGGATGCCGGGATGCCGGCACTGCAGGTGGCAGCTTTACCCGCTATGCCACGGTGCTGGCCCCTATTTCAATCCTTAATGCTAAATTCTAATTTGAATTGGGAATTGGGTTTAATCAGAAGGGCATCCACAGGGACTAGAGCCTGTGAAATTACAACTCTCATGTAGCTGCCTCGCATGGTTTCATGAGAAAAATCCAATCTTGTAGGGAAGCCATGAACATCTGGGGATTGCGGGTAGATATAATTAATAGAATCATAGACGTTAGACAGGAAGGATTCTCTCAGTGAGTCCCACCCTCTGCTTTCTGTTCTTGTCAAAGGCAAGGTTGTTATGTGGAAAAAGGAAAAGACAGTTCACTACGTTAGCATGGGAAGCCACTTTCACTTAGGGCTGGCCTGGGGAGGCACAAAGACCACCTCAGATCTGCTTCTTGTGAATACCTGTTCTGGGTAGGCTTTTAGCACAGTAGTTACACTGCTGTTTGAGACCCCCACCTCCCACCTCAGAACACCTGGGGACTGAGTCTCGACTCTGCTGTCCATTCCAGCTTCCTGCTGATGTGCTCCCTGGGAGGCAGCAGGTAATGACTCAACAGGTTGGGTTCCTGTCACCGTTGTGGGAGAACTAGGTTGAGTTCCTGGTCCCTGGCTGGCTGTTGCAGGCATCTGGGGAGTGAACCAGAAGATGGGAGATCTCTCTGTCTCTCAGCCTTTCAAATAAATGAATACACCCAGAAACACATAGATTTTGAAAACCAATGTATATTCCTAGGCATCTTCATGTATGTATTCTCCCGCAGGGACCTAGGGGCCTGCATTTTTTACCAAGGTGATTTTTACCAAGGTGATTTTTATCTAGGTGATTTTTAGGCACTCTCAAGTTCGAGGATTGGGCTTTGAGCATTAGTAGTCTTCGCTGCTTTCATCTGAATAAATTTCCATTTCTTTACTTCCTGTCGAGTGCAAGCATTTAAGAGGAAGAAGGAGAACCTATGATTAAACATGGGAGGATATTTCCTAACAGTTTTGGGGAGAGATAACTAAAAAAACTACACAAATGGGAAGCAGGAATACATGGGAGATTTTTTTTTTATTCAGGAACTTCTCAGGGTTAACTTTGATCTAAACAAATGTAAAGATATTTCCGAATCAAAGCACCCCTTTTTAAGATGTTTCCATACGCAGCGGACATGGAATTCTTTAAGCCACCTCCCCAGTTCAGCTCCTCAGACCAGCAATTACTTCCCCAGGGGAGGGAGGCCCTGGGTGACATTTTCCAAAGCTTCCCCTGTGTTCTGTGAACACAGCCAAGTGTTTCTGGATGCCTTTGCATTGCTCCTTCCACTCTACGCACGAATAGATTCCCGAAAGGATGAGACCTCGCCGGACACCCAGGCGCCGTCTCAAGATCGCACGGTGCTTCTTGGCTGCGGGGCAGCAGAGTTGATAAACAGACACCTTTTCAAAGCGAGACTTTTCCAGGAATTGGTGGTAATTTAAACATCAGGGCCTCGGGGGAATGGAGGAATCGGCGTATTTAGCAGGAACTTTGGGATTGGCGCTGCTCAAGGAAGGCAGAAGACACAAAGGCGTAGTCTCCATTTCCTGAAAGTCTACAGTCCCATCAGGGAGATAAAACAGATGGAGAGGAAGCAGAATGCAACCCCCAGATCGCACAGACATGGCCCTCAGATATTGGACCCATTTAATAACCCTACATACAGCCAACCGCTCCCCATTTCAAAATTCAGTTCACGCGGAAAATACTTTTTTTTTTCCCCCAAATGTTCTCTCTCAGATTGCATTCATCAGTTTTTCCCATTTGGATCTTAACACTTAGCATCACTCTCTTGTGCCTTATCTCCAGAAGCAAATCGAAGACTGGGGGGAGAGAAGTAAATGGCTTTTGCATGTGGATGTTTTTGAGTTATTGGGGTCAGAGGGCAATGGCAGATTGTCTTTCTCCAAAACGGATTCCCAGTCCCACTTAACTTTTCTTAGGACATCCTGTGTGTTCCTCCCATGGAGAGCTGGGCTCCAGACCCTGCCCCTTTCTATCTGATCAAGGTCTCAGATGCCCTCCAGCTACCAACCAACCTGAAGCCAGACGTTTCTGTCTGAGCGCTCGGGGAAGTGGATTTTGCCAAGCACCTGAAGAGGCTTAGGAGCGGATGTCCTCCAGGCTGGGTCCCCAGATGACGGCACAGTCCAGTCCAGCCCACATAATTACAGCCTCATGAGACCCTAAGCAAATGATCCAGACAAACCATGTGGCTTAAGCTTGACCCACAGGAACCGTGATATTAATGTGCGTCACTTAAGCCACCGAGTTTGTGGTGATTTGTTGCGCAGCAGTTGGAATGCAATACACCTGGCTACCCTGGAGATGCCGTGCTAAAGAGGTCACGTGGGAAGGCCACGTGGTAAAGAAACTGCCCAAGGAGGAGCCACAGCCTCTCCAGCCCCCAGCTGCCTGCGTTCTCCCAGTGTCAGCCACCAGGCATGACGTGAGCCCACAGATGATCCCTGCTCCAGGCCCTGGGCTGAGTACAGCAGAAACAAGCTGTCCCCAGGGAGCTGCACCCAAATTGCAGATTCATGAGCAAAACTGAAGCTGTTGTTTGAAGTTGCTGGATTCTGGGGTGATTGGCTATGCGGTGTGTCAGACTCCCTGTGTGCCTGATACCTTGTCTACTGCTTGGTCTCAGCTTGATCCAACAGAACCATGCTTGAAACACAGGTAAAATACAGCCATATGACACTCAGCTTAACCACCTCTGTATATTCATTGCAGCATATGCATGTGTTTCCATACCTATTGGCACCATCAGGCCATGGGCTCCTGCAGGTCGGTGCCTCTGTAATTCTGGATCCAACTCAGGATATAAACAGTCTGTTGAAAGAATGAATGAATGAATGAATGAAGAAAGGATGGATGGTGAATATAAGTTATTTTTCTGCATGAAGATTTAAAACTTATATGGTTACACTCTTGTCTTTGGAGAACAGAGAGTCCAGCACTAAAGTGTTCAGCTCCAATTATAAGTGCTATGAAAAGAAAGAGAAGGCATTATAGAAGAGCAGAAACTTGAACTTGTCTTTGAGGCGCGCTTTCTGGATTTGAGGGAGAGGAGTGGAGACAGGAAGGCATTTCAAAGGAGAAGAACAGCATGACAAAGCAAGGTGGGCGTGGGAGTGGGAGAAGACAGGCATTTTAAGGAGATTAAAGAGGTGTTCCTGGCGGAAGCTCTTTCCCGGGGAAAAGCAGTAGCAATAGCCCGTTTCTTACAGTCTTTGCTATGTGGCTACTGGGTTCCACCAATCCCTGCCTATTTGCTTTTCCCAATTCTATAATGAAGACAAGCTTACGCTGAGTACTAAGATTTCACTGATTAAAACAATAAACTATTATGTGGACTATTTATTAATTTTTAATGTTAGGTTGCCATAAATTCATTCTATATCAATCCATACTGGTTGAAACGCCTGTGGAATTCTAGTTTATCTTTAGGTAGATTAACTTAATCTATCCAGTAAGGTGTACAAATTGTCAAGTCAGAACACCTACATGTCTTAAGCATCGAGAAGACTTGTGAATAAGAGGACTTGTGAATATCAGAACCAAAGGCTGCCCACACCTCCCGGGAATTAGTGTTCATGTAATCCTGGGTATTATGACGTTAATCATTCTGACATAACCGGAGCTGGTGCAGGTATAAAAAAAGAGGAGCCAGTGTATATATTAACTCGGAGTTAGTCGAGTTGCGTGGTTGTCATGGCAACAAGTACTATACAACTCATGTCAGGCTTCCCATGATACCGAAAGAGAAGCAAGTTCATCTCATGGAATCCAGATGTGACTAGCTCAGTGACAAAGCAAAACTTGTGACACAGGCAGAGGGAAGCTCCCAGGCCCCACTGGACGGCAGCAGGAAACCATTGCTCTGAGGGAGGAACCCAGCAACTGGGTAGGAGGACCTGAGCCAGGTGACACGGAACAGGGACACAGGGACTCACAGCCGTCAGGGGAGTAATGCTGTGGAACCAGCCCTGCACCTCAGTGGCTTAAAATGACACAGCCCAAGTGTACTTCAAAAGCTTGGTGGAAAATGGAATTACGAGATAAGTTTATTTTGGCGCAAACTATTTTTAAAAATCCAGCCATGAAAGTCATCTCCAAAAAAATCATGGCAATGTGTGTTATGTGTATTATTGCCTCAAAATAAACTTAAACTTCAATTCCGTTTCTCCACGAGCCTTCTGAAGTCTGCTGGCGTCTCTGGCTCTGCTGCTTTACTTCCATGGGACTTGGTGTACTCGATCCTCACTTGAGGACCAGGCCAAGGGAAGTTCCAGGTCTGTGTTTCCAGGATTTTCAAGATGGCCCAAGGAGAAAACAAAACAAAACAAAACAAAACAAAAAGAAAACATGGTGTCACACACTGGCTTTCAAAGTGTTGGCCAAGGAGAGACACATGTCACTTCCAGTGACATTGCATTGTCCAAAGCAAGGCATGGCCACACCAGCTTCAAGAAATGCAAATCCACAAAACCAAGGGAAGAGCGGCCACAGCCAGCACCCTGGCACATGCTGGCACCTGCTCTCATCCCTGGCGCCTCTGATGTTTGTGCCAGCTTGTCTTCGTCACAGGAGGTCTGGCCTGGACACCACAGGATGCCTAGCAGCATCTTGGACACCTACCATAAGATGCAAGTGGTGTCACTTGCTGAGTGGTGACAACCAAAAATGCCTTCCGACATTGCCAAATGTCTCCTGGGGGAGAAGGCAAAATTGTCCCCTGTTGAGAACCACTGGCTTAGAGGAATGCAGGCCAGAGTCTACGCTTTTTGGCTCTGAAGTCAGGCTGCTAAGGTCTCTCTCACTAATTATGTGACCTTGAGCTCTTTGTCTTACAACTGTGCAACTTTGAGCAGTTCCTTAGCCTTTCTGGGCTGGTTTCTTTACGTGGAAAACAAGGATAACGGTCATATTCTCATACTGCTGTCAGAGTAAATCACGCGATACAGTATCTGTAGAGTGCTTGCAATAGTACCTGGCGTATAGTAAAATACACAAAAATATACTTCAGACAAAACTGCTCTTTTTTCTCAGAGTGGCCTATGGCCTACCACCCCCACGTTGGTTCAGGTTTGTTTCCAATTGGGTCACATTGAATATACCACTCAAACAAGTGGATCATCAATACTTCATAGGAAATACACAGGAGGGATCTTGAGTACCATAAGGGTTACCGTGGCTAAGCACAAGCCAGTTCTATTCTGCAGGGTTAGGAAAGAAAAGGAATCCGGGTGACTGACGAGAGTGACTCAACAATGCACTTGGCTTCTGCCCTTCTCTTTCATTTGGTGTTGATGGAAAATATTTTCGGTGAGCAAGAATTCGAAGTCTATTCTTTTTCATTTGAATGCATGCTCAGAGCAGTGTGGTAATGAGGTTTAGGTCAAATGTGCATGATCCTTACAAGTGATCCTTACAAGCCCAGGAACAGGCACTCTGGGGGAATGGACGAGAGTCAGGGCTGCCGCAGCGGGCAGGGGACCCCGGCAGTCAGCGGCGATGTGCTGCCGTACAGCGCTCACGTGGCCGCGGTGCAGCGCACCACATATTGTATTGTATTGCACAGCTGTTGGTTTGGGTGGACTTGGTTAGTGCTGAGTACAGCGCTGACATACATCAGCCGTGCAATAAATGTGTCACTGAAGGCACTGGGCTTTGCAATCAGCCAGCTTGAGGGGGAAGTTTTCTAGGACAAATGGAAACTGGTTTGCCACCGGCCATTAAAAAAGGAGGGGGAACAAATTGAGCTCATTTTTCTGTCTCTTGAAAGCATACAGAAATGACAGTAAAAGGAATTTTTTAAAAAATACAGAAAGCCATAAGAACAGGGAACACGGGAGAGGTTTTGGAAGTTGCGGGGGTGGCTGGTAAAAGTCCTCACGGAGCTACAAAGGCCCTCACAGAGCTGGCTCTGGGGAACACAGAGCCCCACCTGATTTCTAACAGAGTAGACGGCACAGGTGCCCACACTGGCAGCCCCAGACCGGTAAAGAGGACGCTGCTGGAGTAAGGAGGCTTGGCCCGACGTCTGAACAAGGGGACCCGCCATCTCCCCGCGGTGCGCCCACTTTGGCGGAAGACTCAAGGTCTCTCCTCTGCAGATGGGCTCCGGGTTGAGCAGAGAAATACTGAACTGCAGTGGGGGTGGGGGCTGGAGGGTCGGGGAATGCTACAGGTCCCACTTACATGGTGCTGCCCCTGGCCTCTTCTCTGCAGCCAGGCCAGGCCCCTCCTGGCAGGAGATGGGCAGAGTCCACTGTGAGGCATCTCACTTGATAAAGAGCGAGCACCTGAAGATCCGATGCTAGCACTTCCCTAATGACACGGTTCAGCCTCTGCATCCCACAGTGAAGTTAATGGTCGACGAGATCCAGGCACAGCCCAGAGCTTTCTAAGAACATGTTACCCAGGGTTGGTTTTTTTCAAGTTTATGGAAAAATGTGCCTTATGGAAAGTCATGCATGGATTTCAAAATGCTTTGCCCAAAAATGTGACTTCCTGTGTTTTCATTGGCTTCTGTTCTCATGTCCTCCCTTCCATGAACTTCGTGCAGTATCCTCATGCTCCCCAGGTCTGACATCTGACTTGACAACCAAGGACTACCAGCTGCCAGAGAAAGCCTCCAGTGGTAGAGATCGGGGCAAAATCTGCAAATAGGAAGAAACAGAAACAATGTGGGTAGAAGAAAACCTTTACGAATCTGCAAATATTCCTAGGGAGACAAGAAAGATATTGAAACTGTGAAGTAAGAACAGGATGTTATGAAAAGAGAGTACTTGGGGAGATGAGCATTAGAAATTAAAATCTAGGCTGGCGCCATGGCTCACTAGGCTAATCCTCCGCCTGCGGCACCGGTACTCCAGGTTCTAGTCCCAATTGCGGCGGTGGATTCTGTCCCGGTTGCTCCTCTTCCAGTCCAGCTGTCTGCTGTGGCCCCAGAAGGCAGTGGAGGATGCACCCACATGGGAGACCAGGAGGAAGCACCTGGCTCCTGGCTTTGGATCAGCGCAGCACCAGCCATAGCGGCCACTTGGGGGGGGGGGGGGTGAACCAACAGAAGGAAGACCTTTCTCTCTGTCTCTCTCTCTCTCACTAAATCTGCCTGTCAAAAAAAATTAAAATCTAGAAATTAAAAATATGAGGGCATAAGTTAAAAACCCAACAGAAGGGTTAGAAAACAGCACTGAAAAATTTCCCAGGAAGCAAAGCAAAAAAGAAATAGGTAAAAAAAAGAGAGAGAGAGAGAGAGAGAGATAAAAATTTAAGAAAAATAGGTTGGTACTGGATGCCTACTATCTGAACAACAGGAATACTAGGAAATAAGATAGAGAAAAATGAAGGGAAAAATCTTCAGTGAAATACTGGAGAAAATTTCTCAGAACTTAAAGCCATGAATTTCCAGGTCAAAGCGCTCACTGAACTACCAGACTGGTGGATGAAAGTAAGCCCCCCAGAAAAGGCACTGCAACAGGAAGTAGGAAAACACAACAAAGATGAGACCTTAAAACGTTCAGGGGAGAAGCAGATCACAACCAGGAAATGAGGAACCGAATGTTCTCAAAATCAGGACTGGATGCTGGGGAGATAGGGAGGTTGCCTTCACAATTTTAAGGTCAGGTTATTTTAACCCAGCCTTATGTTCTCAGCCAAACTACCAGTGTTGTGCGAGGATAGAATGACAATATCCTTGGAATGTAAAGGCTCAAAAATGACTTCTGAACTCTTTCTCTGAAAGCTACCAGTGCCAGGTTGTTTAATAAGGTAGCTACTTGCTGCACGTGGTTAGTTAAATTTACATTTATTACAATGACATGCAATTTTAAGATTTCCTTCCTCGGCCACACAACCTGTATTTCAAGCGTTTCATATCGACGTGGGGGCTGGTTGCTATCATACTGGGTTTTGCAGAAAAAGGACGCTTTCTTCACTGTGGACTTTGTGTTGGACCACACGTATCCGAGGCTGTGTTCCGCCACAACAAGCAGCTGGCTGCTCTGAGTTCTAGTTCCTCTGTCACTGACTTCACCTTGGGAAGCAGCAGGTGATGGCTCAGGCATGTGGGTCCCTGGGTTAAGTTCTGGGCTCCTGGCTTTGGCCTTGCTCAGCCCTGGCCTTTGCAGACGTCTGGGGAGCAACTCAGTGGGAAAGTCTCCTGATGCTGAGTCAGGCAGGGGACCACATCCTCAGTGCTGCAGTATGACTGCTGAGCTGTGCCACTGAACCTGTAGGGACAAGCAACATTCTCCCAATACTGCTTTTCCACATTACTTTTTAATCACGGGGGCGTCTCTAGAAGATCTACAGGGTGACTGAGTGGGCCCCAGGGCCCTTAAAAGATCTCCCTACACCACTTAGATCTCAAGGGGAACAGTACTTATTAAGTCACCAGACCCCACACATACGTTATTACATCTGAGAAGGCATCAGCAATGCCAGCTACACCGGCACAGTCCCCAACGGTGTTTAATGAAACCTTAGGTCATTTTTTAATAGAAAATAAACCTTATTTTTTTGAAGTTTGTGAGATAGTTCCTACGATATATAACATTATGGTCAAGGATACGAAAGCCAGGGATGTCTGCAGTCACAGAAATGTATCCCATCCACTGCGTGCCTTTTCCTGCCAGGGGCGGTGCCTGAAGTCCAGAGAGGGGGTGGTGTCTGGAGCAGAGGTCTCCTTCATGCTTCAGGTGCTAGCTGGGCAGCCTGGCTGGCCGGAGACTCAGGCGAGGGAAGGCACAGGCTTCTGAGCCCCCTGCTTCGGGGTAAGCTTTCTCTCTTGTGCTTTAAGGTGTGTTAGAATCTCAGAATCCCTCTCTGGCCTCCATGGTGTGGCTACCCGGAGAGTTCTCATTTTGAGATGAATGAAGAAACCAGTGCCGAGGTAAGATACAGAAGACTGCTTGAGAGCCGCCCTCACAGCCCCCGAGGGGGAATGAGAGGGAGGCCCCAACCTCACCCCTCCTGGCCTGGACCGTCCCTCTCCCAGGAAGAAGGAGCTATGGCTCTGCCCCGTACCGCCTTCCCAGTGGAAACGCTGGGTCATGGATGGGCTGTGTCTCTTGCTTTAAACTACATGGTGTCTGTGGGTGTTATGTTCGAAGTTCCTCTTCAAGACCAGTCCTCAGGCTCACAGCTAGCTGCAACTCTGGAATTATTGCATGCACAGGCCTCGGGGGAAGAAGTCTGATACGATGTAGAGGTGTCAGGGCAGGAGTGGGTTTAAGAGGTGCAATGGGCTAACAGGACTCCCCCAAGGATGCCCATGTCCTAATCACCCCAATCCAAGATCCATCACCTACCTCTTATGGCAAAAGGGACTTGGCAGGGTGATGAAGTTTGGGATTTTGAGGTGGGGAGGTTATCCGGGGCTTTTGGGTGGTCCCTAAATGTCAACACAAGTGTCCTTATATGCATATGAGAGGGGCAAGGGAGACTTAACTACAGAATCCAAGTGTCTGTCACAGTCGTGCACGGTGAGGAACTGGAGGCAGGGTCCACGGGCTGGGGAATGCAGGCTGCTTCTGGAGCAAGACAGGAAACCAGCGCTCTCCAGAGGATTCTGGAAGGAAGGCCGCCCTGCCTGATTTTGGCCCAATGGAGCCTATGTTGGACTTCTGACTTCTAGAATCCTAAGAGGATATGTTTGTGTTGCTTTAAGACACGAAGCTTGTGATAATGTATTCTAGTAGGGACAGGGGCTGAAACGTGCCCACCCAAATTCACATGTGGAGTCCTAAGCCCAGATATCTCAGATCATAACTCCATTTGGACCTTTCTAGAAGGGATCAAGGTAAAATGAGGTCACAGTGAGTCTGAATCTAATCTGACCCATGTCCTAATAAGAGGTCAGAACACACCCAGGTGGGACACAGCAACAAGGAGACAGGTCTCAGAAGAGAGCCAAGCTACTGACCCTTTGACCTTGAACTTGTGCATTGGTGACCTTGAACAGTGAGCAAATACCCTTCTGTTGTTTATGACACCCAGCCTGGTATTTTGTTCCGGCAGCGGTGGCTCCAGGACCACCAGCCATGCCCCCGGGGGCAGCATTTATATGAAAGTCAGAAGCAGTCAGCTTCGATGACAGAGGCTCCAGTTACTGCGACCCCAAGCCACCCCTAGACTGTCGCTGCCACAGTGCCCGCTGTCTTGTGCCTTTCAATTTCCTCTCCTTAGCTCTGATTCATCGGCCACATTGTTGCCAGCTCAGCTTGTATCTCACCATCCATGATGAGGTTTTCTACCCGTTCATTCTCCAAATCTGCCAGGGGGTGGGGGGGGGGTGTGTGTGTGTCAAACGGCGGGGGCTCCAGGGGACGCCAGGGCTCTGCGCCAGAGGGCTGTGCCTTCCGGGCTCCCTCTGCACCTGCCTCGCTTCTCACGGGTGTCTCTTTTCTCTGCTTCTGCCTGCCTAGCCCCACAGATCTGGTAAGCTAGCTTTTGAGACACGGACAGATTTCACCTCCTGCCCCTCTCTGTGCTTAAGCCTCCCAGCCAGCCCAGGGGCCTGAGCTTCTGACGGCACCCCGGGGCTGTTTGCAGCTTCCACATCCTGGCAGCCTCTAAGTCTTCACTTTCGTGTTGACCTCACCCCGCCTCCACTCCCTCCATCCCTCCATCCCTCCTGCCTGCCTCATTCCTCTTCCCTCCTTCCTTCTCCCCTCCCTTCCCGAGGCGCCTTTCCTCACCTCTGCACAAGGCGTGGTTGTGCCCAGTCACTGTAAGCCCATTCAGCAGGGAGCAGACAACCAGACACCGGTCCTTGCGCCGGGCGAAGGCCGCTGGCAGCAGCGGGGCCCTGAGCCACGGACCCTGCCTTCTCCCTGCTCTCACGGCCTTGTCACCCATGTCATCATCCGCCGCTAGGGTGCTTTACTGGAAGTGCAGCTGTGGGTTTGTGAATTTTTTTTTTTTTTTTTTAAGCTTAATTGATTTTCTGGGCAGGGCCCAGCAGAGTGCTATATATTTCCATGTCAGTAACAGCGAAGTGCAGAGGTGAGGAGGAAGTGGAAGAAGTCGGGTCCATACCATCCAGGGTGAATTTGGCCACAGGCGTCGAAAATCTCTATCAACCATGGCTTATAGGAGGAAGGCACCACCTATCTCACCTCGTGAGATGTCTGGAAGAATCCAGGCGGGAGCTGGGCTTGCAGTTCAGCGGTAGCCTCAAGGATCTGGGTTCTTTCTTTTTCTTATTTATTTATTTATTTTAGCTTTTATTTAATAAATACAAGTTTCATAGGTACAGCTTTAGGAATATAGGGGTTTTCCCCCCATACCTACCTTCCCACCCCCACTCCTATCCCACCTGCTACTCCCTCTCCCATCCTATTTTTCATTAAGATTCATTTTTACTTATCTTTATATACAGAAGACCAACTCTATACTAAGTAAAGATTTCAACAGTTTGCACCCACATGGACGCACAAAGTATAAACTACTGTTTGAAGATTAGTTTTACCATTAATTCTCATAGTACAACTCATTAAGGACAGAAGTCCTACATGGGGAGTAAGTGCACAGTGACTCCTGTTGTTGATTCAACAGTTGACACTCTTATTTATGACGTCACTGATCACCCAAGGTTCTTTTCATGAGCTGCCAAGGCCATGGAATACTTTTGAGTCCACAAACTCCGACATTATTTAGACAGGGCCATAATCAAAGTGGAAGTTCTCTCCTCCCTTCAGAGAAAAGTACTCACTCTTTTATGGCTCTTTCTTTCCAGCAGGGTCTCACTCACAGAGATCCTTCATGTAGGTCATTTTTTTGCCACAGTGTCTTGGCTTTCCATGCCTGAAAACTCTCATGGGCTTTTCAGCCAGATCTGGTTGCCTTAAGGGCTGATTCTGAGGTCAGAGTGCTGTTTAGAGCATTTGTCATTCTATGAGTCTGCTGTGTGGCCTGCTCCGGATTTGGGTTCTTCCTACCATCCTTCTCTGTCATCCTCTATGAGTTGTTTTGCCATCCTTGTGCTCGAGGTCTCATGATTTTTTTTTTTTTTACTTTTTTTTTTTAACTTTTATTTAATGAATATAAATTTCCAGTGTACAGCTTATGGATTACAATGGCTTCCCACCCCCCCATAACTTCCCTCCCACCCGCAACCCTCCCCTCTCCCGCTCCCTCTCCCCTTCCATTTGCATCAAGATTCATTTTCAATTCTCTTTATATACAGAAGATCAATTTAGTATAAAGATTTCAACAGTTTGCACCCACATAGAAACACAAAGTGAAACATACTGTTTGAGTACTAGTTATAGCATTAAATCACAATGTACAGCACATTAAGGACAGAGATCCCACATGAGGAGCAAGTGCACAGTGGCTCCTGTTGTTGACCCAACAAATTGACACTCTAGTTTATGGCACCAGTAACCATCCTAGGCTGTCGTCATGAGTTGCCAAGGCTATGGAAGCCTTCCAAGTTTGCCGACTCTGATCATATTTAGACAAGGTCATAAAAGACAGAGTGAGGATAGTAACCAATGATCCTAAGAGTGGCATTTATCGAGGTCTCATGATTACAGAATGGCATTGCAACAGAATTGCAAAAAGGGAAAGCCGTGGAGGAAGATGAACTCTCAGTACAGTAACATTTCCTTCAATGCCTCTCTTGTTTCATTTGTAAAGGAAACATTTTTGCCCAAAATGCCACCATCCTTGTTCTATCTCACCAGTGCAGAATTGTGGCACTGGCTGCCTCCACCTGCAAAGGAGCGTGGGTCAGTGAGGGTCTCAGCTCATCAGCTTCTCTCCAGGAGATCCTGAAGAAGAAAGAGACTGGCATGGGTGTGTCTTGGCCAGTTGACCACATTCTCAATACTTAAAAAACTCTTTAGTCAGTAAATCCTTTGCTCTACCTCTACTCAAAGTCTTTACAAGAGCCAAAGAAGAAGGATGCACCCGACATTCCCCTAACCCCTCTCTTTACTTCCATCGCTCAGGCCACCTCTCAGCATTGTGTGTCCAGAGCTACCCAGACATGGGAGCTTTGCTGAGCAACGTGAAGGTTGTGCACTGCTCTGGGACCCTGAATAGATATCAGTGAAGGCCAATGCTTGGGCTGCTGTTTGGGAAGCTGAACTCTGTTGGAAGAATCTAAAATGAGGACTCCGGTGGCATTCAGGGAGGTTGCTGTGATGGAGACACAGTGGGGTCAACCTCCTTTCCAAGCAGACGTGATCTGAGGGGTTCACACGTCACACAAATCCAGTTCCATATTAGATGGATTTCAGCCAGGTGCAAATTACCCAAAAACAAAAGATCATCTCCTCTGTGGCCAGCATGGCCTACAGTGGCGATCGGTAGGAAGGCTTCAGAGTCAAAGGCAAGTTTTAAAAAAATACCCAGCTGCTGGCACTGTGGTGCAGCAGGTTAAAGCCCTGGCCTGAAGCACTAGCATCCCATATGGGCACTGGTTCGAGTCCTGGCTGCTCCTCTTCCAGTCCAGCTCTCTGCTATGGCCTGGGAAAGCAGTAGAAGATGGCCCAAATTCTTGGGCCCCTGCACCCATGTGGGAGACCTGGAAGAAGCTCCTGGCTCCTGGCATTGGATCCTTTCAGCTCCAGCCATTGCGGCCATCTAGGAAGTGAACCAGCCAATGTCTCTACCTCTCTCTGTAACTCTGTCTTTCAAATAAATAAAATAAATCATTAAAAAATACCAAGCAGCCTTTGAGAAGGAGGAAGGGGAGAGCACAGAGCCAGAGGCAGGAACAGGTGTCGAGGTCAATTTCACGCTGTGGCCAGGCAGCATTATGGCGTGACTTAATCCTCAGACCTTTCAGGTTCCAAGTGAGCAGTGGAAAAAACAACAATGAAAATGTTTTGTCATTTGTGTCTGGAGATGAGACTGGTGACTCACAATGGGAGGGTGTCTTCTACTTACTGCTCCCGTGGGAGCCACAGATTTGTGTGGGCTGTTGCCTCTCCTTCCCCCTCCCTACCAGAAGAGAACGTTCTTAGGATTGAACAGGGATGGGGCAAAGCCCGTGGCCCACCTCCCCTCTCCTCTTTAGACCCCTCCTACCTTCAGCCACGCCTAACCATTTCCTGAGACTAGGCTGCACCTCTGCTCTTCCATCCTTGTGTTTTGCTCCGGCCACTTCTGCAAGGCGCTAGCTCTCTGATTGGCTTTCCAGCCTTGCTGCTTCTACCCATGTTCTTCCTTGGCCTGAATGAGCTTCTTCAGCTCATCTGGGGAAAACCAAGGCCTCTCTCAGCTGTTACCTCCCAGGTGAAGTCTCCTAGGGCCTCACCCAGCACAGGGAGCTGCACTTTGTTCTGTGTGCTGCGGCTTCTTGCATGGGTGACCGGTGTATTTCTGATCTGTGGGACTTAACAGGTTGCTATGGTATTTGTGGACATGCATGCCAACTGTCTAACAAATGACTTGTATCCAGAATCTAAGAAGAACTCTGACAACTCAATCAGAAGTCAAACAATCCAATTACAAATGCACAAAATAAAGGCTGGTGTTGTAGCACAGCTGGTTAAGCTTCTGTCTGTGATGCTGGCATACCATATGAGTGCTGGCTTTTCCACTTCTGATCCAGCTCCCTGCTGATACTCCTGGGAAAGCAGTAGAAGATGACCCAAGTACTTGGGTTCCTTGCCCCTATGTATGGAAGACCCAGATGGAGTTCCAGCCTCCTAGCTTTGGCTTGGCTCAGTCCTGGTCATTGGGGCTACTTCAGGAGTGAACAGTGGATGGAAGCTATCTCTGTCACTCTCCTTGTCTCTTCTTCTCTCTATATATAACTGTTTTTCAAATAAAATAAATCTTATTAAAAATGGCCAAAATGCCTGAATAGAGACTTCATCAAAGACAACACACAAATGGCCAAGCAACACATGTAAATATGTTCAATATCATTAAACATTAAAAACATGGAAATTAAAATCACATTGAGATACCACTTCATATCACAAGGATGGCTATAATAAATAAGACAGTACAAAATACTTAGAGGGGACCTAGGTCCCTCATGCATGGATGGTGAGAATATAATATAGGACAACTAGTTTGGAAAACAGTGTAGCTTGGTAAAAAGTTAAATATGAGTGCTGGGTGTTGTGGTGCAGTGTATTAAGCTCCTTTCATTCCATATAAGAATGCTGGTCACGTTCCAGCTACTTTACTTCTGATCCATCTTCTTGCTAATGTGCCCAGGAAAGCAATGGAAGGCAGCCCAAGAGTGTAGACCTCTGCCACCCATATGGTAGACCAGGATGGAGTTCCTGGCTCCTGGCTTCAGCCTGGGTCAGCCCTGGCTGCTGCAGCTGTTTGGGGAGTGAATCAGTAGATGGAAGATTTCTCTCTGTTGTTCTGCCTTTCAAATAAATAAATAAATATTCTTTGAAAAGGTTAAGCATAAACATACCCAGAAAATATACCCCAAGAATTCACCCAAGAAATCTACCCAAGAAAATGAACGCATACGTCCACAGAAAAGATTTCACACATGAATGTGTGTACAGCATCCTTCATTATAGCCCCAAACTGGGCACAATCAAAACATCCATCAACTGGTGCATGGATGAACATAAAATGGTATCATCAAACAAGAAAGTACTTTTCACAAATTAAAAATACTGATATATGTCACCACAGGGAGACTTCAGCAACGTGAATGAAACCTCAGCGTTGACCCTGGGGTTGGGAATGAGGGGAAAGCAGACACACTGAAGTGATTCCTCTTGGGAGGACACAAACACTCAGTCCGTTTTCACACATCTTTGTGAAAACACAGAGCAGCGAAGACAGGGAAACAATCCAGAAGCCTTCTAGAAGGAACAAAGCAAACTACATATAAATGAATGAACATCAGATTGGTATCAGAGGATTTTATTCACACTGCTGCAAAGCAGATTTCAACAGGGCCATGTCCTCAAAGTCCCAAGTCTAGAAGTTAGAATCAAGTACCCAGCCAGGCTACCAATCAAGTGTGAGATGGAAGAACTGATATTTTCAGATAATCAAGACTAAGAATGTTTATCTGACATGCACTCCTGTGTGGAAAAAAAATTGTGAGTTTAATAAAAGAGAATCAATTGCCTATAACATCATGTTTCCAGTGAGTTAGTTTTTGGGACATAGAATCACTGTTCCTGCTCTATTGATGGAATCCTATAATTTTTTAAATTATTAATAATGTTTACATTTAAAATTTCTATTTCTATTATGTAATTATGTTGTTTATCAGCCTTTGATTCTCAAAACTGACTTAAAGACACATCATGGATTATTTGTACTTACTGAAAAGAGATAGTAATATTATAAATCTTCAAGTAAAATTAGTGGTTTGGTGGCCAGAAGTAAGAGGTAGAGAGAGGGAGACTAGTCATGCTGGTGGGATCTTAGAGAATGGGAAGAAAGAAATACATACAACATGATGTTTACAGCTGAAAGTTCTGGAAATAGAAGTTCAATTCTATTATTTAAAGGTATTAAACTGTGATAGATTGGGGATACAGCCTGAACACATACAGAGATAGAAGTTCGACTCAGAACCTGAATCAACCTGCCCAGGAAACCAAGCCTTCAGCTCCAATGAGCAACACAGGGGAGTCAGGCTGCTTAAGTCAGACCTGCAGGAAGTCAGATCACTATCAACAGCCACAACCCAGGAAGCTAAGATATGTGTGACAGGCAGTCCTACATGGCCAGCGCTTGACTGATGAATGACAGCATTCAAGTCAAGATCAACCAGCAGCAGCCACATACGCACCTGTAGCTTCTCACCCAGGACCCTCTGCTTCTAGCCTGCTTTCTTCTTACAGCCTCCAGCCAGACCTTAACTGAAGCCTTCCCTTTTTCCCATGAAACTCTCCCACTCTCCTGCCTGACGTTGAGACCCTGCCAAAGACAAGAAGGGTGGGCAGCTGGCTCCCTTGCTGTCGCAAGCTCTGGGTACGTAGCCTTCGCTTTTCTTATCTGGTTAGTCTTCGTTTATTTCCAGAGTTGACTCACACAAGAACCAGAAGATAAAAATATAATACCCAAAGATTTAATAAAAAAAGGGAGAGGAGAAAAGACGAACCAAATTCATTTTCATGGGGGAAAAGTCAACAGCTACTGCCTAAAGAGATAAATCAAGAAATCGGTTGTATCGCGTTATCTAGAGTTATGGGGCTACTTCCTTGTGATTTACAAACACAAAAATGGTCAAAAAGGAGCTCCCCAGAGGAGAAGGACTGGGATGAGAAAAGGGAGGAGGGTATTCTCTTTCCCCCTGAGCCCTTGACCTGTGGTTTTCCTACTAACACATTATTTTATAGTTAAATACATTTCTGGACAATTGCCTTTTGTTCCTCTGGATAAGAATCCTGCTTTCAGAACACCGATGCACCTAAAGAAGGCAAAGTCCTTGGCATTGACCTTGGAGCAAGGCCAGGCAGGGGGAAGCCACGAGCAGAGGACAGGAAGAGCCGGTGACCATGGCGCACGTGCAGCCGTGGTCTCAGTGGAGGCTCTGAGACACCTGAGCTTCCCCACGACACTCCTTTCCCGAGGACGTTGGCTACGTGATCTGGGAACAAACTCCTGGGGTCGGTAGCACAGCTACAACAGGGGAATCAGAGGTAAGGCTTCAAAAGCGACTCCATACCGGGCGGCAAAGCTGGAATTCAACCTCCATCCTCAAATCAGTGTTTTCTAAGGAAAATGCTAATCCCCTTGCACTGAAGGTCTAAAATAA
The DNA here is from genome assembly GCF_033115175.1 of Lepus europaeus. Classification (NCBI taxonomy): domain Eukaryota; kingdom Metazoa; phylum Chordata; class Mammalia; order Lagomorpha; family Leporidae; genus Lepus; species Lepus europaeus. The sequence continues at coordinate 105,661,364 of NC_084835.1, read as the reverse complement.
AAAGCGTCTGTTGTGCTTTGAAAAATTGTGATGATTTAAATGTCTTTGATTCTTCTCCTTTTCTATCGTGGTGGGGGGGGGAGTGGGGCGGGGGATGACTGAGTCAAATCTAAAACCTTCCTTACAGCGCCAAGTGAATAACTGAGTTGGTGCCATAGACGACTGGGAGGAAGGAGGTCACAAAAGGCTGCTGTTTTATTTAAGAAGCTGCACAGCTTGCTCTCGTCCATTAACACCAAAGAAAGGACAAAGCGTGGGGGCATTGTTATCTTTAAACACCCACTGAGCGGCTGCCTGCTCCAATGCCACAGAACAAGCACCATGTAAATATTCAAACCCAAGGAGACTCCCTTCCGCCCGCCCGAGGGGAACAAACTGTTGGCACCGTCTCCACACGGAGGATTTATTCCTCGTGCTTGGGTATATGGCTTCCAAGGACCACTCACTTCTGTTCTTCATGATTTCATCACTATTGTTTATTTGAAAGGCAGAGAGCGAGGCAGGTAGACATCTTCCATTTGCTGGTCCATGACCCAAATGCTCACAACAGTCTGGGCTGGGAAGGCAGAAGCCAGGAGCCCAGAACTCAGCGCACTGGCAGGGACCGAAGTGCTTGAACTGAATCCCAGGGTGTGCATGAGCAGGAAGCTGGCATCAGGAGCGAGGACTCCACCTCAGGCACTCTGATAGGAGATGCTCATATCCCACATGGGGTTTTTCACGGCTGTGCCAAATGCCCGCCTCTGTCATTCATGATTCTTCAACTAAGATTCGTCCAGCATCCTCCACGCCACCTCCCATCATGGGGCACCAAAGCCCTTGCGGGGAAAACTCTCCACCGTGTAGCATTCCTGTGGCTTTGGGAGGCTCGGATTCCCCTCCCCGGCTGACTGCTCCTGGAGTCTGACAGGATGTCGTGGGGCTTGGCCTCGTGGCCCTGGGCACACTGCAGTGGCCATCTTCAACTCTTGCCAAGAAGTCTGCTCAAAGGGGCATGGTAGAAATCGTGCTGCAGCTGAGAGGGCAGACTTCCCTGGGACTTGGTTGCCAACTCACTGGAACTTCAAAAAGTTATGGAGCCTCTCTCTCCTCTACCAGGACTCTCCGCTCTCTTCTCTGCAGAGAAGGTCACGGTCACCAGGCCGAGTGGGATGCAGATTGGAATGAAGTCTTGCAGGCTGTGGCACCCTCCTGGGAGCTATCCTGGTGCACTTCATGTCTTGCTGGTATATCACAGATGTCATAGCAACGCAGAACTCCGGAGGTGGAGACAAACATAATAGGAAATATGCAGAAGCCAAAGTGAAGGCTAAGCACTGCATGGAAGCTTACCTCCTCGCTCTGTGGGCTGATTTCAAGGCTTCAGGGGCCATTGGTTGATTTTCCTGCTCAGCAATAATCCTCCCTTTTGCTTCCATTGCCTTTCTCTACTCCCCCACCTCTCTCTCCAGCAACTGGAATCATTGGCAAATTTAACAGAATTTCTGATGGCTCTAAATCAAAGGCAGTGCAAAGCCTTATTTCTTTAAAAAGGCAAATGAGAAAGTCATGGTTCACAGGCCAAGGGGGGAGGGGCTGGGAATTGAGCCTCGGAGGTTGTTGGCAAGCTTTAAGATAGCAGTTTGGTTGTACTTACTGTGTCTTTCTTGACTTATGCATATGGACTGCATGTTCTGTAGCTGAGTCTGGCTCAGGAGATGGCTATTACAGCCTATAAACCAAGACGTGCTCCAGCAGATGGGTGCCCTGCCCCTTGCCTGTGCCCTTTGTAACACAGTCTTGAATCAGCATCTCCCCTGAAGGGTGTAATTAGCAGCACTTGTATGACCCTACCCACAAAACCCGGCCTCACCTGTTGTTTCTGCTTTCTAGCCTCTGTCAGACTGAAAGATAAGGGTTGGATGAGCTTTGAGCAAGGCTGCACGTGTCTCTACCGTATTCTCACCTGGCCAGAACTCCCAGATGAAGATGTATGAACCTGCCAGCAAGGAGCTCCCAATCTGGCTCAGGTGATGGCTCTGTGAATGCATAATGACATTTCCCGGGGAAATTTCTAGCCACAGACCAACAACACAGGAACACACACATGGCTTTGGGGAGGACCAGAAGGTTCTTCCACCCAGGAGGTGACATCAAAGACCTGAGTGGTGACTGCGAGGTGAAGGGATGTCACAAAGGGTACACACCATGCAGGGACCTCAGCTACAGGTGCTGGGGGATGAGAGAGCAGCTGGGAAATGCAGTAGGGGAACGAGCCTGGCGGGAAGGGGCTGACCCTGCCCAGGGGTCAAGTCCAAGAGGACAGAGCAGCCACCTCCTAGGTCAAGGCCTTAGGGTAGCTGAGAGGAAGTCTGATTGGGTAATCCAAATATGATGCAATGATTTTAACGCTTTAAAAAAATTTTTTTTTTTTTTACTGGGGCTGGCGCTGTGGCCAGCATCCCATATGGGCGCCGGTTCGAGACCCAGCTGCTCCACTTCCTGTCCAGCTCTCTGCTGTGGCCTGGGAAAGCAGTAGAAGATGGTCCAAGTCCTTGGGCCCCTGCACCCACGTGCGAGACCTGGAAGAAGCTCCTGGCTCCTGGCTTCAGATCGTCACAGCTCCAGCGGTTGTGGCCATTTGGGGAGTGAACCATCGGATGGAAGACTCTGCCTCTCCTCTCTCTGTGAAACTCTGACTTTCAAGTAAAATAAATACATCTTTAAAAAAATTTTTTTTTAATTTATTTGAGGATCAGAGACATGAGGAGAAGGAGAGCGAGAAAGGGAGAGAGAGAGCAAGAGTGAAAGCAAGAGCGATAGTGAGAGAGAGCCTCCAGTAGTTGGTTCATTCCCCAAATGCCAGCAACAACCAGGCCTGGACCGGGCTGAAGCCAGGAGCCCAGAACTGAATCCAGGTTTCCCAGGTGGGTGGCGGGACCCAAGTGCTTGGACCATCACCTGCTGCCTGCCAGGGTTTCATTAGCAGGAAGCTGGGATGGAGAGCGGAGCCAGGACTCGAACCCAGGTACTCTAATATGCAATGCGGGAGTCCCGAGTGGTGTCTGCACCACTTGGCCAAGAACTGGCCCGACTTCTTCATGTGAAACCAGTGGGAACCTCAGAACTATTCCTCCTCTTTCTCTCCCCTCCCCCTCCAGTATAAGTCAGGGTGCCCCAAAGAGACAGAAGCAGTAGGATTTCTAACTCAATGGGTGAGAAATCCCAACACAGGGTGTCTGCCCGCTGGGGACCCTGGGTTGACAATCGTATGGCTCAGCCCAAGTCCCAAGAACCAGGGAAGTCTCTGGGGATTTCTGAGCCTGGCACCACTGACGTGAACCCTGGAGGGCCAGGGTGGGGCAGCCTGGACTTGTGCCGTCCCAGGCAGGAGACGAGCGTACCCCAGTTCTGGGGGAGCAGGGAGCGGGGCTTTGTCTTCTGATTTAGTTCTCTCCCAGTCTGCAGCTGGCCGTTTGGGTGGTGCTGCCCACACTGAGGCCAGGGTTTCCAGTCTTGTCCACTCAGACTCCTGCGCTAACGTCTTCTGGAAACATCCGCACAGACACACCCCGAGCCATGCCTTTCCAGGTTTCTAGGGGGCCCTTCCTGCAGTCAGGGGCCACTCACCTTCACCCTCACCTCTCCCTTTCCCTCCTTTTCCAGGGCACTGCTGGGACCGTGAGCCCTTGAGGAATCCACGAAAGGAGGGCAGCCCTGTGGGGTCCCCGAGTCTCTCCAAGGATGTGTCTCAGCCACATGGTTACTCCATCTGCTAAGTGACCATCTGTTCCCTTGGCTTGGCCCAGGCTCGGTGCTGCACCACTGTGCCCCAGCCCAGCCTCACTTCTGCTTTCTCCCGCACCACGAATCTGGCGGAGTTTGTGCTGCACTCCCTGCCTGGCCTCTGCCGGGCAGGGCCCTTCACTGTTTACCCTGCAGGGCCCGGGGCTGGCTCGTTGACCCCCATGCCAGCTGTCCCTTGCCTGCCCCGAAAACTCAGATACAGGTGGAGTCTGCTGGCTTCATGGGGGCCACGTGGAGCCACGTCCCCCCTCCATCTGCTGAAGCCTGTCGTGCTGTGGCTAAGCCATGGCCGGAAGGCAGGGCAGGTGCCCCTCTGCTGTCCAGCTGTCAACCTGCCGGATACTTCTAGAGCTGCCTCCAGCCTCCTCCTCAAGGCGGCAGGGGAGACCATGAGGGTGTTGGCACCTGCTCTCCCCTTCCTCCTTTCTTCCCCCGAGTTTCCATAGGGTGGGTGGAGCAGGCCTCTCCTCTCTCCTCTCTGGCCTTGCCGAGAAGTGGCAGGTGGCCAGGCCAGGCTCTACAGGGTCTCTGGGAGGAGATGAAGGAAATGTAAATTCTATTGCTGGCTTTGGATGCTGTACCTTCAGGCAAAATCCTATTTTAAATGCCAGATGCTCAAGTCGCTCTCTTTCTCTCTGCACGCCTGTTGTAACCCCTGTGTCATTGTTTGAACGGCCCCTCCTTCCTCCCCATAGAGATGACTACCAGCCAATAGGGAGAAGGTCAGAAATGGGAATGCAAATGAGGAGAGCACCAGCACCAGCAAGCTTGTTTCTGATAGTAACATGGTGAGCTCAGAGCACCCCTGAGATTCGTGTGGAGAGAGCAGGGAAAAAGCCAAGCTGAGCCTCTCGGGGTACAGGAGAGGCACCCAAAGTTCACCAGCCTAACTCAGGGCAGGCACTGGCGGATGCTTTATCTTCCCTCCTGCCTGCTATGGAGGCAAAAGTGCCAACTGCGGCTGCTGCAGGGGCCGGCGGCCTGCCTGGCTGACAGCTCCCTCTTCCCCGGCCTCCCTTCGTCCTCTCATGTCCACACTTTGCTATTCTTGCCCTTTTGCCCAAATGCCCTCTTGGGAATTAAAAAAAAAAAAAAAACGAAACAATCCCAAAAACTCTTTTTAAGTGCTTTCATTTTATTTAATTTTTTTGTTTATTTGAAAGACAGGGAGAGAGAGGGAGGGAGGGGGGAGGAGAGACAGAGAGAGAATCTTCCATCTGCCTGTTTACTCCCAGATACTACAGCAGTCAGGGCTGGGCCAGGCAGAAGCCAGGAGCCAATAACTCCATCCTGGTCTCCCACATGGGTGTCAGGGGCCCAAGCACCTGAGCTGCCTGCCAGGGTGCACATTAGCAGGAAGCTGGAAGGGAAGCAGAGGGGAAACTCCAGCGTGAGAGGTGAGCACCCAAAGCAGTGGCCTAACCCGCTGTGCTACAAGGCCTGCCCAAAACTCTGCGATGTCTCATTCAGTGTCAGCGAGTAACAGCGCACAGGTATCCCTGCTTCAGCACTGATAGCTCATGGCCAGCCTGCCCTTCCTTCAAGTAAGATTTAAAGGGACAGCAGGTTAAGCTGCTGCTTATAAAGCCCACAGCCTGTGTCACAGTGCCAGTTCAAGTCGCTACGCGTCTTTTTCTTTTTATATATATATTTTTTTAATTTTTGACAGGCAGAGTGGACAGTGAGAGAGAGAGACAGAGAGAAAGGTCTTCCTTTTGCCGTTGGTTCACCCTCCAATGGCCGCTGTGGCTGGTGCGCTGCGGCCGGCGCACTGCGCTGATCCGAAGCCAGGAGCCAGGTGCTTCTCCTGGTCTCCCATGGGGTGCAGGGCCCAAGCACTTGGGCCATCCTCCACTGCCTTCCCGGGCCACAGCAGAGAGCTGGCCTGGAAGAGGGGCAACGGCAACTGGGATAGAATCCGGCGCCCCAACCGGGACTAGAACCTGGTGTGCCGGCGCCGCAAGGCGGAGGACTAGCCTGTTAAGCCATGGCGCCGGGCGCTACGCATCTTTTTCTGACCCAGCTTCCTGCCGATGCACCCTGGGAGGCAGCAGATGATGGCACAAGTGCTTGAGCTCCTGCCACCCATGTGGGAGACTGGGATGGAATTCCAAGTCCCTAGCTTTAGTCTTGCAAGTGTTTGGGGGAATAAAGTAGTGAATGGAGGATCTCTCTCTCTCTCTCTCTCTCTCTCTCTCTGCCTTCAAAATAAAGTGAAAATAAATAAATTAAAAGTTAAAAAAGTACTTCTGGGGATTTTAAGGTGGTTTTACAGTTCCTTTTTTCCAGCTAACGAAACTGGGACGACACACTGACACACATTTAGCCTGTCCGCAATCCCCTTCTGTTTGTGGAAAGCTAATAGGAATAGTGTCAGGAGTCACTGGGACTCGGAAGAACAGCAGGAAGTCTGGAGGTGGAGCCGCGCTCAAACCTCCTGGTATTCAACACCATTCCTTCGAGAAGGAGGGGCTGACGTCATCCGCCTTCTGGGTCAAGGTGAAGGAGCGCTGCCGAGCGCCCGGTAACTGGTGTTGGACCCGTAGACAGGCGTGCAGGTGCAGCGACCTGGTCATCACAGAGCTGGGTTGGAAGAGCAACCTGGTGAACTCCTCTTCTTCCATGGGAAGGCCAAGATCATGCCGAGATGTGCAGGGCAGACTGGAGAAGACCACGGGAAGCGAGTGGCACAGACTTAGGGAGCAAGAACTCGGAGTGCAAGTCGTGTTCTTAGGCTTCTGCAGGTAGCGGGTGTCTGCCTCACAGACCGCCCTGCCCCACCAGCGATGGGCTTAGATTGCCAGAATGACTGAAAAACAAGGCATCCCACCTTGAGCGAAAAAGGATCGCCCTTTGCAATGCTCCTTCCAAACCCCTCTGATGAGCTAAGCAGGGTGTTCTTGGCACTCGTTCATCCACGTTCCCTCTTAGGCAAGGGGGGCCGGCTGGAGTGCAATAAGCAGCCAGCTGTGTGGTGGTGGCCGCTTTGTGTATTTATTTTAAGATTACCTTCACTTTGTGGTTTCCACCCGAGGAAAGCGCCTTTTTAAAATAGATGTGTTTAGATAAGAAAGTGAGTTTCTCTGCAGGAAACATGGCGGCAGGTGACACATTTGTAAAACACCACCTAGGAAACAGGCCCAAAGGGCAGAAGTGAATTTTAATACTGATCCAGTGACAAATATCTGTGCAAAATCTGGCTCGTGCCTTCGAGGAGCTTCCAGTGTATTTTAATTTGTCAGAACAAGGTCCGTCCATGTGAAGATGTGGGCCTCACAAGTCCCAGGGATAAGCAATCAGAGAAGGGCATCTCTTGCCTCCTTTCTTGCCGTGGGAGAAACATCCTTGCTTTAAGCACGTACAAGACAGAAAACTCCTTTTAGGCTGGCGGTAGGGAAGATGCCAGGAAGGACGTGGGACTTGATCCAAGACTGGAGTAGCATAATTTAAAAAATTAAACAGAAGAGGGAGAGTCTTGCTAGCACCGCTGTGATTTCCAGCAGCTTCCCCGCCCCCACCTTTTTGGGTTTATAGGCTTCTATGTGGAAGCCTATAAACCCAAATTGATTTTTCACACTTCTTGCTGGTTTTTTTTTTTTTTTAGACCTGCAAAAACACACACTCATGTACCCTCCGCTGGAATGGAAGTCTAAGCAGAGTGGAGACGGCAATGTGTTGCCAGTGTCAAAAGGCTTCTCGGTTGTGTTCTGAACTCAGTGTCTGTCGATGTCTTACAGATGATGCACGAGGGAAGGAAAGGAAGTCAAGCTTACTCCTTGATTGGAGCTTATTGTGCTTGCAGGAAAGTTTATTTTGCCAAACACAAATACATGCGGTTGTTTTGGAACGTTGCATAAATCCATGCCAGGAATGGACCCTGGGAGCTTTGCATTTCTTTTTCTTTACAGCACTGAACATTTCATCATGTTGTAAGGCGTATTTGGAAAGTGTTTCCCATGAACAGCAGAGATGTTAAGTGGCTGAGAAAGCTGTTCCCGAACACTGGAGAAACTGAACAGTCACCAGCTTAGGATTGTTGGATACTCTACAAGCTTTCCTCTGAAAGCGAAATTTCCTATAACTCTACTCCCAAGCTCCTGGAGGGTTTTTAAGTAAGTGTATCCTAAGATCTCAAGACAAGGCGTTAAATTATTATCGTTTGCATAAACTTAACTGAGTGGACAGAAACTTCCCTGATGACAAACAACCCCCACCCCGCCACAAAAAAAACAAAAACAAAAACAAAATAAAAACAAACTCTAAAAGACCAAAAAACCAAAGCTGGGAATAAATAGTATGCTAATTAGACAAGATTCATTGTTACAAGAAACAAAACCAATAGGGACTCTCTCCTGGAAAGAGAGAAAAAGGAGATTTCTACTACTGGGGGCTCAGAAAAGCAATGGGGAGAGGATGAAATGCATCTTGGGAAATGGTTAGAAACCAAGGTGGTGCCGAGGCTGAGAAGCAGGATGTAAAAATTCCACTGCACGTTGCTGCCACGGGGATCGCCCGCAGTCTTTTACATTTCTGTGACACTGGCTCAAGATGTAAATCCCCAAGGGGAAGCCTCTGATTGGCTGATGCCAATCACATAGCCCTTCGTTTCCATAGTGATACAGGCACTATCTCTCAACATGTACAGAACAGCAAAGACAACCCTAGAAGATGGGGCATTGGTAGGAGGCAGGAAGAATTGGATGTTGGACTGCCCAAAATGAGAATTATCCATCCCAGATGGTGATCTGATGAAAGGCTACAGCTATTAATTGTGATTCCCAAGTTCAAAGTTTTGTATTCAACAAACTCACCTAACACCTAACATTCAGTCTCCGATACCATGAACCAAGCTCCACAGAGGAGACTAATTCCGGGGTTGGGAAAGGGTAGGTACACAATGGGTCAGAAACAGGGCTGCCCCTACATGTGGGGAGCACTGGGCGAGTAAATTTCTGTAAGCTCTCTTATCTACATAAATCTTTGATAAAAAATATTACAATATTCATTAGACCACATAAAGCTTAGCGGTGTGCCAATAGGTATTTAAACTAGTAGAGAGGAGCTTGTTCCATTTGTTGATTGTTTAATGCACACAAAAAGGTCCTTCTGAGTATCCAGTGCCATCTTTTTCTGTTCTTTATTGTCAGAGTGCTGTCCCTGGCAAAATTCCTGTCTCCCCACAGGAGAGAAGGTAGCAACACTATCACTCGCTATACCATGGCTCTCTGGAACCTGCTTGTATTGAGATGATCCAGCTCTTCTTGCCATTTGCTCCGGAGCCACCCATGAGTGCTGGCATCCCCTAACTCGATGGTGCTCCTATGCTGTGCTGATGCTACACACAATGCCTCAAGGACACAGGCAAACATAAACTATAATTTATCTTCTAATCACACTAAATTCATCATCTGAATTTTGTAGCTTACATGTAGACTAATATGTCTTCCAGCCTTGGCGTCTCTTGAATTCCTTTGGCCTCAATCTTTGCACTCCTGAGATTTTCCACCTTTCCTTTTTTTTTTTTTTTTTTAATTTTTGACAGGCAGAGTGGACAGTAGAGGGAGACAGAGAGAAGGGTCTTCCTTTGCCGTTGGTTCTCCCTCCAATGGCTGCCGCGGTAGGCGTGCTGTTCCGATGGCAGGAGCCAGGTGCTTCTCCTGGTCTCCCATGGGGTGCAGGGCCCAAGGACTTGGGCCATCCTCCACTGCACTCCCGGGCCACAGCAGAGAGCTGGCCTGGAAGAGGGGCAACCGGGACAGGATCGGTGCCTCGACCGGGACTAGAACCCGGTGTGCCGGCGCCGCAAGGCGGAGGATTAGCCTAGTGAGCCGCGGCGCCGGCTAGAGATTTTCCACCTTTCAATGTTGGCCATCCCCTGCCACGTGCACCTGTTACTAACAGCAGAGAGAAACGGAGCGCTCATGGATGGAGTGAGAAGAGCAATACCATTTGTGCAAAAAGTGTCTGTCTCTCCTTCATCACAACGTGCTACTCACCCAGAGGACAAGAGATGACACCGAATGGAAGGCCTCCCTGGCATTACGGAGTGGAGAATTAGCCTTACCCAAGTTGAGATCTGGCCTTTCCCCTTGGTGCCCGGGAAGTGATCTCCAGGTCCCTGGACTCTGCCACCTGATGGGAGTTATCTCTGTTTACTCTGTGGCCACGCAGTCTAACAATGTGATTCAAGATGGGGCCTGTGGGCCACAGCATCTCAGTCCTGACTTCTGGAGGAACTGGAGACGACATACTAGCCTGACTCCTGGGGAGGGTTGGAGACGAAGCATTGGTCATGTAACACAAGCCCCAGTAAAAACTCTGGACACTGAAGGCCCAGTGTGAGCCTCCCTGGTAAGAATACCCCGTGTGTATCTGTGCACACCGTGGCTGGGAGGAGGTAACCGCCCGTGATTCCATGGGGAGACAGCCAGAGCGCTGCATGTGGGCCCCTGGTAGACCCCGGCCTACACCCAAGTCTTCCCTTGGCTGGTTATAGTATGTGTCTTTGCACCCATGAGTATAACAGCTTTCAGTGAGTATGGTGAGTCCGTCTAGTGAATTATCACAACTGAATGTGGTTTGGGAACCCCTTAAACTTGCAATTAGTGTCAACAGCGGGGGCATCTCGTGGGATCGTTCCCTCAGACCTTACAATTCAGCTAACTCTAGGAAGAGGTTATGGGTCTCAAAAGCCTTTGGCAAGGATAGGAAGGTCCTTGTGCTGTGACTCAGACATGGATGGGTGAGTGTCAATGCTCAGGCGCTCACATACAGAGATCAAGCCCAAGGGCCTGCAGTGGGCCACAGGTAGCCCAGTGCTCTGAATTTACCCTGCATCCAAATGAATGAGTCACTCCAAGGACATCAGTAGCCTTCTGCTGGGCCAGTCTTGTGTGACCCCACCAAAGAAATAAGGGGAGGAGAGAATGAGGCTGGGAAAGGCCTCTGAAGGGGAGAAAAGAAACAGGGCCACCCCACCAAGGCCAAACTGCTGGCCAGTGGGTCCCGAGAGCCAGAGGAGGACGCTGAGAATTCTGAGGCTGCCACTCTTAGAGGACACAGCCTCCTGAGATGCCGGCCCAGGAGCTCGCCTGGGTCCAAGGCTGGTGTTGGGCTATAGTAATTCTCTGCTCCAACCAAGCCCAGGGCTTCCCAGGGGCAACCAGCTGGCACGGGAGGCCCCTGTCATATCAGGAGCAATCTTGGCATCCCCATGATTCAGCACAAGAACAATCTAGAGAGGGGCCAAAAATAGTAACTCATGACCCATACAGACAGTAGATAGGCAGATGGACAGATAAATGAGAAAGGAGGACTCTTGTATTTGCTAGGCTACAGATCAATCGATGAATGTAGAGAGAGTGCCGGAGCTGACAAAACCCTCCTTGTGCAAACATCCAGGTAAGGACTGGAACAGGCCAGAGTTACAAGCCATGAACCAGGATGTTTCAATGAGGAACCGGCGCTCATATGGTCTTTAAGTGCCCGTCCCTGGATGGCATCTTAGCTGTGTGGGAGGAAGAAAGCAGTCGCTGTACAGTGTGTTAATCAGGCAGGACCAGACTGAGGGATCCAAGGTAACATTACTAATGAGGGATGCAGCATCTGTCCCCCTAACACAATGCACTGAGGTAGGTACAACATCACCTATGTAGTGTTCTGACCAAAGGCACATAACCTCATAGCAATTACAAAGAAATATCAAACACAAAATGAAGAATAGGACTATTTTTTTTAAAGGCAGAGGTAGGGTGGGAGCTCTTTTTTAAAATTTTTATTTATTTATTTGAGAGGTAGAGTTACAGAGTGAGAGAGACAGAGGAGACAGAGACAGAGAGAAAGGTCTTCTATCCATTGGTGCACTCCCCAAATGGCTGCAATGGAAGGAGCTGGGCCAATCTGAAGCCAGGAGCCAGGAGCTTCCTCAGGGCCTCCCCTATGGGTGCAGGGGCCAATGTACTTGGGCCATCTTCTACTGCTTCCCCAGGCCATAGCAGAGAGCTGGATGGGAAGAGGAACATCCAGGGACATGAACTGGTGCCCATATGGGATGCTGGTGCTACAGGTGGCAGCTTAGCCTGCTGCGCCACAGACCCATCCCGGGGAACTCTTTTTAAAGATGTTAATGGTATAAAGGTCAAAAGTATGGGGCTGACATTGAGGCATAGCAGATTAAGCTGCTGCCTGCAGCACTGGCATCCCATATGGGCCCCAGTTTGAGTCTCGGCTGCTCTATTTCCAATCCAGTTCCTTGCTAATGGCCTGGGAAAGCAGAAGATGGTCCAGGTACGTGGATGCCTGCACCCACGTGGGAGACTGGAAGAAGCTCCTGGGTCCCAGCTTCCACCTGGCCCGGCCTGGCTGTTGCAGTCATTTGGGGAATGAGCCAGTGGACAGAAGATCTTTTTCTCTCTGTCTCTACCTCTCTCTCTGTAACTCTGCCTTTCAAACAAAAATAAAGTCAAGGGTAGCTGAGCAGGCACCTGCCCTAGTGTTTGAGACACCTGCATCCCGCCCCGAAGTACCTGCGTTTTGGTTCCAGCTCCGGCTCTTGATTCTAGCTTTCTGCCGATTCAGATCCTGGAAGGCAACAGATGATGGTCCAAGTAGTCGGGTCCCTGGCACCCACATAGGAGACCTGGGTTGAGTTCCTAGATCTCAGTTTCAGTTTGGCCCAGCCTCCACGGATGTGGGTATTTGGGAAGTGAACCAGTAGATAGGATCTCTCCAGTAGATAGGGTCTCTCTCTCTCTGCCTTTTAAAGAATAGTAACTTTTAAAATTAAATTTGAAACAACGCCACAGGAAACACTCTGGACCAGAGACTGAAGAGACATGAAACCTAAATGAGCTAACTGCTCGTGCAGCGGACCCGCTAGTGGGTGGGAGAAGGACTGCGAAAGGTATGACTAAGTTGGCTGAAAACAAATGCAGCAAGGCCGGTAGGGCATCACTCCGTGTAGATTTGTCACGTGGATAACTGTGTTACGGTTACATAATAGAAAATCCCTATTGTTAGCAAATGTGCCTCAGCACCTGACGGTAAGAGGCAGTGACGTATTTAACTTATTCATCAACCCATCAGAAAAAATGTGTGTGTGTGACCACAGAGTGAGGGAGGTGTACACACACACACACAGAGGCATGCACGTGTGCACGCAGAGCACACACATGCTGAAGCAAGGGGTGAAATGTTTACAGCAGACGAATCTGTGTAAAGGGTACACCGGCCACATATTCTCTGGGCTATTTTTCTTTTTATAACTTTGATATTACTCTAAACCAAGTTAAAATATTTCACATTCATCAAACTAGACTTAATTTGCTCACTGATCATCTTTATTATGCATAAATGAGCTCACTATTAAGCTTATATTTTACACCATTTGTGCAAGATTTTGTTAATCTGCTCAGAAACAAGGGCCTGACATCCAGTGATGAAAGCCAATACTGGGGCCAGCGCCGCGGCTCACTAGGCTAATCCTCCACCTTGCGGCGCCGGCACACCGGGTTCTAGTCCCGGTCGGGGTGCCGGATTCTGTCCCGGTTGCCCCTCTTCCAGGCCAGCTCTCTGCTGTGGCCCGGGAGTGCAGTGGAGGATGGCCCAAGTGCTTGGGCCCTGCACCCCATGGGAGACCAGGAGAAGCACCTGGCTCCTGCCATCAGATCAGCGCGGTGCGCCGACCGCAGCGGCCATTGGAGGGTGAACCAACGGCAAAGGAAGACCTTTCTCTCTGTCTCTCTCTCTCACTGCCCACTCTGCCTGTCAAAAAAATAAAATAAATTAAAAAAAGAAAGCCAATACTGGGGAAAATACGAGAGACTTCAAAAAGTTCTCAGAACAATGAAATTTAAAGGTAAACTTATTTTGGTGTAAAACCATGAAATCCATGCATAGTTTTTTCATTGTACACATTTTCCATGAACTCCCCCCCCATATTTACCAATTTATTAGAAAAGTAGAATGACAGAGAGAGGGGGAGAGACACAGAGAGATGTTGCATCCGCTGGTTCACTCCCCAAATGCCCATAACAGCTGGGATTGGCCAGGCCAAAGCCGAGGAGCCAGGAATTCCAGTTGAGTCTCTTGCATGGGTGGCAGGAACCCAGGTACCTGGGCCATCCGCGGCTGCCTTCCAGGTGTGTTAGCAGGGAGCTGGATGGGGAGTGCGGAGTGCCTAGGACACCAGGACCTAGGACAGGAGCCAGGCTGCCCACAGGGGCTGCAGGCAACCCAAGTGGTCCAGTGCAGCCAACCCCTCCATGAACTTCCTGAGGTCCCCTCACACTAAATGTGTTTTGGAGAGAAATGCAGAGGGCAATGGGTAGCATCCTTGGAGTTGCAGGTTTGGAAAAATCTATGAGACTGACTTTGGTCAATTCTCTTGCTCTAAACATGAACAACTTCAGCTGTCCCAAGTAAGGGACTGTACGAAACATGATTCTCGCCTTCCCAAGGCAACAAATCTCAACGATGAACAACACAAGTTGTCAACATCCACGCAAGAGCTCGTCATTTCCTTTTACGATGGATGGCAGTCCTCAGCTTCTTGCGACGTCTTCAGGGGAAAGGGCGAAAGAGCATTTTCACTCTAACCGTCAAAGTAACCCCCTACGAGGAAAAGCACTTTATAAATCCCAAACATAAACACACATGCTCTCAGCACTTGCTTTCCTCCTATCAGAAATAGGCAAGCAGCCAGGGCTTCTTATGGAGTGTTCTATAGATTACGTAATGAGCACAGACACTAAGACATGGAATTCAGGCAATAGAGAAGAGAACATTTCTGGTACGAGAAGAGGTTTGGAGTAGGTGGAGGTGGGGACGGTGGTGGGGGTGGGGAGTACCAGCTAAGGTAGACTTGGGGCAGTGATTGGCCACTCAGAGGCTCACCTGAGGGTATTTCAAGGTCACTGATGAACAGGCCCACCTCACCTGACCGATTGTCCCACACAGAGGCATCAGCAGTTTTTAGAGCTTCCCAGGTGTTCCAGCATGCAGTCAAGCTCAGAACCCTTGACTCGGAGGGAGGTCACCTGGTCCTGGTCTCCACTCTTCACCGGTTTGGCTTCCATCGCTCCAGCATCTCCCCTCAAAAGGACTGATGTGCAAAAAGCCTGCCCTGGAAGGTTCTGGAGAATTCACCCACTCACCAAGTGAAGAGAGATCAACTCTCCACTACCAAGTATGTCTCAATTTTTTGTTGAGTGCAAACTGTTAGGGCATCCGTATGTACTGGGATAGGCTCCTCTGGAAATTTTTATTTTAAGATTTATTTATTTATTTGAAAGGCAGAGAGAGAGAGAGGAGATAGAAAGCTGGGCCAGTCTGAAGCCAGGGGCAGGAGCTTCCTCCAGGTCTCCCACGTGGGTTCAGGGACCCAAGGACTTGGGCCATCCTCTACTGCTTTCCCAGGCACATTGGCAGGGAGCTGGATTGGAAGTGGAGCAGCTGAGACTCAAACCAGTGCCCACATGGGTTATAAATAAAGCTCCTTGTGATTGGCATTGGAGTTGGGTAGGCGACTAGCCATGGTCACAGTGCTGGCCCAGACCCAGTGGATTACTAAGTTCACGTCCTTCTCCTCCCTGAGAAGAAACACACTGGTGGTCCACTCCCTGGGTGCGGCATAAACATCGTCTAACCCACTCCTCCATGTGGGTTCTAGTGGAGGTGCCTGTGTCCTTGCCTGGTTTATGAGTCTCAGCTGGGGTGGGCTCCACAGGAAGGTGCTGAGCCAGAAGCATGGCTGCCTACATGATGGCTGCTGGAAAAATATCCTGACACCCTCAATGTCTCTCCCACTCGCTTTGCCCAGTGCAGTGCCATCTTCCCACCAATAGCTTGTTCTGGGGTTTAGAGGTGAAGTGGTTTTAAAGGAGCTGTAAAAATGTGATCCAAGAAGGAATCTAAATGAAGGAATTAATTTCGGTTCACTTGGTCAGTACCATTTGCCTTT
Organism: Lepus europaeus; assembly: GCF_033115175.1. Taxonomy (NCBI): domain Eukaryota; kingdom Metazoa; phylum Chordata; class Mammalia; order Lagomorpha; family Leporidae; genus Lepus; species Lepus europaeus. The sequence goes on along the minus strand of NC_084835.1, from coordinate 105,645,619 downwards.
GAAGGGAGTGAGGCGGGTGAATGGGAACAAATAGAGCCGTGGGTGTGTTGGGGGTCATGGAGAGAACAAGAAAAACCTTAATCCCCATCATTTTGCATGGTAAGAACTGGGGGGAGGCGGTGTTGAGATCTTGGTGGGAGTATGTGGGTGGGGAGAAGAGGGGACCAAGAAAAGTGAATTCACTTCCTTTACGCTGTGTAGACAGCCCAGGTGTACTCTCCTGCAAGTGGTTTCCCCTTTATTTAGCATCTGTTTAGCACTGAGTGAAGTGCAGAGAGTCAGGAGGGACAAGATGTATCCCTTAGGATGAGGAGTCAGGACACAGGGCGATTTAAACAGCGAGCCCTGGAGAACCCAACTCAAAATAAGAGTTGTCAGCAATAAGGGAATTTAATTTTCCTCTCTCTCTCCTCTTTCACTCCCTCTCTCTCTCTCTCTCTGACACACACACACACACACACACACACTACACAGACTCTGGCTGGGCCGTCGCAGGGTTGGTTAATTCGGCACACAGCACCGCAGTGTTGTGAAGGAGCAGGCTGCCCCCAGCTCTCTGCAGCTTGCTCCGTTTCAAGCTCGCTCCACCCGCACTCGCTGTTTGGCTCCCATGGCTCCCAGTATCTCAGGCAATAATAATAATTGTTGCTTCTCTAGATCTCTGAGAAGGAAGAAATCTTTCCCAGAAGGCCCCAGCAGACAGTTGCCTCATAACTCGTTAGCTGGGATTGCCTTTAACCTGGATTCACCTGAGAGGCAGGGGAGGGAATGGAAGTACAACAAAATCAAGGCTTGGATAGGAATCACATGGTGGGTTACTGGGATTTTTTTTTTTTTTCCATGTTCTTTTCCCTGTTGACGAATGAGGGTAAGCGCCATTCCATATGAGTGCTGACCATTGCTTATTTCTTTACCTTTTTTTTTTTTTAAAAAAAGATCTATTTATTTATTTGCAAGTCAGAGTTACACAGAGAGAGAAGGAAAGGCAGAGAGAGAGAGAGAGGTCTTCCATCCTCTGGTTCACTCCCCAATTGGCCGCAACAGCCAGAGCTGTGCCGATCCAAAGCCAGGAGCCAGGAGCTTCCTCTGGGTCTCCACGCAGGTGCAGGGGCCCAAGGACTTGGGCCATCTTCTACTGCTTTCTCAGGCCATAGCAGAGAGCTGGGTCAGAAGTGGAGCTGTCGGGATTAGAACCGGCGCCCATATGGGATGCTAGCACTGAAGGTGGTTGCTTTACCTGCTATGCCGTAGCACCAGCCCCCTTTACCTCCTTTTCTGTTAAGTTTATCCTTATTTATTTCTAAAAGCTCTTAAATACATTAAATCTAATCCCATCATTTTTAGCATTCCAAATGTCTTCTTCCACAGCCCCCATCCTTTCTACATTTGTATGGTGCCCTTGGCTCTAAGAAATTTTACGTTTGAATTTATTCAAGTCTCTCAATTTCCATTATGGTTTGTGTTTTTCCTTCTTAAGTTATTTTCCTATATCCTCACCTATAATTTTGCTTTTCAGATTTAGGTTTTGATTAGCTGGGAGTGGTTTCATTTCACTTTGTCACATGGCTGGTTCATTCTCCCAGGGCTGCGTATTGAACAGGCCACCCATACTCTCAGCATTTGTTAATTCTGCTGGCACAGACCAACTTCCACAGGGCATTTCTTTATTCTCTTCCATTCCTCCTAGCATCTTTCTCTTCTTTATGAATCTTAAGATCAGCTTGTCAAACCCAGCAAAAATTCCATTGTTATTGGAATTGTTATTGGAACTCAGTCTAATGTATAAATTACTTTTGCAAGAATTTCCTTCTTTAGGATCATCCATGCTCCCCTGTGAGCACGGAGCATCTTCATGCACTTGGGGTTTCTTGGATCTGTTAGTAACGAGCACACCTTGTTCCATTGTGGCCTGGCTCATCTTTGTTTGAGGCCCACTCTGAGGTGTCTTCCACTTTGGGTTGCTACTGTCAACTTTTACAGTTATATCTTCTGATGGACTATCACTGATACATGTGAGTACTTTTGACTTTTCAAATTTAATTTTTCGTTTTATTGTAGTAGTTGTCTTAGCCCATTTTCTGTTGCAAAATCAAAATACCCAAGACTGGCTACTTAATTCCGTAGTTAGTTGGCTCCTGGTTCTGGGAAGTCCACGCACAAGGCACCAGAATCTACTTGGCTCCTGCCAAAGGCCTTCTGAGGGCATCCTACTGTGGCAAAGGGCTTAGGTCTCTAACCTCTCATGAGGCCACCGATGCAATCAAGGGACCTTCACTCTCGTGACTTCATCTAACCCTGATAACCTCCCCAAAGCCCTACCTCTAAATATCATTCACCTGTGCAATTAGCTGGGCCAGAGACAAGTCAAGAGCTGGCAACTCCAGGTCTTCCACCTGGGTAGCAGGAACCCAACTGCTTGAGGCCTCATCACTGCCTCCCAGGGTCTGCATTAGCAAGAAGCTGGAATCAGGAGCTGAAGCCAGGAATCAAGTCCAGCTCTTCTGATGTGGAAGGCAGGTGTCTTAGCCTCTGTGTGTTAATGAACAGGCCGGGGCTGGTGCTGTGGTGTAGTAGGTAAACCTGCTGCCTGTAATGCCGGCAGCCCCTGTGGGCACCAGCTTGAGTCCTGGCTGCTCCACTTCCAACCCAGCTCCCTGCTAGTGGCCTGGGAACAGCAGAGAAAGATGGTCCAAGTGTTTGGATCCCTGTTACACATGGGGGAGACCCGGAAGAAGCTCCTAACACGGCTGTTGTGGCCATCTGGGAAGTGAATCAGATCAAGATCTGTCTCTCCCTCTCTGTCTGTAACTCTGACTTTCAAATATATAAATAAATCTTTAAAAAATCCACCAAGGCCGAAGGCCTTGCATGTCCTCTGCCTTTTCATTACCAGCTCTTCAGGTTTGGAGTCAACCTTTACGGTTGCCAATACCCTCGTCACTCTTAACTGTCTTTGGATATCACAATATTCCTTCTTACATGTATCAAAATGCATACTCAACGAGTTCTGTTTTTTTTTTTTTTTTTTTTTTTTTGCACCTGTCTCAGTCTGTGTCTCAAGTTAAACAAGACACACACAAGTGCTAATGATTCTTCATTGATGTGGCTCTTTCTGTTTTCTTTGCACACACCTGTGGCCCCTTTCAGTGTGGAAATTCATGACCTTCAGTACTTTAATTTCTTTAATTGATTTTCCTCTAATGCCGTATTTTCCTTGTAGGACTTCTACATTTAGGACCAAGCATTCTCTTTTTGTATCATGAATCCCTGTTCACAATAATGTTTTCAAATGCATGGCATTTTAAAGGATAACACTGCTCCTGGAGTACAACTGAGAAAATACTGGGAAATGAATTCATCATCTACTCATACGGTGCCTAAATAACCAGGCCGGCAGCAAGTTTGGCAACTAGCATTTTTCAAGTGGTGACGAGTGCAAACTAATTCCAAAATGTCTGTAACAACTGCCATCTGATGAGAGGTATCCGGGGTGGCAAATTTGTGCGTATTCCTGTGCTTTGTTGCTTTTGTTTTTAACAGAAGGAAATGCTATCAGTTAGAGCTTAGGCAAAATAAAGATGCACTTTTCTCCTATCCAGTTTATAGATAAGTGGCCTCCACAGACCGGTGGGGGAGACAGTGGAGCCATATAAGAAGACCTGTCTCAGATGTTGAACCTCTTAAATGGGTTTTCTAATTTTACCTTTTCTTCCTTTCTTTCATCTCTTTGTCCTTTGGTTTTGATTTCCAGGAAGTGGCCTTTATTTTCCTAAACCTTTGATTGAGCTTTTGAAAATTATGTTTAAAATTTCTAAGGTCTCTTTTTTGTTCTCAAAATGTTCCTTATTTTTAGCATCTCAGTGTTCCTGCTTATCTCTTGAAGAAAAAAATGGATTTTGTGTTTGTTGTTAGCTTTCTTCAACTCCTTACGTCTCTCTCTTTTATCAGAGTAAGTTTTCTCCATTTTGTTCTCAGGGATCATGTGTTCAAATTATCAAGGTCAGGACTGTTACTGCATCTGTTACCCCTTCCGTAACTTCCCTATAACGTGGGAAGACTTTTTTTTTTAATTGAATTACAACGTGCATAGAATGAAATGGGTCAGTCTTAAGCATACAGCTCAGTGAACTGTAAAGGATCGGGATAGAGAGCATGTGCCTCCCTCCACAGAGCGCCTATCCCATGTCCCAGTGTATAGTCACCTCCTAATATGATGCCTAGGTTGAACCCTTAATTAGTTCTACCTCTTCTTGAGCCTCATACAAATGGAATCATAGAGTGTTTACGTGCTTATTTGGGTCTGGCTTTTTCACGCAACATGTCTGCGAGATTCATCCATCCATGTTCATGCAGGTCTCAGTCGGTCTTTTTGTGTTCTTTGTGCTAAATGACATTTCATCATGTACATTTCTCACCGATCATTTATCTATTTGCCTGTTGAAGTGCTTTGGCCATCTTTCCAGTTGTTGGCCATTGTAAATAAAGCTGTTATGAATCTTCCCACACATATCAGTAATTGTTTCTAGAGTTTTAATTCTATCTTTTTTAGAAACTAAAAGATCATTTTTAAACAATGATATTTCTGAATTTTTTTCTTGATCTTGGTGCTCATAGTTTTTTGCTGCATCCCATATAGTTCTTTTGGGTTCATGTTGTTCCTTGCCAAAGTGGATAGTAAGTTTTGTGTGCCTCAATTTTGCCATCATTCTTGAAAAATAACTTGAACAACACTTTATGCAACCATTGCCGTGGGGAAGATGTTACTCCATGGTCTTCTAGCTTCTAGTAGTGCTGATGAGAAGTCCGGGGCTGTTTACTTCTTCTTCCTTTTTAGGTAAGCTGACTAGTCTTTCTCCCTGGTAGCGTCTAAGATTTTCTCTCTGGAATTTATATTTTGCTTCATTGTGTTATTTCCAGCTTGCTTTTATTTTTATTTAACCTTCCGGTAGGGGGAGAATATTTTTGAACTTAGAACATATTTGCAGTTAGGAAATATTCTTAGCCATTGCTTCTGCAGATATTTCCTCTTGGTTACTCTTCCTCCATTATCCCCTGTAATTGTCTCATAAAATTTCTATTAGTTACACAATTTCTTCACTTATCACTCCATGGGTCCTAAAAATACTTATTTTAAAATATACTTTATTACTACAATCAGCTGGAATGAATTTGTCTATTGACTGTTGATTTTGTTGGATGGCTTATGTAATTTTTTTCCCAGATACTTTGGAATTTTTGCCTCTGTCTTATTTCCCCCCACACCCTGTCTATTTTCACAATTGCCTTCACCACTGGCCTAATCCAAACTCAAGTCTTCATTGGCAACACATTCATTCTCAAATGCTACTGAGAATATCAGTAGTCACCAAGTCCTTTGTAACTTGGTTTTATTTCAACAAAAGTGTTCGTGGTGTTTTTAGCAGTTTTCTTTAAAGATTTATATATTTTTATTTGAAAGTCAGAATTACAGAGAGAAGGAGAGGGATAGATAGAGAAAGAAGGGGGGAAGGGAGAGGGGAGAGAGAGAGGGAGAGAGAGATCCATCTGCTGGTTCATTCCCCAGATGACTGCAGGGTCAGGGCTGGGCCAGGTCAAAGCCAGTAGCTAGGAGCTTCTCTCAAGTCTCTCACGTGGACAACAGGGACCCAAGCACTTGGGCCATCTTCTGCTGCTTTCTCAGGCCATTAGCAGGGAGCTAGATCAGAAGTGGAACAGCTGGGACTTGAACCAGCATCCATATGGGATGCTAGCATCACTGGTGGGGGCTTTACCAGTTACTCTACAATGCTGGCCCCTAGCAACTTGTTTTTTATTTTCAGTTGCTTTTCTATTGTAATATGTCTTATTACTTATTTGTTGGTGTTATATTGCAGCAAAGAGGAACGTCTTATTACTTGAGCTGATAATGCAGTCTTGGCTGGCAGCCCTCTACTGTAGCCCACAGAAATCTGACTTTTGCCCCACCACACCCCCAAAACGACCTCTTCAGAGGATGTCAGTGGTCACTTTATTGCTAAACTGAATTAGCATCCCACAGTCCTAATCATGCTTGGTGTTTCGGCATGGTTACCTGTTGACTACACCCTTCCTCCCTAAATGCTCTGATCTCCTGGCTTCCATGACAACCCATGCTTTAAAAAAATAATTGGCAAGATACACATAGCATAAAATTTTCCATTGTCAAAAGACAACATTCCAACAAATCTAGTTTTGCATATCTTAATTGGCTTTATTTGCGATGCTGGAATTAGGCTGCAGTCCAGCCCAAAAATGGTTTAGAAGCGCCTGCACTACGCGAGCAGGTTATATTCACAGCCCAAGAAAAGGAAGTGACGTACAGAAAACCTAAGTGCGTGCAGAGACAGCCTGAACCATTCTGGCTCTCAGCTGTCTGAATATGCTTAAACAGTTGGCTGCAACTCAGTGCCTCGTTACAACAGCAGTTCACAGTCTGTTTTCATATCAAGTTAGGGTTACAATTCCCTGAAATTTTTAGGCCAAACTTAAAATGTTGGGAGGCAGCTTTAGACCAAACTTAGCATTAGCTTAACCATTCTTATGTGCATGGTTCAGTGGTGTGAAATACATGCACACTGCAGGGTGGCTGTCACCACCTTCTTTGCTCTTACAAAACCGGATTCTATTCCCACTGAACCCTGTGTCCCACATCTGCCTCCCCTGGGCCGCAGTAACCACTATCCTACTTTCTGTCCCTGTGAATGTCACTTCTCGGAACCTCATGTGACTGTAAGCCGAATCATCTCGTGTTTTTTCCTCTTGTGTTTGTCTGGCTTGCTTAGCGGATTGTCCTTAGGACTCACCTGGGGAACAACACACACTCTTACTTGGTCCCTGAACTCCCCCTGATGACTTCTTTTCAGTCTGCTCTTTGTCCATCCAAGTCTTCAACATTGGACTTCCTTGGGTTTGGTCCTGCCCCTGGGGGTGCTCACTCACCTGGCTTCGGCTACTGTGTACACAGGGATGGGGATGGGTGTATGTTTCAAAGCCCAGACCTCCCCTGGGGCCCCAGGCTTTGTATCTCCAGTTGTCTGTGGGATACTTTTGTGGGGGTCATTTGTAAGCACCTCAAAATCAACTATGTTCAAAGCTGAATTCCTCTTCTCTCTTCTCCACAAGTAAACTGCTCATTCTTTATATTTCCTACGCAGTAACTGACACACACACCTACCCTTGATCTGATCTAAAAACAAACACATCCTCTTTGTCCCTGTTCTTACCACGGTGAATCAGCCAATCCCTATCTCCTAAATATCTTTATGGTTGACTCACTCTCCGCAAACCTTCTACAGCTCATCCAAAACAGAGCGCCACTTTTCTAGCCTGAAACAGAGTTCTGACTGCCTCCTCTGACGCCAAAGCTTATGCCTTCCTAATTTATTCTCCAAATGGACTTCTCTAATGCAAATCTGATCATTGCTGTTTTCTGCTAAAAACCTTGAGTGGCTTTCCCCTGCCTTTGGCACAATGTCCCAACTTCTTGGCATGGTTCCTCTGATCAAGTATAACCCCATCTCCAGATCATGCAGTAACAATGGAACATCCATACTGACTACATCCAATATTTCTTTCCTGGATTAGGAGAAGAGCTTGGAAGACAAATTTGAGATTATCCTGCCCCCTACCCCCATCAGGAGGCAGACAACTGGCTAGGATACGTTTCTTGGCACATGGCCCTTGTGGGCAGGTGCCACTGTGCCCTTTAGCTGGCTATGTGGCATATGGTGTGCTGGACACGAACACGGAGCCTAACAGTGGGAGTCAGGCACAGGCATGATCTGCAAAGCGTTGTCCCCTTTCTGACTTTTCTGAGTATTCTGAATTATTCTGTTCTGTAGCATGATTCACTCACTGGGTGATCTTTATTTGAGCAAAATCTGTGATTCTGGTTTATAAAGAAATGAGAACAAAATTTAAATATTAATAAGGTCCATTCCAGGAAAAATATTAACCACTCCAAGAATCAGAGGGCAGGGTAATGATTTTCTATCTCATTATTCGGGCTTGTAGTGTAAGTGTGGGTTATTTGATATAAAAGCAAAAGGATGGTTAGTGGGAGCTGGTTTGGGATGATTCCATCAAAATGATCAGCCTGGCTGATGCTTGAAGAGCTACTTTAAAAGGAGAGAAATGAACAAAGAAAAATTCTTGGTGTGAAAGATTTTATAAAATGGGGATAAGGAAAGCAAAATGTTTCTAGCCTACCCCATTCCCTTGAAGTGGAAGAAAGACCAGGGTTTAGAACTCACTGGGAAATAATTGAGAACCAGAATGATGGAGCAGGATCAGAAATGCTTTTAAAGAGCAAAGTTAAGCCAAGCAATCCTGGAGGACCATGGAGATTGCTAAGAGTGGGAATCAGAGCCGAGAGGGAAAGGGCCACTATCCAAATGCCAAGGAGGTGTTGGAAGCGTACCTCCAGGACTGAGACTGTTTGTGTCCCCTTCAAAGTCTAATGAGCTTTACAACCTTACATTAGTGACTTGCAATCATACCACATATAACTAGCTTCATATGTTGGTTATCTGTGTTTTATATTTACTTATTTATTTTTCTTTTATTTTAGTTATACATATTTATGGGGTACTGTGTGATAACTAAATGGATGTATTCAAGATCAAGCCAGGTTAGTTAGCATTTCCATCTCCTTAAATGTTGAAATGGTTTCTGACTAATGCCTACAGTTGTACATATTTATGGGGTACAGTGTGACATTTCAATAGATGTATACAGTTTATGATTGTTTGCCTTAATTTTGCTCTTCAAAAGAATTTCTGATCTTGCTCAAATTCATATTGCTCAAAGAAGGGTACTTAACATTTCTCTCCTTGTTGTTACTTTATAATTGGAGTTTTGAACATCCCTCTTCTATTTACTGAGAAAACTTAAAATAGGTTGTAAACTATAGTCACCCCACTGTGCTAACAGTAGGAATATATACCAATGGAATAGAACAGAGAACCCAGAAAATAATCTACTACATAGAGCCAACTGACTTTTGACAAAGGTGGCCAAGAACATGCGTTTGAGAAAGAACAATCTCTTCAGTACATTATGCTGGCAAAACTGGATATGCACACATAGGAGAATGATGCTAGAGCCCTATTTCTCACCATATACAAAAATCAGCTCATGATGGATCACAGACATAAATGTCAGACCTGAAGGTGCTAGAAGAAAACAGGAGAAAGACTTCAAGATATCGGTGTCATCAAAGAATTTTTGGATAAGACCTCAAAAGCACTTGAAACAAAAACAAAACCAAACAAAACCAAATGTGCTTACATCAAACTCAGAAGCTTCTGCACAGCAGAGAAAAATAATCAACAGAATGAAAAGACAATCAACAAAATGGGAGAAAACATTTGCAAGCTATTCATCTGACAAAGGATGCATATCCAGGACAAAGAAGAAATTCAAAAGACTCAACGACAACAACAACAAAATGACTAATCCAGTTAAGAAACGGGCAAAGGATCCGAATAGACATTTCTCAACAGAAGAAATATGCATAACCAACAACTACATGAAAAAAATGCTATCACTAGCCTTTAGGGAAATGCAAATCAAAACCACAATGAGACATCACCACTCCCCGCTTAGAATGGAGAACTCATCTACTGTTGTGGCAATCTAATTAGTATAGCCATTAAGGAAAACAGTATGAAAATTCCTTAGAAAACTAAAAATAGATCTACTGTATGATCTAGCAATCCCACTGTTGGGTATATATCAAAGGAAATGAAATCATTGTAACAAAGATATACCTACAACACCATGTTTATTGCATTACTATTCACAACACTCAACATATGGAATTAACCAAAGTGTCTGCCAACAGATGATTGGATGAAGAAAATGTAAACAATATAAACAATGGAATATTATTTAGCCAAAAAAACTTTTTTTTAAATTCTGCCGTTTGCCACAAAATGGTTGGAAATGGAGGATTATGTTAGGTGAGATAAACCAGACACAGAAAGACAAACACTTGACCTGAATGTAGAATTGTGATGGCTAGAGGATGGGAATGTGGGGGCAGGAGGGAGCACCGACAGAGGTAGAGTGATGGGAACCAAAATAGAGTTAGAGGGGCCAGTGCTGTGGCGCAGTAGGCTAAGCCTCTGCCTGTGGCACCAGCATCCCATATGAGTGCCAGTTCAAGTCCCAGCTGCTTCTCTTCCAATCCAGCTCTCTGCTATGGCCTGGGAAAGCAGTGGAAAGCAGGCACTTGGGCCCCTGCACCCATATGGGAGACCTGGAAGAAGCTCCTGGCTCCTAACCTCGGATAAGCTTAGCTTCGTCTATTGCAACCATTTGGGGAGTGAACCAGCAGATGGAAGACCTTTCTCTTTGTCTCTCTGTAACTCTACCTCTCAAATAAATAAAATCTTCAAAAAAAACCCCCACACAATTAGAAGGATTGAATTCCTGGTGTTACATAGCACAATGAGGTTACTATAATTCACAATAATTTAGTATATATTTTCAGATCAGATTTACATACAAAGCTTTTACTTTTGGTGAGAGGTGGAGTGGAGTTAAAAAATCCCATACCTTGAAAACAGTCACTGACTCAGAAGCTAGGATGACTTGAGGTTAGGAAAGGAAACATTGAGAAGTTAAATTCATCTATTCTTGTAGGAAAATTCTAACGCTTCCCTTTACTTGTGGCTTTAAGGAGGAGAAGAGAATCTATTTAAAATAAATAGATGATTACATTTGACAGAGAGTCTAATTAATTAAGATCTCAAGTAATGGAATAATTACCATTGCCAGAGAACTTGTGCTGGACTGTCATAGGAAAAATGACATGGAATTAACATGATGTAGAAGCAAAGAACTTTGGGTAGCATGACCGTTGGGGTTTGAGATGTTTTGCTATTCATATTTCTTTCAAAATCATTTTTCATGGATATTGATGATATATTCAATCCTCTTAGTAGAAAACCTACTGACTTGAACTTCTATGTGTGCAGTGTTCTCACGCAGGGGATGCCACCAAGCTGTTAGAGTTAATGACCCTTGTCTTTCTTCCACCTCAGTTCCTGCATTTGTATGAGAAGAACACTTACAGGATTCCTGGTCTGGGACAACCGTGGAAAGACACCGAATGAGTTTTTAGACCAAGTTCCCCACAGAAGCAGCTCTGACATCCTTTGCTTATCCATGCAATCCCGATCAGTCCACTGAGATTCTGGAACTGGAGCTAGGCCCTGTAAATGTTGACTCTGGGCCTTCGATGTGCCAGGGTCAGTAAGCTCTGTCTAAGGGATTAGCCTTGATTCAATCGCTGCCTCCCTTGCTGCTCTGTGATCCCAGACTGAACCCTTGCCATTGGTCTCCTTGATTACTGGCGCCTCCCCTGGTGTTACCTGGTGTTCTGACCAGGCCTTGACCCTCAAACTTCTCTCTCCCACCCAGACCCCTCAGCCCTTGCCATTTCAGTGCCCACCACCAACTTCTCTATGCCAGTACCTGCCTCTCTGCCCGAGGACTTCCTCTGTCATTTGGAACCTGTGGTGGTCCTGTTTACAGTGGCAAGGGATCAGCAACCCCAGGAGCACTGATGAGCTCATTATCAAATACTCCAACATTCTCACCTTTTGGAGCAACTGCTCTGAAGGTCACACTGTGAACCATTTTCAGAGTTCCCTGGGGTATTAGGCTCCAATGGTCTGTATGCTGCTTGCTTGCTTGATAAAGTCCATCCTATTGGCTACTTTCTCCTCCTTGTCTTATCTCCCTCATTCCCAACTTGTGTCCCTTTGGATCACCTCCCAAATAAATCATTGCATTCAAACTTGTGTCTCAAAAATAGGTTTCTAGGAACTAAGACCAAGAAATCTCAACTTACCTTGAACAAGACAATTCTTAACTTTCCTTTACTCCCTCTACCCTCTGCTCCACACACCTACCTCCAAACCATTTCTTTCCGAATCTTTCTCATCTTGGCTAACCATCTTTCAAGTATGGCAGGCAACAAAAGAGTCATCTTTTGTTCTCTTTTCCTCCCATATCCTCTATCTAACCCATCAGCAAGGCCTCTTTTCTCAAATCCCCAAGATAAATCCTAAGTTTGGCCATTCTTCATCAATGTCACTGCCATAACTCTCATCCTAACGACCATTGTTTCAAACCCTGACTGTCATAACCACCTTTGCAGCAAATGCTGTTCGAAGGTTAATCTGAAACTCGGTTGGTTTTCTCACACAACACATCTTGCTAGTTCTCTGTAGTATTAACTCATGTGTTTAAGGCTCATTTCAGCACCAACCTTAGCAAAATACTTAAGAGAAGGGAACCTCAACTATGAGAGGACACCATATGATGCAATTCCAATTGAATGATTAACCAATTTATGTTATAATTAATGAACAGTATTCATTGTATACCTATGTATCCAACATAGGCAGATTATAGCATTGTTCTTGTCTAATAACATGCCAATTGAAGAGATATTGAATACATTTTGATGACTGACAGATTATCTGATTAGTCTACTTGTATATTTTCTTAAGTGTTGGTGTTTCCCACTGTAGAAGGTTTGTTTCTGTTGTCTGGCATAGAATATGCTAGAACACACAAGACATTTTAAGCAGTGGTCATTATGTTCTGCCCAATGCTATGGCTGTGACCCCCTGTGACCTTTAGATAGTATGAGATTGGGGTTGGCCGGTGCCGCGGCTTACTGGGCTTATTCTCTGCCTTTGGCACTGGCACCCCAGGTTCTAGTCCTGGTTGGTTCTGTCCTGGTTGCTCCTCTTCCAGTCCAGCTCTCTGCTGTGGCCCAAGAAGGCAGTGGAGGATGGCCCAAATGCTTGGGCCCTGCACCTGCATGGGAGACCAGGGGGAGGCACCTGGCTCCTGGCGTTGATCAGCGCAGCTCTGGCCATGGCGGCCATTTGGGGGGTGAACCAATGGAAGGAAGACCTTTCTCTGTCTCTCCTCTCACTGTCTAACTCTGCCTGTCCAAAAAAAAAAAAAAAAAAAAAAAAGAGATTGGGGCTTAAACAAGCTGAGTTTTATTTTTATTTATGTATTTATTTGAAAGCATTACAGAAAGAGAGGACACACACACACACACACATGCAGAGAGAGAGAGAAAGAGGGAGAGGTATCTTCCAAGTTCATTCCTCAGGTAGCCGCATTGGCCAGGATTGAGCCAGGCTGAAACTAGGAGCCAAGAGCTTCATCTGGGCCTCCTACGTGGGTGGCAGGGACCCAAGCACTTGGGTCATCTTCTGCTGCTTTCCCAAGCCATTAGCAGTGCACTGAGAGTGCTCACTGGTCATCTTCAAGTGTTCCCTTAGGCGTTCAGCAGGACTGGACTACAGAGCGCCCGGTCATCAGCTCCATTTGAACATCTGCTCTAACGAAGTGATAGAAGGAGCCGCCATCCCAGCTGCCCAGGCAGCTACCGCGGGAGGGTGACCTCTCTGCCACCCTGTAGCAGCCCACATGATGCTCAGCTCAGAAGTGATCCCAAATCATCACTGGCAGAGCTGAGCACCTGGACCGCAGAACCAGGGATCGCATTAGCTCCCGTATGCACTCCAGCAAATGAATTACTAATCACAGGACTGGACTTCTGGTCTTGTGCTTTCTCCAGCACTCTGAGCCTCACCACGGTGTAAAAATATTGCAGAGCATTAAGAACTTTAGTTTTCCAAGTAGCATTTTCTTTCCACAAATTAAAACCACTCTGCACTTGTTTCAACAGAGCATTCGGCCAGTCTGCTGCTAAGGTATTTATGCAATGCCCTGCTGAAAGTGAGAGCGAGAGAAACCCTGAGGTCTCTCTCCTCAGACTTGTCAGTGAGCTAGGCCAGCATGTAAGCCTGGAAGAAGGAGGGACCCGGGGAACTCGCTGTGAAGAGGAAGGTGAGGCCATTTGCACGGCCTTGTAATGATAGGACCGTAACTGCGAAGGCCCGAGTCCAAACTGCACACCCAAAACAAGTGACTTCCAATAGGAGGAAAATAATGGAGCTGATATTCTTAATCAGTACATTAAAGTAGATATTGTCTTGAACATACCCAGCTTTCTACATGAAGCAGTGGGAGCTAATGTATAGTGTTGGGGATCAGAAAACAATACCTCGAAACAGGGCGCTTCAGCCTGCTAGCACTCGGAGCCCGGGGGCGTTGGAAGGGCCTCAGAAGGAAAGTCGCTTTCTGCCTCCCACCCTTCTTTCTCCTGCTTCCCCTTCTCCCACAAAGTCAACCATAGAAACTAAAGCCTCTCTCCCCCAGGCCGGTTACAAAACCCAGGAATATGCTCTAACCTTCCCCCATCAGCTGGCCATAAAGAAATTCTCTGACGTACGTTGCCTGATTGTAGATTTTGCGACCCTTTCCCCAGAGCAGTCCCGCCCTGACTGTGGGAAGAGGCCACGCTCCAAGAGAGACTCGGAGAATCTGAACAGCGAGGCCTTGCCGGGTTCCTCGCCCAGCCTGTTTCCCATAGAGTATTCCCCTCTGTCCAATCGCATGTCTACAGGGCTCATTCCTCACCAGACATAAGCATAACAACAGACAGTTTTCTCAGGGTCTCTGGGGCTTGTGTCTTCATTTCTGAAGACTGCCATATCATGGAAAACTTGGCCTAAATAAACCTGTTCTGCTTTTCACTTTTCTTTCTTTCTTTTTTTTATAAGTGTCAATTGGGACCCAATGATAGGTAAAGTGAGATATCACACTTTTCTATCCCAGCCGTATGCTATGGTTGAGGGATTCATATATATGTGAAATGAGATTCAAATACATATTAACATGTTACCTTCCCTGGCCCAGCAGTGGTATCTGCAAACTCTCTGTTCCTAATGTCACAACCTGCCCCCTGCCTCCGAGCTGTGGGAGTTTGGACCATGTTTGTCTACCATCCGTCTATGTGTATGGATTTGGATTGGTGCTTCCATTGCTTTGCATGGTCATGGGCAAAGATGTATGGTCAGACAGCCTATTTTCACAAACACCCAAGGATCTTCCTTGTGGAAGAGGTAGTGGTTCCAATTAAAAATGCGTGGGAGGCAGTCTTGGTTCTTGCATCCATAAAACCCTCAGTGGATGAGATCACAGTGGTGGTGCTGACCTAGGGACAAAGCTGAGAGTGTGTCACTCAGAAGGGACGCGTGCCAATGTGGAGCACAGAGCAAGCACCATCAAGAAAAGTGTGGATACCATGGCGGGCTGAATCCAGCATTGTCCCAAGAAAGCAGGCTTCCGTTAAAGGCCACTGTCAGGACCGCTGGGAAGCAACTGTCCTGCTGGGAGAGCCACCTGTTTACTGCAGTGCTGTGAAACATTCAGTTCCCAGGACTCGTTTCAACTTCCTGTGTTCGTCAGCCCCTGGGGAACCACTTACTGTTCAGGATGACCCGAGTATTTTCAGGTGTGTGCTCCTTTCTTTCTCAGCACAGTTAGTGTGGGAGTTTACCCTCAGACTCCATGGGTGTGGCTAATTGTTAGGACATCCCCGGGAACTGGATCTCGCTACTGAGAAAACCAGCGATCGAGGCCTGCTGTGCTGAGGACTCCATCCTGGACCATGTGAATTCACCAAGGAATTTTCCCCTGAAGTCCTTTTGCATATCATCAAGCAAAATTGTTTTCGCATTGTCAAACCCCAGGTAAACTTCGGGTCTGCCATCTGAGGCAGTGGGGTATTAGCAGCCTCACCTAGGTTATACCCTACTTGGTGTTGGAGCCAGTATTCAGACACAGGACAGGTAGCTTCCAGAACCAGGCTGTTTGTGTTATGTCAGGCTTACCTTTGTGTAGCTTTGCCATAGGAACCTGTTACTTCTCCCACTAACCTGGCCTCACTCATCTTTCTACCCCTATAATTAGCGTGATAGGCAACAGAGAGTGGGCTCTCAAAGTTGCATAAGTGAATCATGAATGACGTGTGTTAAGTTCCAGCTGCAAAATATCTTAGCATTTGACCCTAGCTGCCACCCTAGCCTGGTTGTCTTGCCCATGTAATGGAGATGCTAATGTCTGCCCACGTTCTCACAGCACTATTTAGGAATCTGATGAGCTTGGGCTTGTGGGCATGCTTTTACAAGTGGTAAAATATTATCTAACCACAAGCATTTCGAGCGAGTTCAACGCTAAGGTTCCACCCACGATGTGTATCCTTACTGCCCTGTGCAGCGCACAGAGATTTTATTTTGTTCTAGATGCTGGGTTCAGTTCTGTCTCTGAGCTCTCAGCAGTTTCAGGAGGTGGATGCCATTCTTAGCTGCATTACATGGGCTGGAAAACCGAGACCCAGAGAGGCGGAAGAAGCTGCTCGTGACAAACAGGAAGGAGAGATGGGACTTCAACTCAGATAGTTAACCCTTAGTTTGTTGTGGAGCTGACCTAGGACAGGGGTCTATATTTTCTAAATATAGATAAAAGGCACCCAAATGAGCTGGTGTTAGTGATGGAACTGGACTGTTGGAACACATGCTGACTTGTTATAGAAGTAATCTTGTAAAGGTTACATGGATACAGATGAATTCTAATTTGAACAGAGAACAAAATTGTAGAGAGATCTCCCTTCAGGCAAATCTGCTATAGAAGATGAAAATCCAGATTTGGAGACAAATTTATTCAGGAAGTGACTATTTGCTTAACAAATGGTTTCACCACAGGGTTGCCTTATATAGCCAGTTCTCCTGTGTGTATTTAAAATAAAATGCCCTCATAAAAACATACTGTACATACAGTGGTAAGAACATATCTGGGGGCAGGCATTGTGGCACACCAGGTTCAGCCACCACTCAGGACGCCCACATTCCATGTCAAGGGTTCTGGTTCAAGCCCTGGTTACTCCATGCTTCCAATGCAGCTTCCTGCTAATGTTCCTTGGAGGCAGTGGATGACGGCCCAAATGTTTGGACTCCTTCCATCCATGTAAGAGACCTGGATGGAATTCCTAGCTTTTGCCATTGGCCTGGCGCAGCCCTGGCTTCTGTGAACATTTGGGAGGTGAAGCAGCAGAGAGAAGCTCAATTTCTGTCTCTCCCTCTCTGTCGCTGTCACTCTGCTTTTCAAATAAATAATTATTTTACAAGAGAGGTGATGTCAGATTCATAAATGTGAGTCTGCTCAAATATGTGCTGTTCTCATATTGTGAACATTCTCATACAGTGAATCTGTTGCATCTTGAAGATATCTATTCAGATGGGGTATAAGGTGGATTTCTCCACTGTTCTCTCCCTCTTCTAACCAGAAAAGAAAGAGATAAAGGTTGATGATCTGCCTTCTTGTAGGTACAAGATTATTTCTGGCATCAGCTTGTGGATTATCCAGCTAGGATCTCAGCAGACCTCAAATTCTCCAGGAAGACAACCAGTAAATACATGGCTTCCCTGACAGTGTCCTGGTTCATGGTGGTCAGCTCCTCTTCCATCCAGAGCTCGCTCTCCCACCAGAGTGGATCCTGAGGTTCAAGGTCAACCCTGCAAGCTTAAGCTCCTATGAGGATAGGCAGAAACATTCCAACCCCTATATCCAGTTGCACAATTCTCCTCCAAGGCCCTGTGTCTCTTGCCCACAGATCGATCCCTCCATTGCTCTCCACCCCCTGGGAAATGCTGCTCTCACACCTCTTTGCCTCTCTGCCTTTCCCAGGATGGTAGTCATTTATCTTAAAACACAAAGCCTTGGACACTAAGCTGGCCCCTGACATGTTTCAGGTGCTTGTTCCTGAACTGGCCAGGTTGCCCCACCACCCTTCTGTGTATGGCTCACCCACCTGGAAGCACTTACATTACACTCCCTGGGTCGCAGAGGGGTGACAACATCCAAATCTTTCCAGGCCAGGAAATAACAATTTCCCTGGCTTAAAGGTGACATATACAAGGCTTCTCTTCTTGCTATGGTTTGGATTTAGTTTGAGTGTCTCCCAGGGCTTCATGCTGACAGTTAATTCCCAGTGTGAAATATCAAGAGTGCAAAATTAATATAATTATTGAGTCTAGAGGTGAAGTCCTGGGGAAGATAAGATCATTAGGATGGAGGCCCCATGATTGAATCCCATGGCTCTGTAAGCAGAAGGAAAGAGACACATATGCTCCTGCCATGACGTGATGCAGTCAAGAGGGACCTCACCAGAGCTGAGCCAATGCCAGGGCTATACCCTTGAACCTCCAAAACTGGGAGCCAAGTAAACCTCCTTTATAAAGTAGACTGCCACAGGTATTTTACTGAAGTAAAGAAAAGTGGGCTAATACATCCCTGATCTTCCAAGAAGGTTTTGGCCTAGAGGTTAAGACACCCACATTCCACTTTATACAGCCTGGGTTTGGTACCCTGCTCGAGCTCCTGACGGCAGCTTCTTGCTAATGGAGACCCCAGGAAGCAGCAGTGATGGCTCAAGTAGCTGGGCCCCTGCCATCCAGGTGGGAGATCTGGACTGAGTTCTTGGCTTCTAGGTTTGACTCTGGCCCAAAGTTGGTCAGTGTGGTCACTTCAGGAGCAACCCAACAGATACAAGTCTTCTCTCTGTGTGTCTATCTCTGTCTTTCTCTGCCTCCCAAATTAACAACTTTTAAAATGTCCTTTCCTTTGCAAACACTTTACTGTTTGGAAAGTACTTACTAATCTCTTTGTAATGATCTTTTTCCATCTTCTATTTTTTTCAGTTTTTAAGTTAAAACAAAGCATCTACTTCTTTACTATCTCCAATGTCAAGTGTGGGTTCAAATTGTAAGCATAATGGCTCCATTGTCTGGTCATTTGTTTTGCTTGGTTTCTCATGTATTAACTTTTGGTACATTAGCACCTGTTCCATTTTTTTGTTGTTGTGTTGATCTATGCCTATTTTTTAGAGTATATCCCCAAAATACTATTTTGCCTATTTCAATGACTGTGGCATTATAATGAAATTGACTTTCAGGGAAAACTAGTTGTCTCTCTCTGTTCTTTTTACCAGTATTCTCTGTACTTTTCCGAGTGAATTTTAGGTTTATTATACTAAGTTCTGTAAAGCAGGCTATTGGAATTTTAACTCAAATAGTATAAAAGCTGACTTATTACTGAAGACAATTATCACCTTTACTGTATTTCCTCTCTTCAAAGAACATGGTATTTATTATTCCACAATTGCTTTAGGTGAACTAACATGCATTTTATACTTTTACCTGTTTTGACAAACATTTCATTTTTATTATGTTTTCTTCTTATGTCTCACTCAGAAATTGTGAGGTAGTGCTCATAACCAGCCATTTTACTGAACATTTTAGTAGTCTGTACAAATTTTTGAGTCTATTTCTTTTGGGTTTCTTATAAATTCACTTTTTCTATTTGAAAGCAATCTTTTTGCTTTTTTTCCTGGAATTTTCAGCTCTCTGAGTCCCTCTTACCTGGTCCCATTGCTTTGTTAACCAGCCACATGCAGAAGGGAAGTCAAAGGCTCTGCTTAGCAGGTAATTATCTAAGAGATAATGGCGTTCTGGAGGGAAAAGTGACCTGAAAGTCAAAAGAAGGGAGAATTTCAAAGTAAGAAGTTCATGTCAGTAATTCCATATATTAGCATCTCCCTTAAAGAAATCACACACACAAAAATGTAGACAGAGTTTTTCTTTTTCTTTTTTAACTGGACAGTTTGATTTATAAAAATATTTAGAATAGTACTTATCAAAGTCAAAACTGGAAAAACCACATAAATGCATTACAACAGGGAGATTAATAAATAAATTATGGCCCTCCATGTAATGGAATATATGTGGACATTCAAAATAATGTTTTCAAAATGTATTTGGCCACTTAAGAAAATACATTTGAGTTGTTGATTTAAAAAGTAAGTCATGAGCTAAATATAACATAAACTACAAACTGAAGTATGCATGCATGGCACAAAGAATGGGAGGCTATGTTATTTGTGGTTATCTCCAGATTGGAGCGGTATGAGGCATTCTCTTCTGTATATTGTATTTTTCGGTTTTCTCCAAATGAAAGCATGTTCCTTTGTGACTTAGAGGAACCCTTATGTAGACTGAGTGTCTCCACAGCGTTCGTGATCAAACCTAATCTCCAATGTGACGTTGTTAGGAGGGAGGGCCCTGGGAAGAGTCATGATGGTGGAATTCTTGGTGGTGGTATTAGTGCCCTGGAAGAAGAGACAGCAGAGAGATGACCTCTCTCTGAGTCACGGGAGGGCACCAACCGGGCAGGAAGCCCTCACCAGATACCTGATTTGTCAGCACCTTGATCTTGAACTTTCCAAGCCCCGGAACTGTGAGGAGCAAATGTCTGCTGTGTCAGCTCCCCACTGAATACTATGTTTGTTATAACAGCCCACGTGGACTAGGATAAACATGCTACTTATTACTAATACAAAAGAATGAAAAATGAGGAGAAAGAGGTTGGTTCCAGGAGCAAAGAGAAAATGGACCACTGGGTTTGACAGAGTTAAACCACCAGTGCTTGGGTGCCATGAGCACTGTCCTTGATGAGACACATAAACCCTGGTATCCGTCAGGCAGCCAAACGTACCACATAGCTAAAAACCTCCTGGGTTCCACATGGGCCATTTCCTTTTTAGGGGTGGGATGGGTGTTGTAGATTGAAGATGACTGTGAGTCTCTGGCAGTCTTCCCACTGAGAGGTGGAAACTAAGTCGTCACCCCTGAACCTAGGGTGGCCTTCGTGAGTTTCCTCATCCACTGAAGGCATTGATATTCTGGAAGCTCCACAGTGAGGCCATAAGAAGCCTTGCCCTCCACCTGGCCTCTTGGAGTACTCTCTGTGGGAGCCCAAGCAGTTGAGTAAGAAGTTGAACTCCTCTGCCCCAGACTCCCCTGGGAGAGAGGTCCTGTGTCAGGTGCTGAGAAAGGGCTCCAGTGAAGCCCAGGCTTCCTACTGAAGCACACACAGGGCTCTTTGGCTCATTTGTAAATAGAAATTGACAAGGGAACAACATGCAACCCAGAGGAGGCTTATTGGTGGCTTATTCTCTTACTCTGGGAGACAGAACTGTGGGAAGAGGTTCTGCCAACTGGCTCTTCCACAGGAACTGATCAGGGGGTTTCCATAGGGTAGGGAGGCATGGCCATGCCCTCCGGGTCTCTAGCTCAGATTGCACCCACCTTGAGGTTATACATGGGTGGAGCTGCTTCCCTCTACCCCCACCCCTCCCCACACACAGCACATTCTATATGGTGGTGACTCTCTCTACCACCACCCTAGGAAAGTCATCTGTCCATTGTATTGGACTATTCTGGGCATTCATGCAGGCCGGGGAGATCTCGAACAGGACAGTAGGGGTCTTTTGCAATTAAGATCCAAATACTCTAATCCTCCGCCTTGCGGCGCCGGCACACCGGGTTCTAGTCCCGGTCGGGGCATCGATCCTGTCCCGGTTGCCCCTCTTCCAGGCCAGCTCTCTGCTGTGGCCAGGGAGTGCAGTGGAGGATGGCCCAAGTGCTTGGGCCCTGCACCCCATGGGAGACCAGGAGAAGCACCTGGCTCCTGCCATCGGATCAGCGCGGTGCACCGGCAGCAGCGCGCTACCACAGAGGCCATTGGAGGGTGAACCAATGGCAAAAGGAAGACCTTTCTCTCTGTCTCTCTCTCACTGTCCACTCTGCCTGTCAAAAAAAAAAAAAAAAAAAAAAGATCCAAATACTTCTTGTCCCTGTTTGGTTTGGAGTCAAAGATGAATAATGTCAGGTCAGAAGGGGCTTGATTTATTTATTTTTTTCTTCCAGAAAACTTGTATTTAAGATATGTATACTTCATGCATTTCATAAATACAACTTTAGGAACATAGTGATTCTTCCCACCCTACCCACCTTCCCACATGTCTTCCTCCTCATCCTCCTCCTATTCCCATCCTTATTTTTTTTACTAAGATCAATTACCATTTAGCTTCATACACATGAGATTAAAGAGTTCAACAGATAGTATGAAAAAAGCCTGTTACTCAACAGTTGAGACAAGGGCTGTTCAAAGTCATCGAATCTGAAAGTGTCAATTTCACTTCCATAGATTACCTTTTAGGTGCTCTATTAGTTAACACAGAGCAGTGAGAATATGTGGTATTTATCATTTTGAGATTGGCTTATTTCACTCAGTATAATGTTTTCCAGTTTCACTCATTTTGCTGCAAACAGCAGGATTTCCTTTTTTTTTTTTTACTGATGTGTAATATTCCATGGTATCCATATCCCATAATTTCATTATCCAGTCTTCAGCTGATAACATTTGTGTTGATTCGATATCTTTGC
Organism: Lepus europaeus; assembly: GCF_033115175.1. Lineage (NCBI taxonomy): Eukaryota > Metazoa > Chordata > Mammalia > Lagomorpha > Leporidae > Lepus > Lepus europaeus. Next base: position 105,623,375 of record NC_084835.1, on the reverse strand, counting down.
TACTGTGAATTGAGCTGCAATAAACATAGGGGTATAGATGACTCCTTCATATGCTGATTTTATTTCCCTTTAGTAAATTCCCAGGAGTGGGATGGCTGGGTCAGATGGTAGGTCTATATTCAGCTTTCTGAGGTATCTCCATACTGTCTTCCACAGTGGCTGGACCAGTTTATATTCCCACCAACAGTGGATTAGGGTACCTTTTTCGCCATATCCGCACAATCATTTGTTGTTTGTTGATTTCTATATGAAAACCATTCTAACTGGAATGAGGAGAAACCTTCCCTGATGGCTAGTGATCCTGAGCATTTTCTCAAGTGTCTGTTGGACATTTGGATTTCCTCTTTTGAAAAATGCCTGTTTAATTACTTTGCCTATTTCTTAACTGGGTTTTTTGTTGCTGTTGAGTTTCTTGAATTCTTTTTTTTTTTTACAGGCAGAGTGGACAGTGAGAGAGAGAAAGAGAGAGAGAGAGAGAGAGGTCTTCCATCTGCTGGTTCACACCTCAATGGCTGCTGTGGCCAGCACACTGTGCTGATCAGAAGTCAGGAGCCAGGTGCTTCTGTTCTCCCATGCAGGTGCAGGGCTCAAGGACTTGGGCCATCCTCCACTGCACTCCCAGGCCACAGCAGAGAGCTGGACAGGAAGAGGAGTGACTGGGACAGAATTTGGTGCCCCGACCGGGACTAGAACCTGGGGTGCTGGCGCCACAGGTGGAGGATTAGCCTATTGAGCCGTGGTGCTGGCCATTGAGTTCTTTCTATATTATGACTATTAATCCTTTATTGGTTGCATAGTTTGCAAATAATTTCTCCTATTCTGTCAGTTGCCTCTTCACTTTGCTGAGTGTTTCCTTTGTAGTGCAGAAGCTTTTCAATTTGATGTACTTCCATTTGTCAATTTTGGCTTTGATTGTTTATGCTTCTGGAGTATTTTCCAAGAACTCTTTGCCTATGCCAATGACTTGCAGGGTTTCCCTAATGTTTTCTAATAATTTGATGGTATTGGGTTATAGATTTGGTCTTTGATCCATTTTCAGTGGACTTTCGTGTAAGGTGTAAGATAGGGGTCTTGCTTCATACTTCTGGCTGTGGAGATCCAGTTTTCCCAGCACCATTTGTTGAAGAGGCCATCTGTGTTCCAGGGATTGATTTTAGCTCCCTTGTCAAATATAAGTTTGTTATAAGTGCATGGGTTGATTTCTGGCATTTCTATTCTGTTCCATTGGTCTATCCATCTATTTTTGTGCCAGTGCCAGGATGTTTTGATTATAACCACCCCATAGTATGTCTTGAAATCTGGTATTGTGGTGCCTCTGGCTTTGTTTTTGTTGTATAAGATTACTTAAGCTATTCAGAGTCTCTTATGTTCCCATATGTATTTTAGCATCATTTTTTTCTAGATCTAAGAAGAATCTCCTTGGTATTTTGATTGGTATTGCATTCAATCTGTAGATTACTTTCGGTATTATGGACATTTTGATGATATTGATTCTTCCAATCAATCAACATGGAATATTTTTCCATTTTTTTGTCTCTTCTTCTACTTTCTTAATGTTTTATAATTCTCATCATAGAACTTTTTGGCATCCTTGGTTAAATTTATTCCAAGGTATTTGCTTTTTTTTGGAGTTATTGTGAATAGGATTGGTCTTAGAAGTTCTTTCTCAGCCATGGTGTTATCTGTGAATACAAAGGCTGTTGATTTTTGTGTGTTTACTTTATATCCTGCTACTTTAACAAACTCTTCTATAAGTTCCTGTAGTCTCTAAGTGGAGTTTTTGGATCCCATATATAAAGGATCACATCATCTGCAAATAGGGATAGTATGATGTCCTTCTTCCCAATTTGTATTCCTTTGTTTTTGTTGCCTAATGGCTCTGGCTAAAAATTCCAGGAATATATTGAATAGCAATGATGAGAGTGGGCATCCTTGTTTTGTTCTAGATCTTGATGGAAATGCTTCCAAATTTTCCCAATTCAATAGGATGCTGGCCATGAGTTTGTCATAAATGACATTGATTGTATTGAGGAATGTTCCTTCTATATCCGATTTGCTTAGAGTTTTCATCATGAAAGGGTGTTCTTTTTTATAAAATGCTTTCTCTGCATTTATTGTGATAATTATATGTTTTTTGTACTTCAGTTTGTTAATGTGATGTATCAGATTGATTGATTTGGGAATCCTGAATTATCCTTACATACCAGGGATAAATCCCACTTGGCCTGGGTGAATGATCTTTCTGATGTGTTGTTGGATTCAATTAGCAGTATTTTGTTGAGGATTTTTGCATCTGTGTTCATCAGGGAAATTAGTCTGTATTTGCTTTCTCTGTTGCATCTTTTTCAGGTTTAGGAATTAAGGTGATGCTGGCTTAATAGAAAGAATTTGAGAGAATTCCCTCCCTTTCAATTGTTTTGAATAGTTTGAGAAGAAGTGGAGTTAGTTGTTCTTTAAATGTCTGGTAGAATTCAGCAGTGAATCCATCCAGTCCTGGGCTTTCCTTTGTTGGGAGGGTCTTCATTACTGATTCAATTTCTGTCTTGGTTATGGGTCTGTTTAGGTTTTCTATGTCTCCATGGCTCAATTTAGGTGGGTTGTATGTGTTCAGGAATCTATCCATTTCTTCTAGGTTTCCGGGTTTGTTGGCATTCAGCTCTTTGTAGTAATTTCTGATGATTCTTTTTATGTCTGTGGTGTCTATTGTTACATTTCCTTTTTCGTCTCTAATTTTATTAAGTTGATTCTTCTCTACTTTCTTGGTTAGTTGGGCCAATGGTGTACCAATTTTGTTTATTTTTTTCAATAAACCAGCTTTTTATTTCAATTATTTTTATGTATTTTTTGTTTAAATTTTATTTATTTCTTCTCTAATTTAATAATTTCTTTCATCCTGCTAGATTTGGGTTTGGTTTGTTGTTGATATTCTAGGTCTTTGAGCTGCATTGATAGCTCCTTTATGTGGTACCTTTCTAGTTTCTTCATGTAGGCATTGATTGCTATGAACTTCCCTCCTCACACTGCTTTTGCTGTATCCCATAGGTTTTGGTATGATGTATCATCACCTTCGTTTGTTTCCAGAATTTTTTTGATTTTTCTTTTGATTTCTTCTATGACCCATTATTCATTCACAAACACATTGTTCAGGCTCCATGTGTTTACATATGTTCTAGAGATTTTTGAGTTGTTGATTTCTAGTTTTATACCATTGTGGTATAAATTTTTCCCAATCTCATGGGAAAAATTTTCATTCATGTCATGTATGGATTTCTTTAATTCATGGATTTACTTCCAATTACTTATAAGTAATCATACAATCAAGTTTTTGAATTCGGTCTCCAGCATTTCTTCAATCTCTTTATCTTCAGATGCTAGTATTGAAGTGTTGTTGTGTTCCTTTGGAGGCATCATGTTGTCTTCCTTATGCTTTATGCTTGTTTCTTAAATTGCTGTGTTTATTCTTAGGCATTTGTGGAGATAATTCTTTTTTTTTTCTGTGATGGCTTTTATCTTCGGACCATGCCTCTGTGGCTTAGTGGAGTGTCTGCTCCTTCAGTAAATATCCAGAGGTGTGTGCTGGGTGTGGCCCTGGAGCGCTGTTTAGAACTCTAGGGTGAGGGGAATATCCAAGGTAACAGCCAAGTTGGGCGTGGAAAATCTCTCTCTCTCTCTTTTTTTTTTTTTATCAGAGAGGAGGGTTTGATCTTCTCTCTTAGTGTAGTCTTATGCTCACCTCCTCTCCTCCAAGGAGACCAATGCCCAGGTGCCCTAGTAGTTGCAATATTCTCCTGCGCTGCCACAAGAACCACCAAGAAGCACCAAGCCCCATGTCAATGCTTATGGCCTGACTCAGGTGTGTCCTCTCAGCTAGTTGCTGGGCACGTGGACACAAGCTGGTGTGGCTGTTACATATGTCCAAAGTGGTGCCCACCCCTTCTCAGCTGGTTACAGGACTCCTGCGCCGGGTGGTTGGGGGGAGAAATGTGCCATTTTTCTTTTTTTTAAGCTCTAGGTTGGCCTGTACACTGTCTCCCACTGGGCTCCAAGCTGAACTCACAGCAGGCTCTTCCTGCAGATTTATAGCCAGTGGCTTGGGTTGCTGCAGTCCAGTCTCGCCTCACTCTCCAAAGCTGGTGCTGAGGCTCTTGGCTGCCGGGGACCTAAGTTCTGTGCATCCACACCTTGCTTGTCCTTCTGATTTGTGTGGAGTTTCCTCTGAAGTTTTCCCCCTATCTCTTCCCTGAGATTGTATACTCTCCACTTTTTTTTCTTCAACTATCTTCAAAGGGACTTGATGTAAGGAGTCTGACTTCCATCCTATCACTGCCACCCCAACAAGGTAAGAAACACACAAAAGAAGCCAACTTGGACCTTCTAGACCAGGCCATCCAGTGGTTGCTAAATTACCTGCCCAATATGCATGGAAAGGCATGATCACCGAGCCTGACCAGCATAGCTGAGAAATGTAATAAAATGATCGCTGTCGGAAGCCGATACATCTTGGCTTAGCTTTGTATGCAGCCATGGATAGCTGTAATAGTGGGGAGATGTCTACCTTTGCATGAGCCACTTTATTTCAGTAAGGATGTAGCCATCCTTCTTTGCTTAGTGAGTTTCCTTTTGGCATCTGTAAGCATTTTGGGAAAACTTGGGGGAGTATATCAGTTCCCTGACTGAGGAATTTCAACAAGAAAATTCTTTCACAGGTGTCAGCCTCTTAAATCTCTCAGCAAAAAATTCTCCCAGGAAAAAGTTCATGCCTTCTTCCTTGGTGACCACCTGCTAACTGCTCTAATTACTTTAACTGAACTTAGAGATGAAGCACAGGCCACTGGACAGGTGGTATAGGTGCTTTGAATATGCCAAGAGAGAGTCCCCAGAGTGACAGCCAGTTGGCTCCCGCCGGGAGGGTGACAATTCCTCAGTGGGGTGCTGTGGGTTCCAGAACCAATCCCCTCTAGAGACACCTTATGCAGTATGGGCAGAGTTTGAACCTGTGTGGGTGAGTAGAGCTGGGAGGGTCCCCAGCGATCATCTCATTCCACCCCCTCATTTTACAAAAGCAGGAACCCCAGTCTCCTATGTAAGGAGGTGCTCTGAATTCTACAGTTTGTGACTGGCAGAGAAGTAGCTGACAGCCCAGTCACCCTGGGACCACACATTGTGTGTGTGTGCATGTACACCCTCACGTGCCTTTGCATGGTGTCAACATCTAATGAGAAATGGGAGAAGAGCTACAGAATAACTTGACTTTTTTAGACCATAATCAGCAAGCTGATTCACTTACTGATTTATTCACTCCCCCACCAAGAAGAAAGGCTGGAAATCTCTTACTCCAAAGATCAATGACGTTTTGACAAGTGTCAGCTGTCTCTGGAGTTATCCCCATGGAGACTTCTGGCCAAGTGGGGAGAAGCTGGTGGCCTCCCACCCTGCAGAGCCTGGGCAGAGGGAAGACCTGCCCCACTGGCTTGCTGGCCCTGTGGATGCCTTTATTTATTTATTTAAAGGCAGAGAGAGAATGAGAAAGGGCACACATTCAGAGAGAGAGCTCTCCCAAAAGCCAGGAGCACTAAACTCAATTGAGGTCTCCCACGGGGGTGGCACAGATCCAATAACTTAAGCCATCATCTGCTCCCTCCCAGGGTCCAGGTTACCAGGAAGCTGGAATCAGAGGCAGAGCCAGGGCTTACCTAGGCACCTGATATGGAGTGGGCGACCTCATCAGTGTTGTAGCCACTGCACCGAACGCCAGCCCAGTCTGCCTACTATTTTAAGGCTTTTGGAGCTGCTAGCAGGACATCGTGTTTGCTGGAAACTTGCTCTGAAAAATCTTGCAGTGGGTACTGCCTTTTGTCAGCCATATGCTGTGTTCTCTGTTTAGCTTCTGAATCGGAATGTGCGGCTCATTGTGTGAATAACAAGGAGTTCCATAAGGAAGGCTGCAATAGGTAATATTTACAACCACGCTGATTTTCTTAATGAAACTTGCAAGAAGTTCCTTTCTTTACATTTTTTAAATGTATAACAATTTTTTTTCATAAATACAACTTTAGGAATATAGCAATTATTCGTATCATACCTGCCCTCCCACCCACACTGCCACCCCTCTTCTCCTCCCTCTCCTAGACTCATTTTTATTTTTTACTAAGATCTATTTTCAATTAACTTTATACATACAGTTAACGCTATACTAAGTAAAAAATTCCACAAATTGTATGAAAAAAAAAAAAAAAACTTTTCCTCAACAGTTGAGACAAGGGCTGTTCAAAGTCATTGCATCCTGAAGTGTTAATTTCACTTCTATAGGTTACCTGTTAGGTGCTCTATTAGTTATCACAGATCGGGGAGAACATATGGCATTTGTCCTTTTGGGACTGGCTTATTTCACTAAGTATGATATCCGGTTTCATCCATTTTGTTGCAAATGACAGGATTTCTTTTTTTTACTGCTGTGTAGTATTCCATGGTGTACATATCCCATAATTTCTTTATTGAGTACAAGAAATTCCTTTGTGAAACTCTCTTCTCTGGAGTATTTATTTTTACAGCTTGGCAGTGCATTTTGAGCTTTATTCACCTTAAAAAAAAAAAAAAAAAAAAAACCGGCCGGCACCGCGGCTCACTAGGCTAATCCTAGTCCTAGTCCTAGTCCCCGTCAGGGCACTGGATTCTGTCCCAGTTGCCCCTCTTCCAGGCCAGCTCTCTGCTGTGGCCAGGGAAAGCAGTGGAGGATGGCTCAAGTGCTTGGGCCCTGCACCCACATGGGAGACCAGGAGAAGCACCTGGCTCCTGCCATCAGATCAGCGCTGTGCGCCAACCGCAGCGCACCAACCGCAGCGGCCATTGGAGGGTGAACCAACGGCAAAGGAAGACCTTTCTCTCTGTCTCTCTCTCTCACTGTCCACTCTGCCTGTCAAAAAATAAATTAAAAACAACAGTTTATTCCCTTTCTTGTTTTTCAAGTTCCTCATAAAGTTCGAGATTGAGGGAAAAGGGGTTTACTTAAGGGTGAACATTTATTCAGGATTCTCAATTATGCCCCAATTCATCTAAGATGGCCCATGCACACACACTATTTTTAAAAATTAAAAGATTCTGGCAGGCGCTGTGGCTCAATAAGCTAATCCTCTACCTGCGGCACTGGCACCCCGGGTTCTAGTCCCAGTCAGGGCACCGGCTTCTGTCCCGGTTGCTCCTCTTCCAGTCCAGCTCTCTGCTGTGGCCTGGGAGTGCAGTGGAGGATGGCCCAGGTCCTTGGGCCCCTGCACCCGCATGGGAGACCAGGAGAGGCACCTGGCTCCTGACTTTGGATCAGTGCGGTGCGTTGGCCGCAGCGACCATTGGGGGAAGACCTTTCTCTCTGTCTCTCTCTCTCACTGTCCACTCTGTCAAAAAAAAAAAAAAAAAAAGATTCCGAGCCATTACAATGATTTCAAACAAAAATAAGAAACGGATGGCCCAGCAGCTAGAGAAAGTCTGCCTCACTCCACATACTTTGGAGAACTCATGCTTGTTGTGTTTGTCGATGCGCATTTGGTTTGCAGCACAGGGATTCTGTTTTTGTTCCAGACAATGTTTGTCTGATGCAAATTCTCAGCCAGTTCCTGTGTTACCTGCATAAAGGCGCTGGTGCTGAGTGCCCTCTGAGGCCCATAGAGTAATTCCGGAAACAGCGAGTTCTCCGAGCAGAATATGGGCAAGCATGATCCTGGGATTGAATCCGTGTGAAGAGTAATGTTGTCCAACACAGCGATCTTCACTGAGTTCAATACAGAAGAAGAAGCTACTGAGCATCAGCTGTGATTTTCCCTGTCTGCCTTCCTCATGCGTTTTCTCCATGGGCTCTGCAGAGAAGTCGCTTTTTTTTTTTTTTTTTTTTTTGACAGGCAGTGTGGACAGTGAGAGAGAGAGACAGAGAGAAAGGTCTTCCTTTTTGCCGTTGGTTCACCCTCCAATGGCTGCTGCGGCCGGCGCATCGCGCTGATCCGAAGCCAGGAGCCAGGTGCTTCTCCCGGTCTCCCATGCGGGTGCAGGGTCCAAGGACTTGGGCCATCCTCCACTGCCTTCCCGGGCCATAGCAGAGAGCTGGCCTGCAAGAGGGGCAACTGGGACAGAATCCGGCGCCCCGACCGGGACTAGAACCCGGTGTGCCAGCGCCGCAAGGCGGAGGATTAGCCTGTTGAGCCATGGTGCCAGCCGAGAAGTTGCTTCTTAATGAAGCCCATAGAGCTGTTGGAATCAGCTGGCAAAGCCATACTGGCCCAGCGAAGAGAATGTTCTTATTAATTACCACTCCCAACACTCACATCCGGCACATTCGTCACACGTTGTTTGCAGCTCAGCATTCTCAGAACAACAGGGTACAGCACAGACGTAAGAATTCCAAAGGCTACAGAACGTAGCGTTGGAAGCTCCTGCTGCGGGAATGATATGACATGTGGGTGACTATTTTTAAATTAGTCAAGGATTTCCACGTGCAGTGATGGGAGCAGTGGCCAGGTCCTGGCAGAGCTCTGGGCTGTGAGAGGAACATGGCGCCTCGTCCAATCTGGGGAAGAGAGGTTTGCAGAGATAAGAGGTGCACATGGCCCGTGTCAAATGTACCAGCACTGGTCTAAATGCAGGGGCCCGAAGCAGAAGTGATCAAAACTGAACAGAAGGAACTGACACAACAACTCAAAGCTGCGGAGCAGGCAGCGTAGGGTGACAGTGGCTGGGGGCAGTAGTGTGCTGGGACCTGTTTAATAACCAGCTCTCTGGGAACATCGTGTGTGTGTTTGTTACAAATTTTACTGATAGAAAGGATGTGCAGCACACACTTGACAAATGACAGTGACATACCCGATATTCCTTACTATACATCCCCTACAGCCATTTGATCCTCACAGGACGTTTTATTGTTTTTGTCGATTTCTTATAGACAGAGCGAACCTATGACCCTAAGTCAATGATCGTTGATAGAACTGCATCCCAATCCAATACCTGTTTCCCCACCAAGCTGTTTACCCTCACTCTGATATGCGATCTACTAGCAGACTATTCCTCCCCTCATACAAGTTGCATTCACTAAACTGAAATCTTTCTCCATTTCGCTACAGGACCGTCGGCATGTGGACATTTCCGGGAGGAGCATGAGAAAAATAATTTTGTGTTACATCCATAAAAGTCATAAGACCACCTGAGTGGTGAGTGTAAAAATTTGTGTTAAAAAAAGTTTATTTAGTTTTAAAAAAAAAGTTTATTTAGGCTTTAAAACATTTTAAACTGAAATACTTATCTTGGTTTACCATTTATACCTCTATATCAGTATGACTTGCACTTTCTTTAAAATCTATCAGTTTTACCAACTCCATCATCAACAATAGCATCATAAAATCAAACTATAGATAAATGCTTAGTTGTATTGAAATCAGCAAAGAAGCTGCTTACATCAACCGATGCCGTTGTTGGCTAATAAATTCGTGTACTTTAACCAAAAAGATGAAAATAAAACCATGACAATGAGTGTCGAAGCTTCACTCGTTCATCGTGACTTCATCAACTTCTTTGCTGCATCAGCTGATAGTTGAACACACTGGAACACTATTTGCTCAAGTTCTGTATGCTTTACCCAAGGCAGACATGATATACTTTTAAATTTAATATACATTATTAATCAGGCCCCATTTTATGGTGTAAAATATGTAGTGGAAGTACATATACTCTGGCCAAGTTCAAGCTACCATCCCTGAACTTGAACTTGAAAAGCCAGCTGCAGCAGCACACTATGGTCCCAAGTCCAATTGGGAGTGAAAGTGATTCAAGCTGTGATACAGAGGGCTGCTTTGTTTTAGGGCTCACCTGGTCCCTGGGCAAGGAAGTGAGAATTAGTTTCAGGTTCACTTCCAGTGGGTTTAGAAGTTGTTCACACTCACCTTGTTCTTACTTGACTGGACTGAAACAGAAGTGACTGGGGGCCCCGGGTTGCTCCCAGGTTGACAGTAGCTTATGCTGGGAGGAACTAAAGAGAGAGCAGAGCAAGAAACGCTAGGCAGAGGCTTCAGAAGAAATGAGGCTCTCTCCAGTGGCAACCTTGAAGCCGGTCCTGCAGAGTGCACGCGTGCGACCCACCTGCTGGCCTCTGTGGACACCCAGGGGTGTTTTAACAACTGCAGGAATTCTCCCAAACTCCCCTTGTGTGCCCCCAGCCTGCTTCCTCCCTCGGCTCTCCTTCACAACCTCATTTGAACCTGCTGAGCTTGGCATTGGATTGCTGAAGCTCTGATTCTTGGATTCATTTCAAGGCTCGGGCTTGAAAAGCTCTTTAAAAATCGTATTTGTTGGTGGCAAGGGTGCAATGCCATAGGCGTCTTATAAACTGCTGGTGGAAAAGTAAATTGGAATTTCCTTTCTAGAATTCAATTTGGTCATGCTGGTCGAGAGTCTAAAATGGCTATGGTGTTCGACCTGACATTCTCACTTCTAGGGACATAAGTTGTAGACATGGTTAGAGAACCTGCCAATCCTGCCAAGATGTTTATGTCAAGGACATGGCTTATCTCTTGCAGAAAATAATCAGGGACAGGGCCGGCGCTGTGGCATAGTGGGTAAAGCTGCCGCCTGCATCTCATGTGGGCACCAGTTTGAGTCCCAGCTACTCCACTTCTGATCCACTTCTCTATTATGGTTTGGGAAAGCAGTAGAAGATGGCCCAAGGCCTTGGACCCCTGTGCCCTAATGAGAGATCTGGAAGAAGCTCCTGGCTCCTGGCTTGGGAGCGGCCCAGCTCCAACCATTACAGCCATTTGGGGAGTGAACTAGAGGAAGGAAGACCTCTCTCTCACTCTCACTTTGTCTCTGCCTCTCTGTAGCTCTGCCTTTCAAATAAATAAATAAATCTTTAAAAAAATAATCATGGACCACCTAAATTCCCAGTACAGGTTGAAAGACCTTCATTCAAAATGCTTGTGATCAGAAGTGTCTCAGAGTTTGGAGTTTTTCAGATTTTAGAATATTTCTGTATACATAATGAGCTATCCTGGAATGAGGCCAAAGTCTAAGCATGAAATTCATTTCTACTTCATATATACTTTACTTTTTAAAAAAGATTTATTTATTTACTTGAAAGTTGGAGTTACACAGAGAGAGAGGAGAGGCAGAGAGAAAGGTCTTCCACCCGATGGTTCACTCCCCAATTGGTCACAATGGCTGGAGCTCTGCTGATCTGAAACCAGGAGCCAGGAGCTTCTTCCAGGTCTCCCACGTGGGTGCAGGGGCCCAAGGACTTGGGCCATCTTCTACTGCTTTCCCAGGCCATAGGTGAGAGCTGGATCAGAAGTGGAGCATCCAGGTCTCGAACCAGTGCCCACATGGAGTGCTGGCACTTCAGGTCAGGGCGTTAACCTGCTGCACCACAGCGCCAGCCCCTCATATATACTTTAGACACATAGCCCAAAGGTAACTACACTCTATCGTAAAGTCTGTATGTGCAATAGTTTATAGTGTGGAATTTTTCACATGTATCATGTAACCACTCAGAAAGTTTCGAACTTTGGAGCATTTAAGATTTCTGATCTTTAATGTGTAATACAATTGTATTTAAATTGATTAAATTTAAATCCATACCAGAAAATATTTTGCAATCACTGAAGTTCATGCTTTTAGATAATATTTATTTAGTAATATAAGAAATGGTTATGATAAATAGTGAAAAAGTAGAAAACAAGACTGTACCTGCAACATGGTCCCAATTTTATGAAAAATTTTCATGTAAGTAGGAAAAAACTAAAAGGAAATATACTGAAATACTAGCCTTGGTTGTCTATATTTACCATAGAGGACTCTTGTTTTCCTTTTTGAAGATGTTATGTATTGTCAATATTTCTAGAATTATCATGTATTATTTTTAGTAGCAGAAAAATTTCAAATGTTAATTTAAAAGTGACCATCTATGGATCCTTAGCTTATCACATGTTGAAAGTATTTCCTCAAAGGAATGCTCCTTTAATTTCATAAAAAAGGAGTACTACATGTGATTGAGTTTATTGAAATGTACTTTGCAATGAGGTTGAGAATGTAAACAAAAACTTTAGTCACTTGAAAGAAGCTGCCAATGCAAACTGGTTAAAATTACAGGGTGGAGCCAATGTTGTGGCTCAGCTGGTTAAGCAACCCTGGCATTCCATGTGAGTCCCAGCTGCGCCACTTCCCATCCACTTCTCTGCTTATGCACCTGGGAAAGCACCATGTGTTTGGGCCCGGGCCACCCAAGTGGGAGACCCAGATAGGGTTCCAGGATCCTGGCTTCGTCCTGGCCTAGCCTTGACCCTGTGGCCATTTGGGGAATGAACCAGTGGATGGAAGCTTTTTCTCTTTGTCTCTCTATTTCTCTGTTTGTGACTCTGCCTTTCAAAAAATAAATCCTTCTTTAAAAATGACAATATAAATTCATATTTGGATTCCCACAAGACTGTTCTAAAACAGCCTTTTAAAATGTGAAAGCAACAGATGCACCGTGGGGAGAAATGTGTTCTCTCGGGGATTCTGCCTTATGGTTCAGTACCTGCTCAGGTGTTATTGAAAGATACACTGTCAGGCAGAAGTCTCTGTCCCAGGTAGTGACAATTCACCCAGTGATATTAGGAACCGCAGTTTTGTGTCTTATGAGTAATAGCATCTTAATTTTTAATTTTATGCACTACAATCAATATTTATATATGGTCTGAAAACAAAAATGACACTAGGCCGAGAGCTCTGTGAATTATTCAAAGGAACGCAGGGACATGAAGCCAGGCCAACTGTCTCCTCGCTCGCTTTGCTGCTTTTCCACTCTGCCATCGCTGTCTCCAATCCCGATTTCAGCCCCGTTCACTCTTCTCTTCCCACCTTTGGTGCTCAGATTTCAAACTCGATTATAATCTGTCTCCTATTATTTCTCTTTTAAAAAGCACCTGCATTTTACCTGATTGTCAGCTCCTCCGAAGGGGGTCGGGGTGGGGGCTTTGCTGCTTACCTGTATCCTCCCAGACCCTTGGACCAGTGGGGAGCCAAGATGGAACGCTGGAAACATCCTGTGGGCTTGGGTGGACTTGACATTCCCTTCAGAGGAGAATTTAGGGTTATAAATTCAGTCTTTGTCCCTTAAGCAAAATAGGTAATATTCTGCGGCTCGATGCATCTGTCAAAAAGTCCCTTCTGCAGCAGCCCCCATTGGTACTTTAATCAAATAAAGGCTATTTGAGGCTTTAACCTAGACCCTCGCAAGCCGCATCTCAGATAATTGGCCTCCAGGTTCTACTTCCTCCCATTGCAGCAGCGCCATCTAAGCCACCAGAAACAGCAAAAAGATGGGAAAGAAAGGGCAACCTGGTGATTCCACTTCCCCAGGCTTCAGCCACCCAGTGGAGCAAAAACACAAAAACATTTCTGGGAGACAGAAAAAACGTTGCAAACAAGGCGAATGCTAATGTGTACTGAATCTTGTTGGTACCAAGGGGCCTGTCATGTGGATTATTGGACTTAAAGAAGAAAATGAAGAGAAATCAGAGAACCAGATGTCTCTGGTCTGTGTCTTTCCTGGAAGCCAGCTCTGCAGGTGGGAATGCGTTCGGACTCTAGGGTTTCAGCAGCCTTCTGATTACAGCCAGATTCAAGACACACCAATCCTGAGAAAGCGTTACAGCAGCCTGTGGGGCAGGAGTCGAACCCAGATCTGCTGTATACCAGCAGTAGATGCGAGCCAGCCTCGCGGATGGAGCAGAGGAGGTGAAAGTGTCTAATTCAGGGAAGAGATGACTCAACAGGAAGAGTGTTATAAAGGAGTTTAGGAAATCAAGCATCCAAATGGGCATTAGAAACATAAATCCCAGTGCAGAAAGAAGATAGGCAAGTTCAAAGCTAAACAGTAGTATGTGGCTCTCTCCCACGCAGGATTCGGAATGTGGAGAGGAGAAGCACCCTAGGGAGGGGCTGAAGAAGGCAGAACGTTGGGGGCAGACATATTCCTGCTGCTCCCTGAAGTAAAAGCATACATTCTCCTGGGAGCTGATGGGAGTTGACTTGGCCAACTGTGCTTTGAGGATGGTTCAGAAGTCGGCTGTGGCCCCAAACCACTCACCCTCTGTTTCTGCTGACTCATGTAACTGGGTGATACCTGGGAGCAAGCTGATGTGGATGTTCTTGGCCAAAAACCAAAGGGCACCTGTTTCTTGAGGACTGTCTGTGTGCATTGACTGGCTGTCTACATAAATATTGCTGACGAGTGGCTTGGACACCTTGGACCTGTCTTTAGTGCTATAGGAAAAGGCCCTTGGCGTCTCTCAAATTCTGCAAAGAGTGTGTCTGCCAGGAGACTTGCAGGCCTAGACAACATTTTTTTTTTCTGTCAACTGAAATAAGTTCCTTGAAGAAAAATGATTGTGTCCATAGCTTCCCAGCAGTAATAGCAGCCATTCCACACGAGCACTGGCAACGGGCAACCCCTATGCAGTGCTCAACAACCTGGGCTTTATTTAATTCTCACCACAACTTTCTGGGTAGGAACTGCTATAATTCTAGGTTAAAAGATGAGAAAAATGAACTCCAGTAAGGAAGTTAAGTGATGTCCCCACAGTCACACAGATGGGAAGTGATGGACCTGGGAGCTGACCCCAGGCCCCAAGACCCGAGCTTTTGCGCTAATTGCTGATCTGACAGTGAAAAAACAAAAACAAAAACACGCTTGGGTGACACAAACTCCGACTTTTCTTTAAATTTAATAACTTAGAATTCAGCTTCTTTCACCACTATTTGTCTCTCAAATTATGTTACTTACTCCTTTGTAGCTCCTTTTACAAGAACTATGGTTATTAACATTAAAAAGATACTTCAAAAACTTCATGGAAAATGGAACTAAAAGATAAGGCACCTTCTCATTGAAAAACCTTCATATTATTATTACCAGTGCTGCGACATAGTATTATTGTGAGTTATATGTTTGCTGTCTTGGGCTGTTGTAATGAGTGTCACAACCTGTATGGTTTGAGATGAAATTGGGTGGGTGTGTGTTGTGGTGCGGCAGATTAAGGAGCCTCTTGGGATGCCCACATCCCATATCAGAGTGCCTGGGACCAAGTCCCACCTCTGCTTCCAATCCAGTTTCCTGCTAACGCACACCCTAGGCAGCGGCAGATGATGGTTCAAGTGCTTCGGGCCCTGCCACCCATGTGGAAGAGCCGGTGGAGTTCCTGGCTCCTGGCTTCAGCCTGACCGAGCTCTGGCTTTTGCACGCATCAAGCTCCCTCTGAGGCTCCAGGGAAGGACAATTTCTCGCCTCTCTCAGCTTCTGGCAGCTGCCAGCAATCCTTGGTGTTCCTTGGCTTCTAGATGCATCACAGCAATCTCTGCTGCTGTCAACCATTGCCAACTTGGTAATTAAAACATGATGATTCGGCCGGCACCGCGGCTCACTAGGCTAATCCTCCGCCTTGCGGCACCGGCACACCGGGTTCTAGTCCCGGTCGGGGCACCGATCCTGTCCCGGTTGCCCCTCTTCCAGGCCAGCTCTCTGCTGTGGCCAGGGAGTGCAGTGGAGGATGGCCCAAGTGCTTGGGCCCTGCACCCCATGGGAGACCAGGAGAAGCACCTGGCTCCTGCCATCGGATCAGCGCAGTGCGCCGGCCGCAGCGCGCCTACTGCGGCGGCCATTGGAGGGTGAACCAACGGCAAAGGAAGACCTTTCTCTCTCTCTCTCACTGTCCACTCTGCCTGTAAAAAAAAAAAAAAAAATTATCTTGAAAAAAAATGATGATTCATTGTTTGTAAATGTATTTATTTACTTATCTGAGAACTATAATATCTGTTAAAATACTTAATTTTTTTAAATTTAAGAGGCAGAGACAAGGAAAGAGATACAGACAGTGACCTTCATCCACTGCTTCACTCCCCAAATGCCTTCAATGGCCAGGACTGGCCATGCCAAAGCTAGGAGCGTGGAGCTCGACCCAGGTCTCCCATGTGAGGGTCAGGGAACCATTACTTGAGTTGTCCCTGCAGCCTCCCAGTGCCTGCTCCAGCAGGAAGTTGGAGTCAGGAGCCAGAGCTGAGACTGAAGAGCACAGACACCAAGATGTGAGACACACGTGGAGTACTGGACTTTACGAAGAAAACAAAGAGGGATCAGAGAACCAGGTGTCTCTGGTCTGTGTCTTTCCTGGATGCCAGCTCTGCAGGTGGGAATGTGTTCAGACTCTAGGGTTTCAGCAGCCTTCTGATTACAGCCAGGTTCAAGACAAATGCCAATCCTGAGAAGGCATTACAGCACTCTGGGGGTTGGAGTTGAATCCAGAATTTAGTCTATCAGAAGCAAATGTTAGCCTACCTGCTAAGCCAAACACTTGCATCTTCTCCTATATGTACTGCCAGTATGTTTTTCCCTCTTTGGAGTATTTGCATACCCTCCCCCATTTTCCAAATGTGTCATTAGTGCTCTTTCCAGAGCTCTTTTACTTGAGCACTTTTGTTGTCCACAGTCTTTCTTATTTAAATCTTGAGCCCGGCTGGAAGATGTTCATACATAAGGAGTGGGCAGGGATGCACGGGTAGAGTACTTGGGCGGGCCCATAGCCTGGACCTGCCTGATCAGTCTCATGAATTTGGGAGCCTGGGAAACTGAGCTTCAGTAAACACTCAGGTAAGTCCCAGAGCTGTGTCTGAGCAAGTTGCTTAGACCTGATGACATGAAACACACGGCCAGAGTCTCTAGATCATGGGGAGAGTCCAGGGGCACAAAGACTCCCCAGGAACAGGAGGGTGCCTGTTTCCCTCTCTAAGACATTGACCCCTGACCCCAGGAAGCCTCCGCCTGGGAGCATGCAGCCTTGAACCCTGCTCTGTGGGGCCATTATCTTCCGACACCTGCTGTTCAGGAAGCCTCACGCTCTGGCTGTATTTGTTGGCCTCTTTATATCAAGCACATGGCCCTCCTATGTGGAGTCTGATGAGTTCTCCCCCTCCAATGGCCAGCCAATGGCCCACTGATTGTTTATTGAATCACATGTCTTTCCTCCTCGATTCTGACTCTCCTCTGCAAGCCCTCCTCCCTTGTCCTGTTTATTACTGCAATAACCGTGTTTTTATGTGACTTTGCTTTCTAACGTGTTGTCACTGCCAGCTGGGAAAGCCCCCTCCATTACCCTTCGTTCCGACTCTACTGAGCACTCTATCCTTCGCATGTTTGCTCTCCCAGATATGTCCTACCGTAGAGCCAGTTCCTGGAGAACACTCGCTGATAGAGGACTCATAAAATATCTTTATTTGCTTGGTAATAAACTCATAAGCACTGGCCCATGGAGGATTCTTTGGTGAATACTGCCGAGCGAGGGTTGGACAAAACTAGGTCAGTGCTGACCAGGGAGGTCAGGCCGTGGACCAGGCTTGGAGGTGCGAGGACACTTAATCAAAGGAGGTCAGATCCAAAGAGCCCATCCATGGCTGGAAGAACGGGAGTTCATGGCCGAAGCCTTGATGGTCAGGCAGTCTAATAGGGTGCTAAGTTCATAGAAGCATAGAACATCAGGCTAGGGCTCTGGGCAAAGGTTGTGGACACAGACAGGTCTCAAGGTCTAAGAGCTTTGATTATTTTTTTTAAGAATAAATCTTAAAATGTAGGCTGTGGGGCTGGCACTGTGGTATAGTGGGTTAAGCTGCCACCTGCAGTGCCGGCAGCCCATATGGGCACTGGCTCATGTCCTGGCTACTGCACTTTCAATGCAGTTCCCTGCTAATGGCCTGGGGAAAGCAATGGAAGATGGCCCAAGTGCTTGGGCCTCTGCACCCCCATGGGAAACCTGGAAGAAGCTCCTGGCTCCTGGCTGTGGTCTGCCCTAGCCCTGGCTATTGTGGCCATCTGGGCAGTGAACCATCAGATGGAAGATCGATCTCTCTCTCTCTCTCTCTCTGTAAGTTTGACTTTCAAATTAAAAAAAAAAAAAAAAAAAAGCCAGCGCTGTGGCTCACTAGGCTAATCCTCCGCCTGCGGTGCCGGTACTCCAGGTTCTAGTCCCGGTTGGGGTGTCGGTTCTGTTCTGGTTGCTCCTCTTCCAGTCCAGCTCTCTGCTGTGGCCCAGGAAGGCAATGGAGGATGGCCCAGGTGCTTGGGCCCTGCACCTGCATGGGAGACCAGGAGGAAGCACCTGGCTCCTGGCTTCGGATCGGCACAGCACGCCAGCCGTAGTGGCCATTTGGGGAGTGAACCAACGGAAGGAAGACCTCTCTCTCTGTCTGTCTCTCTCTCTCTCACTGTCTAACTCTGTCTGTTAAAAAAAAAAAAGAAGGAAAGAAATTTGTATTTACAGAGGGCAGTGAAGCCAAGAGCTTCCTATTCACAAACAGCTGTGGCCCTTTGCAGGGTACGACTGGCCTCATCTTATTTCCGTAGGAAAACGATGTTTGAACAGGACATGGGGCCCCAACCAGTGTTGCTGCTCAATTTCATGATCAAATGAAGGTACACACCATGGCAGACAAGAATGGCTGCCTGGGTTTCTTGGGGACAACGAACAGAAATCAACTCTGGCAAAGTAAAGTAGAAAAAATGATGTATTAAGGGAAGTGTTGGAGAAGCAGCCCTGGGAACTGAGTCAGAACCAAAGGCACACTGGCAGCAGGGACACTGCCAACACCTGCTGAGAGTGCTGTCGGCCAAGGCCACGGCCACGGCCACATGGGCCGCACCCTGGGCTTCTTCCAGGGGGGCCTGGAAACGGCCCACACCGTATCTCTGCACCACCTTTTGGGGCCGAAGCCCCAGGTGGGAGAACAGCTTACCTGCCTGGGCTGTCGTCCCCATGGAGCCATGGCGGGGAAGGGCTGTCCCTCTTCAGCTGCCTTGGTGGGAGCAGAGCCGTGTGCTAAGCATGTGAACACTGCCGCCAGCCGCAAGGGTGTTCCCACACAGGGCGGGGAAGAACAATCCAGGGAGCGATGACACCACGATGCCCTCTTTCTCAAGTTCTGCTAAACCACGCAAGGAAGACAGCATTGACATTATGCAGCGTTTCCACCCTGCACTGAACAAACTGTGTATGGCTTCGGTTCAAGCCGGTCACAGTCGAGACACAGGACAGCAGCGGATCACACTGCTGTCACCCTGCTCGCTTCTCTCCTCAATCACTTATCATAACTATGGACAGGATGGTAAAGTAACCATGCAGATTTTAAAACCTCCCCCCTCCTTTTGTTTTTAATCTCTTTTATTTGTTTGAAAGGCAGAGGAGGGGCTGGCACTGTGGTGCAGTGGGTTAAGCCACCGTCTGCATTGCTGGCATCTATGTGTGCTGGTTTGTGTCCTGGCTGCTGCACTTCTGATCCAGCTTCCTGCTAATGTACCTGGGAAAGCAGCAGGAGATGGCCCAAGTGCTTGGGCCCTGCACCCACATGGGAGACCCGGATGAAGCTCCTGGCTCCTGGCTTCGGCATGGCCTAGCCCTGGCCATTGTGGCCATTTGGGGAGTGAATTAGAGGATGGATGATCTATGTCTCTCTGTCTCTGTCTCCCTGTCTCTCCTTCTTTCTCTGTAACTCTGACTTTCAAATAAATAAATCAATCTTTTTTAAAAAGTTTACCTCTAAAGAAAACAAAGAGAAACAAAGGGCTCTTCCATCTGCTGGTTCATTCTCCAAATGTCCCACAATAGCCAGGGCTGGGCCAGACCCAAGCCAGGAGCCAAGAATTGTCTAGGCTCCCGTATGGGTGGCAGGGATATAAGTACTTGAGCCATCACGTGCTGTCTCCCAGGGTATGTATTAGCAGGAACCTGGATCAGAAACAGAGCTGAAACTTGAACCTAGGGACTCTGACACAGAGTGTAGGTATCCCAAAGAGTGACATACCCACTGCACCAAATGCCCACCCTGAGATATATATTTTTAAAAATATTTTTCACATCCAAACATTTGTGGTTTTCTTTAAAAATAACCCTCTTTGGCCGGCGCCGTGGCTCAACAGGCTAATCCTCCGCCTTGAGGCGCCGGCACACTGGGTTCTAGTCCCGGTTGGGGCGCCGGATTCTATCCCGGTTGCCCCTCTTCCAGGCCAGCTCTCTGCTATGGCCCAGGAAGGCAGTGGAGGATGGCCCAAGTGCTTGGGCCCTGCACCCGCATGGGAGACCAGGAGAGGCACCTGGCTCCTGGCTTCGGATCAGCGTGATGCGCCAGCCGCAGCGGCCATTGGAGGGTGAACCAACGGCAAAAAGGAAGACCTTTCTCTCTGTCTCTCTCTCTCTCTCTCACTATCCACTCTGTCAAAAAATAAATAAATAAATAAATAATAATAATAAAAATCCCTCTTTGTGAAGCTACATACTTTTAAAAATTTGAAGGGCTGGCACTGTGGCATAGTAGGTAAGGCCTTCACCTGCAGCACCGGCATCCCCTGTGGGCACCAGTTTGAGTCCTGGCTGCTCTACTTCTGATCCATCTCTCTGCTATGGCCTGGGAAAGCAGTGGAAGATGACCCAAGTCCTTGTTGCCCCGAACCCCTGTGGAAGACCCAGAAGAAGCTCCTGGCTCCGAGCTTTGGATCTGCCCAGCTTCAGCCATTGTGGCCATCTGGGGAGTGAACCAGTTGACTGAAGACCTCTGTGTGTGTGTGTGTGTGTTCTGCCTCTCTGTAACTCTGCCTTTCAAATAAATATTTTCAAAAAAATTTATTTGAGGTATAGAATGACAGACAGACCGACCTCCTAATATGCTCACTCACTCTCCAAATGCCCACAACAGCCAGCCCTGGGTTGGGTTGGGTTGGGTTGGGCCAATGCCAAGAGCCAGGAATTCAATCCAGGCCTCCCGTGTGGGTGGCAGGAACCCAAATTCATGAGCCATCACCCGCTGCCTCTCAGGATGATGTCAGCAGGAAGCTGGAGCGGGGAGCAGAGCTGGAACTGGGACCCAGGCTTTCCGATATGGGATGCAGACATTTTCACCACGGTGCCAAATGCCTGGCCCACTGCACGCCCTCAGCTCCAACAATTTGGGCCACTCCATAAAACTCCTGTTCGCCATGCCTTTGAAAATTTACTTACAAAATTGTCCAGCCTTTTTTAAAGTTGACTACCAAAGCTGAAAGAGCTAAGGTAGGGAACTGCCTGGGAATGCAGGGGGAGTGCAGGTCTCCTGGTCGCGGTGTTACCCCGAACCAGAAACACATAGAAACACAGTTACACATTTATGAACAAGGGAATGGTTGAGTTACTGTCCACATGTTGGATAAGAAGTTGCTATCCAGAAAGCTCTGTAAGAATGTTTAATAAGAAATGTGGGAAAATACTAACAACATTATTGTTGAATTTATAAACTGTGTACAATCTTAGTTTTGATGAAGATGGTTTAAAAAAAAACTGAAAGGAAGCTACATTTATGAGACTTCCATTGGGGAATGGAAAATTTGTTTATTCTGCTCTACAAATATTCTGGAAAACACATGTGAACTTGGATGGCTCTACAAAACACCACTAACAGGGGAAAACTGGATTATCTAGTACACATTTTTTTGTTAATATAAATGTTTGGACATCTGTATTAGCATCATTTTTTAAAGATTCATTTATTTATTTGTAAAGCAGAGTTATAGAGAGGCAGAGGCAGAGAGAGAGAATCTTCCACCCACTGGGTCACTCCCCAAATGGCTGCTATGGCCGGCGCTGTGCCGATCTGAAGCCAGGAGCCAGGTGCCTCCTCCTGGTCTCCCATGCGGGTGCAGGGGCCCAAGCACTTGGGCCATCCTCCACTGCCCTCCCGGGCCACAGCAGAGAGCTGGACTGGAAGAGGAGCAGCCAGGACTAGAACCCGGCGCCCATATGGGATGCTGGTGCCACAGGCAGAGGATTAACCAAGTGAGCCACGGTGTCGGCCCCCTGGTACACATTTTTAAAAATCAGTTTCTAGCTCATTCCGGTCTGAGGACATTGTCCCTTGGTCCCTGCCTGCATGCCTTCACCTTGTTCAGCATTATTCTACCTTCCCCTCCTGGTCCTCAGATCAGAGACATCCCATGGAGCAGGAGCAGGGAGCAGACAAAGTCAAGCTGAGGGGCTCAGGCTGAACTGGCAGCAGGGAGGCTCCCAGGAACTCAGTGTGCACACCTGGGCTGGCACGGCACTATGACCATGTTGGATGGCAGCCGTGTTCAAGAGCAGAACCGGCAGAAGCCAGAGGGGCTGCAGAGCTTGGCATGACCTTGGAGGGGGAGCCAAGAAGTTCAGCTGGCTGGAGTCTGGCTTAGCAAGTGCCCACCCAGGAGCTAGGCTCCAGTTTCCCCTTGAGGCAGGCATGCCCAGTCTGGAAGGGTGATTCTCCTGGAAGCTTCTCCCTCACTTGCAGGGAGGTTGAAGCAGCCTCACTCCCTGTGGGCTTGCAAGGCTGCCGGTCACCCTGAGGAGGGCTTGGGGCTAGGGATGGGTTTGTGGACCAGGCACCTGGCCGATGGCTGGTTTTCTTCAGAGTGAGGATGTATTTATCAGAGAAACCTACCACCTCCTGGCTCTGCAGGTCACAAGTACAACCCAGCTCTCTCTGGGCAGAGACCAAGGTGTCAGCTGGGCTCTGCTCCTTTCTGGAGGCCCCAGGAGAAGATGTCTCCTTGCCCAGCCCAGCTTCTTGAGGTCACCTGCATTCCTTGGCTCACAGATCCCCTTTCTCCATCTTCAGGGTCAGCAGAGTTGCTGTCTTTGGTCCTTACTGATGTGGCCCCTGGCTGACCTCAGCGAGGACAAGTTCTGTTAAGGATCTGTGTGATTAGCTTGGGCCCACTGATACTTCTGGCTAACCTCGCCATCTCGAGTCCCTTGTCTCCAATCATATCGGCAAAGTCTTGTGTCCACGTAAAGTGAACACGGGCACAGGTGCTGGGGAAGAGGACACCTCTGGGGATCCTACCCCCTCTACAGTGATGCTTCTTTTATTTTTTCTTCTTTATTTGAGAGAGAGAGACAGACAGACAGAGGTCTTCCATCCACTGGCTCACTCCCTAAGTGCCCACAACAGCTGGTGTGGGCCAGGCAAAACTTGGGGGCCAGGAAGCCAACCTCATTAGCCGTCACCTGCTGCCTCCCAGGCACTGGCAGGAATCTGTAGTTAGGAGCACAGCTGGGGGGAACCCCGGGCACTCTGGTAACTGCTGTGCCAAACACCATCCACTGGTGCTTTTTTTCTCCTGTAGCTCTCAGCCTTAGCCATGACTCTAGGATCACAGGAAAAATCACACAGCATCCTGCCACGTGTTCCTTGTCTAGTACAATAGAATTCCCAATAAATGATATCTGTTTCATGAGATAGTGATGGGATGCAGGACCCCCAAAATCTGGCACCTTGGAATTTAAGAAATCAACAGAAGTATGAAGGCCATGAAACCTTCATTCCAGGGGTTCTCCCGCCCCAGTGCCAGAGGAAAGGGAGAGGAGCAGCCGCAGCACTGAAGACGCAGGACAGAGAAGCATCTGTACAGGCCAGTGAAATCCCTCCTCTGGAGGCTCCCCACTGCTGGATCACACCCCCGTGTCCATCCTATTGGTTCACACCCCCATGTCCATTCCATTGGTTCACACCCCCGTATCCATCCCACTGGATCACACCCATGTGTCCATCTCACTGGATCACACCCCCATATCCATCCCACTGGATCACACCGCTGTGTCCATCCTGTTGGTTTACACCCCTGTGTCCATCTCACTGGATCACACCCTCATGTCCATCCCATTGGTTCACACCTCCTCTGTCCATCCCATTGGTTCACACCCCTGTGTCCATCCCATTGGATCACACCCCTTGTGTCCATCCCTTTTATTAACACTCCCTGGCCCATCCCATTGTTGATATCCATTGTGTCCATCCCATTGGATCACACCCCCATGTCTATCCCTTGGTTCACACACCTGTGTCCATTCCACTGGATCGCACCCCCAAGTCCATCTCACTGGATCACACCCCCGTGTCCACCCTACTTCTCCAAGACTATTCACCTCTGCATCAAATCTAAGCATAAAATACTTAAATCTACCTGCTCATTTAAGTCTTCATTTCTGAAGGCTTGTGTCGTGTAACACATATAATACAAACATTTGACACCATTTATAAAATATATATTTATGTTATATTACATGCATATGTACATACATCTTTTGTTACAGGGACCTCAGTTATGAACCTGTGATGAAAACAAATCATGATAGTGTCATGAGCAAAATTGCATGGCATCAAGCATTCTAAAGGGCTTTGCACCTTGCCTGGCACATAGTAGGGACTCAATAAATGGTGCTGTCTCCTGGTCTCCTTTGAGGAGAGGAAATAAGCTAAGTCTACGCCAAGAGAAGAAAAATATCCCCTCTGATTAAAAAAAAAAAATTTACCACGCCCAACCTGGGTGTCACCTTCACCCTGGAGCACTGAAAAGAGCTCCCTGGCTACACCCACCACAGGGCTCTAGGTATTCCCTGAGAGCAGACACTCCACTGATCCACACATAGTCAAAAGTTAAAAGCCACCACAGCAAAAACAAACAAGAAACCAACAAGTGTCTCCACAAATGGCTGATTCTGCTGTGAGGGCGAGCCATGCCCTCCCTTCCCTGGGCCTCGCACTCCATCTATGAAAAGACAGACTTGGACCAAACTTCAGTTCCTTCCCCTCTTCATGTTTTGTTCTACTTTGCCTCTGTAACCAAGAATTTTCAGCTGAGGGGAGGAAACATGCCAATTCACCAAGCAAGTAACTCATTAAAATAAGAGTCTCATTAATTTTTTTTTCTGGAAAACTATATTCTTAAAAATAGGGAGGCATATGGAATACGGGAGCAGGAGCAGCTGTTCTGTTTTTCTCTGAGGAAAGAGTGAAAGAGGCTGGCCTTAAATTGTGCCAAATGGGATTTATTTAAATTAGACATTAAGAAAGTTGTGAGACAATGCAACATGTTACCCAAGGTTTTGGAACCTGCTATCTAGAGAATTTTTTGAAAGGATGTGTTTTATTTTTAAAGTGTGCATGTATGTTTTCACCCAGATCTTGTACGTACACTATACTTCAGCACAAAATGGAAAAGTGTAGCAAGGTCTTCTAGCAGGCACTCATTTCTCCCTCCTCTCACCGCACCACCCCAGCCAGCGGCCAAAGCAGACATTACTAATCAATCACTGCTCTCTTCCTGTCCGCGGCAGACAAGGCCTCATGATTTAGCTCAACACCAGACAGGCGCTACCAATCAATCACAACTGGCCAGGGAAGCGGAGAGCATCTGCCCCTCGGGTCTCACGTGACTGTGCAGTCTCTTCCTGTGACAGTTGTGTGTATCGCTCGTACGTTCATGGGCGTCTCACAATCGTTTGTACAGAATCTTATTGGAAGGTGATGTTGCTGAGCCTCGTCAAATAGGACAGCTGCGGGGCTCGGCCTGGGAACCGCGTCTCGTAAAGATCTGTTCTGAGATTGCAGATTTCAGGCTCCCAGCCCCAGAGGTTCTAATTGCTCGGGGGTGTGGCCTCGACTCTTCATCTTACCCAGGGAGTCTGTGGGACGGAGTGTTCGGTGATTACTCTCTGGGAGGCTTTGTCACCGAAGCAGGGAGGCCGGGCACAGGCTCGCAGTGTAGGCGCAGAGAACCACGTTGGGGAGCAATGTGCTATTTGTGCACGCCCAGCTCTGGGTTGTTCCTGTGCAGTCCCATCTGGCATCCCACTTCCAGGCTGGCCAGGACTCCGCCTCATCTTCCCCGCCTGGAAACAAGCTCCTCCTGATGGATGGGCCAGGCTGTCTCTACCTGGGATTCTGGTTGATCTGAACTCCAGAAAGCTCTCTATTAAGTTGCTTATTGCCACTCAGCTGGTCCAAGACACTTTGCTCTTACTTTTCTGTGGGGTTTCTCTTAAATGTCTCTGATAGTTCAGATTTGTATGACTGATCTGTCTCAGAATTTGTCTTGTTGTAGTTTTCCTTCTTTTAAAATTCATCTATTTATTTATTTATTTTTCTTTTTATTTGAGAGAGAGAGAAAGAGAGGGAGATCGATCTTCCATCTGCTGGTTTGCTCTCCAAACACTTGCAATAGCTGGGGCTGGCGCAGGTAAAAGCCAGGAGCCTGGGATTTCATCTGGGTCTTCCAGTTGAGTGGCAACCACCCAGCAACTAGCGCCATCTCCTGTTGCCTCTCTCGGTGCACATTAGCAGGAAGCTGGAATGGGAAGCAGAGCCTGGACTCAAACCCAGGCATTCTGGTATGGGATGCAGGCATCCCAGGTAGCATCTTAACCCCTGCACCAAATACCTGGCCCTGGTTGTCCTTTTCTTGGCTCACACCAACGATTGTCACACTGAGCGGTGTTTCAGCTTCCTACAAATCTGTATCCAATCCAGCTCCCCAACAAAGAGAGCTAGCAATAGGATCAGCTTCAAAAGGCTTGACAACTGGTCAGGATGTATTTTACAGCTAAAATATCAGCCACTGGTGAAGGCCCCGATCAGAACAGACACCAGCCCTAACCAGCCGTGCAGCATGGCATGGCAGGCTGTGTAAGGGGCCCACAACGATGCCCCTGTCCTAATCTCCAGAAGATGTGAACGTTACCACGTTTAGCAAAAGGGACTTTATAAACGTGATTAAGTTAAGGATCTTGGGAGAGAAAGATCACCCCGCACTACACAGGAGGGTCTCCAAGTGTGTTCATAAGGGGGAGGCAGAGGGCCACCTGCTGCTAGGAGACAGAAGGCAACATGGCCGGGAAGCGAGATGCGACACTGCGGGCTTGGAAGTCTAAGTAAGGGCACCTGAGCCAGGGATGCAGGTGGCGTTTAGGAGAGGGAAAGGCGAGCAAACGCTTTGTCCCCGAGAGCCTCCGGAAGCTGTGTGGCTGTTAGGCCCATGGACCTGACTTCCAACTGACTTCTAGAACCGTAAGGGAGTCAATTTGGGTTGCTTTAGGCTACTACGTTGGTGGTGACTGCACACAGCAGCCCTAGGAAGCCAAAACCTCTGGAAATAGGAGCCTGAGGGTGACCGAGGACAGCCCGAGACACAGGACGAATTTGTCCTCGCCCACCCTGGCAGAGCAGGGGAGACGCTGCGATCTGTGGGGGAGACAGGGCCGGAGCAAGGAAGAGGGGGGTGCACCTGCAAAAGCACCTGGGGCCAGACTCAAAGACAAGCTGTAAGCAAGGCCCATCACCTCCCCGGTGTAACTGGAGCATCCTTTGATCCTGTTTACGGGGCCACCAAATGAACTGTTGGGGGCAAATGCTTGTCCCACTCTCCCCTCCCCCCACGGTAAGAGAGGGCACAAAGTGTCCATTTCCCTCAAAGTCTCCCATCCCCTTCCCATAATGCATCTAGAAATCCTCTAGCGTCTGTCAGGGTCTTGAACTGGTAACCACAGAAAGCTGGCTCTGTGCTTGGAGGACCCAGCAGGGATTCCCAGGGCTGAGAACCGCTCTGCGATGCGTTGTGTCTGGAGGATACTGGGGAAAGGGTAGACACTTACAGCAATAGAACAGAATTGCAAGGCCAGAAATAAACCCTTATATTTATGGTTCATTGATTTCTGACAAGGTTATGAAGACAACTGAGTGGAGGGAAAAAATGGTCTTTTCAACAAATAAGGTGGAACAACTGGACACCCAGAGGCAGAAAGAACGGATTTTGACTCCTATCTCACACCAAACATAGAAATGGAATCAAAACGGATTGCAGATCTACATGGAAAAGATAAAACCATAAAACCCTTAGAAGGAAACGTAGGAGTAAATCTTTGTGACGTTGGGTTAGGTCGTAGTTTTTCAGTTATGACTGCAAAAGTCCAAGCAAACAAAGAAACTGGACTTCATCAGAATTAAACCTGTGTGTTCTCCAAAGCACATTATCAAGATTCTGAACAGAAAAATATTTGCAAATCACGTGCCGATCGGGAACTTGTGTTCAAACTATACAGAGGATTCTTACAACACAACTATTTAAAATTTAAGGGAGAATTTAAGCAGATGCTTATTCAAAGATGCATGCATAGGGAGCAAGCACAGGACAAGACGCTGAGCAGTCTACCAGGGAAAGGTCTGGCACACCCCAAATGGCACACTCATGGGACAGCTTTTGAAAAGAACTAAAATTAAGAGTGTTGGTGAAGATGCATAGGAACTGGAGTTCTTGCACACTGCCGGTAGGAATTTAAAGTCTCTATAGAAAACAACCAGACAGTTCCTTGAGAAGTTAAACAGAATTACCACCTGATTCTGCAATTCTATTTGTAGATGTCTACACAAGAGGGTTGAAAAACAAGCATCCACACAAAAACTTGTACACAAACATCCCTAGTGGCATTGTTAATGGTAATCAATGGGTGAATGATAGACAACGTGTACTAGAGCCATAGAATGGGACCAGCATTCGGCCATAAAAGAGAAGGAAATACTGATGTCCTGTTACAACGTGGATGAACCTGAAACATCCCACAGAGTAGGAGAAGCGACAAAGGAAAGGCCACATATTGTGTGTTTGCATCCACATGAAATGTCTGGAAGACACAGCAAGTAGTTGGTGGTTTCTAGGGACTGGGGGAGGAGCAGCGAGGACTAGCTGCCCATAGGCATGGTTTTTCAGAAGGCAGTGATTAAAATCTTTGTAATTAGATAGTTTTGGTGGTTGCACAACTCTGAGAATATACTAAAAACCATGAAATTGTATGCCATAAGAGGATAGATTTTATGGTATATGAAGTACATGCCCATGTAGCCACTATTTAAAAAACAAAAAGAGTGAAAATGGGTGGTTCACAGAATTATTGGAGGAGCTGAACTGCTAAGAATAGTGTCTGGAGTTGCTACAGGAGTGATGTTCTGAGGCCACGAAGTCACAGCCACTGTGTGACAGACATGGTGTACGGCACTGCCTTGAGCATGCTGCCACCTTTGGCCCGAGAAGTCAAACTTGCCACCACCCTGGGGTGTTCTTTTAACAACCAAGAATGGGAGGCTGGCATTGATGCAGGGGATTAAAGTGCCAGCTGCAACGCCAGCCTCCCATATCACAGTGCCCCTTCCAGCCCCGGCTGCTCCACTTCTGTCCCAGCTCCCTGTTAACGTGCCTGGGAAAGCAGCAGAAGATGGCCCGAGTGCTCAGGCCTCTGTCACCCATGTCACACCCTGAAAGGAGTTCCTGGCTCCTGGCCTTGACCTGGCCCAGCCCCAGCTCTTGCGGTCATTTGGGGAGTGAACCAGTGGATGGAAGATCTCTCCTCTTCTCTCTCCTCCTCTTCTCTCCCCTCTCCACTCCTCTCTTCTCCTCTTTCTCTCCCTCTCTCTCCCTTTTTTCTCTCTCTCCCTCTCTCTGTAATGTAGCCTTTCAAATACATAAATAAATCTTTAATAAAATAAAATAAATCTAAAAAAATAACTATAAAGAAGCAAGAATGGGCCACACTTGAGGAAAAGGAGCTAAACATTATGCCTTGTCCCTGTTTGTACATTCTTGTTTAAATAGATAGTATGGGCCCATGGCTTAAGGTAATGCCTTAAAAGGCACAGAAGGATTTATTTCACCTTTATTTAAAATGATACCATATGGACATCAAATCATAAAACAATTTCTTCATTTAAAAAATAAAAATATTTATTTGAAAGGCAGAGAGAGAGAGAGAGAGAGAGAGAGATTGTCCATTTGCTGGTTCACTCCCTCAATGGTCACAATGGCCAAGGCTTGGCCAGGCCAGAGCCAGGAGGCAGAAGCTCCATCCAGGTCTCCCATGTGCATGGCAGGTGCACAACAAGTCTTTGTAGGGTTTCTGTTGGGAGGTTCTGGGCCCAGCTGCAAGACAAGCTGGCAGAGCGAGTACCAATCTCTCCTCCAGTGGCAGTTAGACCACCCAATTCAGGAGTCCCACACGTACACAAGGATGAGTCAGATACTAAGCACCAAGGGCCGGCGCCGTGGCTCACTTGGTTAATCCTCTGCCTGTGGCGCTGGCATCCCATATGGGCACCAGGTTCTAGTCCTGGTTGCTCCTCTTCCAGTCCAGCTCTCTGCTGTGGCCGGGGAAGGCAGTGGAGGATGGCCCAAGTGCTTGGGCCCTGCACCTGCATGGGAGACCAGGAAGAAGCTCCTGGCTCCTGGCTTCGGATTGGCACAGCTCTGGCCGTAGCAGCCATTTGGGTTGGTGAACCAACGGAAGGAAGGCTTTTCTCTCTATCTCTCTCCCTCACTGTCTAACTTTATCTGTCAAATAAATTTAAAAAAAAAAAAGCACCAAGGAAGAAAGGCAAATGACCTTTACCACATCACATACATTTTGTGGTTTTCCCTGAACTTCTGCAGACTAGGACAAAACAATCTTAATTACAGTTCCTCCTCATTATGGTTTCCTCACCCCTCAGCCATCCACTAATAGTTGTTTATACTGAATGTCCATTTGCTGCCAACCTATATTGCAATTGGCACAACCAAGACATTGGCTCTTAGGGTTTAATATTGTTCCAGAATATTTTATTTTAATAGTTCCTACTGAGGGCTACAAAGCTTTTATGGTAGAGAAATCTGATTGATGGAGAGGGAAAAGAACAGGCTTGGAATAGGTCAACTCAAATACGAAATTTCAGCTCTGGGCTCCAGCAAGTGTCTTGCTTGCTGCCTCTCAGTTTCTGCATCTGAAAGTGGGAATGACATTGACACGGGGTCAGCATGCGTAGAGGTCACTGCACTCTGGCGGGCAATGAGTAGACGCTCAGTAAGTGGGAGATGTCTCGGGAGGCCGTGGTTGACACGGAAGTACTTTGAGAAGGGGG
Organism: Lepus europaeus; assembly: GCF_033115175.1. Taxonomy (NCBI): domain Eukaryota; kingdom Metazoa; phylum Chordata; class Mammalia; order Lagomorpha; family Leporidae; genus Lepus; species Lepus europaeus. The sequence goes on along the minus strand of NC_084835.1, from coordinate 105,592,607 downwards.
CAGCTGTATGCTCAATTGTGCTTGTTCACTCCCTGATGCATGTGCCTTGGAGATGCTGAGGCCCAGGCACTGCCAGCAACTCTTGGGGCTCAGGAGAGAGGGAGAGACAGCACTGTGATGTCAGGACCACTTCTGAACCTCTAGAGCTCAGAGCAGAAGCTGTGGCCCAATCTCCTTTTTACACTTGCAAAACGTGCCGGTACCTCTGTTGTCTCTTCCACTTGTTGGAAGTACCACCGTGTTTTCACAACCCTTGCCAATTCAGGCAAGTTCCTTAGAGAATAAAAGGAAATGTCAGGGGTGGGGTTTAGCCTAGTGGCTGAGACACCAGTGGGAACGCCCACCTCCGACCGTCAAGCGCCTGGGTCTGAGTCCCAGCTCTGCTCATTCTGGCTTCGTGCTAATGCGTACCAGGAGGCAGCAGGTGATGGCTCAAGAATTGAGGACCTGGCACCCACCTCAGAGAGACTCGGATAGAGGGCCTGGCTCCTGACTTTGGCCTTGGTCTAGCGCAGTTGTTGTAGGCAGATGGAGCTCTCTCTGTGTCTTCAGTGAATAAACAAATAAATTTCCAAAAACTAAATGCGAAATTCTGTCAAGTCAACACACGTGCATTTCACAGTAACTCAGAGGGAGGGATCAGTGAGTCCTATCCCAAGAACAGAGGATTAGGTAGATTAAAACCATACAGCTATGAAGATGGTCTTTACAAAAGTATGCTATTAAGCACTTGTGTGTGTGTGTGTGTGTGTGTGACAGGCAGAGTGCACAGTGAGAGAGAGAGAGAGAGAGAGAGAGAGAGAGAGAAAGGTCTTCCTTTACCATTGGTTCACCCTCCAATGGCCGCTGTGGCTGGCGCAGCGTGCTGATCCGAAGGCAGGAGCCAGGTACTTATCCTGGTCTCCCATGCGGGTGCAGGGCCAAGCACTTGGGCCATCCTCCACTGCCTTCCCGGGCCATAGCAGAGAGCTGGCCTGGAAGAGGGGCAACCGGGACAGAACCCAGCACCCCAACCGGGACTAGAACCCGGTGTGCCGGCACCGCAGGCAGAGGATTAGCCTATTGAGCCATGGCGCCAGCCAGCACTTCTTATTTTTAAAAGATTTATTTATTTTAAAGGCAGAGTTACAGAGAGAGAGAAAGAGAGAGAGAGAGAGAGACAGAGAGAAAGGGGTTCCATCCTCTGATTCACTCCCCAAATTTCCCCAAAGGCCAGGGCTCAGCCAGGCTGAAGCCAGCAGCCAGGAGCTTCATCCAAGTCTCCCATGAGGACAGCAGGTGCCCAACTCCTTGGGCCATCTTCTGCTGCTTTCCCAAACACATTATCAGGGAGGTGGATCAGAAGTGGAACAGCCGGTACACGAACTGGTGCTCATACGGGATGCTGGCATCACAGGCAGCAGCTTAACCTACTGTGCCACAATGCTGGCCCCTATTAGGTGCTTCTCAATTTTGAGTTCATTCCCTCAAATGCATATTTTGAGAACCTACTATTGCATGGAGTCACAACCCCCTTCCACCTTGCTCCATGTTTCTACATAAGGGACAAGCATCAGTGTAACACTTCTGGCATCTTTCTGAACTCACTTTCCTTAGGACACACACACACACACACACATACACACACACACACCCTCCCTCCCTCTTACACACACAAGCAGACACAGCCAAATACATGAGAAAGAAACACGGGCAGTGAGAAGGAGGCATTTTTCTTTCTGCTCAAGGGGTTCACCTCTTGTCTCAGCCTGTTTTGTGCGACCGTAAGAGAACGCCCAAGACTGGGTTATTTATAGTGAACAGATGCTTATGTGGCTCAGGCCTCTGGACTCTTGGAAGTTCAAGGTGGAGGGGCTGCCTCTGGGGAGGGTTTTCTCGCTGTGTCTCAACATGACGGGAGGCATCACACAGTGTGAGAGCAGGAGAGGCCTGACCTCCCTTTCCACGCTCTCCCAACCATGAGCCCCTGCTCTGAAAGTAGACCCGAGTCCACTCATCAGGGAAGACGGCTCGTGTCCTACTCACCTCTTGAATGTCATGCCTCTCAACACCACTGCCTTATAGAGAGCTTCCAACACTTGAGTGTCTGGGACACATCCCATCCCTAGGGCTTTCCCAGGGGTGGAAGTGACCTTGTCTGGGGTGGCACAGGGGAGAGAATTTGGCCAGAAGAGGGGCTGCCGAGGGATGGAGATGCTGATGACTACATGGCTGTCACTGTCTGGGCCCGTGTCCCAGCCAGGCAGTCCCTTTCCACCCGCAATCCTCTCTGTCCTGGGGTTGGTCCTGTCCTTTACTAAATGACCTGAGACTTCACCCTCGGCCTCCCCAGGAGATTCCATTTGGAGTTCAGAGTGTTCCCTGTACCTTGCTGCTCTCTGCAGCGAGAGAGTCTGTCTGGCTGTGGGCCTCTCCTCTGATCCATCCTCCAGCCCCAGGTTCTCCCAGCCTGCCTTCTCCCTGGGGCGCAGCTCCTGCCTCCTGGTCCCCTCCCTAGGTGCTCCCCACAGCAGCTCCCTTCTCTCATTCACTCCTCTCACAGGTTCTGTCTTGGCAACCCTGGTGCTGGCATCTCCCTGTGTCTCCCCACTCCCCTCCGCTCCGAATGCTGGCAGGCAAAACTAGGACAAAGGGACCGAGTGGAAGCTTGAAGAACTGAGGAAGACAAAAGGAGGCTTTGTCTTCCTCTGCTTTCTCCTCCTGGCTCCGGCCTCTTTGAAGAGCTGGACCCGCACACTGCAATGTTCACATTCGCCCATTGAGCCACCGCACATGGCCCAGGCGTCTCTGCCATCTGTCAGCAACAGAACTGCCTGGCTCTGCTTAAGGCAGACTGTAAATACACCAGTAGTCTCAACTTCAGAGGGAAAACCAAAGCACAGAAATTATGTTAATTCCCTCCCTCCCCCTTTCCATGCATATATTAATATGAATCATGTCACTGCTCCAGCTGTTTCATTGTTGAGAATTATCTTTGGTGATAAAACCGAGGGATAGAAATAACCACACAATAACTCTAGTCAGCACCCCTCTACAACAACCAACACAATCTTGCTTAACCGTAGTAGATGATTAAAAATGGAAAGCCTCCCAGTAATTCAGTTTCCCTAATGTGGAGATCAACTGTGATGTTCCCAAGAAAACATCAAAAAGCATGGGCCACGGTAACTGGGTAGAGCTGCAAGTTCTTTTGGAACAACCGAAGTCCCAAGCACAAGTTCATATGCTCCCTGCGATCGATGCACGTCACACTCTAATGAGTGTTGGCTCTTACATAATCGTTGAGCAGATGGGCTGTAGCCATGGTTTTGTGCAAATGTAAATTATCTTCTAAATGAAATGTGTTTGAGAAAGATACACCAGGTTCAGATTTCCAAACACGGAGAGGGAAAAAACAACTCAGCAAAGTCCCATTATTTATTCAGCTGGTTTTGAATGCAAGTCTCCTAGCCAATGTTTTGAGAATTCTATCCCACCGTCTGGGGAACGGAGAGGAGTCAAGGGCTCTGCGTGATCTCCCCCCTCCCTTTCCCAGCCTTCAAGGGCAAACCATCTGCAGAGAGGGAAGAATATTGCTGCTTCTTGGGCTTAATCCAGGACAGCTCACTTTCTAACCTTTTTTCTTTCTTTAATGTAAGTTGAGATGTAACTAAGCTAGATTGAAATGTGTCACCCTTTAGATGTTCAGATGGATGAATTGTGACAACTGTATATATATATATATATGTATATATATATATATATATATATATGCATACAGCCAACACCCAAAACATCTCTATGATGCCAGAAATCTTCCATTCCTGCAGAATCACTTGAGGCTGTTGCAGAATTCCGTGTAGAATCCCACAGCAAGAATTCCTTCGTGTTCCAGCTCCTCGCCTTCAACATCATGCTTCCCAGGCTCCCTCCCCCAGGTCGGTGCCCGTTTTGATGGCTGGCTCTTCTTCATAAAAGCTGAATAGGCTCCCACACTTCGTTTAACCATTTCCCTGCTGATGGACAAATGGGTTCTTTCCAGTTGTCGGCTCCAATTCAATGGGGAAAAAAAAGCACATTTAATAATATTGCTGGAAAAACTGGATATATGTGTGGAAAGTAATGAATATCAAGCTGTATCTCACTCTGTACAATTACCAAAATAAATTACAGACACGAATATTCTACCCACAGCTACAAAGCTGTAGTCTGAAACATAATACCTTCATAACCTTGCGGGCAAAGAGTTGTTGGACAGGACACAGAAGGTACTAACCATTTAAAATTTCAGCTCATGGAAAGATATCATCAAGAAAATGAATAGGCAAACCACATACTGAGAAAAAAAATAGTTACAATGCATCTCTCTGACAAATGGCATATTCAGAATCTATTAAAAATGGCTACAAATCAATAATAAAGGACAAAACACCAATCTCACATGGTCAAAGACTTGAACAAACATTTCACAAAAAAAGATGCCCAAGTGGCCCAAAAATACACAAAGAAAGTGTGCAAAATATTTGCTGTTCAGTTTTTAAAAATTCTTGTGTAAAACCCAGCTAGCCAGTCATTCAAAGCTTTCCCTATCCCTGGAAATCTTCTGGAAGGACCCAGGACAAAAGCTAAATGGAAGCGGATCCTGCATGGAAGCCTTCGCCTCCGGCCCCCTCAGCCCACGTGCTTTCTGCTTAGTAATTACGGAACATTTTCCAGCGCTGTGAGGTGCACAGGCGTACAGCCCTGGAGCTCTGCTTCGTGTGGCCCAGTGCTACAAAAGGGAGCCGCTGAGATCACACAGCTTTGGTCCATGCGTGGGAAATAAAGGGGGTGGCTCAGGGCAGCAGGCAAGGCAGGGCAGTCCAGCAGGAGAGACAGTGGTGGCCGGTGCACAGGGGCTCATCCAGGCTGACGTGAGGTCTGCCTGTCTGCGTGCAGTTTGGGTTTGGTGCAGCTATTTTTGGGGGGCCATCTTCCACTGATTTCCCAGGTCATAGCAGAGAGCTGGATTGGAAGTGGAGCAGCTGGGACTTGAACCAGCGTGCATATGAGATGTCGGCACCGTGGGCGCTGCTTTACTCGCTACGCCACAGCACCGGCCCCAATCACTACTTGAGCACTTACTATGTGCCAGGCACCGTGGCAAGCACGGTAGAGGCGTAACTGCAAGGTGTACTTCACCAGGGAGCTATTTGGAGCCTAACCAGGTTGGTTTTCATCTGTTGAGTCAACCAGGCACACAAAGTGACTAAGAGGAGTTCCCATTGGTAGAAGACCCAACAGTGACAAAAATGTCCCTGTTCTGTGTCTCATGTCACTCTCTGAATGTGAGGAATTGCTAGATAAAGAACAAGCGTTTGAGTTTTGTTTATTAATCTGTATTTATTTGAGTTTTGTTTGTTTATTAATCTGTATTTATTTGAAAGGGAGACAGAGACCAACAGACAGATCTTTCATCTGCTGATTAGTCTTCAAATGCCTGCTATAACCAGGGCTGGGCCAGGCTTAAGCCAGGAGCCTAGAACTCCATCTGGGTTTCCCATGTGGGAGACAAGGACCTGAGTATTTGAGCCATCACCTGCTGCCTTTTGGGGTACATAGCAGGAAGCTAGAATCAGAAGCACAAGTGGGACTCAAACCGAGGCGCTTCAATATAGGGTACAGGTGCATTGACCACTGTGCCACAAACGTTGCCCCAAGAACAAGCATGGTGGGCTGGACATTTGAGTTAGCAGTTAGGGTGCCTCTTGGGACACGTGGATCCATACCAGAGTGCTGGGGTTGAGTCTCGTCTCTGCTTCCTAGTCCAGCTTCCTGATAATTCGCACCCTGGGAGGCAGCAGATGACGTCTCAAGTTCACGGGTTCCTGCCCCACCTGTGGGAGACCCAGAAGGAGTTTTTGGCTCCTGGTTTTGGCCTGGCCAAGCCTTTGCTGTTGTGAGCATTTGGGGCATGCACCAGCTGATGGGAGCATACACGCCTGCTCTCTGTCTGTATCTCTCTCTGTGAACCTTTCAAATTAAAAAGAAAGGAAAGAAAAGCATTTTATGTGAATCCCAATTGGATCAGATTGAAATCAAATCCAGGAGACAACAGTCTCCACCTTCTAACTGCACGGGGCGCCCGCTGCACCAGCAGGAAGAGAATCCAGGCTAAGGAGGAGGCTGTTGAGAACGGTGCTGACCCTGCAATTCAGAACAGGGACGCAGGAACACCTAATCAAACCCCACTGTGTGAGAATCCCCACGTACAGAAATTAACTGATGCTCACCTACTTTAAAGCATATCTTTTTAAAAGTTTCATATTTTATTTAATCTAATCCACTCCAAATATCATCTCAGCATGTAATAGGATCAGTGTGAAATTTATAAACAAGATATTTTACATTCTTTTTTTTAATCTGAAGAGTGTGAACACACTCAGCATTTTGAGCGCTCTGTTGCTCCACACAGCCCACACAGGCTACTGTCGTGAATGGCACAGACCTAGGATCTCATGGCTCATGTTTGGTCAGTCTCTGCTTCTGCCCAGGTGGGTTTTCCCTAAGATTGTGGCTCTATGGATAGGCATGGGCACAGCGGCTTGGGACACTGTTTGGGACACATCCTCATCCCATATCAGAGTGCCAGGCTCAAGCCCGGCTCCCTGCTAAGGTGCCTGGGAAGCAGCAGATGATGGCCCCAGTGCTTGGGTTCCTGCCATCCACGTGGGACACCCAGATGGAGCTCCTGGCACCTGGCTCCAGCCTGGGTTAGCCCTAGCTGTTTTGACCATTTGGGGGGTGAACTAGCAGATGGAAGATCCTCCCCGTATCTCTCTTTAATTCTGCCTTCAAACAAATAAATAGATCTTTAAAGAAAAATAAAGGTTTGCAGTCCCCGGGGAGTAGGGCAGACATCTGTTTAACGAGGTGACATCCACAGCGCCCTGCTTTGGCCAAGTACAACTGGTTGAATAAGAACTGTCAATCAATCGTCTGACTCAAGCTCATGAATTTTTCCCAGAATGTTGCTACTCTTTGAACTTCATTTTGTGACGTTAAAAACACATTCTCCTCTGTGTGGTTATCTTGGGGATATGGTAGTTGCTTTTTCTGCATTTTACTTATTTGCTTTAGAGGCGGCTTCTATTTTTCCTGGTAGCCAGGGATAAGCACAGCACCCATTCTACCGTCCCAGCCCCACAGGCTACCTCCCGGGCCCAGCCCTCTCCCCAAGGAAGGTGGCACTAATCACCAGGATTGATGCCACCTGTGTTGCCCACACCTGCCAGCTGGTTGTTAGAGACACAGATTATTAGCCAAAGCAAAAAATGTTAAATGTGTCCCATCATTTTCAGTGCAAAAGTTTCCAAGATAAAATAACACGTTGGGTCTGCACCGTATTTTGCCACTTGTGGAATATATTTGAACTTCACCTTCTTTGTTCCTTGAAACAACCTGATGAGGTCAGGAGAGTAAAGGTTGTGGAGGGTCAGGAGCCTGAGCTGGGAGGCCTGGGCTGAGCACCTGCAGCCACACAGCCAGCGCATGGCAGAGAGGGTTTTGAACAAAGATCTGACTGCAAGTGTTTCTCATGTGTTGAAGGCCCAAAGGTTGCAGTTACGATGTGGTGTGAATAGGCAAGCGGCTAGTTAGGCCTAAGTGAGCTGGAATTCCTGGAAGCCCTGAAATAGGATGCCATCTGTCAGTCTAAAACGCCCACCTTCCCAGGATGCCCCTGTGTCTCCTCCGGGACAAGGAAGGAGAAGGCGCCATGATGACCTCATGGGTATTAAACTCCAGGTGGAGGCACCATGCAAATCCCAGGTGGCTTGACACCTGTTAAGGCACACCTCCTGTCTCATGAAAGAGGCTGAGAATGGGGAGCGCCCTCGTTTGCCCCTGACCATGGTGGGGGGAGCTATCCAGGCTTTTTACTCTCTCTCTCAGCAACCCCCCAGCCCACTCATGCCGGCTATTTCTCCACGTGGAGCAGCCCACACTCACACGTGAACCTGTGTTTAATAAACCCTGCTCTTACCTGGGCCCATTCCTACACCTCCACTTAGAGGGGCAAGGTCCTGGAGTGAAAAGGAAGGCACTCCGGCCATCGATTGGAGACTGTTTCCTCCAAATACCCAGACTATACCGGCTCTAATCCTGCCTTGCTAATTGTCAAGAATTAGCACCCTTCCATGAGCCCTCCAGAGGGTCCTGTGAGGGCCCTGTTGTAGCTGCCCGCCAGCTCAGGAGCAAGGCGTCTCCCACCCCCATGCAAGCATCCACTCTGACTGCCTTATTTATGATGTGACCACTCCTCCTTTCCCTGCTAACAGCCGCTGAGTGCCCACCGCTCTGCTGTGCACCTCTGCCCTCTGCTGGTGACCCCTGATCCTAGCCATCCCAGCTCCTGGTCACTTCTCTGGAAGCCCCGCCTTTCCCAGATCTGGAAAGTGTGGTCCAGACAGGCAACCCAGCCAAAGTGCGAAAGGGAAACAACCCTGGGAGCAGGTGTTGTGGCCCAGCGAGCTAAGCTGCTGCTGGAGATGTCCACATCCCATGTTGGGGTTACCTGTTCGAGTCCCAGCTGCTCCACTTCCTATCCAGATTCCTGCTAATGCACATCCTGGGAGACAGCAGGGGATTGGGTCCCTGGGCCCTCAGTGGAGTTCCTGGCGCCTGACTCCAGCCTGGCCCAGCCCTGGCTATTGTAGGCATTTGGAGAGTAGAGCTGTGGATTGAAGATTTCCCCCCACCTCTTACTCTGCCTTTCAAATAAGTAAAAAAAGAAAGAAAGAAAGAAAGAAAGAAAGAAAGAAAGAAAGAAAGAAAGAAAGAAAGAAAGAGAGAGAGAAAGAAAGAGAGAAAGAAAGAGAGAGAGAGAGAAAGAAAGAAAGAAAGAAAGAAAGAAAGAAAGAAAGAAAGAAAGAAAGAAAGAAAGAAAATTTCTTTAAAGAGAAACAACTGGAAGAATGGTGGATCACTCCACATCGTGGCTGCCTTCTGAGCTCCCAGCTGGGACCCATGTCAGAGTTCCTCATTTGTGGTGGTCTCGAGCTACTCCACAGGGTAAGTGCCAGCTCCCACACTGCCGTCTACTGCCTAGGGGCCCAAAAAAGCTGACGTGAAGGTGCCTGCTTTGTCTGCTCCCTCCCCTAGCACAGAGCTCACCTTTCATTTCCTGATCTGGAGGGGGCTCCTGGACTGTCAGAGGGAATGGCCACCCTTCTCCCGCAATGTATGACAGCCCAGCCTTGCATGGGACAAACAAAGCCACACCGGGCTGTAGCAACCCCACAGCCCTGTGTTCTGGGGCACCAAGACATCCACTTCCTTTGTGTGGTCTTCCCGTTAGCGTGGGGCCAAGTTCAAGTCTGCAGTGCCCTCCTGTTCCCACGGAAACCCAAATCTAGATCGCCCGCTTGTTTGGAACATACCCACACCCAAGAACAGGCAATTTCGTACAGACACAGAGCAATCCAACTCCCTGCTGAGAAGAGTAAGAGCTCTTCTTTAAAAAAAAAAAATAGCAAATCGTGGCTTATAAAGACACTTTATCGGAAGCGTAGCTGCTCAGTCTAAGCGATGTGCGTTTGGACCAACCTTGGCTAGCCCCGAAAAGTCTACGCACTACCAGCTCTACCTTCTGTGGTCCCCCCGAGCGGGGCTTTCCCTGAAAAAGGGACAGAAAGGGCCACCCTGCCCCAGTGGGAAATTTCACGTCGGTCCCTTAGGAGGCAGCTTCTGCTACTAATGTTCAAGTGATGCTTTTTTATCAGCTACGACACACAGCAAGGTTTCCAAAAACAGATCCGGGTTCTAGTCGGGGCAGCCTGTTATAGCCGGTGTTATGCAAGCCTCCAGCTCTGCCCGTTCTCCTGTGGCTCCTTAAACAGTGGAGATGGAACAGAACTGCCCCTCTGCTGGATGACTCAGGCAGCCCGAGCATCCATTACCGCGATGTTCTGATACAGGGACGCCCTCGGGGAAACTGCGCTGGGCGGGTCAGGTTGCCCTGGTATACAATGGCCCCAGACAGTCTCCCCGACTTCTGTCTCCTGCTCTGGAGCGTTTGTACTTCCTACTTGGTTTCGGGTTGCCCCATTGCTCCTTCCTTCTGCTGTTGGCATATCTGCTTTGGAGAGAGTGCCTTCCCCCCTTCCCCTCCTGGGTGTGGGCGGAGGAGAGCGATGCTCTAACCTCACCAGCCTGTTTCTGAACCAAGAGCTTGTGTGTGCTGTGTGGGGGAGTGCAGGGTCCTCCATCTCAATCAAAACCATCATAATTGGGTTCTTTCTTCAGTTTGGTTGCTGGTATTTCTTTATCTATCTATTCATTCAGCAAAGGTTTTTTCAGTGCTTATTTGTTAGGTACAGGTGCAATGACTCATGACCTCGGCCACACATTGGAATCAGCTTGAAAGACTCCCAGCCCCACACCCACCTCTGGGAGATTCCCCTGTGACTGGTCCTGGGTAGGACTGGGCAGCTGGAAGCTTCCCAGGTGATTCTAGTGTGCAGCTTGGATCCAGGCTCTGTCCTGAAAGCTAACTGATCCCTCCAGAAGTCAGTGTCTCCTGGGACCCTAGCAGCTCCCTGCTGCAGGACAGATGACAGTACTATTTCTACCTCCAGGAACCTCCAAGGCTTTACCTCACCTGTCCTTTTTTCTCCTTGGAATATTCTAGTCTCCAAGGATGCTCTTCTGGACTTAGCTTTCTTGAAGAATGCACAGACTATACATTCAAAAAGATCAAGCAACACTGGTCAGTGACTGTGCCAAATCTTGTAGGGAAGACACAAGTTTCTCATGTAGGTAAGGAGGTAGCTAGCAAGGAGGAGCTGAGGCCGCCAGCCCCTCCCTGAAGCCCCCAATGCACCACCCAAACACCCCCCTCACTGCTGTGCAGAACCCAGAGCTTCTGTGACATTGCCACGTAGAAGCAGCAGCAGTGGAAATTAACCAACGTGACTGCCAACTGCAGCCCCATATGACCGTTAGGTGACTGTATCATTATCATAAAATCGGCATGGCTGACACTCCTCCTCCTGTTACACAGTAGTGATGTGTGACACTTCCGAGATTTCCAAAAGAGGACAAGAAAATGACAGTACTCAAACCTGGCCCAAACTCTGTTCCCTACGAGTATGCAATCAGACACTGTCCCAGACACTATGCCCTATGCCTCCATTTCACACACAGGGCTGACTGCCACGCTTATTGAGGGCAGCTCCCTCCTGAGTGTGCCTGTGCTCCCTCTTAACTGTGGACTTTGCCTTGCATGCCAATGAATCTTCTTCCTCTGCTCGCCTTTACCTATGTCTGTCCCCTTCTTGGATTTTTTTCTTGCATCAGATCCAAGAACCTGGACTTGGCCACCTGATCCCATCTGGACCCAGCCACCCCATAACATTTCATTGCAGAACATGATTTCACCTTGGGCTACTATTGGATGCAAACATCATTGCCCCAAAAATCCCTCCCTTCCTCACTTTCCGCACTTGGAACTAGGGGTTCCTCTTGAATATACGGTAGTGGGTCTAACTTTACCGCTTCCTATGTGGCACTGCGTATGTTATTTAACCGTCCTGGACTGTAGCAGCCATTCACTTTAAAGTTTTCAGTAATGCTATGCCATGGTCTTATAGCCAAAGGGTTGTGTGATCATGCATTGAGAAGGATTTTGAATGCATGCTTTTCAATCAAGAAAAAAAAAATTGACAGTGTTATTAGCAGACATGACCTGTGGTTAGCACGTCACTTCTCCCTTTTTCTCCCCTGTAAGCTTAACTCTAGTTTAAGTTTTAGAACCATACTGAGAGATTATTAAAAATATTTCAGAGAGTCTTCATAAGGCACAAAGAGCATATAATTTTCATGCTAGGTGGTATTAAATCTGTTGTGGATTAGATCTGAGAAAGGGTGAAAAGATTCAAGATGGAAAGTGTTGGGGATGAAAGACAGAGGCTTCCAGAAGCTGCGTGCTGCTCCCCAGGGAGACAAAGACCCAGCAGGTGGGTGGAGCATTTCCTTGAGCTGAGTTGCCCCAGGCAGTTCTGCAATGCAGCTCAGGCAGGTGATGGCGAAACCAGCCTCTGGTCTGCCGTAGGACACAGCTGTGGCAGGTCCAGGGCAGTGGAGAGAGCAACCCTCAGGTGGCCAGAGGACCAGCTCATTTGGAGATGCCCAAGGCCAACAAAGGGAAATCAGGAGGAGGACAGAAAAGTGAACTGTGCTTTGGGGTGACACCAGCCCATTTTCCATTTTTAAAAAAAGCTTTATTTATTTATTTGAAAGGCAGAGTTACAGAGAGGCAGAGAGAGAGAGAGAGAGAGAGAGAGAGAGAGAGAGAGAGAGGTCTTCCATCCTCTGGTTCATTCCCCAGATGGCTGCAATGGCCGGAGTTGGGCCTATCTGAAGCCAGGAGCCAGGAGCTTTTTCTGGGTCTCCCACTTGAGTGCAGGGCCCCAAGACTTGGGCCATCTTCTACTGCTTTCCCAGGCCACAGCAGAGAGCTGGATCGGAAGTGGAGCAAAACCCACCACCTGCAGTGCTGGCATCCTGTCCGGATGCCAGTTTGAGTCCTGGTTGCTCCCACTTCTGATGGAAGTGGCCTGCTCTAACACGGCCTCTTCAAAGCTCAGGTGCTGCCAGTGTGACAGTGTTAAGGGAGGGTGACCAGGCCCTGGGGGCTCCTCCTCGTGGGTGGGCTTAAAACTCTTACCAAAGAGGCTTCAGGAAGCATTTGACCCACTGGCTCTCTGATCTTGGATTTCTCAGCCTCCGGAACTATGAGAAAATCAATTGCAGTTTATTATAAATTAGCAGCACAAAAGGAACCAAGGCCAGTCTGCATGTCAAAGGCTGCAGGCCCTCTTAAGCTGCCCTGCGCATGTGCAAAGTGGATGCTCTGACGGCTGCTCGCCTTCGCCCTCCCCGCCTCCCTCTGTCTGGGGTGTAGGAATCAGAGACACAAAGTGCTCTCCTGGAGGGCACATGGGAGCAGGATGATTTGGACTGAAAAAGTGCCTGGCATTGCAGTGTAGTGGGTTAAGCTGCCGCCTGGCTGGCATCCCATATGGACACCTGTGCAAGTCCTGGTTGCTCCACTTCCAATCCAGCTTCCTGCTGATGTACCTGGGAAAGCGGTGGAAGATGGCCCAAGTGCTTGAGCCCCTGCACCCACATGGGAGACCCGGAAGAAGCTCCTGGCTCCTGGCTTCCGTCTGGCCCAGCACCAGCTGTTTGGCCATTTGGAGAGTGAACCAGCAGACGGAAGACCTCTCTCTTTCCTTCTCTCTGTGTAGCTCTGCCTTTCAAATAAATAAAAACAAATCTTTTATAAAAGAAAAAGAAAGTTTGGTTTTTTTCCAGCAGGAAGTGTGTCTCATTGGACAATGAAGCCTGGCTCTGCTGTTTAGACAACAAGCTAGGCATTTCCCTACCATGATCCGGGGGGAAATCCACACTTAATATATACTTAAAGTTGCATTGATAAACGAGGATAGAAATGAACGATGCTGGAGCTCTTGCATCCTTCTCTGAGAATATCAGGTATGAAGACACGCAGGCTGGGGAGCGGCTAGCAGTTAGGAGTCTCGGGAAGACGTGGGGGAGCTTTTGGTGCTCCGCCTCCAGACTGGGAAACAGCGACTCCAATGACAGGGTAATAAGTTCCCGTGCAAGTGAAGTGCTTTTCACATCTCTGCCTTGAGCAAAATCGCAGGCGAACGTAACTAACTGAGCTGTCAGCTGACAAGCAAAATGCGGCTTCTGGCCCACAGCTTGGAAAGAGCCTAAAGAACTGAGTGACGCTGCTGTGTCTGCCTACCTCTTTCCGTAAACGGGCGCTTGCCAGCCCTGGAATCTCTGGTGCGAGGGACAGAAATAAAACTGTTGCTAACTCTGTTTCATTCATCCCCAGCACATGAGCTCATTAGCACACAATAAAACATGCCTTCAGCTAGTTTATTGGGAAGTATCCTTCAAATGCCACTTTGCTTTCCGTGGTTAATAATTATGTTCATATTTGATTGTTTGTCATATCTTTGTTATATTAGTTTTTTATTGATTTTTTTTATTTATTTGAAAGGCAGAGTTACAGAGAGGCAGAGGCGGGGGGGGGGGGGTCTTCCATCTGCTGGTTCACTCCCCAGATGGCCACAACAGCTGGAGCTGCACCAATCTGAAGCCAGGAGCCAGGAGCTTCTTCCGAGTCTCCCATGTGGGTGCAGGGGCCCAAGGACTTGGGCCATCTTCCACTGCTTTCCCAGGCCTTAGCAGAGAGCTGGATTGGAAGTGGAGGAGCCGGGACTTGAACTGGCGCCCACATGAGACGCCGGCACTACAGGTGGTGGCTTTACCCGCTAAGCCATAGCGCCAGACCCTGTTATATTGATTTTTAAAGTGATTTAAATTTTTTTCCTATTTTAGAGAGAGAGAGAGTACTCCCATTTGCTGGTTCACTCCCCAAATGCCCTCAACAACCAAAGCTGGGCTTTGGTTCCAGGAGCCAGGAACACAGTCCAGGTCTCCCACATCGGTGGCAGGGATCCAAATACCTGAGCCATCCCTGCTGCCTCCCAGGGGCTGCGTTAGCAGGAAGCTGCGGTCAGGGGCTGGGGCCAGGACATCCCCCAGGCAGGCTGACGTGGGATGTGGGGTGGGAAATGCCTGCCCCTGTGATGCTGAGTAACGAGCTAACTTTAACAGCGATCACCAGGAAGAAACTTCTCAATACTTACAGCTGTAAGGACACAGGGGGAGTTTTATCTGCAAGGTTTCAGTGTATGTCGATATGTTTGCTTTTTTTGTGGGTGATCCAAAAAAGGCTTTAAAGCATAGAGGCTCTATTACCTTGGGGTCCACTTCTGTGAGGGAAAGATCATGAAAATGTAAATTCAAATATTTAAATTATTTTTAAATTTAAATTATTTAAACTCAAATAGTTTAAAATTTTCTGTTAGAAAAGAGCTGATTTGTGTATTTTAAATAGATCATGGGTATTGAAGCACTGCAGTGCCCGAATATCATTGGATACTTCTAAATAATGCATTTAAAGTAGCTCCATTGGGTCAGGCATGTGGCCTTGCACTTGAGATGTCCATGTCACACAGCAGAGTATCCGGGTTCAATCCCAGCTCCAGCCCTGGACTCCAGCTTCCTGCTAACGCACACTCTGGGAAGCAGCAGTGAGGCTCAAGTACTTGGGTCCCTGCCACCCATGTGGGAGGCCTGGATTGAGCGCCTGCTTCCTGTCTTCTGCCCAGCCAGGGGCTGTGTTGTGGGCATTGGGGGAGTGAGCCAGTGGAAGGGAGCTCTCTCTGTTTCTTAAACACATTTTTAAATTTTAAGAAGTGGTTCCATTTTAAAATCTGCACATTTATAATATGTGTAACATGCCAGAAATAAACCATCCAGTGCTGTGTTAGCTTATTTAAGCCTATGACGGGAGGTGGGGGCCATGGCTTTTCATGCAAAATAAAAAAATCCCAATCCAAACCCCACTTGCAGTTCAGGGATCTCATCCACGGTTGCACACTAGGGCCACCTGGAGAGTGCTGAAAAACCACCAATGCCTGGGCCCTACTCCAGACCACATAAATCAGAGGCTGGGGGTGGGAGCCAGGTGCAGCCTTGTTTAAAGCACCCAGGAGTTCGCCACGTGGGGAGGCTGGAGGAGCCCTGGGGGCCTGAGTGGATGAGGGCCCCTTGCAGGTAGCTGACAGTTGTCAGGATCGAGCGGCTGAAGCTGAGATCCTGGAAAACAACATGAGAACTCAGAATGTCCTGGACTCCTCCTGATTGTCACCTCCTAGCCATACCCTCCCTCTGTCTTCAATTCTGCACCAGGTCATGGCCAGCCCGCGAGGCAGTTCTCAGGGTCCAAGAAGCCCCCTCTTGTATTGGGTCTCCTCCACTGGCAGGGACCCCTCTGTCACAGCTGAGGTAAAACATTCCTTCCCTAGACCTTCTGCAGAGAGCTGGGCTGGCCTCTGGGCCCGGGACGGGGAAAAGAAACGAAGAAGGATTAGGAGGCAGGAACAGAAGATGGAAGCTCGCTCTCTCAACTCCTGCAGAGCCAGTGGGGGACCATGGAGTGGTGCGTGTTCTCCAGCACGATCCTGATGTTGATTCTGACCCACTCCAATGAAATGATTTGCACTTGGTCATGACTTCGGGATGACTCGCACTTCACTATGCCTCACTCGGTGCCAGAGATGCAAAGCCCCCAGATTGCATGAACTCCTGGGCCACACCGGGTAGACAGAGCCAGAAATAAAACCAACAGAGAACAAGGAGCCACGAGAGTCAGAGACTTCAGGTGAGCTTTGCCTCCTGGCTACATGTGATGCTGGGACTTTGTCAGACAGGTGGGTTGCATTAGATGAGTGTGGAGCTATGCTCCAACCCTTTAATTACACCTGAGCATCTCCCATTGTAAGTGACTGAGCCCATTGTTAGCCTAGAGAGCATGTCTTCCAGGTTTGCCTGGGCTGTCTGCATGAAGCATGTGTTCTAACAGAAGCACTGGCCTAACTGCTGCTCCCAGCCACCTGCCCCTGGCTCACCGCTCACCTTTACAAAGCCCTGTGCCTGCTGCTCTCGTGCCTTTCACTTGCCATCTCTATCTGACATGAAGTACTGAGGTTTCCTAGCCACACCCAGCTCTGGGAAAGGCCCATGGAAGGAAGGTGTGTCTCACATACACGATACCTCTGTTTAGGTTCCATTCCTGGCGTGTCAGCTCCTGTGCCTGCTGGAACAACAAGCCACACACTGGATGACTTAAAACAACAGTAGCTTATTCTCACAGTCCTGAAGACGGGAGTCTGAAATCAGAGCCACTGGGCCAACCTCGGGGTGCTGGCATCCAGGGGGCCCCGGGGGGAGAGTCTCTTGCCGCTTTCAGTTCTAGTGGCCGCCACTGTTCCCTGGACTTGTGACCCTGCCGTTCTAATCTCTAACTTCACAGACATGTCAAGTCTTCCTCTGTGTGCTTTTTTTTTTTTTTTTTTTTTTTTTTTTAGATTTATTTGTTTACTTGAAAGGCAGAGTTACAGAGAGAGAGGGGTCTTCCATCGGCCGGTTCACTCCCCAAATGGCCGCAACAACCAGAGCCGAGACTTTCCGAAGCCAGGAGCTCCTTCCAGGTCTCCCGCATGGGTGCAGAGCCCCAAGTACCTGGGCCATCTTTCACTGCTTCCCCAGGTACATTAGTGGGGAGCTGGATCAGAAGTGGAGCAGCAGGGACTTGAACTGGTGCCCATAAGGGATGCCAGCAATGTGGGCCGCGGCTTTACCTGCTAAGCCACAGCACTGGCCTTCTCTCCCCTGTGTGTTTCTAATCTTGTTCTGCCTCCTTGTTTAAGGAGAAATGTGATGGCTTTGGGGGCCTAGATAATGCAGGATAGTTTCCCCCACCTCAGGCTCCTTAAGCGAACCTCATCAGCAAAGGCCCTTTTTCCAAATAATGTAACATTTGCAGGTGCTATGATTTGAATGTAGTCCCCCGAAAAGCACGTGTTGGAAACTAATTCCTCATGCAACAGTGCTGGGAGGTGGGGCCTAGCGGGCGTGGTGAGGTCATGGGGTGGAGCCCTCACGGGTGTATTAAAGCCGGGTAGGAACGGGGTTGCGGCCTGAATTCAGTCTCTCCTCCTCCGTCTCACCATGTGATATCTTTCACCACGTGGTAACATAGCAAGAAGACCCTCCCCAGCTGTGGCCCCATGCTTGGACTTCCGAACCTCCAGAACCGTGAGCCGAATGCATTTCTGTTGTTTATAAGTTACCCAGGCTGTGGCAATCTGCTGTAGCAGCAGGAAATACAACAGGGGGCAGACATTAAGGCCCATCACCTTAGGAGCCATTATTCAGCCTTGTACACCTGCTGCAGTTGTAATGGGTGTCCCCCAGTAACTGCAGCACATCCACTGTGGAGGCCCAGGTGCTAGCCTTCCCTTGGGGGCCCGGCTTCTGGGCTCTGAAATGTGCGTTGCCACTCTAACCACCTACAATGCCCACCCTGATGGATTCTCAGCCTTTAGATACCCACCTGAGCTGGGAATCTGGAGGAAAATGTTGTCAGAGGCAGTGTGGATGGAGAGAGCGAATGATGGGTTCCTGAACTTGGCATGGAGAAGGAATGACATGGGTCATTAGGGGAGCAGAGGGGCTTCGTAGTCAAACACAGCTCTGTACCAGGGTTGCCGTTTTATAGTCAGGGGTTCCTTGAATCCTAGGTATCCTTGGGGGTGGGCGGGATCAGTGTCATGGAAGGACAACTTTGTAGGCCAGAAGACAACTTGTAAAGGGGCAAAGTTGGCCTGGACAACCTGTGGCCATCTCTCCTATTCCCATGCCCTGAATGGTGGTGGGGGAAGAAGGGAACAAGGAGAAGCAGAAGGAGCTCAGGCTACGTTTTGGATGCCACTGGAAAGAAAACCAGGTAAGACAAGAGCAGGGTTGCACAGTCTTGCTAGGACTTGCACCTACATGGCTCTTTTGATTGACAGACGGTCTGAAGTGTGATTAGTGAATGTGATGGGATTCAGGACAGCCACAAAAATGTGTGGCTAATCTTGGAAACCTCTCTGTGAGTCCACTGCACACGGTGGCCCCATTGCGTGTTTGTGAGTGCTCTGAGGTTTCCACCCTGGAGGGGAGGGCTTCAGCCATGCAAAGCATGTTTAGCCTTAGGTAGGTGGTAGATGCTTTTGGTTCATCTCTGGCTTTGGCTGTACCAAGAACAACAGAGCTGCAATTTTGGTTTAGGCAGTTGCATATTGTGAATTAGCACAATGGATACAGGGCTTTCTTTGGGGTTTTAAGAACATCAACTCTACCCATGTGTGGTGTTTAGTCTATTCTGAATCAATCAAATAATTCAAACAAATGACTCATTGCTTTTCTTCCTTCCTAATCTTTTGACTTGTTTATTTTCTCAACACTTCTAAGCCATTCTGCATTTCTGGTTATCCACCCTACACACACACACACACACACATGGGCTGGCCGTCATTGTTTGGTACCAGCTACCAAGTGACTAATAGGCAATTTTAGTTTCCTCCTGAGAGTCAATGGAATATTAAATATTAAGAATCTTCTGATGTGGTGCAAGCATTTGAGTGATAATTTTAACCACATTGGAGCAGAAAAACCATTAATCTACTAAAATCTCTCCAAACAGAACCAAGCCAGGGACTCTACTGGCTGCAATAGGGTGTCTGGAGAGTCAAATTCTAGGTCTGAATTCTATCATTTCTCTGCCTAGGGGACTTACCCCTTGATGCTCCTGCTACTTGGAGACTTGTGGCTGTTTCTTCCAGATGCTTCTCATCAAAGTATCCGGTCCCCCTCTCAGTGTCATTCTTTAGGGCTCCCTTTCCCAACTCCTTCTCTAGTTCAGATCCCCCTGCTATACTTCTGTAGGCCCTGGTTACTCAGTGGCCTGTTCATGTATTCATTCCTCATTTCACTTGAGTGCCTGATATATTCCAGATAATGTATTAGATGTTGGGTATGTGGTATGAGGAAAAGCCTGCCCCTATGCTAAGTGGTGAGCAGGGGTAGGGGCAGGGACATAAACCACCCTGTGCACAGTAAAGCTTGGATTCAGGGGTGACAAGTGTACCCAAGGGAAAGATGGGGGAATGATGAGAAAATTCATCAAGGGTGTAATTAGGACTGACTTCAGACCTTAGGTTCCAGCTGAAGAGGTGAGATCAAGTGATGGTTCGTACCCAGGTGCCTGCTCCAGGGCTCTGGATCAAGGTCTTTTATTAAGCACTGTGTTCCGAGGTCTTCTGGGTGCTGGGCTGTGTGCCCTCCCAGTCCTAGACCCTGTCCAGCCTGTGATAGGCATGGGCTCTGACCTGTGGAGGGTGGTCTGGCTTTCTGGTAGAATGAGCACTTGTAGAAGTTCAGGAGATTTCATGACAGAGATCAGCATGAGATATGACAAGGGTAATTCTGAGCATTGACTGTGATGTGTAGTCAAGGAATCTAAGAAAAGAGAGTGGTCTGTATGTGAGCACAAATTGGTGGTGGTGATGGGGTCCTGGTTTCTCTTTCAATGAATACTGAAAGACAGTGCCCACTGGCCACCCTGCCACACAGCTCTTCCCCTGGCCACTGTTAATGGAATGGCAGCCAAAAGAGTCAGAGTAAACATCTGACCAAGCTGGCAAGGGTATTCAGTCTATTGGCCACCCTTGGCTGGGCCAGAGGGAGCACCCACCCCATTGCATCTAAAGGCTTCTCCAGGGTTTTCCAAAGTGGAGCTAAGGAAAGGATCCAGTAGCCAGGTCCCAACAGTGCAGAGGAAGCCAACACCCAGTAGAAAATTTAGTATGGAGGGAAGGAAGTTCCTGTGAAGGGGAGGCACAGATGGAAGGAATAGAGGGGACCGGGGGAGAAGAGGAAACAGATTGAGTGGCTCTGATGTCACTCAAATCCCTATTCTAGTTGTTTCTGAAGCCCAGAAAGACCTACTCTTACCATGACTTGATTGTCCAACTCCTTAAAGTCCTCCTCTTCTCTACACTGGATCAGATTGAGTTTTTCTTACTTTATAACCAGAGACTCCCAATAAGCTTGGATCTTCTGCTACAGGACAAGGAAAAGGTCAGCACCATCGTTCCGCTAGGACTCAGCAGAGTTCCCCCTACTTAATAATTAGAATTGCAGACAAATCATTTGAAGATGGACTTTGAAGAAATCCACATGCCACAGATACAGTGTGGGCCTAGATTATGTCCTTATAGTATTAATTCAATATAATTTAACAAATACTAAACACTTATTAAGATCTGGAATCTAGAACATGATCCTGTTCTGGGAACCTGAGCGAGATCCATGTCCAAAACAGACAGAGGTCTGTCCCCATTCCAGCCAGTTAGTTGCCAAAGCTAGGGCTGTTGTTAGCTAAGTAGCACAGGACAGGTGGCTCCAACAACTCTCTGCTTTCCTGGGTTGGAGGTTAGAAGTCCAAGGTCAGTGTGGGCAGCGCTGGTTCCCTCTGAACAGCAGGGAGAGCTCAGCTGCTCCTCGGCTTGCCTTGTGCCCCTTCGCTCTGTATCTTCACGTCACCCTCCTCTGCCTCTGTGTCCATGTTTTCGCTTCTTACGTGGGCACAGTCCAATTAGATAGGAGCCTGCCCAACGACCTCGTTTTAAATTAATTACCTCTTAACAACTCCATCTCCAAATGTGGCCCTGTTCTGGGGTACTGGGGGTCAGGACTGCAACACAAGGGTTTTTGAGGGGACACAGCTCAGCCCATGGCAACCTTTATTGTGTTAAGCCACTGAGATTCGGGTGTTGTCTCTTACCATGGCGTATTCCAGGCTAATTTGGCAGAAGCAGGGAAACCATCACATTGACAGCTTCTTGGGTTGTCTGTGTATTTATGATGCTATGAAAAACCACACTGGGGACTATATAAAAAAAAGTTTCATGTGTCACAGCCATGACTAATTAGCTCACAGCAGTACTCTTAGAGCTGGAGCATCATCATTTTGGCCTGCTTTGGGAACCGAGAACCAGGGAAGACAAAGTCTCTCCTCAGGCAGACAGGAAGGCCCCAGGCAGGCTCCCAGCCGTGTGCACCGAACGACTGCCAGGCCAGTTCCTGCCTCACAGGGATCCAAGATGGCGTCGCTGCAGGTGGATTCCCTCCCCTCGGGCTGCTGGGTAGGTGCCCGGCCTGTCAGTGAGGCTCTCAGTCTGTCAGGCCTCCTTGTCTGTTATGAGCTCAGGATGCTTCTTGCTCATCCAGGTATTATCCTTCACCTAGTGACAGATTAACTCCCCCATCACGTGTTCAAGCTTGTCCACTGCTTACTAAGCCTCACTCTTTCCCCACGGTTCTGAGACAGGAAGCTGAGATGTGTCTTCCTTCTTCTCTGCGCAAATCCTTTAGACTCTGAGGAGGGCTTCGCAGGGACAGAACAATGCACCTTGTGTTAGTGTCAGTGGCTGCTGTGACAAATGAGCACACATGGGGTGCCTTGAAAGACTGATTCCCTCACAGCATTAGGGCCAGAGGTTCTGAATCAAGTTGCCGGCAAAGCCAGGAGTCCTCTGGAAGCTCCCAGTGAGAATCCCTCCTTACCCCTTCCGGTTTCCCAGTTCCGGTATCCTTTGCCTTGTTGTATCGCCCTCGGCTCTCCTCCATCTTTGAGGGTCTCCTCCTCTTTGTCTCAAATCTCCCCTTACCTTTCTGACACTCTCATGGGGTTTTGAACCCACAGGAGAACTCCGGATGGTGTCATCTCAGGATCCTTAACTTGCATCCACACAGACCTGTTTTCCAAGCAGGGTTATGCTCACAGCTTCCAGGATCAGGATGTGGTTGTATTGTTGGGGGGGGGGGGCACTGTTCAACCCACTACATCTTTCTGTGCACTTCCTGAAAGCTTGTTCCCCAGGCAAGTGCGAGACGCGATTGAAGTTGGAGCTTGCCTGCTGCCTGTGCCTTTCTTTACTGGTTTGTCTCCTCTTAGCCTCTGCCTAGGAAAACTCACTGGGCTTTCTTTTCTACTTCCAACGTGTCAGTGCTGACACCACACGTGCCGGGTTTTTCCCACACCAAGCAATGCTCTAGTTCTGTTTGTACCAACTGGGTGTCCTACAGTTTGGTTCCGACACCATCTACCTAAAATCCATGCAGACCTCACGTGTTCAAAGTTCAGTTCCATGAGGCTGCCCCCCAGTTTCAAATCCAGGTTGTCCTCTGCGCTCCCAACTAACTGGCTATGACTCAGAGGTTCCCCCCATCCTGTTCTCACGTTTGATAATTTGCCAGAATGGCTCACAGAACTAAGGGAAACGCATCACCTGCTAGGACCCCAGTTTTTCACAGAAGGGTATAACTTGGTATAGGAGCAGTCAGAGGGCAGAGACACAGAGGGCCAGGCCTGGGGGAGGAGGGTGTGCTCCCAGTCCTCCCTGGGTGCACCACCCACCCAGCACCTCCACGTGTCCAGCAACCTGGAGATACTCTCAACGCTGCAGCACAGGGATTTTCCACGGGCTCCACATAAAGTCATGGCCAACTCCGAACTAAATCCTCATCCCTTTACCCCTTCCCAGAGGTTGGAACTGAAAGTTCCAAGGCTCGGATCATGGCCTGGGCTTTCCAGTGAGCGGCCATGGAGTCACCTCACGAGAACAGGTGCTATTGCCCAGAACGTCCCAAGGACTTAGGGGCTCTGTGTCAGTAATCGGGGCCAACGACCAAATATGAGAACAGAAGCTGTACTAACACCCGTCTTGCTCAGGAAATTGCAGAGTTTTAGGAGCCGGAGGCAGACACCGAATATATTTTTTATTCTATCAGAGCCTCCTTCTGCTTTCAGCTTCTCCCCAGAACCCGGGCTACTCATGACTCCTGGGGTTTAATATCTGGTTCCTCCACAGGCTTCTGCATTCTCTATTTAGCTGTAGAGACCAGGACAAAGCTAACCCCAGAGGGAGAACTTTCTCATTGTGAAATTCTGGACGTTTGGGAGAGTGATGTTTCTGGAGAGAAGAGAAAAGCAGGGTGATGGAGTTTCTTCCAGTCAGTGCATGGTGCTCCAAGTTCAATTGGTTAATTACCACGTTAGACTCAGAGCGACATTGGCCAAACAGGTGCCTCACTCGAGGCTGGGAGGGTGTGTGTGTATGTTTGTATCTGTTTGTAAATCAGAGCTGGGACTCAAAACTACCTCCACCCAAGGTTCCTGAAGCCAGGGTAATGAAACCTAAGGGGGAAAATACTAATAATACTACTAAAATGGCTATCGCTAACTTAGTACTTACAACTAGGTGGGCACTGGGCTAATTTCTTGTAAATTTCTGCGTTTGAGCACCAAGCTTAGCTCTACTTGTTTAGGATGGTTGGATCTCATGAAAAAAAAAAAAAATCCAAAGTTTATAGTTGACTGCAAGCACTCAGTGGATGGGCGCCATCCTCTGTGTGCGTGCACGAACTTAGGCTGTTTCCACGAAACTGTAGTACTGATCAAGGCTGGCAAATAAGGGCCCAAGACAAGGAAAAATGCCTTCCCACACCACGCTTTCTTATCTGAAGTCCGAATAATTCCATCACATCCTGGTTGGCTTCTTGCTCCTTTGGAAATGGCTTGAATAGTCTTCAAAAAAGCCGAAATCTCTCCTTTGGCTTTCTCTGCACCCACACACCACAGTCCTGGAGCAGCCACTTCTGGGATCCATGCCTGACCCTGCCTCCCTCCTGGGGCACCCAAGTGCCTCCTCCCTGCCACATGGCCCAGCTCCTCTGGAGTTATGATCCCGTCACTCCTAAAGCTGGAGCCGGCTGTACCTGTTCTCCATGTAGGGGTGTCCTGTTCAGCACTCCATGGTGAGGACCAGTGACAAGGCGACAAGTGGATGGGGTAGTGAGGACTTTGAGAAGCATTGCAAAGGAGGCAGCCAGAATGGGGTGCAGCGGGGTGCCAGGCCAAGTGGGGACAACTGGAAGAAATAAAGATATTTAGATGATAGAAGACTTTGGGAATCCAAAGAGCTGAATTCAAATCATGACCATTGTTACTACCGTCTCCTGGATAAATAGGCCCAGGCTCTATTCTCCATGACACTTACTGACCTAAAGCTTCAAAGAGCTGTGTGAAAACTCAGTGCCTCTCTCTGAAAACAAGCCACTCAAGGCAAGGGAGCTAAAGCAACAGCTAAGGGGCGCTCAGGGCCAGCAGTCGACCTGGGGAGGTCCAACTCCACTCACTCCCCACCACCAAGAGGGAGAAAGCAGGGAGATTTCTTATGTTTCACACCAGAAGGTAAATGCAGGAACAATGGGCCAACACGGGCAGATCGCTGGCTCAGCCAAGGGAAAAATTCTGCAACAATGAAGCTGCCCAGGACCGAGTGGGCGGCCTGCACGCGGGCCCTGGGTCTCCCGGCTCAGGAGTGTCCAAGCAAGCCAGCCGCCCATCTGCCAGGGCTGGATTAAGGAGTTCTGCCCCAGAGTGAAGGTCGGGCCAGGAGAACTCGATGAGAGGACGAGTGTGCTTTGTTTCACGACGCCCTAATGGATTCCGGCCTCTTTCATAAAGCGCCCGGCGGGCTAGGGTTCCCAAAGCCTGATAGATTCTTTGGCAACACTGAGTTCACCAGAGTCCACGCTTTCTGTTTCTTCCCAGGGAGAAGCAGCGTTTGGCCCTGCTCCTTCCTTGGTCTGGTTCTCCTGTTCCAGCCTCTCCGGCTTGTTTGGGATTAATGTTACACTCGGTGCCGTCTCTCTTCCTTTGCTCGGTGAGGAACAAAGGTACATTATACCCTCCTGCCAGCGCTCCCGGCCGTGCGGAGGGCTGCATTCTCTGCTCGTTTAGTGAATCGGTTACTGCGCATGTGCCACAGAGCATGGGTTTTTTTCATGTCAAAGGTTTTGGTTTCTCCGGCCTCGTGTGCCGTGCACGATGCAGCAAGGTTCTCCATTTTCCATGGGGCAGGATGTCTTTATTCTGAAGGTCAAAGACAGCGGACACAGGAAAAGGGCGATCTGAACTCAGTGGTGAGGATGATGAGGATGCTACACGGCCACGACATTTACCGAGTCCTTCCTGCGTGTCAGGGCTCCTCCTGAGCACTTGGCGTGTATCATCGCATTTAATCTCCATGACAATCCCCCAAAACGGTTCTGTTCTGATGAGCCCCGGTTTAAAGATGGGGAA